>NC_132993.1:64910000-65535000 GCF_048564905.1 Vicugna pacos | reverse complement strand
AAAGTCACTTTCTGTGTGTTTAGGTTTCTTCTAGAGATTAGTGCAATTGTTTATCCAACCCGGATGTTCAGTGAGCAAACCTTCTTTTCCAGAACTGTATAGATAGTCTTTGAGGACCTTGAAGGTACAAGACCATATCTTTACCATTTGAAACTGGATAGAGCTCTCTTCCCCTGGGGCCATGATTCAGTATTTAATCTCATATAAAAGGACAGATTTTTTTCCTGAAACCAAGTTAAATTGGTGGTCTTCCTTTTAATAAAAATTTTAGAATCTTAAAAGGGACTTTACATTCCAATTAACCCTGCAAATCCACTAACAATTATACTAGGTCTATTTTCTCACCCAAGCCTCACTCCTCAACCTAGTGCATCCTGCTTCTGCCTTCACTATGCTAAATATAAGTTGCTCTTTCCAAGTCACCAAAGACCTTCTTGTCATAACATCCACTTTTTAGTCCTTTTCTTACTTGACTTTGAGACTGAAATTGATGCTGATAAGTACTCTCTTCTTAAGGATATGTTCTTTTCCTTTGGCTTCTGTGACACTCATCTGCTCTTTTTTCTCTGTTTCTGGGCAATTTAAATAATAATGACTTAGATTTTTTTTTTGTGGGTCCCTGTTCTTCTACCAGTTGCATTCCTTAGGATTTTGAGGTAGGCTCTCTTCTCTGTCCACACTATATACTCATGCTAGGTGATAGGACCACCCCTGAGTCCTCAGTCATCATTGATGGTGATTTTCCAATCTCCAGCTCCATGCCAGACCCATCTCCTAAGCCGTGTGGCGGTAGATCTACTTCTTTTTGGAATAGTTTTATGTTGATGTTTCTCAGACACCTCAGAATTCAGTATGTTCAAAAGGGAAAACTTCAGTAAGAATTAGAAAAGAAAAACAAGTTGAGATGGGCTATGAGTATAAAAAACACACTGGATTTCGAGGACTTGATATTACTAATTTTTATATTGATTACATATTGAGGCAGTATTTTTGATACATTGAGTTAAATAAAATATTTTATTTTATTTTTTTAAAAAGGGAAAACTTCATCCCACTTCCTACACAACTACAGCCCACTGCTCTTCCAGTACTGTCTGTCTCGGGACGGCACCAGCACCCTCCAACTGTCTAGTCCTGGGCCCTTTCCTCTTCTTCACACTTTCTGCTTTCAGTCAAATACCAAGATATCTGAAATATCTCTTGATCATGACCACTTCTTTCTATTCTTGTTGCCATTATCTTGGTACAGACTTCCTATCTGATTACGGGAGTAGCTTCCTCAGTGGTGCATCTATCCAGTCTAGTTACCTAGTTCTCTTCTAATTTCTTCTCTCTCTCAATTCAAAGTGGCATATCTAATCATGGAAGTTATCTGATTAAAACATATCTCTGTCTGTTTCACTTGAGTTGAAGTCAGGCTACTTACATAGCTTTAAATATCTGCATAGTCTGGTCCCATGCCTAGCTATCTAGTCTCACCTCTGATGACTTCCCTTTGTACTTTAGGTCTCACCTTATTGAAATTCTTTTGGTTCCTCAGGCACAGAATGGTTCTTCTTGCCTCTGCTAGTGTGTGTGTGTGTGTGTGTGTGTGTGTGTGTGTATGTGTATACACATTCTCTGCTAGGAACACTCCCCTGCTACTCATTGCCTTTTATTTGGCTCACTTCTATTTAACTTTCAGAAATCCTTGTATCGTTCTTCCTTCAGAGGCACCCCCTAATCCTCTAAACTAGGGAAACTTAGGAAGCCATTGCAACTTGGATATACACAATGATAACAATGACCATAATGGTTTAATTTTCTTCTATGTGTCTGAGGTAGAGGGAGACAAAGACTGTGTGCTCTCTAAGGTAGAAGTGATGCTTATTTGCTCATAGCATCCCTGAGCCCCTCTGACTGACAAAGTTCCTGACATAGGTTTTCGGGTCATCTTTGTTGAAAGACTAAATGCAGAGAGAGAATAAAATTCAATGTATGGGAGAAGCAGGAGGCAAACCATTTCAATATAATGTCAAAGGACACCTTTGAACCTAAATTTTTTATTGCAAGTGGAATAAATAATATACTAATGATTTAGAGGGGACTGTACAGAGCCTTTTATTTGTTTGTGGTTTACGTGGCCCCTGACATGTGACTGTACCTGTGGAAGACAATCAATAATTATCAAACTAAATGTCTTTAGTGACTTTTATTTGACTAAGGGGAGGAATTAAGCCCAATAAGTGCTGTTGATTTTATTTTTGCTCCACTGAATGCAGACAGAAGTTTGAGAAGAGCTGTGGTGGTGAATATAAGACTCATGATAATCTTTGGGATAATTTCTCCTTCAGCTTAATTTATTTTAATGTATCAAACTATTTTCATTCACTCTTCTTTACTATAAGTTACTTATATCAGAAAATACATATTAGTATTTCTCCATTTCAACAAAGTATGAGATTTAATATAATGAATATGCTCTGTACCTCATCCAAACATATCGATAATGTAAATATCAAATAAATATAGTTCTAACCTGATGTAGCTATAATATGTCAGTCATTAAGAGGAAAAATATTTTCGTACAGACTCTATTCTCTTTGTATACTTTCTGCCTCAGGAATGTTGAAAAAACTAGAAACTTAACATATTTGATTCTTTTCTTTCCCTGAGAACCTGTTTATTTATTTCCTGATTGTCTGTCAACTTAGATCCCCTAGATCCATTTCCATGGTCATTAATCTGTTTTACGCTATGATCATCTGCTACCAGAAGTTTTGTAACAACTAACTAAGGAACCTACCTGCACTAACACGGCTCTGCCAGTCCATTCTCCACTCAGCAGCCAAATTCATCTGATTACACCCTGCTTCACATCTTCAGTGGCTTCTCATCAGCCTTAAATAAAAAGTCTCCACTCCTCACTGTTTCTTCTGACTCCACAGTGCTATGAAACTTGCCATTTATATGTCATATTCTCATATATCAATTCCTGGCTTTTCAGTTTCCTATCTTTTCACTGAAATGGATACAACCAGGATGGATTCTTTTTTAAATGAAAAGGTTGGTATTTTCCACAGATACTCTCTGATTTGGTGGATTTGTTCTCTGTTCAGACATTAGGCTTCAGAATTTTAATAAAAATACCTTAATCTTGTCTTCTGACCACCTGGTTGTAAGACAGCATATTCTTTCCTCTTAGCCACATTTTTGGATCACAATTCTGGGCTTCATGGGCTTCCTGTATGATGCTCATAGATCCTACGATATGGATGAGCAGAGACTCCCACAAAGACTAAACGCTTGTTCTAGGGCACATAATGAGAGTACATAACGAAGATCAGCCATCTCAATTTGATGTTCTTTTCACTATTTTCATTTTGATTTTGGTTGGAATAGGGTACGTGCTCAAGAATTGTCACTCTACAGGATAGAAAGTGAAGAATCAAAAATTAAAAGGTTACAAGGTATGTAGTTTTTATCTACGGTAAAATACACCTTCTTCTTGAGTTGTCTATTATTTTTGCTTTCAAAAAAGCAAAGTATAGTATAAACCAGGAAGAGAAGGAGGAAGGTGAGACTTGAGTCAGCGAGATCCCTGAGGAGGTCATTACACTAGTGTGCATTTTGCTAAAATGTAAATATGTTCAATACATAGACATTTGTTTCTTCCTGCATAAATCAACACTTCATATTTAATGTATGGCTTTTAGAAGAGTGTCTTTAAAAATAGCTTAGTACTATAAAAACAGATTAGAAAGTGAACTACATAATTAAAATGGAGTCAAATTTATACATTTATAATACCCTAAGCAAATATGAATGATAAATATTAGTCTCATCAAGCATATATCTCAAAGAACAAATAAGTGCAGCTAGTGAAGCAAGATTTAAAGAACATAAAGAAAGCATCTTTAAAAATGAAATAAAGGTCATATACCTTATAGTAGCTTATTCAGAAAGTATTTTTAATCCAGTGAATTGAGAATGAGTTCCTGTATTTGGTTCACTGAGTAGTAGTATATAAATACAAAAGTTCAACTGAATCACTTTCAGGATATGTTCTTGGTATTCTTCCAAACTAGGGTGGAAAAAAATGCTATGTGGGTAAAACTGAAGTTTTCAGAAAGGTGCAACCGTTATATTTTGACTTGCTATTTTAGAGAGCTTCATGGACAATAGCCAAAATCTGATCAGTCATATAGGAATGTTTTAATACATTGAAATTTCACAACCATTTTGATAAAAGCAAAATTAACCTTACAGAGAAATTCCTAGACATTTTTAAACAACACCTTTTTAAAAATGAGGTACTAAATATACAAATACCAAAAACCTCTATGCTAATCACTTCCAAATTGCTGATGGGGAAATGAATGTGAAAATAAACAGCAGCAATGAGACAGAAGAAACACTAGGATGTGGTTGAGTACCACATACAATAAGGACAGAAAAGGGTATCTTGAGTTCGCTGGGCTTTGTGGAGGAAATAAAATTTGATAAGCAGAATTGCTAACAGAAGTGAGGAAGAAGGAGGCAAAGAGCGTGGAAATTTCGAGAAACCATTGATAAGCAAAGTGGGAGAAAGGGAATGGTGAGCACAGAGAATGGTGGGTAGTTTAGTAATCAAGGATCAGAGAATCAAGGCCTTGCAGATCATGCTAGAACTTTGCTTTTTATCCTAAAAATAAAATGGAAGCCATTGAAGAATTTTGATCAGAGGAGTAACATTTTTTGACTGCTTACTATTTGCCAGGATCTTTACACCGTTATTTCATGCAATACCCACACCTATCTTATAATGCTGGTAGTGTTAATCACACTCATTTTGTAGATGAGGAAACCGAGGTGCAGAAAGGTAAAGAAACAAATTACAGCTCTACTAAGTTTCAGAACCAGGTTTCAATGCAGCAATTTAATACCATAGGTGGCTCTCTTAAACTTTGAACTATACTGCCTTTAACTTTGATAGAAATATTACATAGACTAGAAAGATAGAGGAGGAAGAGAAGATTGAAGTGAGGGAGATCCTAAGAATGGCCACAGAAACAAGGTCAGACACTAGAAATGCTTACTGTGGAAAATGGGTGGGGCTTAGATTGATTGGCTGTGAGTGAGATCAAAAGGAAGCAAGAAAATCAGGGCAACATTCAAGTTCTGACTTGACAACTGCACAGAGAGTGGTCCGTTTTATAGCAACAGGGAGTGCAAGTAGGGGAGCAGATTGAAGGAATAGCAGTGGCAAGGAATGATACATTCTATGGGAAGCACGTGGAGATGGAGTTGCCTGTGAAAATCCAGATGGATGTCTCCAAAAGACATAATGTGAGGACTGGAGGACCAAAGGGTATGGCATAGTAGTAAAGAGAACACTTAGAATTAAATCCAGACCCCTAGCCATGACCACAGTCAATTATTTGAAGTGATGAAGTAGAAATAGTAGAAATAGAGGACTATTGTTATCAACTCTTGCTTTTATTGTTGGCAAAGCACTTAATGTCTTTGAGTTTCAGAATCTTTTTTCTGCAAAATAAAGAGAGTCAGACTGACATTTGACAGGTACCTTTGGGGTTTCTCTTTATATTTTCTTAAAAACTATACGCTGTATTTATTACATAAATCCTATCAGCTGGTAATCTGGAAATTTACATAGTTGACCACAAGGGGGAGAACTCTAATTCTGCATTAAATCACTTACTACACTATGAAATAATCTAAAAGTACTTGCTGTATGAATTTGGTGATAAGCTGTCCCATTTCACTTCGTCATGAAAGTTGGGGGAATTCTTTGCTAGAGATAAGTTTAACTGAATTGAAATGCAGTTTTGTGTTGCTAAAGTTATGATAAAGTTACTGAATGTAAGAATCTATTTATATTAAACACTAACTCTCCATAAATGAATCCAGCTGTTTCTTTAATTAAAAAGAAGACGGTAGAATTTTAAAATTCACCCTGAGAGGGTTTTTCCTTCCAAATAACTTTATTTCAGTTATTGGTCAAGAAAATTTTAACCTTCCTGAAAGTCCTTGGTGACGCTGAAACGAGAATAAGATCATTAGTATTATTCTATTGTAAAGATATCCGTATCAAACAAAAAGATCAGAATGGTGCTGGCCACACCATTTAAATGTCACATGTTCTTTGAATGTATATGAGTATATGTTTTACGTGTGTGGTTATGTGAATGTGGAGTGTTGCGTGTTCAGTATTAAAATACCTCGTTTTCTGTTTGGTTTAACTTCTGTACTCCGGTTTTATGTAAAGTTTTATTATAAGGAGACTGTAACACTCATGGTGCTTCCTATGGTTTAATGAGTCACCTTTTGGACTTGATCAAATTAAATTACCCTTGTAAGGTATAAATATGAGTATTTCTGCATTTTATCAATATATCCAAACATACACAGCTAAATGAGTATTGTCCCCTTTAAAGATACAGTATTAGTGAGCTATATTGGACTCTGAATAATGCAGTTGTTACTGAAAACATATTTATGTTTCCCCTTAGAGGCAGTGCCACACTATTTTAATATGTTCAGTGATAGCAGGTCTTCCTTTGAGAGTGCAGTATTTAAAAAAAAAATTTCTATGAATGAAGATTGTATAATAAGATCACCAATAAAGTTGGAGTATGTATTATCTGGGGTTCAAAAACCTAGATGTAAATAAAATATTTTAACTCCCTTTGATTTGTAAACCTCCTTAATTTATCTTCCATAAAAAAGTCACAGAATTTTTTCAGCAGTGATGTCACTGAAATAAGCACAAACCCTCATAAGGTGACGACTAGAAAAGGGAATTTATATTTGAATAAACTAATTTTAAAGTCTTCATTCCAATAAATAAACAAATAACCATATAACTAGTTTAATTTACTTAAACTCAGTTTAGGCTTATTTTTTAGTTATTTGCACAGTTGATGCTTCCTGAATACTTTAAATGTAAAATAACAATATACTAAGTAAATTAGTGTTATTATTTAGATATTTTCTCTACTTTCTTCTAAAAATGACTCAGATTTTTTTTTTATGATTTTCTTTGGCTAAGTTAATTAATTTTCTATCAGTGTTTCTCACACCAGAAAAGAAAGTATTGCATACTAATAAAAGATACGTGCTAGGTGGTGTGGAGGATGTACGTCTTACTTCTGCTTGTATACACAGGGACTAGCACAGTGCGTGGCCCCTTAGTAAATATTTACTAGTAGATATTTAGAAATTATTAGTTGCATAGATGAATTAGTAAATAAATGATGTGAAATGATATATGTACAATTATTCCTGTTATATATTATTGTTCCAGACTGCTGCATAAACAACCACCCAAAACTTAGTAGCTTAGATCAACAAGTCATTTGTGTTGTTCACAGATCTGCAGTTTAGATGGGCTCAGTGGGAACAGTTCATTTCTGCTTGACTCCTCCACAAAGTGTCAGCTGATCTGACTTGAAATCCAGGGTTGACTGGAAGACTATAGGTTCTGAGATCACCTGAAAAGTTCACTCACTCACTTGTCTAGTGGTGACACTGGATGTTGGCTGGGGCCTCAGCTGTGGATGTCATCTGGAAACCTGCTTGGATTGCTCATAGCATATTGTTTAGTTTCCATTCAAGTGATCAAGACAAAATACATGGCATTTTTATGATCTTGGAGGTCACATTGAATCACTTCTGTTGTACTGTTGGTCGAAGCAGTCACAAAGTTTTGCCTGATTTCAAAAGGAGGCTATTTAGAAGCCACCATGTGATGGGAGGTGTGTTAGTAGGGTCATATGAAAAGCCTGTGGGGATGGGATATATTGCAGTGACCATTTTTGGAAAATATAATGTACCATACTTTCATAGACTCAAATATGTAGTTTTATTTCTGAACTACTTCTATCCACTTTAACTTGAGGAAATATTGTTCTCAAACAAAATTACCCTGCTAAGTGGATTTCATCTGATACAATGAATATTTACATTTCATTTTCTCCTTCCTGTTTTTGCTCATCTCTGTTATCTTAAATATATTTATCTGACTTCCCAGACCTCTTCCTCATTTACATTCAAGGCCTAAGACTGAAGCTTTCTCCCTTCCTTCCTTTCTTCTTCCCTTCCTTCCTTTTCTTGTTTTTGGCGGGGGGAGGAGGCCTGGAAAGCATTAACTCTTAAGTCTACTCATTTTGTCACTAAACATTTGTTATTGATGAGTGCCTTTTCACAGTTCAAAGAGTAAATAAGCACAATGCTGAATATTAGGGGGTTTAATATTTACTAAGTTGATAATATGTTTTAAATTATACACTCTCTTAACTGGAAGAATTACTTCTAATGTCCTGTAAAATACACTCTTTCTCTTACTAAATTAAATAAATGGAACTTTAAGTTCAGTTAAAAGTGAAAAATGTC
The DNA here is from genome assembly GCF_048564905.1 of Vicugna pacos. Classification (NCBI taxonomy): domain Eukaryota; kingdom Metazoa; phylum Chordata; class Mammalia; order Artiodactyla; family Camelidae; genus Vicugna; species Vicugna pacos. The sequence goes on along the minus strand of NC_132993.1, from coordinate 65,526,627 downwards.
AATCTGTATCTAACTATAAATATAGAAATAGAAATGGTCTTTCCTTAAGTCTGATTCTGATGTGGAACAAATGATGACATTATCTGCATAAGATAAATTTGAGGTGCATACTGAGATGGCTTTTTTCCCCCAAAGAGTTTGAAAATCAAATAAGCAATAAAACAGGAAATCAAAATGATATAACAATATTTCCTCTATTAAATCCAAACTCTATTTCATAGGATATTGAAATAATGTTGGATAAATATCACTGAAGTAGTAAAAACATTAATGTTGTTTAATTACTTAAACAAACTAGAAAATTTTAAGTAATGCAAAAGAGCATTAACCCTGGGTAAAGGAAGGGAGGGACCAACTTGAAATTGGTCATACAGAAATTGCTTATAATTAATTATTTTCTAGGAAGTAAATTGAAAAAATTAACCAATTTGTTTATCTTACATAGACTTACTTAGAAATAGATTTTCCCAGTAAGCAAGGGTCATGTCTCCTCTGTACCCTGACATATCCCTATCACATGGTACTCAATAAATGATTTTGCATGAAAGAATATAATGCTTTCTGACAATGTATTTTCTAGTCATTTCAAAAAGCTGGTGTGTTCTTTAGCTTTATAATAGCCTCAGTATTCTTAATTATATTATCCAGAATATGTGAGCTTTGAAACTATTTTCAAAGTTTAGGTTTAGTTTTCTGAGTTCAGGTATCATACATATAGAGATTACTCCCTTGTTTGTGCTCTTAAAGTCTTTCCTACAGACTGCTACTATAAAAATGATATTTATCATATATCATACATCATATTTACTTTTACATATGCTTGCCTCCAAATTTAGGTTGCAAGCAACTCAAGGGTTGTATTTCCTTCCTAAATTTTGTTCTCCTAGAATACAGTACTCTGTGATGACAGCTGCTGATTAATGGTTGAGAGAATGAATGAGAATCTGAATCAAGTGTCTGTTCTTTTCATCTCCACTTTTCATGAAAAAAATAAATCATTACATAAAAATGTTAGCCTTTGAGAACTTATTATGACCTTATTAAACCCCTTCACCTTTGAAAATAAAGTATTGAACTTAATATCAGACCAGATAAATTTTCAAGTTTAACTCAACATACCCTTTAAGCTTTGTCTATTACCTTTGTGTAGATTGCCATGTTCTATTTCTTTTTACAGAGAAAAGTAACTTTAGAAATATTTTCCTTTTATTTAAGTAGCATAAATTCCTTAAGAGATTTGAACATCATCTCTCTTCATCCTAGAAACGGAAAGTAGCGGGCCACACTACCTCAGAATCCAAGGTAACATGTATGGGTTTATTATACATGTTTATGAAAGTTTTGGGGTCCATGAATTCTGCTGAATTGCATAAGTACTTTATTATTTGTTCTGGGAGGAGTAATTCAGGTGCAACTTGGTGCAAATTATCACCTGGTCCTTTAGTGCCCACTTTGACAGTCTTAAAAAGGTAGAGTGCTAATTTATGAGTTTGGATGAGAAATTCTGTGATGACCTCTTCTAGGGACTGTGACTGTGTCACATCATCGAGATACATGACTGGCACTTTTATTACTGAAACATGCCATTGCATAAAGAGCCTCGTTGGGATATTGTGGGACGTGACTATAATTTTCATTCCTTGGATGAAAAATTCCATTTCATCCTTTTCATGGTTAAGATAGTCTAAAAGAATTTGGTAGAGGGTACTACTGGAGGACTCAAGGATATGCAGAATGGAAGTAGGATATATGAACAATAATCCCGTCACGGCTTCTCCTAGGTGATGTCTCAAAATTGACTGAAACAGTTCTTCATAGTATTCAGCAATATCTTTTTTTTCTATGTTCGCTGATATCTTGGCCACTAGGAACATCCTATTAAGAAGGAATTTCTTTAGCTGTAGTCTTAGCTTTTCTTCCTGAAAATGTAAGTAATTACTACGTGGAACTTGTGGCATTAGAAGAGATTCCAATGGAAAATTCTTTTTGGTGCTCTTTCGGGTATGGACTGATAAGGACATGATGAGTCCTGTTTATTCCGGTAGATGATTCCAGTTGTAAGCTTCTTACAGTATTTTCATTATGAGGATACCTCTTCAGTGATGGACTCTTATTTTTGTTTCTTCTGACAAAAAAAAAAAGTTTACCCATTTGGTCAAATGATACTGAATAGCAAAATCCCTTCCCAGTGTTATCAATGAACAGTGTCTTTGAAATTAAAGAAAATGTTAAAGCAAGAATCAAATCATAGAGGGTTTTTTTTTTTAAGTTGACAATAAAGTAACTAACACATCTTAGGAAAAAACTCCCCAATAAACTGGGGAGTGGGAAGAAGATAGGACTTACTCTAGAATAAGCTCAATCTGTTGTTATTTGGACTGTTATTTTCTTTTTCAATTTATAGTATATTTTTTCTCAGCCCCTATTCTTGAATCATACACGCACACATGCGTGCACACATGCACACACAGAGGAATATATCTGCTGACAGTCAGTGACAGCAGCCTTGACATCACATTAAAGTGTCTTTTCATTTATGTAATGGTGAATACAGATTGTCCTTTATTTGTCAGATTTTTTAAAAAGAATATTTTTAAGATAATTCCCCAATTTCTTTTATAAACTTAACTAGTCAATAAATCTTTTAAAATCTGGGAATCTCTTAACTACTCATTGGCTTATTTAACTTTTACTCAGTACACTAAAAGCTAATAGTATTGCTTGGATAATAGCAGTATACTTTTGAAGTAGCTGCTTTTGTTTTTTTGGTTTTTTTTTTTTTTTGACTCATATCAATAAACCTCAAAAATGGCTTTTTTTTTTTTTTTGGTTGTTGTTGTTGTAAGGGTCAATTAAAAATTCTGTTATTTTTAAGGCAGTCTTCTTACCAGTCTCCTTCTCTTCCCTGCAGATCAACTTAACATTATTTTCTTTCTTCAGATGCTTCTTCCTTTTACCTGTCCTCCAAGCCCTGCTTGTCCTCCATCACTGTTACAACTGCTAGGGTCTTAGGTGCTCTCAGCTGTCCTGTGTTCTATGCTGGTTTCCATAGTACCCTGGCCAATCAGAATGTCAGTGGTGTTAAAGGGATAGCGTGCACTGGCAGCTCTGATTTCATAATTTAATGTGGATATCTCAGTAGACACCTTGACATCATGGTAGAGGAAGTGAAGGCCTCTTTTCCTGAATGGCTTATTTTTAGCCAGCTGCCTTTGTAAGTCAGATAGATGATGGATGTGAATATCTTCCTAGACATATTCTTTTCTTTTTTCTTCTTGTCCCCCATTTATAGGAGAGAAAGTCAAAGCACGAATTAGTTATGCACCTTGTATACAATTCAAACATGCTCTTGACAGTCTCCCTATCCTGTCTACCCAGGCTAAAGAGGTATTTATGCACTAATTAAATACTGTAAGAACACATACCAGATTCTGTGTAATGGTGATTCTTGTTATAAGAAAGTTCTTCTATAGGGTTCAGTTTTCTTAATGTAAATTTAAATTACTTTTTGCGATAAAAATTATTAACGTATCTTACAACTGCATTCACATAAGCTCTACACTATAATTTTAAAACAAGGTTAGAAAACACCCTACTCAAAAAAATTAAACTTTAAAGTATGTTTTCCACCTTTTAGATTTGTGTTATCCAAACTAATGATCTGGTTTTAATAATATGTAGTGATTCATTATCCCAGAAATTGGAGGGTTAGAGGTGACTTAATAATTCCTTAATTGTGTGGTACACAAAAAACGGCCGTAATTCCTCACTGCAGTTCACTTCATCACTTGCTGAAACAAAAGTCTTTCCCAAGGTGCATAGAAACTTGTCATTGCCCAGTGTATTGTTCTCGCCTGCATTCCTGTTGCTTTGCAGAATGTAATTATGTTGACAACCTCCTTGATAGCTTTCTATACTTCCTTGGTTTTTATGATGCTGTACTTTTCTAAATGTATCCCCTGATCTCTGTTTGTGGCCAAGCCCAGTTCCTTCTCACACGCAACTCTGGGCAGTGCCGAGGCTCTGCACTCATCATGCAGTTACTCTCTCACTTTACCTCCTTGCCCAATTAGCTTAGCACCATCCATGTTTCTATTTTGTGAGATCAGGTGGCTGGTCCTTATGCCACTCTAGTCTCCAAACAGAATGATTACCATTGCTGATTGACTGTGGAGTCTTTCCTCTTGAGCTCAACTGTGGATATGGACTCCTTCTCAGTCTGACGCTCAGGGCAGATACAACTAGTTTGCTGAGGTTGACAAAGAAGAAAAAAAACTGAGTTCCCATCCCAGTATTTTTTCTATACAGAAGACTCCCAACTTGTAATCTTATTTACACTCCTTTCCTTGGATGTCCCTCTAGCCTTTGAATTTTAAAATGCCAACATTTAAACAATTATTTTCTTTATATTTTCCTTTACAAATACCCCAATCTGTGACTCAGTTAACATTTTTTCTCTTGTCTCCTAGGCCAACATCCTTGGTCTTATCTATTCATGTTTCCTTAAAGTTACTCCCAACTTTATTCTTTTTTTCCCTTTTTTATTGTATTATAGTCAGTTTACAATGATATGTCAATTTCCAGTGTACAGCATAATGTTTCAGTCATACATATATATACATATATTCCTTTCATCATTGGTTACTCTAAGATACTGAATATAGTTCCCTGTGCTGTACAGTATGAATTTGTTGTTTATCTATTTTATGTATAGTAGTATCTGCACATCTCAATTTCCTAGTTTATCCCTGCCCACCCCTTTTTCCCCCAGTAACCATAAGTTTGTTTTCTACGTTTGTGAGTCTGTTTCTGTTTTGTTAATAAGTTCATTTGTGCCATTTTTTTAGATTCCACATAAAAGGGATATCATGTGGTATTTTACTTTCTCTTTCTGGCTTACTTGACTTAGTATGACAATCTCCAGGGCCATCCATGTTGCTGCAAATAGCATTATTTTATTCTTTTTATAGCTGAGTAGTATTACATTATATAAATATACCACAGCTTCTTTATCCAGTCATCTGTTGATGGACATTTATGTTATTTCCATGTCTTGGCTATTGTAAATAGTGTTGCTATGAACATTGGGGTGCATGTATCTTTTAGAATTAGAGCTTTCTCCAGATATGTGCCCAAGAGTGGGATTGCTGGATCATATAGTAAGTCTGTTTTTAAAAGAATCCTGTTTTCCATAACGGCTGCATCAAACCACATCCCCATTAACAGTGTGAAAAGGTTCCCTTTTCTCTACACCCTCTCCAACATTTATCATTTGTGGACTCTTAAATGATGGCCACTCTGACTGGTGTGAGGTGATACCTCATTGTAGTTTTGATTTGCATTTCTCTAATGGTGATATTGAGCATTTTTTCATGTGCCTATTGGCCATTTTTATGTCTTCATTGGAGAAATGCTTGTTTATGTCTTCTGTTCATTTTTGGATTGGAATTTTTGTTTTTATTAGTAAGTTGAATGAGCTATTTGTATATTCTGGAAATAAAGCCCTTGTCAGTCTCATTGTTTGCAAATATTTTTCCCATTCTGTAGGTTGTCTTTTTTGCTTTGTTTATGGTTTCCTTTGCTGTTCAAAAGCTTGTAAGTTTAATCATGTCCCATTTGTTTACTTTTGGTTTTAGTTCTGTTGCCTGGGTAGAGTGCCCTAGGAGAACATGGCTAAAATTTATGTCACAGAATGTTTTGCCTAGGTTTTCCTCTAGGAGGTTTATACTGTCTGTCTTACGTTTAAGTCTTTAAGCCATTTTGAGTTTATTTTTGTGTATGGTATGAGGGAGTGTTCCAACTTCATTGATTTACATGTGGCTGTCCAGCTTTCCCAATACCTTTTGCTGAAGAGACTGTCTTTTCTTTGTTGTATATCTTGCCTCCTTTGTCAAAGAGTAATTGGCCATAGGTGTATGAGTTTATTTCTGGGCTCTCTATTCTGTTCCATTGATCCATAAGTCTGTTTTTGTGCCAATTCCATGCTGTTTTGATTACTGTAGTTCTGTAGTATTATCTGAAGTTTGGGAGGGTTATTCCTCTGGCTTTGTTATTTTTCTTCAGCATTGCTTTGGTAAATTCTGTTTTTTTGTGATTCCATATACATTTTAGGATTATTTGTTCCACCCCCCAACTTTATTCTATAGTAAGACTTTTTATTCACTTTGAAATGTATCTTGATTTCCACTACCTCCTTCATAATAAGAATAGATTATATTTAGTTTATGATTAGTCTTTTATCCTCAGCATTTTTCTAGATTTCAGTTATATTTGGATTATAATGAGTCTTGTACTCAATATTTTTCTAAATTTTCCTGCCTCACCTATTCAGCTAAGAGCATGAAACTGTAAGACCTGATGATATGTCTGCTTCATAAAGTTCAGAAGATACTAATTTTACAAAGTCTTCCCTATTTACTTCCCTTCTGTAGAATGTTAGGAGAGGGAGCTTCTGCCTTTATCAGGACCAGAGAGATTTCTGGCACTCACTTCTAATCCACAATGATGGATTATAACAGAAAATGGGGACATGCAACTTCAGGGTTTATGACCTAACATGAACACTGATCAGTGTCAGTGGGAGAATTTATAGGGAATTGCTCTCTAGAAGTCCCTTTTGAACACACAAACTTAAATGAACCTTTTATACATAAGTTAAGATTCTTCCTCTTCATGACATCATTCTTAACTAAAACACAATTTCTTTATTTTTTTTGTCCCTGTAAAAAGGAGCCCAGTTGTGATTTTTCTCCCTATGTGTGTTTTTTGTTTCTTTGATATATCTTGGTTCTTCCAATATAAACCTAATAAAAATGATAATCTTTTATCATTCTAGTTTCACATATAAACCATGTAAAATATCAGTAAGCCATTCTTTCTTCAAAAGAGTGATATCTCTTATTTGGTGTTGGCTTAATACATACAACATTGTCATTTCTGTAAGTCAGACTGATAACTGAGCCATTCCTTCTTCAAAAGAGTGTTAATCTCTTATTTGGCATTGGCTTAACACATATCACATTGTTATTTCTGTAAGTCAGACTGATAGTGACAGTCTTTTGTGGTTCACTCTAACACATTCAGAAACAGTAGTTTTTACCACCATAGGTAATAGTTTGATTTATGTTTTCCTAGTGTATTTTTCCATTTCTTAATACATTTTTAGTTATTGGGTAGCTTCTTCCAAATTTTAGTTTCGTTGTCTCATGGATATCTGAAACGTTTAAAGGCAACTGACCTTGTTTTCTTGGCTTTCGTCAACCATACTGTTGTGTCAAGAGAAAAGTTCTGAGCAGATAGGACTAAAAACAACATGCAGTTTGGTCTGTTTTTAATTGACTGGTATATGTAATTATAATCATACACTCTCCTTTCAGTGGACACTCAGCATTTGTGTTTCCAGATACCTCAGTCCTTGTGTGCCATCTGTTAAGGGTCCGTTATTTACCCTCATGTGGTGACTCAGGCAGAACTTGTCTGTCTATCCCACGGGATAAAAAGAAACTTCAGTGTTTTTTTCTTCCAGAGAGGTCTGTTTAGGTATCTAAGTTCAAACAACTGACAAGTGGCTGGACCAGAATTGAAATTTATTATACTAAGGAGTCCTCTTCCAATTATTCTATCTACCCTTGTTATCCAACTTACTGCACATAAAGACACAAAATATATTTGTAATTCATGTTAAGCAGTGCACCTTAATATTCACTATACACTTTAGGCTCTGGCTTTATTCTCTGGAACCAAATGTTTCTGAAAAAAACAATCCCCCAGTGTCCTTTTGTCTTTGTAAGGCAGATAGAAAGGATTAGAAAGATTAAATACTATTAATTGATTACTTACTGTGCATCATTTACTAGATGCTCTTAACACTTATTAATTTAATCTTCACAGCAACCCTTGAGGTAGACAGAAATTTTGCTGACAATTTGTAGGGGAGGAAACTAAACATAGGGTATGTAAGTACCTTGCACACAATTCAAACATGCTCTCAGCAACCTCTCTATTCTGTCTACCTAGGGTAAAGTGAAGATAAATTATTCCCTATCTCTATCCATGATCATAGGGTCACTCTTTGCTTCTCTATGATACGGCAGTTCCTCTGGAAATAGAGGATAGTATATGGTTTGGATAAAGTAAATTGAAAGGAAGACTCCTGCATTGTACCTGGGAATCAACAAGATTGATGTACTGTCTTTAATGTCTCATTTGTCTCAGATTTATCTACGCCTTTGATGTGCCAGGCAATATCATAGGCACTATGAGGCACGCAAATGTGGGAAGCACCTGGTCCCTGATTTTATGAGTTGAGTCCAGTAAGGATGTTGAGATGTCCATGAAAAACCACAATAAATACCATGCAAATATTGTTTGATGCTTTAGAAATGCCAAGATTAGAAAGAGTGGCTGGGTTTCTTGGAAAGCTTAATAGAAGCTTTGACCATGGTCTTCAGGGAAGCAGAGTTGGAGAGTGGCTTTGTGAATGTTTCTTGAACTCATTCCTATAGAATGTGAGGATGTGCATTAACTGAACTTGATTTCCACCTGGAATATGAAATCCCACTTTAACCTTTCATTTGTGGTTCTGTACTAGAAAAACAGAAAACTCTAAATCACTTGTGCTAACCTTCTCTGTGTTTTGACATATCTAAATAATTAGTGTAAAAGAATTAAAGGTCTAAATAAATGTCTAACAACTTGGATAGAGTCTGTCACTAAGCATATACATAAACTATTAAGTAGGCAAAGTATACTTGATTTAGCAGTGCAAAGCAGAGTGAGCATAGTCACCAAATCACTAGATAGCTTGATGTATTAAAAAAAAAACAACTACCTTCTCCAGCATTGCCTCTCTTTGCCATGACAGTATGGAATAGTGTTTAATAATTATTTACTAAGGAGAGTACACGCTAGAAATACTTTGTTATTCAATATACAAACATTTAAGATAAGTCTGTAATTTGTAGAAAATATGTCAGATATTGTGGAGATATTCTTGTGAGCCAGATATTGTATCTATACGTGAAAAATTCAGTCCTCTCAGTGGAGCTTTAAGTTTCCACGAGTATGTTTAATACAGGGCTAGAGAGAAGAAATACTGTACTAAAGACATAAACATTGAACACTGAAAACACAAATGCTGGAACAATTAAACGTGGCTGGGGGGACAAGCACTTAAGCCGAGCATAAAAAAGATATGAGATGTGAATTGTATGTCTGGTTATGTGTGGCCCGGGGGGTGGGGAGGATATGGAGCAGAGACAGGGATCAAAGAAGATACAGAACAGACTGTAAGCTTGAGGCATAAAGGGCAGAGGACATACATTACAGAGTTGGAAAGTGTGGCACTTCATTAATAAAATGCAAGTCTGGTTTGGCTAGGGTGTAGTTCTCAAACCACAGAATCTTTTTTTTCAAATTGAAATATAGCTGATTTACAATGTTGTGTTAGTTTCTGGTGTACAGCATAGTGCTTCAGTTATACATATATATTCTTTTTCATTATAGGTTATCACCAGCTATTAAATGTAGTTCCTTTGCTATATGGTAGGACTTTGTTGTTTATCTATTTTATATATAATATTTAGTATCTGCAAATCCCAAACTCGTAATTTTTCCCTTCACTTAACTTTTTGGCAACCACAAGTTCGTTTTCTACTTGAGTCTGTTTCTGTTTCAAAATCTTGCAGGTTTGTTAAATTGTCAATGCCTGGTCTCCAACCCTAAAAGGTATGCGTTAGTACGCTTAAAGTGAGGTCCAAGAGCTTGCCTTTTTGACAGGTGTTTTCCTCGTCTCTCTCTACCTATTTCACTTTAAGGAAGAATGAGCTAGCTTGTAGTGTCTATTAGAATCATTTGGTGGAGAATTTTTTTTTTAAACCAGCTCTTGATTCTTATTTAATTAATAAGGCATGAACGCTAACGTTTATTTGTGAAAGCCTCTCCAGGTGATTCTAAGTGTAGCCCGAGGGTGAGATGCTTGCGTGAACGAGAGGGTAAGCAGACAGGAGGAGAGGAAAGGAGACGAAAGGAAGTTGTAGCTAGTGTATGGAGGAGCTGGATGCCATGCTCAGAGGTTGGAATTTTACTCTGTGGGTAGGAGGGAATCACTGGGTTTTTTGAACACCTGTAATCATAACTGTGTTTTAGAAAGTTGCCTGTGAAGAGTAGAGGAACCTAGAGATGGGGAACACTGGCGGCAGCCAGAGCGCTATTAAGAATTCTGCAGTAGGTGACTGAGTACTCTTATCTTCTGCCAGTTGAAAAGTAACTTGGTTCAGCTTTTTTGGAAAGCAATTTGATGATGTGGATCATGAGCTTAAAAATCTCATACTCTTTCACTAAGTAATGTGTCTTCCAGGTACATATCATAAAGGAATAGAATTATTGACCAATAATTTAATGTGAAAATGGTTATTATAGGAATTAAAAGAGAACTTTGAAACATTGAATAGATACATTATGGAATACTATGGTGCCTTGAAACCATTTTTGACGAATATTATACATGCATGGAAAGACAGTTATTCTCTAAAGTAAATAATATAATACACAAAATTATATGTGGGATGTGATCCTAATTTTATTTTAAAAAATACAGAAACTAGAGTAGAGAGAAATCTAGCCAAGTGTTATAATTGGTGGACTTTGGTGATATTTGTATTGAAGTTTCCAAATATTCTAAGCCTGTCTACATTATTGTTCTGTTCAGAAAAAGGAAATTGACACTAAAAAAAAAAAACAATAAGGCTATGGTGATGGTTTGAGGAAAGGTAATGCATGTGTTGTTCTGTTTGTGAATCTGGGATAGTCTAACTTGAGAGCCTGCTGATGGGTAAAACTGGTAAAATGGCAGATCCTGCCTGAATTGGGCCCCACAAGGAGGGTCAATATTCAGGGGTGTCTGGACCTAATAACTGAGAGTCAAGATAGGAAGACATGGAGATGACAGAAGGAGCATTTATCAAGACACAGTCCAGGAGCCTCCGTCCAGAAAAACCTCACATGAAGTGATATCTTTGTATAGCTAGCCTAAGGCATACTACTGAGAGAAGGGTGAGTCTTTAAAGACTTCAGCCCTGGACAGTTAGAATCTGAACTAAAGCAGTTGCTGAAATTGAGGAAGCTATGCAAGTCATCATGAAGGTAGGCATGATTTAATCAGCTGGATGTGGGAGGTGAGAGATGCATCTTTAAGATGAATCTGTGAGCTTGAATGTCAGTAACTGGGAGGACTACTTTTTTTTTAAATACAGAAGGAGGATAGAGGAGAAAGTCCAGATTTTGGAAGAAAAATAGTTTGTATGTATTATGTTGAAGTGGAGTTGCCATAGAAACATGCAGGTGTAAATGCAATTAGAGTCTAGAGAACTGGAGAAGTCTGGATTGTGATGCAAATTTGATAGTCATCTGCATTGAGGGAAGAGTTGAAACCATGGGAACGAATGTGATTGTGACAACAAAAGGAAAGGAGACAGTGTAGGTGGAGAACAGTACCATGTGGAACACCTAATTTTGAGAAGTAGACAAATAGCCAGTGAAAGAGGCAAAAAAACCATCAGAGGTAGAGAAGCAAGAAAACAGGGCTATGAAGGTCAGTGTAGGAGAAAGGTTTAAAAGTGGATGATAGTGGTAAAATTTTAAAGAGAGGCCAAAAAAGCTTGAGGACCAAGATGACTTTCTAATATTGGAAATTCGAAGTTTCCTGGAGACTTAAAAAAAAAAAAGATTCAGTAAAACGGTTGACAGAAGCCAGCTTGCAGTTGTTCAGTGGTTCAACATAGAATAAGTGGTCAAAAAGTAGACCACTCCTCAAAACATTTGGCAGTAAGAAGAATGAGAATATGCTGATAGTAAATTACAGAGAAGGGGGTAATTATGCCACAGTGATCCTAGGTTTTCCTCTCTCAAAAACTAGTGTGCTGTGTTTTTCTAAATTGCCATTGTGTCCAGTCAGGAAGGTGGAGTCTGAGAAAGGAATGCATGTCTTGCATGCCTTGAAGATAGTTTAAGATCATCACTTCTATACAGAGATGTTGGAGACTGCTAATAACACTCAACTGTGAATTATGTTTATTTTTCCTCTTTTATCAGATTTATTTTCTGCATCTTGGCAGACAAAAGAGCTTTAAAGATGCATGACTTACTAATACACTTGGTGCACTTAATGTCATGTGATATCAACACAACAAATCTTGATTTTTCTCAAAAATCTTGGAGTAATGGCAAAGTTTCTTTCCATGCACAAAGATGATTTTGATTAGAATAATATCTTCATAATTTCTATATGAGAATAGACTCTGGTTCATACAACATATTATATTAGAACACATCATCAATAAGCCAGTATCTATTTTGGTGCTTTCTTTTTGATCAGTGTCCTGTGGGGAATGGAGAAAATCGAATAGAAGCTTAGAGTTAGAAAGGAGCTTAGCACCACTGACATAACAAATTCCTTTTACAGTTACAGAAAACATGGCACAAAGAGACTAATTAATATTAAGGCCCTCCAGTTGACAAAAACACATAAACATGAAATTGTGAAACAGGGAGATGACATTTATTAGAGCACTTGTCAGGAAATGTTTCAGTAAGTCAGGTAGTGCTAGAGCTATTCAAAAAATAGTTAAAGGAATCTGAATTTTGTGATGCTCTATAGAGAACCATTAAATGTTTGAACGCAGGGAAGCAATATGATGAGTGCCACGTTTAATGGTGTTAATAACTGTATTCAAGATGTTTGGAAAGGCACCATTTGAGGGTCAGAAATACTTGCTGAAACATTGTATCCCATTTATGTAATGAGGATTTAGGCTAGAATGAAACATTAAAAAGTGTTTCTTTTTATAAAGTAAGAGCATTATTAATCTGAGTCTGAGTAACTGTATCATTTTTTCATTTCATATAACCAGAGCAGCAATATAGTAAAAACAACATAATGAAATATTTGTGAAGATTGGCTATGTCTTAGTCATCTAAATAGATGTTCTTTGATTTAGCCAGCAAAGCCTTTATTATCCTGCAACCTTTCCAGCCTGTGCTGAATTTAAAGTCCTTTTGCCCATTTTGATTCAGGAAAACTCCATATTTCTTCAGGAACTATACCCACTAACTTTAACAGTTGTGGACATTTCAGATCCTCATGTGAAATTAAGTATCATTGGTTTAATATATGTAATTATAAGGGACAATCACTTTAGTTTTGAAGTGTGTTACACATAATGAAAGTATACTAGGGTGGCTGCTTTACTTGGGAGGACCAGTTACCAGGATCTTGAGTCACATGACAGTGGGGCAGTGTAGGCATCTGGTCCTTCATCATCATTTTTTCAGTGCTGGCATCTGCTGGAGATGCATGAATGCCTTTCTGGTCCATGCCTCATCTGTCACCCTAGTTCCTTGTCTCTGTAACAGGAACCTCTCAACCACATATATGCCACTGTTGACCTCATTGAAAAACCATTTCCATATGGGTACTTATCCCCAGGGAGATCCTAGGCAAAGTTATTCTGGACTGAGTGTACTTTTGTGTGCTGAAATATTGATAAATAATCATTTTGTGCCTCTTTTAGCTTTGAGAGGTTCTAAGCATTACATTTTGTAAGATACTGGCTGAACTAACTAGAAGGTCTTAACTCTTAACCCAGTGATCTAGTTGGTAGGAATAATTATGATTTCTGTGTGAATATTTTGCATTCTTGTAAAACTTTTCGCTTTTCAATTGGCTAAGCCTCTTTTATTCAATTATAATATACTCAGAAATATCCATTAATACAAGATGCATGAAAGCATAACTTTAAGGCAAAATTCTCAGAATTATCTAATAAGTTTTAGGGTCAAATGTGAAGATCCTTTGGATCCCCCACTGGTTGGAATTTTCAACTCTCCTGACCAAACAACTTGAGTATTGGTTATACTTGCTGTGATTATATCTGTTTATGAATATAATTTTTATTAAATTTGACTTTGAGAGAAGCCATACTGTTTGCTTATGGTTTGATGGGAAGGGTAACTTTGATTTTGTCATAAACAGGGCTGAAATTGTAAGATTACTTCCAGTCTGGCAGTTTTGTGGGCCTTTTTACAAGGTAGAGAAATAGCCTGGCCTAGTCATTGCTTGACAGGTTAAATCTCTGTTTACTCCACGAAATATACCTAACTACCATGGACCCATAGTCAATGTCTGTCTCATTTGTGTGTATAACTTTTCAAACATGAGACAGCACTACAGTAAAAAGGTATCATACTTTTAAGCTCTGACTCTTGACTAAAGGCCTATTTTTGGATTTGGCTCACAGGGTTGCAGGAAATGATATTTAATGAGTTTCCAGATGTGGTGGTGAATGGTGTGACTTGGGTAGTAGCTCATCCTTAGTTATTAGAAATTTGCCTCCAGTGATATTTAAGGACTGGGCTGGTCTTGCTTTTTTTTGTTTGTTTGTTTTAAATAAGGTCATTCTCCAGACCTATGCCTCAGAAAAGGAAGGAAATTTTTCTTGGTCATGTTTTTATGGTATTGAAAAACAGTACTAGCATAGTACATATTCTCTTTGCCTTTAACAATTTTCTTTGTGATTTAAAAAATAGCTTTTTTTGACTGAAGACAACCTCACACTTAAAACCTAGACTTTTAAAAAGTGAATCTTTAGAAAAAATAAAATCTCTTCAGGGAAAACTTAAACATAGTCTTGCTCTGCAAAATTTAAACACATTATTATCAGGTTTTGATTGTTATTTTCTATTTGACTTATTAATTTGCTTTAAGTGGCATAATTTTACTGTCTTATTTTAAGTCTTCTTTATATAATGAAATGTAAAGATGAGCAATGAAAGGAACAAAAAGAAGTTTATGTTAAGAAAAATTAAATTAAAGAGGGAGAGACTTGTATTGGTAGGGTGAGGGTGAAATGAAATAAAATTCAACCGTGCCATACAGGGAGCTAGATTAAATCTTGAATGCTTTGTGTTACGTGAGTAGAAAGGAACCATCCCTCTGAATAGTTTATAATGTCTGAGTGGAGAGCATTGCTGCAGAGTATCTGGGAAATACAATCAGTATGTCTGAAGGCAGCATCTGTTTATCTTAAATTAATCATTTTTCCAAGTAGGCAGATGATAATCCTGCTGCTGGAAGCCAATGTCTTTTTGTAGTACAGATAAAACTGGAGATCTCTTTGGTAAGAACTATACAATATAAAGGATCTCCAGCTGTAACTTCTGTAAGATTATGGGCTCCTTTTTAGATTTTTCAGCATTATTTTGGCATTGAGAATAAGTAAGTAACTGCTTTTTAAAAAAATAACTCCTTTTTTAACATTTTTTATTGATTTATAATCATTTTACAATGTTGTGTCAAATTCCAGTGTTCAGCACAATTTTTCAGTCATTCATGGACATATACACACTCATTGTCACATTTTTTCTCTGTGAGTTATCATAACATTTTGTGTATATTTCCCTGTGCTATACAGTGTAATCTTGTTTATCTATTCTATAATTTTGAAATCCCAGTCTATCCCTTCCCACCCTCCACCCCCCTGGTAACCACAAGTCTGTATTCTCTGTCTGTGAGTCTATTTCTGTCCTGTATTTATGCTTTGTTTTTGTTTGTTTGTTTTTGTTTTTGTTTTTTAGATTCCACATATGAGCGATCTCATATGGTATTTTTCTTTCTCTTTCTGGCTTACTTCACTTAGAATGACATTCTCCAGGAGCATCGAAGTTGCTGCAAATGGCATTATGTTGTCGGTTTTTATGGCTGAGTAGTATTCCATTGTATAAATATACCACCTCTTCTTTATCCAGTCACCTGTTGATGGACATTTAGGCTGTTTCCATGTTTGGCTATTGTAAATAGTGCTGCTATGAACATTGGGGTGCAGGTGGCATCCTGAAGTAGATTTCCTTCTGGATACAAGCCCAGGAGTGGGATTCCTGGGTCATATGGTAAGTCTATTCCTAGTCTTTTGAGGAATCTCCACACTGTTTTCCATAGTGGCTGCACCAAACTGCATTCCCACCAGCAGTGTAGGAGGGTTCCCCTTCCTCCACAGCCTCTCCAGCATTTGTCGTTTGTGGATTTTTGAATGACGGCCATTCTGACAGGTGTGAGGTGATACCTCATTGTAGTTTTGATTTGCATTTCTCTGATAATTAGTGATATTGAGCATTTTTTCATGTGCTTTTTGATCATTTGTATGTCTTCCTTGGAGAATTGCTTGTTTAAGTCTTCTGCCCATTTTTGGATTGGGTTGTTTATTTTTTTCTTATTGAGTCGTATGAGCTGCTTATATATTCTGGAGATCAAGCCTTTGTCGGTTTCACTTGCAAAAATTTTCTCCCATTCCGTAGGTTTTCTTCTTGTTTTACTTCTGGTTTCCTTTGCTCTGCAGAAGCTTGTAAGTTTCATTAGGTCCCATTTGTTTATTCTTGCTTTTATTTCTTCTAGGAGAACATTTTTGAAATGTATGTCAGATAATGTTTTGCCTATGTTTTCCTCTAGGAGGTTTATTGTATCTTGTCTTATGTTTAAGTCTTTAATCCATTTTGAGTTCATTTTTGTATATGGTGTAAGGGAGTGTTCTAGCTTCATTGTTTTACATGCTGCTGTCCAGTTTTCCCAACACCATTTGCTGAAGAGACTGTCTTTATTCCATTGTATATTCTTGCCTCCTTTGTCGAAGATGAGTTGACCAAAAGTTTGTGGGTTCATTTGTGGGCTCTCTCTTCTGTTCCATTGGTCTATATGTCTGTTTTTGTACCAATACCATGCTGTCTTGATGACTGTAGCTCCATAGTATTGTCTGAAGTCTGGGAGAGTTATTCCTCCAGCCTCTTTCTTTCTCTTCAGTAATGCTTTGGCAATTCTAGGTCTTTGATGGTTCCATATAAATTTTATTATGATTTGTTCTAGTTCTGTGAAATATGTCCTGGGTAATTGGATAGGGATTGCATTAAATCTGTAGATTGCCTTGGGCAGTGTGACCATTTTAACAATATTGGTTCTTCCAATCCAAGAGCATGGAATATCTTTCCATTTTTTAAAGTCTTCTTTAATTTCCTTCATCAATCGTTTATAGTTTTCTGTGTATAATTCTTTCGCCTCCTTGGTTAGATTTATTCCCAGATATTTTATTACTTTGGGTGCTATTTTAAAGGGAATTGTTTCTTTACCCTCTTTTTCTGTTGATTTATCATTAGTGTAAAGAAAAAATAACTCCTTGAGCACAATTAAATCTATTTTACCTTTCTGCCCTCAGGAGGTATAAGCAACGTATTCTAAATATAAGGCAGCATATTTTCTCCTTCACTGCTAAATTCTCTGGTTAATGGAGTTCCCATAATTGAAGTGAAAAAGACTCCACTGATATGCTAAACTCTCTGGATTTGGGGACCTGCTGTCAGTGGGAGCACTAGGGTGAGGGGCAGCATGGCGGCTCCAGGGCGGCTCCTCTCAAATGCCCATATTAACACCGCACTGCAGGCCTAGCAGTTTAGCTCACATTTAAATTCACTCTTTTTCCCTCTTCCAAAAAGTGGACTGGAAAAGTGGTCTGATTCTTTAAAAATAAATGAATAAAAAGTAATACATTTTTTTAAAAGTAGAACTTATTTCCTAAACAATGTCAGTTAAGTGTTAGTTATCAACTTGCCTAGCATAGAAGGTAGGGTAGCAAGAAGACAGTGAGGTTTCTTTGCCTCTAAACTGAACTGTTTACCAGTGATTTAACCATCTTCTCACTCTTGCTTTCTCTCCAGAATACATGTGCATACATACGTAATTATCAGGAGAAAGACTTTAGATATTGTTGACTGCTAGCTGTGAGAGACACCAAAGTCTAATCAAATATTGTGGAATATATGTGTGTGTGTGTGTGTGTGTCTAAAATACGCATTGTGTGTGTGTGTGTGTGTGTGTGTGTAGGAATTGTGGTTCTAATGGAAATAAAGAGTCTAAAAAGAATTCAGAACTGAGTGAAACAGTGACTGAACACTATTGAATTTAATTAAATGGTGTATTTAGTGGGATGAAGGTTAATATAACATAAAAATTGGGTAAGGGTATTAGTAAATCTGGAATGTGGTCTATATGGCTCTCAAGAGTTTTGAACTCAACCCTCCTTAAATTATAAAGTCCTTGTTACAGATTATGAGAAGGGCTCAAGGTGACCCTTAATGATGCTGACAAAAATTCAGTCAGCAATTTGGTTACAATCCCTAATCAACATATAACTTCAATTGGCTTAGAGGGTAACCTCTAAACTATTTGTAGTGATATCTGTTCCTTCATGGATGAAGATCTTTTAACTTTGGAAGATTTATACTTTATAGTAGAAATATTTAAAATAATTAAATGTTTAGCAGCATTATTTTTGTGTTAAGAAGAGATCTGTGCATACTTGGTATTTAAGGATTTCTAATGTGTAAGAGAATTTTCCCTACCATGTGACAGGTTAGCCTTTTGTTTTCTGTCTTAAAATGTGTAACAGAGTAATTGGTTTGAATTTTTGGATTATTTCACTTTAAGCTGAAATTTTACCAAGTTACATATAGTACTGGATCATTTAAGATTTTGACTTAATGACTATCTAACTATCTATCTAGATCTCTAACTATCTAGCTATCTATCCACCCATCTATTTATCTAATCAATTCAGTTTGTCGAACAGGTAAGTTTTAAAGGAATTGCTTAAAAGAAGGATTATTTAAAAATTGTACTAGTGATTAATTGAAATCTCCTTATAAGGTACTATTAAAATATTCTAGACTACTATTTTGTAAATTATCTGAAAACTTAAGGGTAAGTTAGGCTTTTGAATTTGCAACTTTAATAAATTAAATATTAAGCTTTAAAACCAGAGGAAACCTAGGCATGGTCTTTTCTTTGCATAGAAGCTTCTCTCAAGTGAAGAAACACTCTTTATTGACAACATTGATTTGTCTTCTCCCTAATCAGAATGTGAGGAGATAGCAGTTAACACTTGTGGTTAGTTCAGAGTGATTGTCTCCTGCCCAGGTGTTCTCAACCTCTCAGCTCTGTTGGTGTAAGGTTGCCATTTTCAATAATGATGATCAGCCCCACCTCTCAGAAACTAGGGCTAAGCAGTATGAACCAACCTGAGAAATGGCTCACACGCATTCTGGCCAGGTTTCCACCCCTTTATTATTATCTATGAATTTTATATGACCTAATGGCCATACATTTCTTATAAAAACTTAGAAAATGAAGAAAAGTTACAAGAAGATGATATTGACCTGAACATCATAAATCAGGAAATGAACAATTATGCATATTCTGTGATTCTCTTTTGTAATTGCAGTTGTGCGTAAATATGTTTCATTTCACCTAGTGTATATCACTGATGATGTTACACACACACTCACACACATACACTTTTTTACCTTATGTTATTATTATGGTTTTTAGTTTGTTTTTACCATTTAGTAACATGTTATGAATGCCTTTTAGTGTTAATAAAACATAAATAAGCACTAAAAGTACATAAAAAGTGTATTTTAAAAACCTGTGTAGAAGTATATAAAAGCACAAAATGTGCTAAAACATAAAGCAATAAAATTTTGTTTAATGGCTGCAGATTCCAATGTACAGATGCCTTTATTAACCACTCCTGTACTCTTGAGAATTTATTTTGCCTACTTTTTTTGTTAAAGTAAGCAACACTATGTGAACACCTTTGTTCATTTTTGTTCGTTCATCTTAGAATTTTATTAAGAGAATTCCAGATGTGAAATATATGGAGAAATGATTATGTATTATGTAAGGATTTAGGATCATGTTGTCAGGTTCCTCTCCAGAAATATGAGCCAGTTACTGCCCAGGAGTTGCTTTGTAATTAAATTCTGAATTTAGATATACTACATAGAACTGTCTCTTTTAAAAAAGCCAAGTGAGTTATACAATTGTTATAAATATATCTTCTCTAAGATTTTGAGCAAGAGTCTTATGGTTATCATTACTTGGGTTTTTAAAGGCTAAATAGAAATGGTGAACTGGCACAGAGTTTTGTACATACTCTTGGCCATGCATAGCTAATGCACCATCATGGTCTATATCACTCAGAAGGAAACAAAAGAAAAAATAAAAAGAAGACACTTCTGATTGTGTAAAGATTCTGATTTGTGGGGAAAGTGTGCAGAATTGATACATATCTTTTGGGTTCTAATATTTTGGACTACTTACTCTTGGATACTGGTTAACATCACATCATGAAATGTTGCATCTGAAAAACTTTGTCACATGAGTTGGGCTTTTCATTTTTCTTAAAAAAATAGTGTATATATTCTTACACGTAATTCTTGAGATCAAACAGTTTAAATAAGGTGCATATTTGACTATTATCTAACCTGATTGAATAATGCATGAAAGAATATAGATTTCAGAAAGCAATATATTTTAATTTTAGTTGACGATGTTACAAAACAAATTTATTATTTTGAAATATTGATGTGTAACCTTCCTGGTTACATAACTTTTTTGTTTATGTGTGTGTGTGTATTTTATATATACATAGATACTATATACTATATGTTTATATTTTTATATGTATATTTATGTTTATATAACCTTGGTACACACATACACATATATATTTATTATACATATAAATCAGTCTCTATCTTTGTCTACTTATACACACACACAGGTTAGTGATGATAGCAGTTACATTTTCTACCCAATGAGATTATCGTAAGGTCCAATTAAGGCAACTTAATTGATTGAAAAGACCATGGATTCCCTGTGAAGACAAGTTTGAATTAAATGTTACTTCTGTTTTTTACTACAATTGGTTCCTTAAGCTTTGAATTAAATAATCTTATACAATTCTCTATTTTTAAAATAGGAGTACATGGCCATACCTCTCTAGAACTGTTGTGTAGAGCAAAGCATGATAATATTAAGTGCCTAGTGTTACGTCTGACATCCAACAAAAGCTACATTTCTTCTCCTGTATTCCCTTTGGGGAGAGTTGTGGTTTTCACTTTTGTTTCCCCTTGCTTTCCTTCATGTTACAAAAGACTGCCAGGTTCTTAAATGAAGAAAAATGAGAAAAAGTTTGAACAATTATCTGTTTTTTATGCTCAGATTTTAATGGAATGGCTTTTGTTTTTCTAGTTGGGAATTAAACTTTTCTTGCAAGTTTCTTAAATCTATATATTTGATATATTAATTTGTAATGTTATTTTATTATTATATTCTCTTATCTAAACTAAATAAAATCCCTTAATGTAGTCATTTTTACAGAGGTCAATTCTTCATGTTTTTGATATGAACTTTTTTCCTTTAGCAATCTGTGCTATCCACATTATTTAGTAGAAATTCAGCATAACATAATACAACTTGGAAAAAGCTAAGCATAGAAAATAAGCTTACTGTGCTAAATCCAAGAAACCCAGTACAATTTTTCAAGCCAAACTTTTCTTTTTAGATTGTAAGTTAAAAATATTGTCAGGATGTGTTATTATTAGCGTATGTATATGATATATATGTGTGTATATATATGTGTGTGTGTGTGTGTGTATATATATATATATGATATGAAGCTTAAAACTAGACACCTGTGGCGAATCTGTGGGCAAATGAGCCCCTACATTTCAGAATCAGCAACCATGAGTCAAATCCTTTTCACACTTAGAATCTCTCTGACTTCCTCACTCAGACGATTTAGGATAATCTCCCTATTTAAAAGCCATTTGAGTAGTAAACTTAATTACATCTGTAAAGATCCTTTGCCATATGTTACATTTACACAAACATGACAAGTCACCAGGACATGGTCTTTTGGAGACGTGTCCTGCTTAACCCAGGAGGTAATTTAAACTATCTAAATATCTTATTCTTTATCAAGTTTCAGTTTATTTATTAATTTATATTAGCGTGGACTCATGGCTTCCCTTTTTATTCATGACTGCTTTTTTGTTACTAGCCCACATTAGGAGCCCTTTCAAGCTGGCTCTCATATCCTTTTGACTTCTCCTCCTCATTCTTTAAATACCTTCTTGGTTTCTGGCACAGTAGATAGCGGATAGTTGTTTAATTTTGTACTTTCCTTGCCTCAGCACTGTTATCAGCCATTTCTCCAAAGAGCTCTAGTTTCTTTTAGTTGAGAATGATATTTGGAAATTAATATCTGGGTACTAAGTCTACCAGTTGCTATTGGAGTGAAACTGATACCATGTCTTTCTCAGTAGATAGTTTATACACACACGGATACACTTACCTTGATACTTATGTATGTATGTTGAAAACGATCAGTTCATGCTAATACCTCCAGTTCCGATGCATCACCACAGGGTAGTGTTCTGGTTTTCTCTCTTTCCATATTTGTAACTCCTTTCTTTAACTGCAAGGCACTTGATGGCTTCTCCCCATATGATTACTTACTCACTATGCTTGAACTCCATCCTTCCATAACAAGCTGCCCTCTGCACAGGTGGTTAGTGCCATCCCCCTCTTCCCCTCATCCCTGCCCAGTGGCTTCATGACCAAATTGTCCATGAAGGGAAAGAAAGAAAAAGGAGGGAGTAAATAGAACATTATTAGGTCATTTTTTCCTGTTAAAAACCCTTTTTATTTTTAATTACCTTCATAATAATAAACCTTTATTTTAGAATAGTTTGGTTTTATGTTTACGGAAAAATTGCAGAGATACTACAGAGTTCTGGCTTACCCCACGACCAGTTTACCTGTTGTTAAGATCTTATATTAGTATGAAATATTTATCACAACTAGTAAACTGATGTTGTTAGATTTTTATCAAATAAAGTCTATACTTGATTAACATTTCTAGTAACATTTTTAAAGGAGAAAAAAGGATTTTATCCATGTATCTTCAATTTACCCTTTATTTCACTGCAGTTTCTCCCACTGGATTCAATTGTTATTCAATAAAGGAACATTGAGATTACAGATGTGGTAGGAATTCTCTAGGAAATCATCCTTATTTATAGATTTTCTGGCGTTTTGCTGCAGCAACCTATTATCTGTAGCCCAGCATATTTTTTTTTTTCTTTTACTGGACAGATAATCTTATGAGGTAAGGTCTATAAAGTGCCTAGCACAGTATGCTGAGGCCACTTTATTTACCAGGCACCAGAAGCACAGCATTAGGAGGCTGTAGGTTTTTCAGTGGCCTGCAAAAAAAAAAAAAAAGAAAAAAAAAAGTTTGAGACCAAGAAAAAAATTCCTATGAAATTATTTTTTTAAATGGCAAAATCTAAATGAATACATGTTTTGATAAATTTCTATGAAGTTAATTAATATTACTGTCAATTTGATGAGTTGTTAAATTGAGTATTCATAAAAATGTCATATTTGAAAACAATCTGTAGGTTAGATTTTATGCAAAATGATTGCTGACAAATCAGAGCTTGTCCTAATTAAATGAATAACTTATAGGCAATAATTTCAAAAGCACAGTGAGCATAGTAATTGTGCCTAACTTTTTCCCAGCTGAAATTATTTTAATGTGGCACAGGAATGAATTTTAATAAGGTTGTTAGAAAACCTACGACAATAATTAAAATTTCTGACCTAGCATATAGTAAGTGATCAGCGAATGTTACTTCTCTTTACTTCTTTCTCTCTATTTTAGCAAATACTTTGTATCATGGGGAATAATGAGTTGATACACTCACTGGCAAATTCCAGCATGAGATGTGGTGATTTTAATTCATTATGAAGGATATAGTGAAAGTAGGATATAGTGAGAAGACATTAGACTTGTAGGCTGAAGTATTGGCTGAATGCTGCTTGGGACCTGACTTTT
The DNA here is from genome assembly GCF_048564905.1 of Vicugna pacos. Lineage (NCBI taxonomy): Eukaryota > Metazoa > Chordata > Mammalia > Artiodactyla > Camelidae > Vicugna > Vicugna pacos. The sequence goes on along the minus strand of NC_132993.1, from coordinate 65,502,844 downwards.
GCTTTCATCTTCTGTAAAATAGGGGTACTCATTGCACCTGGGTATCTACGTTGAAGTAATGCTTGCACAATCACGTAGTGAATGGTCAGGTCTATCAAAACATTAAATGAAATTACTGATCATGATTCTTGTTGGTACCACATTGTTGTTTTAGATATATGTCAGAAACAATGAGGTTGACATCATCAGAACATTTTATGCTCTTCACATAGTTCTTCGTGTCAGTTTTTACAAAGTACAGATTTTGTAAGTAAACAACAGCAGGAGATATTAGAGTGGAGAGATATTCTCTCCACTGCCCATTGTAACACCCTGTAAAAGTGCATCCCCACTTTCTCCATCTCCTTGATTTGTTCTTGGTTCCAGTGAAGAGTGAATGTCTAAGTCATTTTAGGACCATCACCCAGTTATAGATTTCATCAACTTCTACCTGCTGGATTAGATGAAAAACACTCGTCTAGAATACTTTCTCCTTACTGATGTGTCCCAGAGACACAGTAGTATTTAGGCTATGCACTTTGTCATAAATTTTAAAAATCTAGAGATTGGAAAAAAATCTATTAATAATTTCCCCCTAAACAGTTATATAAAGAACATGAATTTCTAGGTAGTAAGTCTATAAAAAAATCTATAAATTAAAGAAGGCCTATTCTTCAATAAGTTTAGCAAAATTATTTTGAAGACTAAAAGAAATTATAGTTCTCCTGTTAATTGACAGCCTAGCATTTATGGAAGATTCCTGAATACGGTCGACTCTATATTTTGGCAAGGTCAAGAAACTGATCCAAGTTTTGCTCTGGAAGTATAGTTTGTCTTTTAAAAAGGTAACTTCTGAAGGCCCTCTAGATATTTTTCATCAGGTTTTGAACTTGGTATCATTTTAAATTGTAATGAAACTCTTATCACAAGTGGTGTATGGAAAGACAGGTGGTAACAAAGGATTTTTTTTGTTTTTGGCCACTTCTCTCTTTAGCAGGACAGGCAAGACCTTAAGTGAAAGAAGCTTTTCTTTTAGTTACAAACTAATTTAGTAACTTTAAAATGAGTATATAGATTCATAATTGGTGACAGCTTTTGCAGAATAGAGGCAGTTCATACGTTGTTATTGAAAACATTCTTGAAAAATCTGTTTGAGAAATCAAAGGTCTGAAAAGCAAACAAAATACTTTTTTTTTTTCCCTTGATGGAGTGGGTGTGGTGTTCCATTTTTGGAAAGTTAGAAATTAGCATTGTATTGTTAACTCCCATCCCTGAAGGCATTCCAGGGTGGGTGTGAACCTTTCTTGCACTAGAGAAAGCAACCATAGAACGGAATTCTGCCAGCTCTCTCCTAGTAACCAAAGATTGCAAACTGCGAACCCCCCTCTCACAGGACTACTGCCTCTGCCTTATCTCTCCACAGGGCCTTGATCTGAGTTATGGGTAGATTTCAGACTAGGTGCCCCTAGCATTCTGGAGCACAGCTAAGACAGAAGGGAGCGGGGCAAATATTGCACACTTAAGCCTATGGCCACGGGGATGGGGAGACACCCCAATTGCCCTCCATAGGAGCCCCCTCCTCTTATTCTCCTATCCTGGAGCTGAATTAGACTGAAGAGGAAGAAAGGATTTGGAAAGAAAGGGGAGATTCTGTGGGGTAAGGGGTTACTAGCTGTGAATGATGAAAATGCTTAAACTGATAACTTGAGGTGTCCTTTCGTCCTAGGAAACTACCTAGGGCCCCTCAAGAACAGAGAGGGTGGAGAAGACTGTGGATATGCTGTGGTGAATGTGGTTAGAAAGCATTTGGAGTTTTTGGCTGGGCTGGTGCTCCTACAAATTAGTCTGCAAATGCCACAGCCACATCATAAAGGCTGACTTTCCTTCTCTTTCCCAAATCTCCATGGATTTCTCTAAATCACTGGCAATCAATTCTAGTGGGAAATTCTGAACTTGGCCTATGAAAGGTGGTTTAGGGCATGGGTTTATAATACACAGAAGTGTCTGTTGTGTAAATGTCAAGAACCGCCTTTGTAATGTGAGTTTACAAAGAAACTACAGTAAACCTTAATTCCCTGGTCATGATAGCCAAGTCAACAGTCCAGGTGTAGTGGGCATTGCTAAGTGCTTATAGTCACCCCAAGAATGCAATTTGTATTGGTTGGCATCCTACATCAAAGGAAAGAATTATTTTAAAAAATGACCAGATAAAAAGAATCTATATGTAACTTTACCCAGTAATCTCAACTGTTTTTCAGCAACCACAAATGGTGCTCATAAATACCCAGCATTTCCAACACAGAGTTACTTTAAATTTTGAATTGTGTCTAGTATATGCGTCACTGTGGGAATGAGGAAAATACCGTATTGCCAGTCCCACACTAGCTGGTGTTACAGTTGCAAACCCAATGACAATTATTCACTCAGTAGTGACCCTTATCTCTAAACATATATCCTTTAATTCCATACAAGGTCATCATGTACTTGCAGCCATGTAGAATTACAAACTCATAACCCACCCTCACAGGTAATTCCGAAAGAGATATGCTAAAGTCAGACTTTTTGCCCTGGAAAATGTTGGTTTCTTTTCTTTCAAAATTTTATTTCTAACTGATAATATTATTTTTATAAAAATCAAAGAAAAAAAATCCCACACTTCTTAAAGAAAACATCTATTTTTTACCAGTTGAGGAAAGTGAATTATGATGACAACTCATGTAACATAATCCATCCTGTTATGTACACATAGCGTTTATTTGTTTGTTTGTTTGTTTGTTTGTTTGTTTGTTTATTGATGGAGGTACTGGGAATTGAACCCAGGACCTTGTGCATACTAAGCATTTGCTACACCACTGAGCTTTACCCTCCCCCTCCATACACATAGCACTTAAATCACAGTTTTACTTTGGATTTTAGTCTGCCACAATTTATGCTATTTGTGGTTTATTTGAGCAGAAGGAATATTGGAGCATCATTGGCTTTTGGAAACACTCTATTCTATTACTGTAATGAATAGTTTGCTATAGGTGGAAATCCAAAATTTTCTCTGTGGTTGGGTGATAGTATGAACTGCCATTGATTCATATCTGAATCCAACTTCCACACTAGAGAGATTATGTGAATATAAGGCCAACTAATGATACTACATTTATTCATTTTCTTTTACCATAGTGATGTTCTAATCAGACTTCTCAAGGCAATAGAACTGCATAGAAAGTTTTTTATTGGTATTCATTGAGACTTTTGAAACAGCCTGTGTTTCATGAAAAAAATTTTTACAAAAGTGAAACATCAAAAGTAAGCTGTAATTTTAGGGGAATAACAACAAAAAAGGACACTAAACATTGATCAGATAGTCTCATGATAGTCTATCCACAAGTAATCCTGATTTGTTTTTCTGGTTATTTTCTCTGCTTCAAGTTTATTAACATTATTGCCACCCTTGTTTATAGTTATCGCTAAATACAGCCCACAGGCCAGCAGGTGCTGAGGGAAAGACCTTTTATCCTACAATGTTTAATTACCTTCTTTCAGCCTGGGAGAGTAAAAAGAGCAAAGAGAAGTGAGCTTCAGTGTAAGAACAATTGAACAAAGTTCTATTTAGTCTGATGCTTTCCTCAATTGTAAAATTGATCCTCTTAATCAATACTGTAGAGAGAAAAAGAGGTAATCCCACAGAGAAGTGGGGTGGAAAATAATATGATTCATTGAGGCTTGACAGTAGTGGCACAATTTTGAAGTGACATAAATTCCAAGAATAGCTCTATTCTTGACCACTTTTAAAAATACAAATAAAGTAAACAAACGTAAGTGATTTTCCATTTTGGTTTAGCCATATTGTTGGCTCTGTCCCTTATCTTGAATAATCAAGAGTCCTCTAATCAAGCATTCACTTGGTAAAAAATTCTGTAAGAGATGACAAGGTACATTGTTAGAATTACTCTTCTGAGTCTACTTATAAAACTGCCGTGTAAACACAGGGCATACACACATTACAGGTGGCATCAGGGTGCAAACACTCAAAATGAAACCCTCAAAACCATCTCCATGATGACTGTTTACAGTCTGTGCTGGACAGTGGTCCCCCCTGGGGATGTAAGAATATGAAGACTATCCATATTGAGGGTTCATCTATATACTGAGATATTTGGCAAATTCTTTATCCCCTGACCAAAGCCACAATTCAAGAGGGGACAAAAGTTTTTAAAAGGAAAATGTCACCATGAGAAGTAGCAGGGGGAACCAGACTTAGGATCTAGGCCTGTAAGATGGGCATGAAGGGGGTGAAGAGGAGATTCTGGGGAGGAATGGCATTGGTTTCCAGGGCAGTGAGCTGAATACACTTGACACATCACTCCTCAGTCCCCAGGTACCATGAACTTACAGCAAACTTGTAGAGGGACAAGGAGAGCTTCTGCTCTTGTGGCCAATACAACTGATTAATGGCTGGACACTACAAGAATAGGAGATTTTCTTACTGGATGAGACAAAGATGAGATGAAAAGATCTGGAAACAAGAAAAATACTGAAGAGGGAGGGCATAGCTCAGGGGTAGAGCTCCTGCTTAGCATCCACGAGGTCGAATTCAATCCCCAGTACCTCCAGTAAAAATAAATGAGTAAACCTAGTACTCTACTTGTAAACTGCCCCCACCAGAACAAAACAAAACAAAACAAAATAACAAAAAAGAAAAATACTGATAGAAGCATTAAGTTCCCAGGGGCAACAGAAGCCAAGGGTTCCCACTGTGGTGACCCCAGAAAGAAAGGGCTGCAGCCTCAGTGCATTTAAGGGAAAGGACAGTGAGGCAGCTGCAGCAGAGAGACCACCGTGCTGATTCTGACCCTGTGGTTTGGTTTATGCATGGCAACCTCCTCCACAAACCCCATTATTCTGAGAGTGTCTGCAAAGACCAAGGAAGGAAGCCTGACTATCTGATAAATGAAGACTACTAATTCAGTAGAAGACTACTAGGAGAAACCTAATTTTATCAAGCACTTTCAAATTCAGATTATTTAAATATCACTTCTTGATCCGTTCGTGCCCCTTGCTTTATCTTTCACTGCTTCTTTGCAATCTCCTGTAAGCCTCCTGCTGAACATAGCTCCTTTTGTAGTACCAATGGCTTTCTGGCTCCTGGTCTTCATTTTTAGATTGCATCTGACACATCCCAGAGCCTGGAACCCTATCTCAGAATTCAAGCTAAATGTATCCTATCCTTTTAGTAAGTGGATTTGCCAAAATAATAGGAACCAGAGGTTGGCAATCAGCAGTAAAGATTCAGTAGGTCTCTGGAGAAAGCTTAGGACAAACGGCTGATGGATTGTAATAGTTCTTAGTGAAGATGGCAGGGTTAATCAACTACATCCACATCACTGAAGGAAAATCCAATAATTGTGGTTTTGGCAAATCCTTAGAAACTCCTAGGCCTAAAAGACAATGGCAGATTTGAGTTTTTCCGGTACCTTTTGGTCTTCATCTAGTTCTACATTCAAAGGGTCACCATTTTAAAAAGGCAGATGGATGGCTGGGTTAGGGAGAGTTGGATGAGGTGAGTGCAGTCCTGTGAGAGATGATTCTGAGCGAAAGTGAAGATAATCGATCTCACTTTGCAGAATCACACTTTCTCAGGATATCAGGTACTTTACGGGCAAAGCTGCAGACCCTGCATCAGTGACAGTGATAAGATCACAGTTTATGCACAGTGAAATCTCTCTCAATCATCTCCCACAATCAATAGAGGCTGAAGATTGCAAGAAAAAGAAATAACTTTAATTTAATGGAATCCAAAGACCACAGGGTACTAGACTCTGAGCATCTGGTGTGTGGAGGACCAGATGTACTGGCTGGATCTCTGGGATGCTAAAGACACTCTCAGATGATGGCCCAGATACTCCCTTGTCTGTCACTTGACTTCTTCACACACATGATGGCCTGCAGATCCCCGTGTCCTCTGGTCTCCACAGTGTGGAGTGTTCTATATCCCAGGAGACCTGGCCTCTAACCCTGACTTATCTACTGACTCATATAAAATCTAAATAAGTCGCTTTTTTTTTCCCTTTGGCCCTCAGTTTCCTCATATTTTTAGAAGAATTTAACTCTAAGTGAATTCTCACATTTCTTCCCAACATTGTGGCTCTTTCTTTTTTGAGAAAATCTTGCTGAATGCCATTCTGTACCTAGAGGAGGATGCCTCTGACTTAAGTACTTCCTGTGTCTCAACCAATGTCCACCAAGTTCTTTTGACTTAGTTTCCTCTTTGAATCAATACTGACCTGGTCCATTCCTGCCTCATCTGTGACAGAACAATATAGGATGAAACACACTTATTTTATATGTGTATGCCCTTTGTGAGAATTCAGCTTCAACTACAAAGTCAGCAAATACTTTGTTCTGAAGAAGGCAGCTTGCTTTTTAATAAGACAGGAAAATTTCTCATAGATGATTCAAAATTCCTGCAGCGTTTCATGATCTATGCATTGAAATTCATCATAAATGGAATATGTGACAAAATACTTGAAAATGAATAATATAGTGATGTCAGAAAACACTAATCTCAGTGCCCACATGTAAATCTAATGAGTTCAGTACTTTTTCTTTTCTACAACTGATTTTATGTAGTTGATTAGAGGAAATATTTCATAACATTTCAAAACCTTTTAATTCACACAATATCCTCTAAATACTGGTAAGAAATTTTGGTTTTGAAAACTGCTTCTAGGCAAGTCACTTAACCTCAGTGGATCTCCTTTTCCTCATTTGTAAATTGAAGAGGTTGGAATAGCTAATCTCTTAGGTGCCTTCCAGTTTGAATATGTTATGATTTGATGTTGCTTCTCATTTATTGTACACATTGAGAACAACTATTGTAGCAGCCAGGTACAATAGAAAAATCTAATGATAATGGCTTCAACAGGGGTCTAATTAGGGCTTTTAGATATAAATTCAATTTATGCTCAGGTCTTTCTCAGGAGACTTAGTTGGATGGTGACTTTAAGAAGTATTGCTAATCTTGGATGAATTCCAAAGCATCTTTGTTTCATGGCTCCAGTATTTTTGTTTTACAGTAGAGTCCTACTAACTTATTGTTATAAGTTCATAGTGCAGAAAGACTTTGGCAATAGGGAGTTTTTTTTAAAAGGGAGAATCATGAATATATTTTGCAGAGGGTTACATAATTTTAGAACTAGAAGGGATCTGGGAAAATTTATGCAGATTTTCTGTTACCAAAGCAATGCTAGCAATAAGGAATATATGAACCTGATTCATTAATTGGAAGATTTTATTTGGGTAATTTTTCATAGAAAAAAATGTTTGAGGAATAAATAATTTAAAAAGGATTCATAGAAAATAAATCTGTTTCAGAGGTAAAACAGTTGTACCTATTATTGCTGCCAGATGTCATGTAGAGAAATAAGCAACAAAACCAAAAGCAATTCTGAAAATTTTGTGGATTAACATTTTAATAAAAATTGTATGCTGTGAACATTAGGTCTGCAAAAACCCATTACTCAAAAATGGGCATTGTGTTCAAATAAACTGAGGGAACACTTGTTTGAACAAAATTAAGTCATGTTTTAACTATAGAATTTTTAGGAGCCTTAGTATTCCAGTGTGTGATATACACTGTTAGTCTCCAAGAGAAGGATACAGCACACAGTTCTTTTAAATAAACGTTTGAATCAGTGAAGCTTTAAGAATTTTGATACAGATTAAAATATAATTTAATAATTATAAAGAAAGGATGTCAGTATAAAATTTTAAATTCTGGTTGGTGCTATAAAACATTCATCTTAAAAATATTTGTGGTTTGAATTGCTTGTGCAAATGTGTCTGTTTTTTAACTAATTCACTTAGGCAAATATTTAGAAGAACTTTCATGATGATGCCTTTTGCCTTTGATGTTCTGATCTCTCTCTCATAGTTGCATTTTCAGTTTTCCCTCTTATCTGAGTTCTAGGTCCACTTTTTTTAATTGAAGTATAGTTAATTTACTACATTGTATTAGTTTCTGGTGTACAGCATAGTGATTCAGTTATACATATGTATATTCTTTTTCATATTCTTTTCATTATAGCTTAGTATAAGATACTGAATATAGTTCCCTGTGCCATGCAGTAGGATCTTGTTGTTTATTTTAGACATAGTAGTTAGTATCTGTAAATCCCAAACTCTTAATTTATCCCACCCCCACCTTTCCCATTTGGTAACCATAAGTTTGTTTTCTATGTCTGTGAGTCTGTTTCTGTTTTGTAAATAAGTTCATTTGTATCATTTTTTTAGATTCCACATATAAGTGATAGCATGATATTTGCCACACACACACACACACACACACCCCCCACCCACCCCACTTCTTCTTTATCCAATCATCTGTCAATGGACGCTTTTTAACTTCTTATTTAGTATCTGAACTCCACTATCTCACTTTACTATCTCATCAGCCAAAACCGAATGTGACCCAAACTCGATTCCTCATCCATTGTCCATCTTCGTCTCCTCTCTCCACTCTTAAAATCTCCAGGACATAGGACTGCATCCTCTTCATCATGCATCGTCTCAGTAAATACAAAGCACTTTTTCATGTATGTCAGAAATCTGGGGACCATTTTTTCCCACTAATTACTGCAAAATAATTATGAAGTCTGTTAATTTTGCCTTCTAAGAACCTCTTGGTCCACCCCGTTCTTTCTGTCTCTGCTGCCAACAAGTTTAAGTTAAATTACTGACTGCTTCCTGTACAGAACTGTAATAGTCTCCTCATTATCTCTCCACTCTACTCTTCTGAATTCTTTTTCTTATTGTCATCTCAATAAACATTTAAAACACAAATGCAATCATACTCTCCCTTACCCAATAATAAATTAATTTGAAGAATAGGATTTTTCTGTAATAAATTCCCCCCCAAAATAGAAAACAATTCTGGCTGGTTTTCAAAAAATACCAATACAAAGTGAAACAGCTTTAAAAAGGAACTAGTATTCATTTGAACAGTTTCCTAAAATGAGAAGAACTCAAGTTTTTGTTTAGTTTATTCTTGGTCAGTGAGTTTTCTAAGATGTCCTCAAAGGCAAAAAAGAAAAAAAGAAAAAAATTAGATCATCTGACATAAAATATTCTGTAATTGTAGGAGTGTCCTAACTGTGTTCTCATTACTGCTCCACCAAGTAAGTCTATCTTTACTCACCTACTAGGATAGAGAAAGAGGAGAGAATTGTTTTACTGAGATCATCCGTTATCCTTTATCTATCATCATATCTAGTGTTGAGATTAGATGTCTCTTTTCTCTTTTAATGATCTATGCAGTCACTGAGGGATCTATTGACCAGATCATAGTGCTGAATCCAGTCTGCTAAAGCCACATGGATCTGAGCCTGTTCTCTGATTAAATATCAGTCATTATTTCAGGAGTGCCTCCTTGGTGAGACATCCCTTCTGGTGGTAATGAATGAAGCTCAAAGAAAACAGTTAAAGGAGCAACTAGTGAACCAGCATGGCTCTATTAAAGGGAAAGTAAAAAACTCATTTTAGCCAGAATTTGAGATTAAACTTTACAGTTGGTAATTGAAATAATTCCCCTTTCTGAGAAAACTAAGGAAGTTTTATATAACAAAATGGGCAGAGATCCCCCAGGTTGTTTTAACTGAAAAAATAAGGAAAAGAAATTGGTAGTATTTTATTTTAATGGCTTATGTGATTTTTATTCATAAGTTCCTCAAAACTTCTGTAGCCTGGGAATGGTTATTTGTTTGTTAAAATGGTAAAGAGTTAAGACATTTATTGTTTGGTATAAAATCCTCTTTGAGAGGAATATAAAAAGTTGTGTTATTTATTTACTCATAATGTGTGCTGTAATTTCCTCTAAATATATGTTATTGCAGTAATGATTGTAATAGTTCCATCAATTACATTGTTAATTATAACCATCTTGATTACCTTTATATCTTTAAGGTTTCTTTTTTTTTTTTTTTTAGCATAGTAAAATGCATTTGTAAACCATGTATTTAAGTTGTTTGGAGAAAGTTAAGCTAATGTCCCATCACTGATTTTTGATTCTCTGATCTCTTATGTGCCCACTGATGTTTTGGCACAGTGCTGCACTAGCAGAATTTGTTTAATGAGCGTGTTCTAATGGGGCTAAGATGGAAAGAAAAAATATTGCAGCTACTTCTGGAGAATTTCTTACAAACCAACTCATACTTGATATTAAAAAAGAATTAGGCTGAGGCTTGGTGTTGCCAAAGGGCATTAGGGAACTCAAATTATGTAATTAAAATGTTTATGCTGATCAAATTAACCAGAGCACAAAGTGATAATAGGGATGAAAAGTTATGTTTTTAAAAGGCTTGTCAAATTGAATGGTGCCTAACAGGTTTTCTCTGAAGTAGTGCTTTGGATATAGAACATCAAAGTCATTGATGGTTATCTTATATATAACTTTAATTTCCTTCTAGAAATTCTAGCAGCAGTTGCGAGCTTTGATTTGTCTAAAAAATAATATGTATCAGTTGGTTTATTATAGAATTGTAGGAAAATAAGTTAAAAAAACAATGCAAAGGCTCTGTCTAGCTTGCTAACTGCTCTCAGGCAGGTAAAGTTATAGACATAGAACATACTGCATTTTTCTACTATTTTAATAAAAATTTCTCTCTATGACAAAAATGTTCAAGTTAGAAATTTTGAGGGGGGAAGGTATAGCTCAAGTGGTAGAGCGCATGCTTAGCATGAACAACCTCCTGGGTTCAATCCCCAGTACTTCGTCCAAGAATAAATAAGTAAATAAATAAACCTAATTACCTCCACTTCCCCACCAAAAAAGAAATTTTGAAAAGTATAGAAATACTCACCCATGTACACACAAATACAAATCACTTAAAATTCAGTCTCTTAAAGGCAATAGTTTTTTTATTCTATTCTTTTGTTCGGTTTGAAGACTGTATGTTTTCAACATACTGGGATCCTATATGCATGCCTTTTTATGACTTTCCTCTAAACTCAGTATGTTAACATTTCCTTACATCTTAAAAAAAATTTATTTTGGAATGATTTTAGATTTACATGAAAGTTGTAAAAATAGTAAAATGTAAAAATTTTCTGTGTACCCTATACCCAGCTTCCCTCAATGATAATATTTTATGTAACCGGTGTACAGTGATCAAAGGCAGGAACTGACATATTTGTACAATACTGTTTACTAAAGACCTCATTCAGATTTTGCCAGTTTTTACATGCACTCACTTTGTATGTATGTGTATGTGAAATCTTCAGTGTAGCTTCTATTTGCATTTCTTTATGGTGAATGAAGTAAAAATCTTTTCATAAGTTTAAACATTATTTTTCAGTCTTTTTATGTGAACTGTCTGTTCATGTTTTTTGCCCATTTTTCTGATTTTTCAGATAATTATCCTCAAATTTTAAGAGTATTTAAATAACAGGGATATTAGCTCTTTATTTAGGATATATATATATATTACAAGTATTTTACCCAATTTTTCACTTATGTTTTGACTTCTCTGATCTTTTATAACAGCTTTATTGAAATACCATAAATTCACCCATCTAAAGTACATAATTCACTGTTTTGTTTTGTTTTGTTTTTTACTATATTCATGGAATTGTGTAACCATTACTACAATTAATTCTAGAATATTTTTATCATGCCTCCTTCCCCTGAAAAAAACATAGCCGTTTGCAGTCACTTTCAGTTTCCTCCCCAAATCTCCCAGCCTTAGCTAACCACTAATGTACTTTCTGTCATTAGACTTTCTTATTCTTCACATTTTCCCTTAATTCTTTAATTAATCTTATACAATATGATATTTTAAATGGCTGCATTGTATTCCATGGTAGTAATGCTTCAGTGTTTACTTAAGCAGTCAGCAATTTAATAGTCATTAAATATTTAGGTCATATCTAAATATTCATATTAGAAGTGATACATTTAGTTAACACCCTAGTGGATTTCTGTTCATGTTCTAAAGATAAAGTTTAAGCAATCAAATTCTCTGGTTAAAATGTAGGCACATTTTTTAATGCTTTTGTCACATTTTGCCCCCAAATTTTGAAAGATATTTCCAGTTTAAACTCTCTTCAGTAGTGAATGTTAATTCTTGAACCTTTACTGAAAACTAGAATTAGAGATGAAAAAAATAGTATCTTACTGGAAAAGTGCCTCTAAACTGTTTGATTAACCAGGATTCTAAACTTTTCTTCCTCACATTTACTGGATATTTAGATTTTTCTTATGATAGATTGCCTATTCATGCTCTTTGCATCGTTAAAATTGAAATGATTGTTTCTTACTGATTTTAAGTGTTCTTTACATGTTAAAAATATATTAACAGATTTTCTGTTATGTATTTGCTGATTTTTCTCTCCACTGATTGCCTCTCTTTTAATTTTGTTTTTGCTTTTTATGTTGTATAGATCTTAAAATATTTATAACCATCTTTATCAGTCTTTATACACCTGAAGAAATGTTTCTTTCTAATTCTTTTATTTCTTTCCTTTTACCGAATAATTTATGTGGAACTTACTGACTTACAAGAAATATTAGATGGAATTGTTTCTCCAATTAATTAACTAATTCTGCTGTATGTGTTTTGTAGAAGGCAGTGGTGATGCATTTGAGCCTGTATATGCACTATTCTTACTCAGAAAATACATCAGAGAAAATAGTTCACTGTCCTCCCATCCCATAAATACTAGAATTTATCTTATGCATTTGCTATTGCTTAGAGATATTTAAATCAGTACATCACTAAACATTTACTGATTTAGGATCTCACATTAATTTTTTTTTTCTTTTTGCTCCTAGTCTGTAATTAGACCACAAATAGTCTTAGTACCCACCCCCACAAAAAAAAAAATCAAAAGAGGGATTAGTACTAAAAACAGTGGTGATTGTCATTTTCTAAATCAGCCATCTTAAGTGTTACTGACTTTAGCCATTGCTGTTTGAAATTTTTCTGTAAGGCTGAACCTAGTGCAACTCCCCAGCTAGACTTTCAGTTTTAAAATAATCTTAGTATTATTAGCACAGTGAGTATTTTGTGTTAAACTCAATTTTTATTTGATGCTTTTTTTTATTATTATTATCTTTAGCCCAATGTGCATTTAGATTCGGGTCATAGAAATTGGCAAATTAAAAATTCCTGACCTTTTTCAGTGTTCCTTTCTGCTTTCTTCTGCTCACCTGTCTTCCTCTTTTTAAGAAAATATTTTATTGGTGATGTTAAGTGAATCATCTTCAAAGATCTCAAGAAAAGATTATTTACCTCTGTAATGAGAGTTATCCACCTTTTTTAACTTTAGAAGATATGACAGTGCAATCTTACTTTTCTCATTTACAATCCCTGGGATTTCAAGGAAATTACTTAACCTTTCTGAGCCTATTTTCCTAATCAATAAAATAGATTGAAAACAGCTTATCTTTTTAGGTGACAGTAAGGATTAACTGAGGTACTTCAGTTAAATTACAAGAAAAATTAGGTGATTACATGTGCCTGATCTATTGCTAGGGGATTAAGAGATTAAAATGAAGAAAGTAGAAACTCAGTAAGTCAGCCCTTAAGACATTTTAGGACAACTAAAGGATATGGAAATACAGAGTCTGAGGGTTTGAAAAAGACTGCTTCTAGAAGGCCAATGTACTTCGATTTCATTATTTCTGTTAATGATAAAATGAAAAAAATCTGTTCTGAATGCTTGCTTCCTCATTAATTTAAGGAGAGCTTTAATTCTGTTGATCTTATGTAAGAAGGCTAAGCTTTTGAAATAGTCTGTGCTATTTGTAAAATAAAAATCAAAAAGAAAAGAAGAAGTTTTAGATAATTGATGATGTATTTGTGAGTTTATTTCACTTGGATGAGGAAACTGAGAACCAGAGATGTGAGGTGACTTACTCAGGGTTTAGTGATAAGAACAGGGCTAGGTCCAGGTTCCTAGCTATTTTAAGTACTATAACACATTTCCACACTTATGCCAAAATTGCTGATTTTTTTAAATCAGAAACACTATTAAAAAATGAGTTAAGACTTTTTCAGGTAAATAATACATGGTTTAAATAATTACAGAGAAAGAGCTCTTCTCCAGTTATGGGGCTATTTTTCAGGATTCATTTACTTTTTAGTACATACCAGTGAACTCTAGTCATTTGAAGTATAGGTTCAAATGGGAGGCTATAATCAGAAATAATTTGAAATCTACTTACTTTGAGAGTAAGTGGCAGTTCTGTATCAAAAAAAATCTTGATAAGAAAAATTATGCACAAAAAATTCTGTTTATAAATATTTTTAATCAAATACAATTATAATAACATAAAAACGACATAGGAATATAGCCAATAGCATGGTTTATTTTAAAGGTTTATACTACCAGAACATTATACAGATTCTTCCCTATCAAAGTTCTAATGGCATTTTTCACAGAAAAGAACAAACAATCCCAAAATTTATATGGAAACTTGAATGATTTCGAATAATCAAAGCAAGACTGGGAAAGAAGAATAAAGCTGGAGACATCACACTCCCTAATTTCAAGCTATATACAAAGCTATAGTAACAAAAACAATATATTGGCATAAAAACAGACTCATAGATCAATGCAACAAAAATAGAGAGCTCAGAAATAAACCCATGCATATATGGGTAATTACAACAAAGTAGCCAGGAGTATGCAATGGGGAAATGATAGTCTTTTCAATAAATGTTGTTGGGAAGACTGGACAGCAACATGCAAAAGAGTGAAACTGGACCAGTATCTTACACCGCACGCAAAAATTAATTCAAAGTGCATTGAAAACTTGAAGTTGAGACCTGAAACCATAAAACTAGAAAAAAAAAACAGACTGTAAGCTCCCTGACATCTGTCCTAGGTTTGTTTTTTTTTTTTTTTTTTTGGATTTGACACCAAAAGCAAAGGCAACAAAAGCAAAAATATACAAATGGGATTACATCAAACTAAAATGCTTCTGCACAGCAAAGGAAATCATCAACAAAATTAAAAAGCAACCTACTGGATGAGAGAAAATACTTGAAAATCATATATCTGATAAGAGGCTATTATCCAAAATATGTAAAGGACTCATACAACTGAAAGCAAAAAAACCCAAACAATTCAATTAAAAAAATGGGCAGAAGACCTGAATATAATTTTTCCCAAAGAAGACATACAGATGGCCAACACATACATAAAAAGATACTCTACATCATTAATCATCAAGGAAATGCAAATTAAAACCACAGTGAGATATCACCTCACACTTGTTAAAATGATTATTACCAAACAGACTAAAAATAACAAATGTTTGAAAGAATATGAAGAAAAGGGAACCCTCATGTATCGGTGGGATTGTAAATTGATGTAGTTACTATGGAAAAAAGTCTGGAAGTTTCTCAGCAAATTAAAAATAGAGCTATCATATGACCCAGCAATTCCTTTTCTGGGTATTTGAATAATATGAAAACACTAATTTGGAAAGATATATGCACCACAATGTTCATTACAGAATTATTTACAATAACCAAAATACGAAAACAGAGTATCTATCATCAGTGGGATGAATGGATAAGGAAGCTGGAGATGTGTATGTGTGTGTGTGTGTGTATATATATATACATATATATATATATATATAATTACATATAATGTTCCCCATTAATGGAATATTATATATATGTATATATACACATATATATATATATATAAATGGAATATTTTTCAGCCCAAAAAAATGAAATCTTGCCATTTGCATCAACATAGATGGACCTCTTGAGAGCATTATATTACGTGAAATAAGCCAGACAGAGAAAGGTAAATATCATATAATCTTTGTTATATGTAGAATCTAATGAAAAAGGACAAAAACAAGCTTATAGATATAAAGACCAGATTGGTGGTTGTCAGAGCCATGGGGTGAGCAGTGGGAGAAATGAGTGAACTGTTTTTGTTTCTTCAGTTTCAATAAGTTGAATTAAAAATTTTAAATTGTACCTCAGTGAAGTAGACTTAACAAAAGAAAAGTTGAAACTTTATGTTATGTGGATGTCAGATGCTCTGTTTACCAAACAATTTATTTTCCCTTGTTCAGTTTCCTAGATCCTCATACTTTGATTACTAGAAATGTATCTCTTGGGAATAAATACAAATACAAAATTATTAATAAAAATGTATGATGAAACACTTACTTGTAATATGTCCTAGAACAATATATGATGAAATTTTGATATCCATGGAAGGCACCGTGGCAGTATTCTGTATACAAGACTACCAGATAGGGGTCCATATGGCTCTGTTCTGGGTTCCTGCTGTAACTTATGGGAAACTTCCACAACGTTCATAGCCCTTGGTGCTCTGCAAATGAAGGAGAAGAATGTCCTCAAATTCCTTGCAGCAGGAACCCACTGAGTTGGCACCCACTTTAACTTCCAGATGGAACAGTACATCTGTGAAAGGAAAAATGATGGCATCTTACACCATAAATCTGAAGAGAACCTGGGAGAAGCTTCTGTTGGCAGCCTGAGCCATTGTTGCCATTGAAAACCTGACAGATGCCAGTGTTATATCCTTCAGGGATACTGACCAGAGAGCTGTGCTATTGTTTGCTGCTGCCACTGGAGCCACTCCTATTGCTGGCTGCTTTACTCCTAAAACCTTCACAAATCAGATCCAGGCAGCCTTCTGGGAGCTGCTACTTAAGGTGGTTGCTGATCCCAGGGCTGATCTCACACAGGCGTCTTATGTTAACCTGCCCAGTACTACTCTGTGCAACGGATCTGTCCTCTGCTCTATGTGGACACTGCCATCCTACGCAGCAACAAGGGCGCTCACATAGTTTGGTGTGGTGGATGCTGTCTCAGGAAGTTCTGTGCATGTGTGGCCCTATCCTGTAAACATCATGGGAGATCATTTTTAGTTCTACAGAGATCGTGAAGAGACTGAAAAGGAGGCACCGGCCACGTCTGAAACGGCTGTGAGCGAGGAGGAAGTTTTCAGGGTGAATGGACTGCTCCAGCTCCTGAATTAACTGCCATTTAACCTGAAGTTGCAGAGGCTTCTGTAGGCACAGGTATCCTGGTGCCTGTTCAGCTGAAGACAGGAGTGCTCAGCCCATCCCTGAGGACTGGTCTGCAGCTCCCACCGCTCAGGCCGCTGAATGGGTAGCCAAAATCCCTGGTGTTCTGAAGCTGTTTTTCCACAGGCTTTTAAACAGAAAATGCAAATGGTTGACAGAAAATACTTCTTAAAAAAAAAAATGCCATGCACATGTAGGAAAACATCCCCGGACATTGTGTACTGTCACTTCTAAACAGAACTACAGTACTCATTTGTCTTAGTCAGTTGATTTTTGTATTACTTGAAAATTGGAGGTGCTAACAGAGGCAGCTCCATCATCTCTGATGCACCTCCTCCTGCCAAGATTTTTATTTTTAATCCTAATCACATAAAAAAAGGAAACTAGAGTTTCTTAGAGATTTTATTCTATTCTGATACAGTATTCCAAATGGATATAAAACTTCCTATTTTTGCCCTAAAGTCAGAAAGTTTAGAAAAAAATCACGACTATTGTAAAATAAAGAATTCAGCTAAAGGACATTGTCATCAGCTAAGAGAAGAAAATGTGAGCTTGATATTGTGAATAATTAAAATAATTCAAGTCTGCTGAAGGCCACGAGTTCAAAATGCAACTCAAAGAAAATGTGAGAATAAAATGTGCAATGGAGTAGCTGTAATGCCAAAAAAGGGTAACTTTGAGAGTAGATGGTTTTCTCTTGATTTTAATAAGTAGAATAGAATGCATGAGTACATGTATTCTACATATTGATACAGTTTCTTTCAACATTTAAGAATAAGTATACATAAAGTAAATATATATGTATAGTTATTATTGATAAGCAAGATGGCAACACATGCCTAAAAGAGGAAGGGAATATAAATATATTGAGTTTACTTTTTCCTGTATATACAGATTATGTGTGTGTCTGTGGGTATATGTGTCTGTGTGTAATTAGAATCTGTAAGAAAGAAGAGGACTAATTTTGAGTGAGCCAAACATTCTCAGTAACAGTAGGAATTCTGCCAAGAACTCTACAACATAGCGCCCTGTAGCAGATGCCTATTTACTAAATAATTCCTGCACATGATAATTAGGTAGAAATATTGTCCACTGGTTGATCAGCTCTGATAATCATACACATGAACTAGTTCACATCCTGTTTCAGAATGATCGTTTAGCCAGGTGTTCTAAAGGGAAGAATTACTGAGTCAGATTCAAACCCCCATTTTCTAGCAGATAAAATTGCTGGATGATCATTCTAATGGCTTTTAAGTACAGATAAAGCCAGCAAAAGTTTATAATCACAATAAAAGGCATGTATAGGTAACTATACAAGGATGATGACTTGGGAGGTACTGACCATTTAAAAAGTAAATAATAATATTTTCTGGAAATGATGGGAAAGGTTTGGACTTGTTCCATGATGCAACAAATCATACCATCTGAGTTATGTGAAGAATCAGTTGGTCCTTAAGCCAGAACCAGCAGTGACATTTAATCTGAGGTGGAATTCTTTCTGTTTTAAAGTGGGTAAAATTATTGTTAATCTAGGAATTTTGCAAAATAAATATCTAGTTAAAATACTAATCCTCAAGTATCTAGTTAGAATAATAAACACCAAGAAATATGAGTAGGAATGATCATTAAAATAATATAGTAAAAACACAAATGAATGAATAAATATATAAACAAACAAACAAAAATAAATAAATTGCCTTGAACATAATGTATGTTCATGGGACCAATTTAGCTTTGGTTTTCTATAGTGGTGTCTGACTAAGTATTTTCCTAATTAGGTCCTTTTAATATTTTTATGGAAACATGGCTGTTTGTCAATATGTCAAGGTGGGTTTTTCCTCATACAAAGCACTGGGTTTTCGATATTAAATTGAGCTGATAAGTTAATGGGTTTTATGTAAGTTGTATAGTCTTAATTTGGTACTTATAAATAGCACTAGGTAGGCCTTCTACCCATAATATTCCAAGGGTTAAGACAGCAGAGGAGTTTAGAAAGAACTTTTTTTTTTTTACAGTCAGTTAATTTGCCATATAAAATTGCTGTATATGATAAATGTGTACAGATTTTCTATCCAAATATTCACTTGTAAACTTCTTGTTAAGACTGTTAGGTTTTTATCCCTTTTGTATGAAATGACATTGCAAAAACAAAAAGAAAACCTTTAAAAAGTAAATATATTACAGACAGCACCCTAACAAACTCTTGAGGGACTCTAATGATTTCCAGGATTGTTTCTTCATGTCATTCACTCTTCTTTCCTGTGAACACTTTGTCACTTGGATTCTCAGTCTCCCCGACTTAGAGACTCTGTCAGGCTGTCTCATTCCTTCTCTTTGTGTCATGACCCATAAGCCCTCCAGAAGGAGGAACCAGGGCACTTGTCAGGCCAGCTTCATTTGGTTGCTGAGTTCCAGGGATTAGTGCTTTTTTGGGTGACATCCAAACTTTTTCATATATTTTGTCTGAGTTTTGTTTGTTTGTTTGTCTGTTTCTTTGGTTGTTGCAAGGAAGAGGGTAAATTCTTCCCCTGTTAGTCTACCTTGTCTAGACGCAAGAGAGCACATGTCTATTATTTTGTGTGATGAAGTGAGAAGCATGCAAAAGATGTTTTGCTGCATCCTGAACTATGATGATTGTCTTAAGAAAAAGCACTTGTCCATTTGAGTTGTGAGCAGAACAACCTCCTGCTTTTCATGGAACATAATTTCCACTTGAAACATTAACTGACGGGCAAACTATGGTTTTGTCTTGTTTTTTTAAATATGTGAGTATTTGGGACATGTTTACTTGAAAATCAAAGAAGAGATCTTGTCACTTCAAAGGAAATCAACTGATAGTATTTGTTGACAATGGTAAAATTCAAGCTTTCAAAAGAAAATTAGAATTTGGGGAAACTTGTGCTAGCCACTGTGAGCTTGAGAGTGCCCCAAATCTTATAAACTTTTCTAATAAAGATGGTGGTGATATTAACAAATTTATTTTATTTAATCAAATATCTTAATATTTGAAAGAACTCCATAACTCAGTGAACAGTAATTTTAACAAGATCAATGTAGAAAATCATTCAAGAGTAAAAGAGTAGTCAAAGTGCAAAATAGACCATTCAGTGTAGTGGAGTGTAGCAGCATTCACTGATTTGGTTTCAGACTGCACACTGCAGTGAAGTTTTAATAGATGACCAATTGTCAAATTTTGGTGTACATATCAAGAGGAATAGCCAAAGTTTTCTGAAATCTGTTAAAATGCTTCTCGTATTTCCAGCTACATATCCGAGTGAGTCTGGGTTTTCTTTAAATACTTCAACCAGAAGAACATATTGCAACACATTAATTCATAAGCAAATATGAAAATCTACCTGACTTCTATTGTGGCCAGACATTAAAGAGATGTGCAGAACTGTACTGTAAAGTAGTGTCACTCCTCTCATTATTTCTAGGGAGAAAATACAGTTATTTCCTACTAAAATATATTATTTACTTTAACATATGATGTGTTTATTATTTTAAAATGAATTAATGTTTTTAGTTTTTTCAACTTTTATTTCTTACATGGCAAATACTGACAAATATAACTAACTTAGACAACACTCTTGAGATTCTCAATAAAGGGATTCTGAGACCAGGAAGTTTGAAAACTGCTTCTCTAATCACTGTGGTATTTTAGATATAACTAACATTTTCAAATAATGAAAATTTGTCTAATGTTATCATATTTCTGCCAATATACTCATGTAATTCTCACAATAAGACAATAAGATGAATATTATTATAGCTTCCTTTTTATAGATGTGGCATATGAGGCACAATTTCCTTAGCATGATACAGCTATTAAATGGAAGAAGTCAGACAGGCTATGTGACTCCATAGTCTGTGCTCTGAAACATCGTTCTCTATTTCTATGCTATGTTTTGTCTAAATCTTACTGTGGTTTCAACATTGAAAAGATCTTTTTCTTAGAAACATTTTAAATCACGTATTTATAGTGTTTTGTTAAGCTTATCATCAATTTTAAAATGTGGAGATAATTTAATTTTTCAAATTCGCAACTTTTATTTTTGTGTGAGTAGGGAGTAAACATAGAGGAACATTGATTGTGTAATGTCTAAATAATGTTAATCTTGTATTGGAGTTTTAAGACCAATATGCTAACTATTAAACAAAGTAGAGGGACTAGTGAGTACTCCTCACCACATTACAAAAGCTGAAGTGCTGAGGATGAGCACCATCTGAACACCAGACATAATTGTAAAAATGATGGCAAATCACAGAAGAGCCTGTAGCTATACTTGAATTCAGCATTGAGCAACCCTGTGATTTGGACATCCTTGTTATTTGAGGGTGATGATAGTACTTGACTCTGACAGGAGAATTTACTGAAGACTCACAGATACTTTCTCTAGCACTTACAGGCAAGCATCATTCTCTTCATTTTCTAACTTTCTGAATCAGTTGAGATTTATAAGGCTTGCATATCTCTTGATTTAGACTCACTTATAAAACTAAGTGAAACAAAATCAGATTAAGAATATTCCTGATAAAATGCCAAATGAATGCCTTATGCTTAAGAGATTCATGAGGAAGTACTAAGAAGTGAAATACCATGATGTCTACTAGGTTTTGAATGGTAGAGCAAATCAAACCAAACCAAACCACCAACCCACTGTGTGTGTGTGTGTGTGAAGGGAAATAAAGCATGTATGGCCAAAGTACCGTTGATGAATCTGGATGGAGAGTGTCTAAATGTTTATTGTGCTATCATTTCAATATACTTTTCTGTATATATGAAATTTTTCACAATAAAGTTTGAGGATGGGAGAAAGAACTCTATGTGAAAGTTAGGAGTGAAAACAAAAGCAAACGTAGCTTTTGAATTTTACTTGTTTATGTTGTGTTCAAGGCCAGACTGAGATACACAGGACCTCCTTGTCAAAGTGTTGTTAATACTACTTTTATATTTATTTGGGAGGGCATTGAAAAATAGTTTTCTATAAACAAAAAGTGTATGCTTATTTTTAAAACCTTGAAGTAGGGATTTGTTACCTAACTAATAAATACATAGGTGTTAATATACTTAATGTCTTTTATTTCATGATTTTCAGCCACTCCTGACTTAGAGGCTCAGTACTCAGTAGTAAGAGCTGGGGCTTAAATTTCTTTGCTTCTGACATTGTGGGTCCTTGGATAAGCCATTTAAATTCTATGTGCCTTTTTCCAAATCTATGGAACTGAGATAATAATAAAAGCTAGCTTGTAAGAAATTTGTGAGATTTCCTTGAATTAACACACGTAAACATCTTAGAATGCTGCTGGCAGCATGGTAAGCCTTCAATACATATCAACTGTTTTTGTTATAATAACCAAAGAGTGTTAGGCAATCACTAATCTAACTTACTCAAGTAGAGCTAAAAGTCCTATAACTAGAACCATACCTTGCACTCCTTGAGTTCAGTATTTCAGTTAAATGTAACTAGACCTTGCACCATTTCAGATCAAATGTTCAGTTAACTGTATCTTTCATCTTCGATGCCTGATGGTTGGGTAGTGTTGGTTGCTGGGTTTGCAACTCTCAACTTTGTGTTAGCCTTAAAAAAAAAAAGTGAGTAGATTAATTTAGGCATGGCTTATCTTCTTTTTTTTTTTTTTTTTTTGGCAGACTGGGCCCAGTTTATGTTTGCCTGTTATTTAAGATGCTTTATAGAAAAACTTGCATTCCTGAGCATCAAATTTCTGATCAGTTTTAGGACTGAGGTCCCATGTAAATGGTGCCCTGAGAAGCTGCTGAGCTGTCTCACACCTTAACATCAGGTACTGTACTAAGTGCTTTATTTACATTTTCTTATTTAATCTGTACAGAAAAGCT
Source organism: Vicugna pacos (assembly GCF_048564905.1). NCBI lineage: Eukaryota > Metazoa > Chordata > Mammalia > Artiodactyla > Camelidae > Vicugna > Vicugna pacos. Next base: position 65,479,931 of record NC_132993.1, on the reverse strand, counting down.
AAGAAGTTGGTTATGTCATCCTAATTCACTTAGGAGGAAAACTTGGTCTGAGAGTTCATTAATATGCTCAAGGTCACACACTAGTAAGTGGCAAATCATATTTGAAACCAGGCTGACCATCTTATTCCCTGAAAGCTATTGGCATTTCTGCCCTTCTTAGCCTCAAGGAAAAACACTGAAATAATTAGATCCATTAATAAGGCTATTCACAACACTAGATCCAGAGCAGCTGAACCATCTTGGTGTGATTCTGTAACAGTTGAGATAAGAGTATGGGAAGAAATACAGTCTTTGGAGTACTATAAGGTACTCCCAAAGGGGATTGAACTTTCCCACTGGCCACTTTAGCAGCTTAACCTGAGGGCAGGTTCTTCAACCTTGTGTACTTGATTTCTTCATCTGAAAATAAAAATAGACATAATAATCTCTACCATATAGGCTAGAGGAGGATTGAATTAAATAATCTATACATAGCACATGACATATAATAAACATTCAGCATATGTCATCTTGCTCCTTATATTGGGATTATTTTTACTTGGGCTACAAGTGTTCATTTTCCATTAGAAGAGAGTTCTTAAATTAAGAAGACATTTGTCCTCAAGATTTCTGTAAGTGCTGGGCCTGTATTGGCCCCTTCATGATGAATACCAAATCACCTTAGATAATCCTATGTAGACATATAATATGAATTGGTATCCCCATAGGAGATACACTTAGAGAAAAATAGTTTTCTACAGGCTAGTGCTAAGTTCTGGCACAGAAGCAGCATCCCTGCAGCCTTCCATGTACCACAGGGTGTATTTCAGCCCCATTCATGGCAAAGCTATGCTGTGGCCCCACCCTGTGATCAACTGCTCATCTAAAGTGTTTCCTTCCTAAAGATCATTGTCATTAAGGTAATTTGCTTGATTGGCCACTTTTTCTTCCCAATTGTCAGGTTTTCTGCTAATAAATATTCCCCTTCTGGATAAATACATTCTAAATGGAACTTTTCATGGAAGGATAATAATACTCAGTTTTGTTTATACAAGTATTTATAAAATGAAAATGCCTTGTGTTGTATTTATTTTTAGAATGGAACCAAATAATCTTAGTTTTTAAAATGTTAATCTTTAAAATAAATTTTTTTTAAAATTTTCAGAAACCTACTTGTCCTCTCAAAACTATATAGATACTTGTTAGTGATAATGGTAGCCAAGAAATTTTAAGCACTCTGTATGTGCCATGCATAGTTAATCTTTATGAGTAATTCTCCTTAAAAATGGGAATATTAGTAATCATGTGTTAGAATTGATCACTCTGTAAATAGAATTCCTAAAATATGATGTAAAGTATGTTGAAATCTTTCTTAGTGAGTCAGAAAACAGCTCAGGTTAGACACGGATTTATTAAAAAAAACTTGACTGACTGAAATAAAATGGCTTGAGATTAAAATGCTTTCATAAATCCCAATAGTGGAGGATTATGCATCGAACTACATATACTGAATAGTCATTGACTGCTATGGAATAGAATATTTAAGAGTGGATGATTATACTGTCCTAGTTAAGAAAGTTCACAAAAGTAAAACTAGAAATTCATAATACACTGTCTATTACATATTTTCTTTAACTCCATACTTAGGTATGAAGTGATCATTAACAGTCTTTGTGTAATAAAGAATTTGACCTTGCCCAGAGAAAGGTGTGGCCTTTGCCCTAGGCTTTGAGTGCTCATCTATTTAATACCTGATAGGCGCATCTTTGCTTAGGGAGGGGGCTGGCTACACTGGATCTTGGGGTGGGGTCATTCACACCCAATAGCTATAGAGTTGGGGCTGGCTCCACCATAAAGTCCAACAGGATGACCTAGTGTGGAGGCTTTGGGTCAGTTGACCTAGAGTCTGGGTTTGAACCATGTGAGCAGTCAGTCAATGATGCCTGCTTATTAAAGCCTCAAGGAAAACTACGGGCACAGAAGCTTGGTTGAGTGTTCTTGTTTGGTGATACTCTGTGCACATTATTACCTGTCACTTCCAGAAGTGGACATCATGTTTGGAATCCTTGAGACTCTTGTCTATGTGTCTCTTCCTTTGACTAATTTTAATTTTTCCTTATAACAAACAGTAGCCATAAATATAACTTTTCGGGGAGTTCTATGAGTCCTTCTAGAAAATTATTGAATCTGAGGGTGGTTTTAGGAATCCCTGTAAGCTTGCAGTTGGTGTCAGAAGTTGGGGCAGCACTGGAGACTGTGCCCTCACATGTCATAGTTTGACTATTTCTAGGCATTCTTAATAAATGTTATAAGCATTGTTAAATCCTGAACTGCCTTCTGAATTTTCTGACTAAATTATATTTTGTGCAGTTTTCCTGTTATTTTGGGCATGTTCTATTTCTTAGGAAGAGATAAACACTCAAGTAATAGGATATTTATTGCTTACCTACTATACATATCTGGCTGATGTATATGATTACTTGATTACGCCAGATATTTCATTGATAGAGATATGTCCTAGTTTCAGCCATGCTCTGCATCCTGACAAGACTATACAATATAAACAATGCACTTTTTCATTAAGTGATACAATACAAATATTTGGTAGAACAGTCACATCTTATTCCAAATCCATCTCAGTTTTTATACTTTTTACCAGGGGCAAATCAAACTCAAGTTTGGAACTGTTTTCCCAGTTTGATTTTCTCTAAGATTGTCTTAATGACCTGAGACTAGCAAGACTAATTATTTTGTTGTGTCCTCATCAATTGTACAAATGAATTGAACCAGCCAAGTAAGTTGGTTCCATTTGATTAGTTCTACTCATTTCTGCTTCAGCTATTGTCAGCTGTTGGGAAATGAGATTACAGAAACTAGCTCGCCCATGAAGTGTAACACTGCCAACTCTGTTAGGGGAACTTAAATTCTATCGCAGTTCTATCTCAAAACCATTACTAATAAAACCTTGCACTGTGGGCTTCAGCCTGCAATGGGCACTTATGAAAAGGTCAGAAAATGAACAGTAGAAATTGAAACACGAAGCCTTTGATTATGGCTGCATAGATGGTAGCACTATATGAATGATTGAAACATTATGCTATACACCAGAAATTGACACACTGTAAATGACTATACGTCAAAAAAAAAAAAATTAAGGAAGGTTGCCACCTGATCTCACTGCATATAATCTATATAAAATTAAGTAGTCTGTCTTTAAAATCAAATGTTTCTGGACTCAGACTTTTTAGCAGCATGCCATTTTACTTAGAAAGTATAATCCAAAGATTCCATGGGCCTTGTTGTTTCCAGTGAACATGTGTAAGAAATAATTGAACCAAATATCCAATCTCTAACTCACGCTTATTGAGGAAATTCATCTAGTACTATTTCAAAATGTAATACAGTTTTTGCAAATTAATTCTGAATCCTCTTCAGTATTTTATAATTTTTATTTTACATGCTCACTAACAAAGATGATTTGAATGATTCTGCAATACAGAAGAAAAAAAAGTTTTGAAATGTGTCCATACTCATAATTTGTATAATCTTTAACTTATAAGGAGAATGTAGGATTTTACTTTTGAAGAAATAACTAATCTGGCATATGATATAAAGTTTGCTGTGATTCTTCTGTAGGCAAACTAAACAAAAGATGGGGAAATTTTCTGAAGCAGAAGACTCTTTTGGACAATAATAAGGAAACTTCAGTACCAACAATGTGGGAGGGTTCCCTTTTCTCCACACCCTCTCCAGCATTTATCATTTGTTGATTTTATAATAATGGCCATTCTGACTGGCATTTTTCTGATAGTTAGTGATGCTGAGCATTTCTTCATGTGCCTAATGGCTATTTTTATGTCTTCATTTGAGAATTGCTTCTGCCCATTTTTGGATTGGACTATTTTTTTGTTACTAAGTTGTATTGTATCAACTCTAAATGAGACATTTTCTACTGTTAAAATATCAGATGTAACAAAATTAACAAAGTTCCTTAGAATACTTTAATATTTATTACACTTTAAAATTTCACCAATTAACCAAAAATATTTTTAAAGTTAGTTTGTTTAAATTAAAGATCCAGTTAAGGTAAGGCATTATTTTTAGCTGGTATATTTCTTTGATCTCTTTAGTCCCAGTAGCCATACTTCTCTACTGTCTGTCCATATTTTTTTTTTTTTTTGATTCGGACTTATTGAAGAATGGGTTGCACCTGCTTGTCTAATTATTTCCTCTGCCTCATCATGTCATCTAACTTGTCTCTCTACTCCTTTTATTACTTACTGATAAACAAGAAGTCAGATTTTACAGTTTGGTTATAGTCAGATAATAGGATCTTGGGAAGATCCCTTGTAAGTGATGCTGTAGACCTGTTGTTACATTCTCTCTGGAGGTACACAAAGTCTGAATTTTCCCAGGATTCGTTTTACTAAGAGTGATCTGTGGATTCAGCAGGTAGCATCTTGAATCCTCCATGGTAGATTATACTTTTCTCTTCCCCACCTGAATCTTGCTGTGTAATACACAGCCAGAGGCTGTATTTTAAATTTTGAGTTTCATGGTAATTGCTTCAAGCCACACTCATATTCATTTTATTTCACATTTTCTATTTCTTGACATATAATTACGATATTTATAATAGGAGACATGGGGAGTTAATCCTTGATTGTTTTTAGCCATATTCTGATTTGAATAGACTTTGAAAAATATGAAACTGTTCATAATGTTTGTGGGTTGCAAGCTAGAAATTCCCTCAGTAAAGCAAAGCCATCAAATCCTTTTCTGTAGGTTTATTTTTGAAGGGGCCTAGTTTGCTCCTTTTCTATAATTCCACAAGGCAAGCAGAGCAGAGTTTGCTTCTGAAAAACTTACAACGGGACATACTGATGCTTTTGTGAGGCAAGTGGCAGTTCACTGGGAAATCATCTAGCAAGTGATTCTTTCTTCAGGCAGATCAGATCACCTCTATCATCATCTGCTTTTTGTTGGGCTTCTAATTCCATTTAAAATTCTTATTAAAAGTTTGATGGTATAAATGAGACAGATTAAAGCACACACATAACTGCATATATTACACAAAGTGTGCCACCTTTTGTCCATGTGGATGTTAGTACGTGGTGTAGGGGCCTGAGAAGCACTCAGACGTCATCACCCCCAAAGAAGCAGCTGGCAATTCTGTCCAAACAAGGGGCAGTAGGCAGCTGTGTAAAGTTTGCTAGTGTAACTGACAGACATGAGCCATAAAATAGTTTTGTCATTTTTCAAATGGGACTATCTATTTCAAGTTGCTGGCTTTTGCTTAGGCTTTTTTTTTTTTTCTCTTGGCATTATTCTTCCTTCTTTTTCTGCCAAGACAATTCTGAATTACCCTTCAAAAGCAGTATAACCAACTGTGATTATCAGAGGGGAAAGGAGAGAAGGGATTAGATTAGGGTTTAGAATTAACAAGTACACAATACTATGTATAAAATAGATAAACAACAAAGGCCTCCTGTATAGCACAGGGAACTTTATTCAATTTCTTCTAATGCACTGTAATGGAAAATAATCTGATATATATTTATATATAACTATATGTAAATATAGTTATTCATATATAACTGAATTGATTTGCTGTACATCTGCAAATTGACTACAGTTCAATAAAAAATGAGAAAAAAAGTGATATACAAGTTATCCCATCTCTAAAGTCTTCCCCAAGCCTCTCTTCTAGCTTCTCATTATAGAATTTGCCAGTTTGCAATTGATCTTTTGGCGTAACTGTTTTTTTTCCTAAAACTAGAAGCCTCCCTCAGAGTTAGGTACCACTTCCTTTTCGTGTCTGGTAATTAGTTCCTAGAATCTTGTAAACAATTAAATATGTGTTTAATGAATGAATGAAAAAAAATTATAAGCCTTTGTAACATTGGAAAAGAGGTAAAGAGGACAAAAGAGGGGGAAAAGGAGAGAAGTAATCAATTTATAGTGGTCTGAGATCTGATCTGCACCAGCTCTCAGTGCAGAAATGCACCAGTGGTCAAAGATCCGCTGACACTGGCGTAACATTGTGCATTGAGCTGAACATTTTAATTTAACCATTTGTGACATTAACTTAATGTCCATAACTCTTGATGTCCAATAAATCCCTTATTGTTTTAAATTCTGAAATGAGCATTCTTTGGAGTGTGATAAACTGGGGCTGAGTCGAATGCATTTTGTATTCATAAAACCACCCCCAGATTCACTAGTAGGTATTAGATATGCTTATTGAGCTGAGCAGAAATAACTATCTGCCAAAAAAAGGATGATAATGAAAGAAGGATCCCAAGAAGAGACCAGAAAGTCTCCAGTTTATAGAGCCCCCAGGAAGGAGAGGAACCAAGAGTAAGGAATCAGAGGCTCCAAAAGACAAATGTTATCTGGAATTTCCTTGATGTCTTCAGGGATGTGCTCATTAGAATCTGTTAGCAGACATTTATCCACACACCTACTTTGGATCCCTTGGAGTTTGGCACGGTCAGATATTAGTCTGGGAGCAGGATGACCTGGGATTGGAGCTCAGCTATTTACAACACTCCTTTCCAAAGGTACAATGAAGGAAAGGAAAGATGGAGCTTCATTTCCTCTGTACTTTCACATTCTGTTCAGTGGAATGATGAGAAAGAACAAATGGTGTGTGTTTACACACACACACACACACACACACACACAGTTATTTCAGGTTATGCCACTAACAAATATTGCTGCAGAAATTTAGAAGAAAACAAAATGACAGCAAAGAAACTGGAAACAATCCTTCAATTTTTGGTGAAGATGATAACAAAAGTAATATTTTAAATCTGAAAATAAATTTGGAAAACTTGAAGGTGCTTTGGGGCTAAAGTAGAGTTTATTAACTTTAGTAAAATGACCTATAATTTAGAAAACAAAATATTTTAAAAATATGTCAGTGAAGTGAAAAAATAAAAGCATAGAAAACTCTTCAGCAAAATTTTCTTCACTGTAGTATTATTCAGACTCATTCTTGTGAGTTAATATTTTTTTCAGTTATGTTAGTATCCAATAAAAAATACTTGTTTGAAGAAGGATTAATTCCAATGCTGCATTGAGTAATAAAAATTTCTTTCCTTCAGTAGAATTTTTCTTTTTTTTTTAATAAAAAAGTTTAAGATTTAAAGCTTAATTTCTAAGACATGTTCCTTTTTTTAGATACTGATTTTTAAAGCTTAATTTTTAGACCACCAGTGTTATGAAAATTATACAGTAAATAGTAAGGACTTTTAATAAACTTGGAATAATGTGTGTACAGGTTGCTTGATCAAGAGAATCAGCAAAAAAGATAATATTAAATGTTTTCTTCAATAACTTCTAGTACATACATTCCTAGCATGGGGCTACAGGGATGGTTTGGATTCACATTATTTTCACATTCCATTAGGCAAGATGGATTTTAAGAAAATAAAGAGAAAGTGTGATGAGTGCAGCAGTAGGAAAATGCATGTGATCTACACTTATCATAACAGTGAGAAGATGAAGATAAATATTGCCTGGGGACCTAGTTCTGCTTCATCAAGGTAGTGACACCTAAACTATTGTGGTGGTAGTTGTGGTAGTTTTTTGGTAGTTGCTTTATTTCTTTGTTAGCTTTTTTCTAAGTATGAATACAAGTTCTTTAAATTTTCACTTGTAGGAAAAACAAAGGAGAAGAATCATGCTGATAGAGGCACAGACACATGAATTAGTATACAATGTTTGGGGAATTTTTACTAATTTGGTATGGCTGGAGCAGTTGGTCTTCATTGGAAGTGATGTTTTGCCCCCACTCAAACATTTGGCAATGGCTGGAGACATTTTTGCCTCTAATGGGTTGAAGTGTGATGTAGCATCTAGTGGGGAAAGGACAGCAGTGCTACTAAACATCTTACAGGATAGACAGGACATGCCCCACAACAAATACCTCGCTCAAAATGTCAGTGTTGCCAAGCTTGAGAGGGTCTTGGCTAACGTATGAAAGATGAGGTGATAAGAGAGGGAGAAATAAAAGGAAATAAGGCAGATAGTGTCCATGTTACGGGTAGGAGGTACTGGGCGGGCTTTGAATGTTAACCTCAGGAGGAAATGAATGGTATGAGTATTATCAGTGATGAAGAAGTAAAGGGAAAAATAAGGAAAGATGCAGGCTCAAACATACAACTGCTCAGGTGTGCACAGAACAGATCTAAAGAGTGCATTCACATGGGTTAGACTGCACAGAGTTTCCCCTGGAGTTGTGCATGGCACAACCTCCACAACCTGTTGTAGTAAGGAAACCTATACGGAGGCATAAAATAAGACGAACCTGTGAACGCTGAAATGATGGTACAGTAAATTTAAGTTTAGATGATGTTTCATATGAAAAGTTTCTTTAGAAAGTGTTTGTATCTAATTTTAGAGACTATAGCATAATTAGCAGAAAGGATTGGGAAGGGCATGTAGGTGGGTAAAAAATGGGGAGTCTTGGAGACAAGAGAGGTCGAGAATTATGTCATAGAAAAGTCTGGCTTAAATGAAGGAGCCTGTTGGGCAGTATGGAGTCTTGAAATAGAAAAAATATAACATGATTTGATGGAAGGCTTTGGATGCTAGTTGTTGAAAATTAAGGTTTGAGGCAGTGAGTTAGAAAGAGTTCTTGTAAGTTCCTGAATAGGAGAGAGATGAATGAAAATGGCCTTTGAGTAATAGTGTTCCTCCAGCCCTGTGTTAGATAGATCATAACGTGAGGAAAATGAGGCATGTGATAGGGTGATCAGCAATTGAAGTTCTGCTCTCAATTTACAAACAAAATATCTGCTCACAGCCACCCATAAAATATTCCTTCATAGGCATGAAATGTGCTATTAAGTTTCCTTTCAATTTTCTTGGGTATGTACACTTAGTCTTTCAGCCTTTCCTCATCAGGCACATTCCCCTACACTTCAATGATTTATTCTGCTCTTCCTCTGTACTCTCTCCATTTCTGTTTCTCCATATCTCACTTCATTTACAATGATTCAGATTAAACAGCATGGTCTCATCAGATCAGAACTTATCAGAAGGAAAGGATGTTATCTATCCAAAAGGAAACATGTGTTATATTGTTTTATTTTTTAAGGAATTAAAGATGAAAAAAGAACAGTAGGATCAATCTAACATTTTGTATTTCTACCATAAATACTGAACATGTAATAAGATGTGAATAACTGATTAACAAATTTGAGAACAAGGAAATGTCCTATGTTAGAGGTTATTTCTTAAAAATATAAGCTTGCCATTAGTCTTTATTCAAAGCCATTTCAATTAAAATAAAGCATTTTAAAAGTAATAATTGCTATGAAGGAGAGGTTATTTTAAACTTGTAGAGTTAGGTTCTTCTCATATTCTTGCCTAGTGAAAAGAATCTAACATCCTCCTGTCTTTCATTCTAAATATAATAAAAATGCAGCAGCAAAACACTTGAGTGTAAATCAATGCAGAGATTTTTTTTCCCAAGCTCAAGACAGATTAAATGATAAAAAAGACTATTTCCACTTTAAACAATATACTAGATTTACTCATCTGAAACAATTCTTTTTTTAAGGGTCAAAATATTTAAAACAATGACTCTTAAAACATTTCACATCAGACAAAGAAGACAGAGATCCCTTTGAGGTAGGGGGTAAAAAGAAAGAGGCATGCACCGTATAAGTGTCCTAGTTTACTGCCTGGAAAATTTTTCCAGGCATAGCACAGAAACCCAAGTAGAGCTTGGCAGTTTTTCTGAGTTAAAGAGATGGAGCTGTGAAGTCAGGGAGGCCAAGGTGGCTAAAGTATATAGGACAGAGATACACAGAAAACCGTTGAGACCTGCATAGGGTCCCTTGTGATTATTCAGTGGAGTTCATATCAGTTCATATATATGTGAAAACTACCAAAGACTTGGAAAACAACCACCTAAAATGATTTGGAAGGACATCTGAGAATAGTGCCTGTTTCCACCAACCAGAATGGAAAAACTTGTAAATCACAGGAAAGAGTACTCAGAATCTTCTTGTTTTTGTATAAAATTTACCACAACAAAATTCCTAAGAAGCTTAAAAACAAAACCCAAAAAAGGCAAACATTTTTAAGGAACTTAACCGTGTCACAAACAAGGATCAAACATATTTACAGAAATAAAAAATGTTCAATGTCCACTAAATTAAGATCCACAATGAATGGCATCCAAAGAATTACGAGGCATACAAAAAAGCAGGAAAATATAGGAAAAAATCACTCCATCAAAGCTAACCCAAAAATAGCACAGATGATAGAATTAGTAAAATGTCAGTAAGAATTTATTATAACTATATTCCATATCTTCAAGAAGCTAGAGGAAAAGTTGAACATGCTAAATAGGGTCATAAAAGTTACAAGTTGGACTTTTAGAGAAGAAAAAACTTCTCTAAATGTATTTAGAGAAGAAAAATATATACCTCAAATATTGATAATTCTAGCCTTTATGTACAGAGGCTGGAATGTATATATGTGTGTGTGTGTGTGTGTGTCAGATATTAAAATACACACACATACATATTTAGAGAGGCTGGAATTAACAGCAGATTAAACATTTCAGAAGAAATTAATTAACTTGAAAACAGGCATAGAAAATATCCAGTGAGAAACACAGAAAGAAAAAGACTAAAAAAGCTAAGCAGAGCATTACTGTGGGACAATTTTGAGTGTCCAAATATATGCATAATTGAAGTGCCTAAGGATAGGGCAGGGGCATAACAATCTCTTAAGAGATAATACCTGAATATTTTCTAAATTTGATGAAAATATAAACCCATGTACAAGAACCTCAACAAACACAAGAAGCACAAAGAAAACTACACCAATGCACATTAAAATCAAATTGCTTATAATTAATGATGAAAAGAAAATCTTAAAAGTTGCCAACATAAAAAAAAATATAGTATGAAACAGAGAAACAAAGATGATAATGTTAGCAGATTTCTTTGGAAACAATGCAAGTTAAATAACAATAGTCTTTAATTAAAGCAAATAGACAGTAGAGCCACATTTTTCAAATAGTGAAATAACAAAACCACAATCTAGAATTCTTTACCTGGTAAAAAATATCTTTTAAAAGCAAAGGTGAACCAAATACTTTTTTCGACATATAAAAGTTAAAAGAATTCACTACCAGCAGACCCAAACCACAAGAATGGAAAAATATTACCAGTTAGAAATCTGGACCTACACAAAAGAATTAGGTTCACTAAAATGGTAACTATGTGAGTAAATATAAAGATACTTTTTCTCATTATTTAAATCCTTTTATAAATAACCGTTTAAAGCAACACTAATATTTAATGCATCATTAAGTTTATAACATATGCAGAAGTGAAATGTGTAAAAACGACAGTACAAAGCTTTGAAAGGGAGAAATGGATGCATACTGTTGTACAGTTCTTATTTGGTATGTGAAGTAGTGTAAAGCCTCTTGATAGTAGACAGTGTTAAATTAAAAATGTATACTATAAACCTCAAACAACTAGTAAAAGTAGCACAGCAAAGCACTGTTGCTGAGGAGATAAAATAGAATTATAAAAAATTCTTAATCCAGAAGTTACAAAAAGAGGAAAAAGGGAACAAAGAAGAGTTGGGATAAACAAACAATATAGGAAGGTGATATTTTAAAACCCACTCATATAAATAATGCATTAAATATACAGTTAAAAAAAATATAAGGTAGGCATTATCAGGTTGCATGAGAAAGACTCAACTTTATGCTGCCTATAGAAAAAACCCACTGTAAAAGTAAAGACACACATAGACTAAAAGTAACTGGATGAATAATAAAGTAAAAGGATAATAATTAATGTGCTTTGCTCATATTAATTAGTGTCAAACTCCATTGTGGGAACTGTAGGCAGGCACCAAATTCCTGTAGGTTGACTTTGTCTGAATCTCGAACTGGGTGGTTCCCTCGTCACATTGCATTTTACAACCCTTTCCTAGTTCCTGAAAGAGGCATGCAGACATATGTACTAAATTATGGTATAAAGGCCACTAGATAATTTCTGCATACATTTATGTGACATCTGTTTTAAGCTGGTTAGCACTGGAAAAAGCAGGCACTAAAAGTCTTGAAAAAAGATACTTTTTTTTCATTTCTTGAGCATATTTGACTCAATGAGATGTGAAGGGAAGGAAGCAGAGGCCAATTAAAAAAGAAAAAAATATATTTGAGGTATTTTCCTTCTCACCCTCAAGTTTTGGGGAAAGGAGTAAACTAGTTTTTGTCCTTTTAATTTGTCAGTATACAGTTCTTTCAGAGGTATGCTGGCAATTAGGTTATACAAAAACATGGAAGAAAGGTGAGTACAGCCAGGAAGTAGTGTCCCCAAATGATCCTACAATTCCTTGGAATGAGCACCATCCATTGTAAAAGACCTCAGATATGCAAATGGCTGCTCTGAATAAAGGAACAGCTCTTGTTTTCCACTGATCACTTCTTCAAGGCTAATTAGCATGTGGTGATTGTGGAAGAGCAGAAAATTTATCATGGTAGACATCATGGAAGACATGAATCTCAAGGTGAAAAGAAAAGTTTCAAAAACTCTATCTAAAGGAATGCAAAAAAGTCAAAAGGACAGTTCAGCATCTGGTTCTCCTTGCAGACAGGGCGAAACTGAGTCTTGGCACCATATGAACATGCATCATGATGTAGAGTCTGGGGATCACCAACCTACATGATGAGTTTTGAAGTCACCTCTCCCCCAAGACTCCACCAATCCAGCACCCAGTAAAGCACTCTTTGATCTCTGACTTTCCGATTAGCACATATATCCTTATTGCAATGCAAAATATATTTCTTACTGTGAGTCATGGTCAAAATAGTTTGGAAGTCACTGCTCTGAGGAGAGATAAAAGTCTTTGACCTTGGCTATAAAGATCAGCTGAAAGCAAGTTGATTGCAGCCAAGCAATTTGAATTTAGGCAATTAAGCTATATTAGAAAATAAGTATGCAATTAACTTAGCTATGCTTTAAAATTCTTGGCTAATTTATTTTCCAGGTAAAGAGCAAATTCTCAAGGTCTAAAATTTAGAGTTTTCAAAGATGTACTATAAAAATATTCTGTCTCACCTCTTTTCCCTGAACTTTTAGTTTCCCTTCCTAGAAGCTACCAGTCAATAGTTTCTTATGTATTTTTTCAGTTAGTCCACTCATTAGCTAGTTGTTTCAAGATGACTTGGGGACATTTTTGACTAGATTGATGAAGTCCTTGAATAGCTGACTCCTTTTATTGCTCAGGCAACCTGCCTGACCTGTAAGTACCCAATGCAGCAATTCTGTTGTTAAACTCTTGTTACCTCTTTACTCCTAGTAAGACTCAAATTAAACCTGGGAGACCCTATGAGAAAAAGGGCCCATTGGCCAACTCTTCAAGATACACACCTAACTTATGCTATGTTTTTATTGGGATCCAGAGGAAACTTCTGATAGCAATGGCTAACATTTGGTGTGTACTCTGTTCCATCATGATTCTAAGCAGTTTACTCATAATACATTGCTGATTCTCACTTACACACAAAATTATCTCTGAGGCCACTACTATCATTATTGTCCAGATGAAGTGACTTGAAACACTTAAGTGACTGTGTACATTCACACAGCTAGCAGATGATGGAGCTTGGATTCAAACTAGCCAGGGACCAAGGTTAGTTATGCTCTTTATCCCAGTACTGTATATGCTATAATGCCTCTTATTTACACTGATAAAACTGTTCTCTTTTCTTGCTGGACTAGAAGGGATGTAGCTTTTTAGGACTTATGGCTGTCATTGAACAATGGTTTTTCCCCTCCAACCTCTTTCTGTGCTATAGGAGTGATCATCACTTGCACTCCTCTTTAACTGAATCTCAGGAGGAATATAAGACAGTACTAAAATGTGTGTGGTTGTGGATGTTTGTGTGCCCATATGTATTTTTAGCCATATTCTGTGAATTGATGTCTCTGGTAAAAGACTCAGTGATCTGGAGAAAAGAGAACCTGCTTTAGTTTCAGCTGAAATGATAAAATTACTCTTTCATCAAAGAGACAAACATTTGGTGGAACAAGCTAAAATAGTGGTCCTACGATGATTTTAGGTTTCCTAAGACAAGAGAAGGGTGAATAAGGAGGAATACAATTGAAAGCAGAGCCAACAGAGTTGGCAGCTGACACACGTAAAAGATTTATTTAGTTATGTGAGGAAGGTTGTGGAATGTCAGGTCTTTACAAAATCGTGAGTAAAATCTGCATTGCTTTTCAAGAGTTCATGGCAAAGTGGATTTATTTTGAGGAATGCAGAGAGGTACCAATTTCAAAGAATTGGTGACTAAGAGATAGCTGGGTTATGCTAGCATTTTTTCATGTCTATCCAAACATTTACTGAGCTCAGTGGAGTCCCTATCTATTACTAAAATGCTTAGTTTAATATATAGGATAAGTGGTATTATATTAAAATATAATAACCCAAAAGATAAATTTAGTCCTCTACATATTTCATAAATATATATATATGTTTTCACTGAACTAGCAATATATCCTCTTTCTTCACATTTTAAATTTAATTTTTGGCTGATAATTTGACTAGTGTATACCAACTCTCATAAAGATGAATAGGCATAGAATCATAGGTATTTAAATGGTATGACCTCCTTGAAAATAGATTGTTTTAATTGAATTCTAACTTTCAGAGCTTTAAACAGACATGGGGACTTAATAAATGTGTGTTTAGTGATGATAATAACGAAGAGATTAAAATGTTTTGAAGGCTGTTGGAATTAGACCTTTTTTTTAAAACATGGAATCCCATGTAGAAAATATTTAGGATACATAGTTAATAATAGTAATTTGGGGATTTTATTCAACTGCTTTTATTTTTAAACTAAATGTAGCATTTAACTTTTGAATATTTAGATAAGCCTTGCAAATCCTCAACCCCAGAGTCTATACCACCTACCACTCTTATTTGATCTGCTATATGGACAGCTAAAGATACAAGAGAAAAATCCTAAAATTGTGCAACCAATTTATGGCTTCCATAATTCATGGGTGCTCCAACTTTATAATAATAATAACTAACATTTATTTATTTTTTTACTTTCAGCCAGGCAGTGTGCTAGACTCTTAATAGGAATTACCTTATTTAAACCTCAAGTAACTCTCTGCTGAATTTTGCCTCCATTTTATATATGCCAAACAAATGCTTAAGTGACCTTTTCATTTGTCCAGTTTCACATACATAGAAAATACTGGGAACTACACTTAAAATAAGAAAATTTGATGCGAGAGGCTGTGCTCTTAAGTAGTACATTTCTTTACCTATAATTATCTAGTCTTCCTGACACATAATTTCTCTAATTCATAAATAGCAAAGGAGACCTATATACTTCCCCCATCTCACATGAGAATGATCTCTGGCATTTTCCAGATGGGTCTTACCCACTTAAGTACCCTTCTTCATGGTTTTCTCTTGAGTATAAAACCTCTTGTGGCAGTAAGAGTTAAATTTGATGAACTTTATAGCCTTTCTTGCGAAAGATAGAGAGTAATTTTAGCAAATAAATACATAAATAAAATAGGATAAAAAGTGAAAATTAAGAACTTAGATAACTTGGAGTCAAGGAATAGAGATCAGGTTATAATTCCTTCTGTGGATTAAAGCTGACCACTTTTTATCAGTTGATAACAGTCAAGATGGGACAGAAAATAAGACATGCAACTGAATTTATGAATATTTTATAGTAGATGAAAATATTTAACAATTGCTGTCAAATTGTATGGTCCCTGAAGCCCTAGGGCAAATTAATACAGTGAAGGACTTTGAGGCAAGCAGAGATCTGATTAAAAAAAATCACTGACTGTAAGACATAATGAATTACATTTGTATTAAAAGATTAATAATGTGTTATTTGGAAGACTTTTAGAAATGTTAGAGCATTGAAAAAAATACAGTGATACTCCAAAGAATAATGATGTTGAAAACTAACTGCTAGCATTATACATTTAGGAAGACACAACAGTAGTAACTGTGGACTTGATGATAACAATATTTTCCAGCTCTTTTTTTTTTTTTTCCCCTTTGGTTCTGCTGCTATAAGGTGGACTTTTTTCAGAGGGCTAGGGTATGGATTCTTCATTTTTGTGGCTTTATTTCTGAAAAGTTTTAGGCATCAACTTAATACCAACTCAAGTTTTTTCCCTCTTAGATTGGTGTGAGTCTGAAATTCAAGCAAACTTTTGTTGTTGTTATTGGTTTAGTATAGTTACTGTGGATTCAACCCATCATGTCATGCATGTTAAGCAAATGCTCTGCCACTGAGCTGTGCATCCCCAGCCCCAGGGTGGACTTATTTTCAACAGTTTTGTCAAGAAATAAAACAGCATGGGATAGACATTATTAATGAGGAGACTTACAAGCATTTCCTGAATGTGTAGGGATAGATATGTAAATGAACAGTTTTACGAAAGCATTACAATTGTCATTTAAGTTTATGCTTAAACATTGAGCCTCTTTGTCCAATGAGCAGATAGTCTTTATTGGATTTATTTTTAGGAAGTATTCTTCATTAATAAGATGAAGAAAAATGTGGGCATGTTATATCAAGAGCTGTGTGTGAGTAGAGGCCTGCATGTTTCTGTATAGGTCATATTTGGTGGGGAGTGTTTTAACTGTAAATATATTCAAAACAATTCAGTTTAATGACTTGCCAGAATCTATGAATTAAGCACAAACATTGGATCAAGGCATTTTTTTCCATTTATTTTGCAGAAATTAATATAAGGCATATTTTAATAAAAGAGCATAAACTTTCCTCTAACTGGTTATAGTATCAGGCATTTTATAATTAGATTTAATTTGATCTATTTTTGTGAGCAGACATGATTTAGCAAAATTTTATTTGGGAAATAAAAATAAATGTACTCTTCTCTTTAATCTCTCTTACTAGTTTGAACAACATTTTGGCATCATAATTTAGACATATAAACAATACATTTTGGTTGAGACCTGATAATTTAGATCTGATAATTTATAAAATAGTTTGTAAATTACCAGACCACTAAGACAAAAATATTTTCCAGAAGCAACTATGTGCATCCAAGATCCCAAGGAAATGTTTGCTATGTATCCATACGTGGACATGTAATTATAGTTTTATTTGTTATTTGAAATAACAAATACAAATTTCCTAGTCCACCTCAAAAAGAATAAAGTTATTCTAGGACTGTGTGAATTTCTCCATTGAGAAAAGCAGTAATTTATAAATATTGAAAATTATAGAAAAACCTAAGATTAATATTTGATGTTTTATATTACAAACTCTCTTAAATTACAGTGTCATCTTATGTCCACATTGCTTTTAAAATCTGGTTACAGTGACTTCTTTACAATTATTAACTCTACTTTGTTACTATTTGGAAAATCAGAATTGATCAGGTTTGATCTGACAGAAAAACTCTTGCTCAGTGAGATCTGGCTTTAGATTATTGCAATATAAGATATTCTAGAGGATAGTGATACACTTGATGACATTTTCTTTGAACAAATACACACACATACAGACACACACACACACATATATATATATAGAATTAAGCTTGTAATTTATACATGTGTATTTTAACAGATTTAATATTTTAATTTTTGTTTGTTTAGTGTTGGAATATACTTTGTACTTTCTATAAAGTACTACAGGTGATAAATTTATTGTTGCTATCAAACATGAATTAAAATGGGCTTTATTTGAATATTTTTATGCATACCTGGTGGGTCGCAAAACCATGTCTGGAAATCTCTTCAGTAATTTTTTTTATTTCTCATGTTCAGAAATAGTCTCCTTAATTGGATCAAAGCAAGTTACTCAAAGTTCATGTGAACTCTTTCTCAGTAGGATTATTGAGTTGTGAGAATCTAAGGTTCATTATTTATAGGCCTGTGTCTGAAATAATTGAGTTGCTTTTGCAAAGAATTACATTATCAAAAGAAAAATGAAAAGAGAGTGATAAAAGAAGAAACATGATTCATATAAATAGGAAGACAAAAATGAAAGAAATGAGTTAGTTACTATATTGATTAATGTGAGATGTAAAGAATCAGAATATTTAATTTGTTTAAAACAATGGACCTTCATGACTTTTTGTGGTCTTTATCTGGCATCTTCAAATGCCAATTTTAAAAAATAGCACCAGAACATTGATTATATTAAGCTGTTTGGGTAGCACATTTTAATACTTTTAATTTCATATTCAAAGTAAGTTATTCTTGGCAGAAATAAAAATTGGCCAAAATCTATCACAGAATCACACTAGGCAGTCATACTAAATTGCTGTCCAGGGTGCTGAGTTGCCTTGGTTGGAAGTATGAGTCTTAAGCTTATTTCCTTATTTATGGTTTCTTTTCTTTTCTTTTTAACAAATATATGTTAATCTATAATAGTGCTGCAGACATTGTTTTAAGTGCCAGGGGACACAGAGTTGAATGAGGTATGATCTGTCCCCGTGGAGATCTCAGTCTTCTAAAAGAGAAATTCTGTACATGAAAAACAAGGCATTTTAAACATGAATAGTTACCATTTGAAACACTAGCTATGCACCAGACTACTACAAAATGATCTCATTAGTTCCCTTAATATTGTCAGAGTGTGGGTGGATGCAGAGTGCCGTGGGATTAAAGAAAAAATTGGGGCCAAGAGACTTCAGAAAGGAGAGGACAGAGCACTGAAGTGAGATCTTTTTCTGCTGAGGAAAGACATTTAAATCTGTTTATGAAAGGGCATGGAGGCTGCAACTGTAACAGTACAGTTATTAGTTAATATCTAATTACAAGGCGTTTAGTATATGATACTCAGGATTTGAGACTTTATCCTTACTAGAAGTGGGAATCCACTATGTATTTTTCTTTGCTTGGGTGTTACTGATCTCTTAGGTCTAAAATGTTAAGTTTTCTACTGTGGCCCCAAAAGTCTTTGATACTCAAAGTCTGTAGTATATTTTCACTGTGATAACAATCTTTCTTATGTATTAAATATGTACTCATTTTTTACATTTTCAGTATGCTTTCAAATAAAAGGTCTCATTTTATTCTCATCAGAATCTTAGGTAGGTAGAGTACACTTTATATCCATTTTGGAAGAAGGAGAACAGAAGCAGTGTCCCACAGGCCAACATAATACCGCTTTGATATTTATCACAGAAAATGGCTAGAATCCTGGAAACAAAAAGGAGACTCGGTGAAGTGTTTTGGACCAGAGTCAATGGTGCATTAGGGAAGGAGAGATGATAGTAAGCGCAACTTAGAATCACTTTCACTTCTCCCATCAGCCAGCCTCACTCAAACACTTACAATATTGCTTCTATAACAAACTGCTATCCAGCATCATTGGGGAATGGAATGTTTTACAAGATCAAATATTCTGTTTAATAAAACATTTAGATTGAATTATACGCTTTTAAATAAGTGGATAAAAAGACATAATATAAAATTATACAGCCCATATTTTAAACATTCTTTGATCATTCAAAATCTACTTTAGGATTACTCAGTCCTTCTGGATCTTCATAAGTTTAAAAAAAATCTTCATAGATTCAAAGCACCATGTCTGGCACTGGGAATGTGCAGAAAGCAAAGATGAAAGGCCCTTAAGGAGCTCACCATTGAAGCAATGATGTAGTCTTTTCTCTGATTAGTGAGCATCTGATTATTCTGACAAGGTGAACAACAAACCTAAGAACAGTGATAGAAAACACAAGAGGAAAGAAGGGAAAATTAAACCCAAGGAACATAGAAAACAGTGTTATGAATTGTAACTATCGCTATAGACATGCAGAAATTGAAAGTCATAGGATGTTCTGGGCGATAGTTTGCTCCAAGGGTGTTAAAATCATGCCTTCATAGATTAGTTGTTATATTATTTATATGATTATTATTAATTTGAAAATGAAAAATTCAGTTTATGAAAGGTTACAAAGCTTATATGATCCCTGTGAAAAACATAATCACCTTGTAATGTTTATTGGGCTTTAACTGGGACAATAGAGTAATTTTCCAATCAGAAAAGTTTTTATTATTTTATTTTTATCAGTTTATTTTTGTGAACTGACTTGTCCCATGTACTCTGCAGGTACCAATTATAAAACTAGATTGTGTTGCTCTTGATCCTTGGATGTTTGCGTTGTGATTTTTTTCACCCTTTCCTCCTTGACAATTATACCATTCACTACTCCACAGTGTTTTTCATGTTACTCTCACTCTTGTCTCACTGTGAGAATCCACCATCTCAAACCTGGACAAATGCAGTGGTCTCATCACCTATCACCCTGTATCTCACTGCAGTCAAAGTAATCTTTCTTATTGATAAATCTGATCATATCACTCCCCTTCATGACACCCATCATTGGTCTAATGGGAAAAAAAATCCTCTAAAATGCTACAAGACCCTGCTCTCCTTCCAGCTTCATCTCATACTATCTTCCCCTTGCTCATTTTTCCCCAGCCAAACTCATCTATTTTCAGATCCAGGAATGCATTTTGCTGCTTCCTGTCTTCAGGCTTTTCACATGCTAGTCACGCTCCCTGGAATAGTCTGACGCTCCTGCCCCTCTGCTCCCAACCTCTTTGCTCCCTTAATGCTTATATATCCTATGATCAGCTCAAAAAACCCTTCCACTCAGGAAACCCTTTCCTTGTCTTCCAGAAAAGACTGGGGTTCCTGTCTTGCCTTTGCTGTGCCTATTCATAACTTGAATCTCAATTTGTAATTATTTTGTTATTTTAAAATAATTTCATTTGTTCATTCAGCAGGGATTTACTGAACATTTACTCTGTGCCAAACACTGGAATTATATTAAAGAGAAAGACAAACAAGCTGTCTTTTTTCATTGAGCTAAGATTTAATGCAATTTCACATGTCATAGTTACTCCAAGGTGTAGTAAAACAAGGTGTAAAACAAGGTGATTTGGTAGAAAGTGACACGAGGTATATTAGGGAATGAATAATATTAGGATTAGGCTCCAGAATTTCCAAGCAGAGGGCAAGGCCAGTGCAAATGTCTGAAGTCAGAAACAGACTTGGCACTTGGAAGAAAAGAAAGACTAGTGTGGTAGGTTTAATTCAAATTGACCATTTGTGCTGGTCTCCTTCACTAGACTGCCAGTGTCTGAGAGGTTGGGCTCTGTCTCCATGATCTCTGAGGCTTCTTGTACTGAATCAGATTTGAAAACTTGGCTCAGAAGTTGTCTCCTTTGGGGAAATTTGGATCTCTCCTCCTGCTTCCTGGCCATCCCCTCTATAGAGACACACGCCTACACTCACCCTGAGTAGAAATGGCCACTCTCCCTTTGTAATTCTGTGCTACTGCATTCATAGTTGTTTCTTAACAAGAAGAATACTTTCTTATATTCATGTTTTTATACCTCTCTCCCTTCTGTTAGTTTTGAGGGTAGGGATTCTGATTCATTTATGTATTTCAAATGGCTAGCTATATAATGCTTGCATAATAAGCTATTTCATAAGCATTCAGTACATTTTGTTTGTTTGTTTGTTTGCAGTGAGGGAGACAATGTATACGTGCCTTATCTCTGCTGTGGGCTCTATTTTTGGTCTTGGTTGAGGTTTCCTGGAAAATAGAACCAGAGATGAGACTTAAGTGGTGATGTGGTTTTTGATATTTGCAATCTCAGGGCCCGGGAAGTGGGTAGTGAGGCAGGCAGAATGTAAGTCAAATATGAGATGATGTCACACAGTTGACTCCCAGGGAGACCAACTAGATGCTTGGCCATATGAGAGATCGCAGGGTGGGCTGTTCAGAAAATCTACCCTGGGAGAGTATTCATCAGAGGGAGTAGGGAGGGAATTTATCTGTTGGTGTCCTCCTTCCTCCTGTTTCCCATTAGGCAGTGTACTAATGTTGTTTTCACCTCTGGATCACTTGGCCTCTGCAGTAGCCTCTGAGGCAGCCAGATCCTATGCCTGTGCTTCATTTGGGATGTAGTGGGAAGAACCAGGCAGTGCTCTTACATGGCTTTGGTCTCTTTGATCCTGCCATCACTTCTACCTTGAATGGCCTCTTCTGCTTCTCTCTCTGTCTTGGTGACTCAGCCTCAATGGCATTGATGCTAGAAGACATTTGTGGGCCCTTTCCCCAGCTCAGTCTGAGCATTGTGCTGCTCCTGTTAGTAATCGGGGCATCCTGCCCTTACCCAAGTCATAATATTTACCACATTGGTCTAATACAGTATATTTTATACACCCCCCTAAAATATTGTAAGATTGAATTCTCCCACTTTTTAAATTCATATTTATCCATTAATTGTTTAGTTCAATGTCTAGTCTATAATGAACAGTAAATAAATGGTTAAACAAAGCTACACTAGTTAGACTAAATGGTTCAAAGATCTTAGTAAACAACATAGATCTTTTTATCTTATCCAGTTTTAACCTGGAGGAAAAAAAGCCAGGGAATGTTAGTAATTCCACCTGATTACTGATACAGTAGACTCAGTTTTGTTATAATTAAAAATAATACTTTGAAAATCTATTACAGTAGTGATTATCTATGATAGAATCTTTAAAAATGGGCCTGATCAGTTATTTTCCTTTTGTGTATGTTGCTTTCTCATCAGGAGGCAGTGTCTTATTTCCCTTCCCCTTAAATTTAGGCTGGGTTTATGAATTCTTTTGGTGAACAAAATGTGAAAGAAGTGACTGTAGGATTAAAAGCTTTCATTTTCACCTTGGGAGCATTTGGCTGCCATGTAAGTGGTATATCTACTCTGATACCACCTTGCTGTCAGGAAGACCAAACTAGTTACGTGGAGGAAAAGAGGCCACAGGACAGAATACTGAGGCACCAGATGCATGAGTGAAGCGCTTCTACACTTTTTAGCCCAGTCCTGCAGCCAAGCGAAAAGCACCCAAGTGTGTAATCCCAGCCACTGGCACCCAGAACAGAGCAATCATTCAGCTGAACTCATTGAACTGACAGAAATAAAAAAAATCATTGTTTTAATCCATAAAAGTTTAGAAGGTTTGTGGCACAGCAGTGGATTACTGAATTACCAGATTTAACTTTGCATTTCCTTTAAAAATTCTATCTTAACTTTACAACTTAGTACCAGAAAGTTTGCTTTCTGATAGTGGCCCTAGCTTTGATTACAGTCCAGCACAGTCATTCAGTTTACAAGAGTCCATTGGGTGTTTCTGTGAGTAGAGCCTTATAGAATCCACCATGAGATGGGCACAGCAAAACTGTGCACCTTGCCCAATGGTGAGAAATACACAGTAGACCCTCATTATTTGAAAAATGAGTACAGAAGACATGAGAAAAGAGCAACTGGTAAGGAGATGTGTAAGTACAGGAAAAGTATTAACATAATTAAGAATAAACTTACTAACTTGAAATCATGTGACTCCCTAACAATTTGTCCAATATAATGTAGTAATGACAATAACCGAAGAAAACATATTTTATTCTCTTTATGTGTGCCTAGCAAATAGCATCTCATTTAATACTCAGAATAGTCATATAAGATAGTTACTAAACCCATTTTACAATCAATGAAACTGAAATATAGAGAAGTTAAGTAACTTGTGCCAAGCCACACAGCGAGAGGTAGTCTGAAAAAAACTAGGTTAGAAGACATGTAGGGTTGGAGGGTTGGAGAAATTGACCTTAACCATACAAACATAGACACTTATGTACACATACCAAGCACTATTCTATCTGTCGGCTCAATGCCACTGCAATTTATTTGACTTGCACCATGGCCAACCACTGCCAGCTTCAATTGGCTGACTGCTTTTATTGATGTTTCCAGGACCCAAGACCTTTTATTCATGTTTCCCATTAATCTCAGATTCTTTACAGCATATCTAAAGACAGGAAAACATATTGGATCAAATTTAGAACTATCTTTGAACTCAGTGGTTGAATCAGCTAAGCCCAATCTAGATTTCAACCAGCAAAGGAACTTTGAAATGCTGGTTTGAAAAAAGAGCTTTCTTAGATGTTAGTTCTTGTGAGAGAAAAAAGAAAGAAATCTAATTTTAATGATATATCACAAGTGCAACATATTTATTTAATTTTTTTAGTAGAGTGAGGAGAATCACCTGTTGAAGATGCTTTGTTATATATACACATTTAGCCTGTTTTTCTTCTTTAAATGCAATTCTATCACATATTAAACTATTTGTAAAAATCAAATGCTTTTCATCTGAGAGGATATCTTGGTAATAAAATAATTCTTAATCAGAATTATGAGACAAGAGCATGTTAAGGTGATCATATTGACTTATCAATATTTTTAAAAAGCTTTTCACCATAATTCCTTGGAGAATAGGCCTGGCATGAGCCACAACTCTAAAATATGACATTTATTTTTGGTGCACTTTCACCTTTCTTCCAGTCTCTTTTTTTTATCCCTGCCAGGTAAACCTATTCTGGTACCCATCCCTTAGTCTTTCAGCTCATAGCAATAACCCCTCACTTTTAAAGTGAATATTGTTTACTGTGAACAAAACTTAAGTTATTAGTCAGCTCTTTTTTGGTCTTTATAACACTTTTCAGTATCCCCCATCTCTTGTCACTTCCTCTTCCAGGTGTTAGAAAACCTCCTCTTTTTTAACGCCTCATAAGGCAAGGAAAACAAATATTGAAGATTATTTATTTTTCCATTGTCTAATCGTAAGCCAAAACAAATAGCCTTTAAACCAAATATGTACTTACCCAAAGTTTGTACTTTAAATTCTATTTCTAAGTTCTAATTGTGGCAATGGTAAGGTTTAGGCTCTCTTAAACATATTTTTTGGTATTCTAAAAGGTGTGGGGAAGTGTTTTGAAGATAAAGTGCTCCTGAAATTGCATGTTTAATCCAAGGATAGATCTGAAAGTATTATTGACATGGAGACTGGAGGGGTCTTGTGGGGAAGGCAATCCCCCCCTTAGAAGAATAGGCAAGTCACAGGGTCACAAGGCTTTTCTTGTTACCTATTTTTCCTTTGGATTTGAGATATACATCGAGCAGAATTTAGCGACATACAGATAACTGAAACCAGCCTACCAATTTTAAGAAAAAAGTAGTTTTAAAATAGGGAAATACACAAATATAAAATAATTGAAAGGGCTGAATTACCAGGCTCTGGGTTTCCAACATAATTCTTCAATAGCAATTAAAAGATAATGTAAAATGTATGGATGATATATAATAGAAAAATTATACTATGCTATAGTGAACCTAAGAAAAATGCAAGTACAATAAAAATTATATAAATAAGTACAATATATATTTAAACTTAATTATACAATATGTTGCTACTTTTAGAATTTTCTGTTACAAATTTCAAAATTATCTTATGGGAATTTCTTGCCTAATTGAGAGCTATGATTAAAGTGAAAACTGAAGTAAAATATAGTATGTAGAAAATTTTGTGGTTTACAAAATGTGCATAAGGCATTTCCATGATGAAAAATCTTCAAAGTCGATATTTATTTGTTTATTTATTTATTTATGAAACAAAAGTAGCATTTTTTAAGTGTCTTATGGGAACTCAGCTAGGAATTTGGATACCCCCCTTTTGATTGATACTCTAAAAAACAGGTAAACACATTGAATGAAGATTCAGAAAGTTTGAACAGATGGAGTCAAATACTGTATTATCCAGATAATAAATAGTGTATCTAGACAAAATTGAATGGTGCTGTAAGATCTGTAATCTTTCTGCCATGCTACCTGCTGATTCTTACAGGGAGAAGTTGATTTGCGTATTGACTGATGACAGTCATCTCCCCTTCTCATTTTCCTCAAGTCCATTTCTTTTTCTTCTCTTCCAGTTTACCATGACAGACATGGCTTAGCTTATCTAACAACCTCTTTGACTCAAGTCTTCCTCACTCTATCTAGTCTTCTTGGGCCTGCCAGATCCCTGCCTTCTCTTAAACAGGTCCCTTGAGTGACTCTTTCCTGTCACATTAGATCTAAACTTCTCTTTCCAAACCTTCTACAACATGGTTGCATCTAATTTAGCTGAATTTATTTTGTTATTCCTTCTCAGTGCACTCCCACCCATCTAATGAATCTGAGTTTCTCAAATTCAGATGAACTAGTGATGGTTATTCCAACATCCATGCCTTTGTTCACAATTATCTCCTTAACCAATTAACCCAGTAATCTGGCTGTCTGTCATTTATCCAGTGACCAAATCCTAGGCATTTTCTGGTGAGCCCAGGCCAAACCTTACCTTCTCTGTCACTGAGTTCTTTGACCACCAGTTCTGTTATAACCCACTTTGACCCCATCACTGCTCTACTCTCTAATTGTACTTTGCAGAATTCTATCATATTGTTTGCTTTTAATTTCATGTTTTTAATCATCTCTCCTGGAAGAGGCTATAAGCACCTTCAAAATATATTAAATGGTTTCTTCTTTTTCTTGGATCTTATGTAATCCTAGCACATCAGTCAGTTTCCAGGAGCTATCCATATGATACTTCAGCTCTAATGAAATCCTGAAAACAGTATATAAATAATCTACAAATAATAGTAAAAAATATACCATTTTAAAAAGTAGTTAAAATTGGATTAGGAATAAATGTTGATTACGGTAGAATGTTGGCAGTATGAATTAAAAAAATCTGGACAGAAAATATCAGTTTCACCTGGAAAATATCATCTGAGGTGGTATAGTGAATTCTTTAGAGGACTTTTTGGGAAATTATTGGGAATGTGACCGTTGAACAAAATGGCTAATGAAATTGTGTGAATATTGACTGAGAAGAAGTAGAACGTACTTAAAAGCATCCAAATTTAGTGCCTTAAATCACTCTTTCCCAATTAACCTTTTGTCTGCACTACCTCCTAAATATACTACTTAAATTCCTATTTCTGTATTCTAACATAGACAATTGTGCCAAACTACCTTACCCTTCATCTCTACCAGCTCCAGTCATACTCATGCTTCAAGTTATCGAGGCCAAAGGCAGCTCTGTTGGCTGTGTTCTAACAATGGTATGTTAGGATGATGGAAAGATAGATGGAGAAATGTTGGCAGTTTCCTGAGATATTCAGGCAGTAGAATAGAAAGGATTAAGAGGTTTGACACAGGGATTCAGGGAGCAGGGGAAGGCAAAGATGCCTTCCAAGAGTCTGGCTTTTATAGCTGATTAGATTAGTGCCATTGACTGATATAAAAATCCTTGGAGGGATCATGCTTGAGGAAAAGCAGTGGCATTTGTTCTCGACATGTACAATTTAAGGTACTCATGATACATCTCATCCATGTAGTCTCAACAAAGGTGATATCATCCCCAAAGGGTTGAAAATTGTTTCTTGGGTGGTGAAAAAAGCTTAGCTCTTTTTATGCACAAAGCACAGAAATGCATATAATACATTAAGAGAAAAATAGTGTACATGTGTTTAGGAGGCATGGAGCTCTGAGAATAGGTCTTGGAGATATACACGCTATAGTACCCTATAAATTGATTCCTTTTATATTGTCTGTCTGTCTGTCTGTCTATCTATATATCTATCTACAAGTCAGTATACAAGCAGGGATTGAAGGCATGTGAGAGGTAAGTTCATCAGATTCAGTGATTTCCAACCCTGGCCTCATATTAAGATCATTTGGGGAACCCTCCTACACTGTTGGTGAGAATGCAGTTTGATGCAGCCATTATGGAAAATAGTATGGAAATTCCTCAAAAAACTAAAAATAGACTTACCATATGATCCAGCAGTCCCACACTTGGGCATGTAATTGGAAGGAACTCAAAGTTGAAAAGATAACATGCAATGTTCTTAGCAGCACTATATACAGTAGCTAAGACATGGAAAAAACTTAAATGTCCATTGACAGTTGACTGGATAAAGCAGCTGTGGTATATTTATACAATGGTAAACTACTTAGCCTTAAAAAGAATAAAATAATGCCATTTGCAGCAACATGGATAGATCTGGAGATTGTCATTCTAAGTGAAATAAGCCAGAAAGAGAAAGAGAAATACTGTATGATATCACTCATATGTGGAATCTTAAAGAAAAAAAAAAAAGAAAGAAAGAAAAGAAAAAAAGGAAGACTCTAATGAACTTATCTGTAAAACAAAAACATACTCACAGACAGTCAACAAATTTATGGTTACCAAGAGGAAAGGGGGTAGGAAAGGATAAATTGAAAGCTTGAGATTTGCAAATACTATTATATATAAAACAGATAAAAAGTTAAAGAACAGATTTCTTCTGTATAGCACAGGGACCTATATTTAATATCTTGTAGTAATCTATAATCAAAAAGAATATGAAAACATATATATGTATGTAGATGTATGACTGAAACATTATGCTGTATACCAGAAATTGACACATTGTAACTGACTGTACTTCAATTAAAAAAAAAAAAAAAGAAAGATCATTTGGAGAGGTTTAAAAAAACTTTCTGGGCCCCACCCTTTGGAAATACTATTTTCATGTCTTCTGAATTAAGTCTAAAGTTTAGCCAGAGTTAAATACTGTTGACCAGGGGAGAGGTAAATATAGTGAATAAGAGTTCTGTGACTAAGCCTTGTGGAATTAGCTCCCAAAGTGGATATTTTCGAACAACAACAAATATGATGTTTTCCTAGCAGAGGCATAAAAAAAATTCCAAAAATAGGCTGAATTTTACAATTTCTGATTATGCTGAGAATTTGAAGAATGTCATAATAATATTTATTAGATTTAATAAAATGGAGATAATTGGTTTTCTTAGAGCTATTCTGGGGAAGCAAATGGGGAGTTGAAGACAGATTGGAATGAGTTGAGGAGGGAATTTCAGTTAGAAACTGGAGACAGTGAATAAAGGCAACTCTTGTGAATTGAGATACTCTTTGTAGCAAAATGAATTATAAGAAATTTCCTAATAGAAGATTGGTTTTTGCCTAGCTTGAGGTAGTACCATCAGGAAGTCACTGTCCTTCCTCTCTTACACCTTCTGGATCTTAGCTCCTATCTAGCAGAGGAACTGAATGAATCTGGGCGAATGACTGACCATTATACCTTATAGTACCTTACAGATAGAACACAGGAAGAGGCAGGACTTTGGAAGAGGAGGGATCCTAGGGAACAGAGGGGTTACATGTCTAAGTAGTAGGGGATAAAAAGAAAGTAGATATGAGAGTATGGATTCTGCAGCCATGTTCTCTGCCCACGACCACATAGTTATCCTTCAGCAGATAGTAATTGCCTATGAAGTTTCATTAAAATAACAACCAAGTCTTAGTTAAGGGTTACATGATTAAGTAAATCTCTTGTCTTTTCTGAAAAAAAAAAAAGAAAAAGAAAAACCTTGTCCTTAGATATTTTCATATATCAAAAGAATCACCAAACTCCTTAAGGAAGTAAAATCACTTAAAAAGTTGCCCAAATTCCATTGGGTAATAAGCTCCACCTATTTAAGAACATAATCACACCCTTGAGTGTATCTTAGTGATAGAATGTTTCCCTTAGAAGAACAAAACAAAGATTTCCAAACATGCTAGGAACTAAAAACTTTCTCCCACATACCCATTTTGAGAAAGCTGCTTGAAAATGTACTCCAGCAGAATAAGGAAAAAGAGAAAGAAATGAAAAACAAGC
This sequence comes from Vicugna pacos, assembly GCF_048564905.1. Taxonomy (NCBI): domain Eukaryota; kingdom Metazoa; phylum Chordata; class Mammalia; order Artiodactyla; family Camelidae; genus Vicugna; species Vicugna pacos. The sequence continues at coordinate 65,450,343 of NC_132993.1, read as the reverse complement.
AAACAAGCCAAGGAAAAGAAAGATAAGAACTAGTGAGGTTCTTTTAAGTGCAAAAGTATCTCCTAGAATGGAATTATGTCTTTGAAGACAGATTTAAACTTTTGATAGATGTTAATTGTCTATCAAGATTATTGTACAAAATTTAACTGCCACCAGTAGTTTATGAGACTGCATCACATTTTCATATGTTAGACAAACCTACCTATTAGAGGTATTTTAGTGTTTGCAAATATATTAGATAACTATTTTGTTTTGTTTGAAATTAATTTTGAGTGAGGTTAAGCATTTCATTACATATAGATTGTCTAGTTTGGATTTTTTTTTTCATGGAATGCCATGTTTCACTTAACTCCTTTGTCCAACTTCTGTTGGACTATCATTTTCTGACTGATAAGTAAAAGCATTCTTTAAGTAAAGATGTTGCTTGGTCTTACATGTATTTTAAACTCTTTAACAACTTGTCTTGTTCTTTTCATTGTATTTCTTCTAAATTTAAAGTTAGTTTGTTTTTTGCCTTTTCAAAGTTAATATATTATGCACCCCAGCTTACCAAATGTGGTAGGAAAACCCAAGAGCAGATGCTAGGTACAAGCAGCTTGTATATATGGGGTAAATCAAGAAAAGACATTGTAATTATTTTTTTGTTAAACGTGATGGAGAACCTTGATTAAAAATTGGTAACTTTCCGTTTTTAATATGGTAATTAGAAACATTACTTCTTTTGTGATCCTTACATGTATTAATACTTGTCATGTTCTAATATTTATTACATTGATTTTAATGGTTAGTAATCATTGTTTTAATAAAATTTCCGTGAACATTAAGACATTTAGTTAGATTCATAGAAGCAAATTAACACTCTTTGGTTAAAGACTTGTATCACCATTATCTAACCATTGAACAGAGGATATCTCATAACTTTTCTCTCATCGTAAAACGAGTATATTCATTTCTTCACTTTTCAAATAGTCATTTAAAGATAAAACAAAGAATAACTTTATAATTACTAAAGTACTGTAAAGGTATTTTAAATTATGACAATAGGCATGAAATGATTCTTAATGGAATATAGGCTGTTTGTAAAAAGGAATGAATGGGTTATAAAGAGAATTTAGAATAAGAGATTTTTCATAAAATTGCCTTTTATCATACAAATAATATTTTTTGAACAATGTAAACCTATATCTGGATAGGAATTTTGGTCTGTAATTATGAATGCACCATGAAAATATATTGCCTGTTTAGGCTAATGGGAACTGTGGCCTTGCATATAGTAGATTCTCCATCAATATTTGTTAGAATTTAGATGTAGCCTTTCTTACTGCTTTCACAAAGAAAGTTCTTGAGTCCAAGGCATCTGGACATGTTTCAGAATATTCGTTGACTACTGAGAGAACATATTAAAATGGTTTAGGTTAAAAATGCTTTCCTTATTAATTCATCCTATTGCTTGGGGAATGCAATTGTAGGGCACTTCACAGTAGGGCAAAAACGAAAAAAAAAGTAATAAGAAGAAATTAGTAAATTTAGATATTTCTTTTTCCCAAACTATCATAAAGGATTTACAGTTTTCCATTATGTGTTTATTCTGGTCATTTTTGAAGATACTGGTCTTGACCAGAGGTAATTAAAATGACTACATTACTGTGTACGTCTTAGGTTGTAGGGACTGAGTGAGTAGTAGCTAATTACCAAATGTATGTTGAATAGACAAGTAAATAACTAAATGTAAAGTGCCTCATCTCAGACAGATTGAAAAAAAAATCATCCGTCACTGAAGAACATTAACATTTGTTTTAAAAGATCTCTTTAGTAGGAAAAATAGCTAATGCAGCAAAACAAAACAAAATCCAGAAACAAAAACTAAATTGTCTCAATAGAACAGAAACAGGGCCATAACTCTGAATCTATTTTCCCTTTCACACAGAGCAAGCCTCTGTCGGAGGGAACACAACAAAACCTTCCTGAGCAGAGGCTGAACAATGTTTTCTTCACTTGACATTTAAGATGGTCTATAGGCCAGAAGGATTTTATTTCAAGCATTAATACTGGTACAACTCTTCATTAAAACATATCCTCAAAATAATTCTTTAAATGGCTAATTATTCTAGAAAAAGAGATGGAAAAAATTTTTTAAATTGCTTTTGAAGGAGAAAATGGTAGAAAGAGAGAGGAAAAAAATCTTTGACTAAGGACAATTCTCAAATTTCAAGATGTCTAAGAAGATTGTGAGGAAGTGGTTTAAAATGATACTTTCCAGGCCCCAGTGCCAGAGATTCTAAGGTTGTGATCTAGGAAACTCCAGGGATTACATCTAACCCACTTTGAGAAAAATTCATTGAAAAAGAATCTTCCTTCCCTGTTTTCTATGTCATTAGAATTGGATACAGCCTTGCTATTTCCTCTTAATTTGCATACAACTGGACTAGATTTCCATACTTACATAAGGTGTGAACATTTAACTGAATTGTAGCCAGTAGAACATGAGTGGAAGGCAATTATCAGTCCTTGCTTGTAAATCTTCAACACATTTGCCCAAGCTCTTTTCCCATTCCGGTCTAGCTTACATGGAGGTGACCACCATGGTAACCTTGAAAGTCAACTAAAAAATGTCAGGACCAAACATCTTCTTCTAAGCCAGTAGTTCTCCAACTTCAGTGCACTTACCCATTGTCTTGTGCTCATTATACCTACAGATTCTCAAATCCCACCGTCAAAGATTTTGATTCAGTAGATCATGGAGAGGTACTCAGAAATCCTCATTTTAAACAATCACCAGGTGATTTTGATGTGTGTGATTCTGGGACCATGCTTTAAGAAATACTAAATGTGTGTGTGTGTGTGTAAGTAATATTCAGTGTTCTTAATGTTTGTTATCAATTATATATCACCAATTAAACTATATCTATATCTGTATCTATATATGTTTACCATAGAAGAAAGTAGCATTATAGATTATAGAAAAAGGAAATTGGATCTCAAGAAATTATCTATTTCAAGTCAGATCCTAATGAAGACAAATGTCTAATTTTCCCCTTTCTTAACCACTTTATCTCAAAATAAATAATACCAACTATTTCAACCATTCCTTAAGGTACTATTTTATATCTCTATAATTATTTCTTTGATTTTTCTTCCTGAATCCTCTCCCTATTCTTTACCTCCTTTAAAAAATAAATAGAGCAAAATATTGCATCCTGATAATTGTTAATAATGCAGAGCATTACAAAAAAAAAATCCTGGGTTTTACACAAATATGCTTTATTTATACCATATACCATATATTTTAAACATAAAGCATATTATTCAGTTTCCTAAATGTATGAGACTTTCAGATGTGAAGTGCATGTACCTTATTCATTTACATGCCTGGCTGAGTTACTTTTGCATCTTTTAAAAGATAACTTTCAGTTTTCTCTTTAAAGTTTAAAAAAGATTATGATACTGTACACTTCTATATGGTCTTGATTTCCCCTAGTGGTTTTCTATCTGCATTTTGAGAAATTATTATATATTCAGGCAAACAGCTTGGAGTTTTATAGAAATATAATATTTGAAATACCCATTTATGTTTCATACCATATGAAAGATGAAGAAACAGGGTTTAGATGTAATAACCTACTTGCCCAATATCATTCACCTAGTAAATTGCATTGCAATTTAACATTCTTTCCGATTCTTTTGTCTACAAAATATTAAAGCTTGTAAGAAAATCTTTTATAATTAACAGCCTTCTACAGATACTTCTTATTTTACTGAAATGGATTTTCATCAGAATGCTATTGCCATTGAGTGGAAGTTGCATTACTGCAGTCTACAATTATGTCTGTTAGGCTTATCCATTGAATCAGGGTGCACACATTTCCTTCCTATAAGGATATTAATAATAATTTTCTCTTAATGCTTTCCACTTTGAGCTCAAAGTGCTCCTGAATACATTACCCGACTAAATCCTCCCATCAACCAATGCAAAAGAGAAAGCATTTCAATGCGCATATAATTGCACCCCTACTTCAAATGCAGTGTTTGATTTCTTATCACTCCATATTTGGTGATTCTTATTATTGAGTGGAAGGCAGAGTTTATGTTTGTACAGTTAGGATCCTATTGTCAAAGTGAAAATTGTGGAGATCACGTTCCATTACCTGCCATCTTTCTCAGGGCAGGAATTTTCTATTTTGGATAAAAATTGTCTTTTGTTTTTTTCCAGTGAAGTATTGGACTGTTCATGGTTTCAAGTCCAGATCTCTAAATGAGATCATTAGCTTGCATTTGCTATGCTAATTCATCTTTTCTCATAAAACGATACAAGTTTTCCTCTGTGACTGCTGCTGTTTCAGTGAGCTACTGATCTGATTTTGGTCAAACAGTACAATATTGCTAAAGTCTGGTTAAAAAGAGGACCACATCAGGTAGTTCAGTACAACTTTATACCATTTCCTATTAGAGAATTTGTATTTCTCCCTTGAAGAATCTATCTTTTCATAAGTCAGACTATATTAAAAATGCAGAAGTATAAAAAGCAACTATGGAGTTTTGTAGCATACTAGATATGGGCAATCTGTTGAAAAGAATAAGTTCTATTAGGAATTATATCTCTTGTCTGATTCTTTCAAAAATTAAATTTTTAATTTTCATAAGCTTTCTTAAGATTACCAGAATATCTAAATTTTTTTTTCATAGTTAAATCTATAACATATAAAAGCCTATTTACACCTGATGAAACATTGTAATGAAATTGAAAATTAATCCCCATCTGATGTGCTCAATAAAATGATGCATTAACTATTATCAGCACTCAGGTCACTAAGAAAGTAAAATATTCTTTATGAATTTTCAAGTTAACCTTTTGCTCTGAAATTTATTACTGGAGACAATATTTAGATAGGAGTCCAAATTTAACAGTCATGTAGCTGTCCTTTTTGTCTAGGAACTTGAGGCACTTTGTTTATTTTCCATTAACCACAAATATACACATATCTTAAATTTGATCATAAAGTATTAAAAGAATTTAGAGGATAAATTAGTCCAAAACAATAGAATATGTATTATATGCTTGTTAACACAAATAGAGCAGTTATAACATGCATTTATTTCAAAGTTATAGTTAAAATTTGGGAGGTTTTGTGTTAAAAGTAGAAGGATCAGTGATGATGCCTTCCTATGGAGTTTCTCTGTTTTGAGGGGAAGGGGATTTATAAGTGTGAGTAGGTGTAGTTGTGTTAAGGGGCCCCACTTGCTAACAGATATGTGGTGGTCTGGGGTATTTGATAAATTAACCTGGGTACTTGCCATGAAAACCCAAATGTTAATGGGAACTGCCCTCTCCTTTGATAGTTGAATGAATGCATTTTGGTTTGAACTACATTCAGTGGGAACCACCCCTTACCCCGCTTCGAATATCTAGGAGCACTTGAGAATCTTTAGTTCCTCCCAGTCTCCTCTGACTTGGACTTTCTCCTTGTATGTAACTCACTTACTTTGCGTTTTCTATGATTCTTGTTTGTCCTCCATGTAAATTCAGAAAAGGAATATGACCCCTTCATTTGAACTGCCCCTAAACACACAAGACATGCTTTTGTAGGGTATTAAATAGTCTTGTTTTCAGAGTTTGAGGCCACCATTGTCTTCCCATTGACTTTTTTTTAGCATCACTTCCTTTCCCCACATGAAGTCATATTCTCCCTTTTCTTCTTATCTTGCTACCTACCAGTTCTCTCTGTTTCTAATCAGAGATATTTAGCTGTCTTTTATTTTTTCCCAAACTTTATCCTGCAAACCATAACTTTTGAACTCAGTGAAAGATAGTTTGCCTCAACAAAAGTCAGTCTGCTGCTTTGGACAGAAATACTGCCTGTCCCTTAGTGGGAGAAGTCACTTAAATTAGGTGTGTCAACTGGCAGTAAGTAAACTACTTGGGTAGGGCTCTCTGTTCGACTTTCCTGAAATGTAAACAAATCTATAAAATGGGTATTATGTTTGCTCCCATGGGTTTGTAGTGCCACTTAAGTGAACACATCTTCACACAGAGCTAAGTGCAGTCCCTGGCATGTAATCATTGCTCAGGAAATGTGAGTTCCCTTCCCTTTTCCTTATGTGGGTAACTCCTTCTCTACCTTCTGCTTCTCAGTCTTCCACCTCCTGACCCCTTCATTTTGCTACTAGGAGTTCCCACGCGATTCTCTGACCCATGAAAGGACAGATGTTATAAGTGACCCTGTTTTACCTATTTGTTTATGAACCTCCACTGGATTCCCTGTAAATATGGAGAACAGATTTCTTAGTGTGGACTTGAAAACCTCTCATACATAAATTACACTTTATTTGCCTATTTATGGAAGCCCATAATTTAGAGAGGGAAACAAAGAGCCTACATGAGAAGCATTCCTTGGTGTTTTTCCCCTAATGTTTTCTAATTAAAATAATGATATTAATAACATCTGATTGCTAAAAGGTTTTCCATTTAACTGATTTAAATCCACAATTGAGAAATTTAAATTCACTGTAATATTCAATCTGAAATTAACTGTTTTTCAGCAACTGTAAAAGGTCCATTTGTAGAATAGGTAGGTAGATAGGTAGGTATATAGATGTAGATACTGGTTATTCCAGGGACATGCTGTTAATAAATTTATCTAATTCTCCATGCTGTTTCACTTTTTTAAAGCAAATTGTCAGAATGTTCCATCCCTTAACCACATTGAGTTAACCTCCTTATAAGAATGTCTGCAATGAATGTTGATTTCAAACTTTATGATGGACACTGAGACTAAAAATTAGAAATAGCCACATAATAACTGTTACGGTGAGGCTATCAGAAGCTAATATTTGTTATGTTCGTCAAAGTGTCTAATCACATTAAGACCCATGTGACACATGGTTTTTCAGGCTAAAAGCCAGGAGTGTGTCTGAGTATTTTCTCTTGTCCTATTTCTTTACACTTATTATTCTTTGGTGACCACACTGTTAAGTTGGGTTCTGTTAAGTTGAACACTCTATTTTAATTGGTATTCTTTGAGTCAGTTCCTAGTATGTTAATTTACTTTCTACTATGTGGCTTTTGATATTTTAGAGATATTTTAATTATCGTAGAATTTATATACTTTATTTGAAAACTGGAAGTAGACAGTTTATTTAGCAAATACATATGTTGCATTATTTAAAAATTAATATTAAAGAGGTTTTTTATAAAAATGAGTTCATCATTTCAAAATTTAAGAAGTAAATAATCAGGTAATATGGATGACAATTGTTTAGATTAATCTACTTCAGATAAGCATATTCCAAAATGATAGATAATATTTTTGAAACAGACTTTTTAACTCTTGGTTTTGGTGGTGAGAAAACAACTGTATTCCTCAGAGGTCAGAAACTATAAGAAAATAGTAATTCATATGGTAAGCAAGTGCTGGAACTGGCATGTACTTGGAGGTATCTTTTGAGAGCTGCTGATGTAGATTCTGGAATGTAATGACCAAAGTTCTTGAGCGATAGAAGCAAAACCTGGAACCTAAGCAAACAGGTCAAATCTGAAACCACCATTAAAACCCCATATGCACCCCGCAAAAGGCAACACCTCTGGAAATGAACTACTTTAAAAATTACTCTGACAAGGAAAACAATAAGAGAAGTTAAAAAAAAAAAAAACATTTCTCCTAAGAATTTGTGACCACCATCCTACATATAAACAAGTTTGGGGCTAGAAGTAACAATACCTGTATAGTTAAAAAAACTATTACATTTAATTGATCCTCAATTAGTGTTCCCACCAATGTGTGTTGCCAGGAACAAAGTCACAGAGATTTCAAAGACATGAAAGTTTAAGAGACTTATAGGGGAAAGAGAGAACATTTCAGAGGAAGACTAAAGAAAAAAATGAATATTGAAAGAAATAATGGCTCAGTCTTCCCAGAATTAATGAGTGTTGTTACTTCATAGGAAGATCAGTGAATTCCAAGAAGAAAAAAATTGTTTTTAATCTACAATAAAATAAATGGCAGTGAAGTTGTAGAACTTATAAAGGAACCACAGGGAATACCAGAGAGTTTCATGTAGAGGACTGACACTTAAAATGACAATAACTTTCCAATAAACATAATACGATTCAGAAGACAGTAGATTGAGGAAAAATTGCTATCAACCCAACAAAACTGGTTTTTCACAATGAAAGTGATATTAAGATCTTTATACAGACACAAGCTGTTTATAAATAAATCTAAAGATCTAACACTTTTAAAGTACCACATAATGTCTGAACTTCAAGAATAAAGAAAATTAACTGAGAAGGAAGGCTTGAGATGCTAGAAAAAAATAAGAGATCAAGGAAACTTTTAAGAAATATGTAAATCTAAACAAACACTAGCTATATCAAACAATAACAAAATGAAAGGATTTGAGTTATTTGTAGAGTGATTGAGTATAACACATTATGAGGACTTTTTATTGTTAAGAAAGATGTTAAAGATACGATTGACTTTAGACTTTAGTATGTTAAATTTGCATATTAAAATGCCTAGGGTAAATACTAAAAGCAGAAAATTATTAAATATTTATAATGATTAGGGGGAAGAAAATGGAATTGAAAGAAGGGAGAGTAGGACTTCAAATAAACCAAAAGAAGGCTGAAAGTTAAAAAAACTTACGTAAGTGAGAATATAAAATTAAAAAAGCTAAAGCAGTTGTACTCATCTGAATCAGTAATATCAGTAAATGTAAAATAATACATTTATTCAGGTAAAAGTCAGATTGGATTAGAAAGACATGTGAATGTTAAGATAGACACAAATAATGCATAAGGACATAAAGTTTGAATAAACATGTGGAAATGATACAATAGTCAAATGTGGGTAACTATTATTAGTATCAGACAAAAAGGACTTTAAAATCTTTGTTAGGAATATATACATACTGATTAAAACTTTAATTTACTGCAAAGAGAGATGAATCACAAATGTGCATGCCCTAATAAAGCAACCTCAGCGTACTTAAAGCAAAATGGATATGTCTATCATCAGTGGGGAGTATAGAATCCAAAAATCTAACAATATCAATTGCTGATGAGAATGCAGAGCAACATGAACTCTCATTCATGACTGGTGGGAGTACCAAATGGTACAGCCAATTTGAGAGATGGTTTGACATTTTCTTTACAAGACTAAACGTTGTCTGACCATATGATCCGGCTACCATGCTTCTAGATAGTTACCTAATGAATGTGAAAACTTACGTTCACACAAAAACCTACAGGCAAATGTTTATAGCAGCTTTATTCATAACTGCCCCAAACTGGAAGCAATCAATATGTCTTTCAATAGGTGAATGGATAAACAAATTGTGGTAATCCATATAATAGAATATTATTCAGTGATAAAAATAAAAGAGCTATCAAGCCACAAAGAGACATGGAGGAACCTTAAATGCATATTGCCAAGTGAAAGTAACCAGTCTGATGAGGCTACATATTTATGATTCCAACCACATGACATTCTGCAAGAGGCAAAATTGTAGAGATATGAAAACAGATCAGTGGTTGTCAGGGGCTTGAGGAGAGGGGAGAGGTAACAAATGAAGCCCAGGGAATGTTTTTAGGGCTGAGAAACTATTCTGCATAATACTAAACTGGTGAATATGTGCCACTAATGCATTTTTTAAAACTTCTAGAACTTTGTAACACAAAGAGTGAACCTTAATGTATGCACATGTAAAAATCAGTTAGGAGATTACAATATTCATAATGGAATGCGGAATGACAAAACAATCTTAACTGTATTAAAATGTATAAAACAACCTCATTGAAGGAGGGGATTGAGGTTTGTTTTGCTTTGTTTTACTCACTTTTGATTGATGTACTTTAGGATTTCTTATTGAAGATTTAAGACTAAAAGGATACTATACATAATGTAAAAGAAACTATACATAAATACTGTACTCTAGTTGATAAAGTTGTTTTCAAAGGAGATTATAGGTGAACAACTTTGAAACCATTATACTTATATATGGAGGCTGAATAAATAAGTAAATTGAGGGCGGGTGGTGGGAGCTGGGTTCTCACTATTTAGGTGGGAAGTTTCAGATAAAAAAGGGGGAAGGCTAGACTTGACCTTGTGATAATGGATTAGAGCTGGAGATATCAGTATGACTTTATATTTAGCTCAATACAGATATAGATGCATACATATAGAAATATTTTTACATATGTGTTAATGCACACTTGGGTTCATATACATACCTAATTTTCTAGCTCTGACCTCTGAGAGGATCTAGAAGCTAAAGAGCACATCTAGCACCAAGATCGTATTTCTGATATCATTCTCCAATAAAAGAAACTGGAGCTCCTTGAAGAAATGCCTCCTTCTAGGGCTGGGTAGAGAATAATCAAGATGAGCCTAGGGCATCTTACAGTGCTAGAAAATAAGGAATATTTTGTTCTGATATAAATAAATGATTGAATAATTAAATAAATGAGGGAGACAGACACATTTTCTGTGCAGAAGAATTCCAAACAATTTATGTAGACACTGTGCCATCAAAAACGGACATTATATGTATGTATATGTATGTATATGAATGACTGGGACATTGTGCTGTACATCAGGAATTGACACATTGTAACTAATGGTACTTCAGTTAAAAAAAAATAAAGATAGATCATAACTCTCACTCCTTACTTGTGGGATACACATAGCTATTTCATTCCAAAGAGTAGAATGTTTAGGGCAGACAGTAGAGTAAGTACGGTGGAGAAACCCAACAAACACTACCATACCAGATGATTAAGCTTAACATCACTAGTGCTACATCCTGGGATAGAATGTTCCCTTTATCTGATGTACTGAGCTGATCTTTATCTCTGTGTCTTCCTCTCCAAAACCCACTATCCTAGTCTAACCATGAGAAAGTCAGCAAAGGAAATTCAAATAAAGTATGGATTTAGTTTATAATAATTATAAGATTGATTCATTGGTTGTGTCAAAGAGATGATGGTAGTATCAAGATGCTAGTAATATGGAAAATTGTGTATGGGGTATATGGTAATTCTATACTATCTACTATCTTTGCTGTTTCTGTGTATCTGCCATTCTGAGTTCAATCCCCAGTACCTCTGTTAAAAATAAATAAGTAAATAAACCTAATTACCCCCCCCCAAAAAAATCCAAATTAGGGAAAAAATCTTATTAAAACTGCACAGAAAATCAATGGAACAGTGAAACCAAAATTCAAGATTGTGTTTATCTCTGGCAGGGAAAAGAGAGAGGAATGAGGAGCAAGAGGGACTTGAAAATATTAAATAGGTCATATTTATGTTTTATTGTTTTTAATATTCATGTATACTGCACAAACCCTTTTGTATATATATTTTACAGCTTAAAAAAATAACAATTACCTGAAGGTAAATGGTACAGAGATAAAATAAATTTTAAGGGGTAGGCTACTCAGAGAGGTTTTTTGGGTTTTTTACTCAATTGGCTAATGAATTTAATCAGAATGCTATAGCTATAATTGATTTGGATTTGAAGATGGAGGATGAAACTGCAATTACATGTTGTGCCCAGTACTTTTATAAAAGGAAAGTTAAAAGGTCGTCTTTCTGATGTGAGAAATTTATTTGGCAGGGCATTTGAAAGGGTATGCTCAGAAAATTATGCATAGTAATTCTGTTTATAAAAGTGAATAATAATGCTCAAAGTGGTAATAATAGCTACAGTTTATTTACGCCTATTATGAGCTCAATCACAAGTTGACTGCTTTCCAATTCCTGCTGAAGGCTGTGCATAGAGAATTGATAATCAAGAGAGGTGTTCAATAAACTTTCATTGCTATTGTTAGAATTAATTTTACTATGACTCATTTTCTGCCAGCTACTTTGCATACATTGTGGTAAGCTGGATAATGAAAGATTTCCTTGCACTCACCCTCAAAACCTGTGAATATACTGCCTCGTGTGGAATAAGGGACTTAGCAGATGAGATCAAGTGAAAGATCTTAAAATGGGGAGATCATTCTGGGTTATATAGGTGCACTTTAGTGTAATTACCTGGGTCCTCATAGGAGGGATGCCAGATGAGTCAGAGTCAGAAAAAGGAGATGTGATGATGGACTTAAATGCTGAAGTGATCTTTGAATCTTCTTTGAAGATTGAGGAAGAGTCTATGAATGCAGGCATAGAGGCAGCATCTACAAGCTGGAAAAGACAAGATAACAGATTATTTCCTTAAGCTTCCAGAAGGAGCACAGCCTTGTTCACACTGATTTTGGGCTTCTGACATCCACAAATTTAAAGGACTATATTTATGCTGTTTTATACCACCTAGTTTCTGATAATTTGTTATAGTGGCAATAGGAAACTAATACACTACTGTATCATGAAAACCCAGCAGACCTCTCTACATTGGGACTCAGATTCCTTAATTTACAGATGAAGATTTAGAGTCTTAGCAAAATTAAAGAATGTGTTCAGCATCTCTTGACAAAGCTGAGATTTTAACCTAGGTTCCTCTTCCTCTGAAGTCTGCCCTATTTCAGCACTTTCACCACCACCACAGTGCAGTGTCCCTGGAGCTGAGCTACCTCGATTGGAATCATACATTATCACTTCCAAGGCAGAGTTATTTAACATCTTCAGAATGCATTGTAACTCCATTTTGCCTAGGATTCTTCATCAAAAAAAAAAAAAAAGTAGAATGACAATACTTAACCTACAGTTTTGTCACGACAAGCACAGAAAATAATCTAAATATTTAGCAACACATATTCATATCTACCTAAATGTCACAAATTTAATTTATTATCCAAACTCTCTAACCTGCTCCACCTCCAACACTTTATTTACACCTTTACAGCTTCATCATCCACCTCATATGTACTGCACCATCTCTTCTTTCTTATTCTAACCTCCAGCTAGAAACCTTGTCATCTGCACCTTCTCCTTTTGTCATATACACATCCTGGAAGTCTAATTATTCACATGTAAAAGACTTCACTTGGAATCCAAATATGGGCATCCTATCTCACTTATATGGTCAACTAACTGCCTTCCGCTTCCTCTCCCCTACAATCTAGAAGTCTCTCCTGGTGTTATCATCAGTATTTCCAATATCTCCCTCTTCCGGACTTACCTTCCCTTAGAGATTGTTAAAGAATTCCAGAAACTGATACAACTGAAAGAAAGTCACTCTTTCTTCCAAGCGCTGGATATGGCTTCTCACTGCCCTTGATGTTGCTGAAGAGAGGTCTGGATAATTGTTTACTCTGCAGTGATGTCGCTGTTGGTTCATGTCCCAGCACAGGCCACAGATACCCTGGTTGTGGTTCTCTTGGTTCACAATGGCGTGTTCAGACCTTTCCCTTGTCACCAGATTACATAGCTCTGATCTCTCTCTTCTCAAAGCCAAATTCTCCTGGTCACATTCAGTGTCCTAGTCTTCATTCAAGCCTACATCACCCTTCACCTGGGACATTGCCTTGGCTCCTAACTAATCCTCTCACCTCCAGACTGTCCCCTTTTCAATCTGTCCACCACTTTAACATTTCTTTCAAAAACAAAAAGAATGGCTTATTTGCTCTTTAGCTTCAAAATCTTAAAATTTTTTTCATTATTTATGGGATCCATTACAGTGTAATTCAACAGATTTCAATATAAAGTCACTAGAAATGGTCTACTACCTAACAGTCCAAACTTCCAGCACTACTATCCTTAGCCACCCAAATCTACTTCTGTATACATAAAATCTATTAGTCCAAAGTTTGTGTGTTTTAATAAACATCTACTTGTAAATAGGAGAAAAACCTATAGGTCCTTACTTTCTACCTTGCTAGCTTATATATTTTATGTGATTTAATTAAAATATGGCTTTCATTTGTAAATTAAAATGCATTCATTTTGAAACATTGAGTCTTATGTGACATAAAATATGACCAATCTGGTGTTTCTCAGAATTTCAATTTCATGAATAGTACAATGAAGCAAAGAGCTTGTTTTCTAAGTTTCTGTTTAACACTGTAGATTGAGAGTTCCAATTTGTTTTGAGATTGCAACAAGATACAGCTTTTAAAAATCAATTTTAAGGCAACAAGATTAGCTGGCTCACTCGCTTTTCGTGTAAAGATTTGGGTTTCTTTTTGACTTATGTGATAGAGCAGCAAGATAGTCAGTGAGTGAACAAAGATGCATCCTGAATAGATTTACTGTACTATAGAAAGTCTTCTAGGAAATAACCCAGAGTACTTTGCCTGTGGAATTATTTATTCAACCAAGTAACAGTATATAGGTTTTAAAGAACTTGACTGTGGTGGTCTTCAGTGAGAAGGAAATTAATCCAAATTAACTCATTAAAAATAAGTTATAATGAAGAAAATATATATTCTCAACTAAAAGGTGGTGCTAAATGATTGAGCTTTGTTCGCTCATGAAACATGTATGTCTGTTTATAAACTTGAAATATCTCAGGGAGAAAACTTTGTTTTCCTGTAAAATATAATCTATGTAAATACTAGTGATTTGAATGAGAAAGTTGATAAAGGCATTCATACTAAGATTAATATATGTGTAATAAACATAAAAAGTAGTTTGTTATTACATGTTGAGGAAGATTAGTTGGGGCAATAAATGGCAAAATACAGGTATTACTATTTTCATTGCCCACAGGAATCAGATCAGAAATTGTTATTCTTAAAGTGAACATTTCACATAAGCCACAACTTCACTGTAACTACAAGATTCTAGCAGTTCCTGCCCCACCAGAATTTTAAGTGAGGGATGATTAAGTGGAAAAGTATATAACTTCCAATTTATAATTTATGCATCTAGATGCCTTGCTCATCTTCAGATGGTAGTATTTATCAACAGGAAAATGGCTGAATGACTATCAACAGTAAGAAGGAAAGCCAGGAGCTCAGAAGCTGGCTGGGTGGGGAGGGAGTATAGCTCAAGTATACTTACCATGCACAAGGTCCTGGGTTCAATCCCCAGTACCTCCTCTAAAAATAAGTAAATAAATAAACCTAATTATCTACAACCCAATAAATAAATAAATAAACGTAATTATCCCAACACCCTGCTGGAAAAAAAAAAGAAGCTGGCTGGATAAGTCACATGCTGGATCATCAAACCTGCACTCAAGTCATAAAACACTAGAATGCCTAATAGAAATGCAAATGAAAATGTGAACAATATGTAATTTTGATATTTTGGTATTATTAGAAGAATATGGCTGGAAATGGAAGAGTATGGACAGCTATGGAAAACAATATGGTATTAGGTCAGTTCAAATAGTATACCTGGAAAATAGAACCTACAGTGTGGACCTTGTAGATTTTTATTTTATCAGTCCATTTGTGCATCTTTTGTACCTCTGCCTCTCGCTTTATCAGATCACTTTGGCCCTGCCTCCCACTCCCTATACCCTATACCCCAGGGAAGCCTTGTTTGAATTTTCCAGGTGCAGTTTTTAGCTCACTAGTGAGCATCTTAAAGCATCATGTTGGCATTATGAATTCATCTTTATGTCACTTGTGCCTTTTATACAATTTGGACATTTTTGACTTTACAGAAGTATATAAGTATTTATTGAATTGGTAAATGCTGGTATGGACTAATATTGCTGGAGATAAACAAGTAGAGAAAATTGGTGCTCTTGGTACTGTAGGACGGACACAGAGAAGCTTATCAGGCATAGAAAAATAAAAAGAAGTTTCACTCCCTGTTTCACACCCTCTGGGCAGACTGGATACTTGCTAGTCACAGCAGGAAGCAGGGAGAGTGACAGATTGTGGCCATAGTCAGTAGCAACACAAACCAGCAGACGGAAAACACCTAGAGAATGAATGAGCCCTGCTGTCTCTCGGCCCAGGGGTTTCTTGACACAGGTGTCTGGACAAGGACAGAGCTGTCGATGTGGATCTATGAGCACCTGGTTTGTCCTCTGTGGTCACCACCACATCGCAGGAAAAATGACAAACCGAGTAGTGCAGAAACTCAAGGCTCAGTGCAGACCTTCTCTGCAGAATCCTAATTACTGTCCATTCTAGAAGTTCTTCCCAAACTCTAATTTCCCCCTTTCTTGCAGACAAACACCTCTGAAACATGTCTAATTTTTTGGGCTCAGTTCCGTATCTTTCTGCCAACAAAACAGAAAAATAAATATATAAGTAACTAACATGGATGATCACAGAGAACATTTTACTGGGCACATTCTTAGACTTATTAGAGTAACAACGTATTTCAGTCCTTTTTTTTTTAGTCCTATTTACCATTCTCTCCCATAAATTGGTTTAATCCTCAAAATTTAGTACTATTCATAATTTGGTGATTTTTTTTTACAAACTCCGAAGAATCATTGCACATAATTCTATAAGAAATTATATGAAGTTTACTACATATTTAGAGCATAATGTATAAGACTTCAACTTTTTGATGCTTCTAGCAAGAATACATTTTATATTTCAATTATATATATTCATACCTAAATACATAATATATACTGTATATTTTATATGACTGCAAATAATGTTTAACCTATATACCACAAAATAAAGCCAAAGTTAATATAAACTTATTTTATCATTTAACTACAATCTAGAAGACATGCCAATTTAAATAATTAAAAACATTTGTTATGAGCCACTGAACTGATTTTGGGACCTTCTAGTAAGTAGGTCATGGACTATAGTTAGAAAAAACACACAGTACATTATAATGGAAATACTGCACCTCACTCTTAAATTTTTTAAGAAACCAATTGGAAGCCAGTTGCTTCCTCCTTTTTAGAATATATTCATTTAATAATAAGTAAATTGGAAGGAATCAAATGATTTTGGACCCATTTACCATGCAAATTATGTTTTTGTGTTTCAGCTCAGACTAGGCTCAGACTAGTTCAGACAAATATATTCAGTTTAAAAATTAACACATATATTAGTCATTCTCAAAATTAATTTTATTATGAAACCGATCATTTCTGTTCAAGTTGATTGATTTTACTCATTTCAATCATTACTACTTGAATTTATGTAACAGACATAGTCTCATTTATAACTTTTATTATCCAATAACTGAGCTCACTTAGATCAACAGGTAAAAATTCTTCTTGATTAAGAAATTTTATAATTTTTCTCCCCATTGGTAAGTGTTGGTTAGTAATGATTCTTTTACCCTTGTTTAGGAATTCATATAACTAATATGCACATCTACCTGAAGAGTAAGGGGTATTTTTATCTGACCAATAAAGAACTAAAAAATGTTTTTAAAAGTAGAGATGAAAGGAGAGAAACCTGGAAGGCAACACAGTGTCTGTGAAAAGATTGTGAAGGCAGAGGTAATTAACAGGCAGAAGAAATGGAAAGAAAAGAAATCAGAAGAGGTCTTACCAGTTAGTTGAGCCAGCTCATACATTAAAACGCATTTGGAAGCACTACTTACTGAAATCTGGACTGTCTCACTCAAGGTCTTTTCTTTTATGTAGAAAGGAAAAGGGAAAGAGAAGAGAACTTTTGGATAAGGAAGAAAAAGAGAGAGCTCTGTAGGAAGTAAGGACCAGAATAGACTAAAACAAAAAGATAAGAGGGTGAAATCTGAGACATAGAAGGCAGAAAACAAAGGCATTTGACTTAGAATTTCAAAGCAATTCAGAGTATCTGAGCAAGGTCTATTGGCTTTGTATATGGGATTCTAGTAGCTCTTGTGCAAATTGACTGCTATTGGAGTGCAGAGTAAAGTGGGCGTTCGTGATAGACCTGGAACTGGGTTGTGTAAGTTAATTCTGAAATACAGTGGTCTCATATAAAGAGAGGTTAAAAATAATCAGTCTGTACCTTTGATGCACAGATTCCATACAGATATAAATCACTTGGCATATCATACCCTCATAAATGTGAGCCTTCCTTTTCTTGGGGGAATTTTACTAAAGTTTTGCTGGAATCTTGGTATGGACTCATAAATTTCCATTTTTATAGTCTGATAATGGAACTCATTCAAGGGTGTATGAGTGACGGAGTGTTCTGGCTGAACGTTTCTTAGATAACATGGGTACATAGCATGTCTCAATCATGTGTCAACCTTGACTATTTATCTTACCCCAATATAACATCTTTGAGCAAATTGGTTAGAACTTCATTAAAATTTAAAACTAAATAAGAGTAGACAGTAATTACTCTCTCAGTTATTACTGATTACCATTTTAACTCTTCTCCTTCTGAGCTGTAAAAATATACTGCTGCTATGATGCTTGAATTAAAGTTTGCTATCAGACATCCTGGCAATAATATAATTTTTTAAGGTCTTGAAAAATGCAAAACATCAGCCTTGGAACTGCAGGAACTGTGCTCTTGACTATAAAGCCATATAGAACCATGATACTTCTGTTCAACTTGATACTGTGTCACAGTGAGGAAATGTATATGGACAAGACAGTGATATCTGGGATTGGCAGAAGGATAAAGAACAATATAGAAAAAAGGTGTACTCCTTCATAGAGTTATGTCCTCATATTTCTTTCATGTCTTCTACTCCAAAAAACATCAATTCTAATCTGCCTGCTGAAACTATGTTTTTTCGTATGGCACAAACGAATTTTGTCCCTGAATTAAATAAAATGAAAAAAATAATGTCCTTCTAGAAGGTGCTCCATTAAGCCATCTCAATCCTCAGAGTAAGTACATAAATCAAATTCCTTTGTGAAAGCCAAGGTCAAAGGTGAAGCAAGAAACTAGGAAGGGAGAGCTTGAATGGGAGAAGGTGAAGGTACCACTAAAATAAAAAAATGATGCAGAACAGGGAGACTTGGCGGGAGTTGTTGATGTTGTGTCACTGAAACAAATTTAAATGAGTATACTTAATCTATAAAAATGTTAACTCCAATAATGAAACATATATTTCATACATGTAAAGTGTATGTAATCTAAATTCTAGGATAGGAGGTATTAAAATTATTATATTACATCTTGTAGAGATTTGATACATGAAAACTTTCATGTGATAGCTAATTAAGTGTGATGAGAATATTAAAAAAATTAGCAATCAAAGTGCTAACAGTTTCAGTGTGTGAGCTCTTTTCTCTGCTTGTTTGTCCCACTTTATAGGCTATTCACATGGAAGCAGATGATTCTTTACAAATGAAGGTTTAATCATATTGCTTCTCCTCAGTGGTTTCCCATTTCACTTAGAGTAAAAGTGCACATTCCTATAATGTCGCCAGAATTGATTCAGACTGGCCCTTGCCTCTGACCTAATTTTCTGTCGTCTTTCTTCATTCTGTTTCTGCCACTGTGGCCTTCCTGGAGTTTCTGGAACACTCCAGACATGTTCCTGCCTCTTTGCTGTATCCACTTCCCTCATGTATCTTCACGACTGATGTTCTCATCTTCTTTCTGACTTGACTCCGTGAGGCCATCCCTGAACAAGCAATGTAAATAGAAAACTTTGTAGCTTCATTTGTTGTCTGTAGCATTTAACACCTGACATGCTATATTTCTTACTCTCTGTCTTCACCAGAATATAAATTCCATGATACAGGAATGTGTATTGACTTACTCAGAATCTTCAGAACTACTATTTCTTTTTGAAAAATGAATTGATTTACATTCATTCTGAACAGGATTCTCTACTAAGGATATAAAAAATTCAATTTTCACATTCTTTCTTTCCACATTTACAATAATATATTTATACTTTGCATGTGCACACACAGGAGTGTAAGCTGTAAGTAAACTGGCTATTTTGTCCAATGCTATATGCCTGTCATCTAGAACAGGCCTGGCATACAGCAGGAATTCCATAAATAGTTTTACTAAATGGAATAAGTGAAAGAATGAGCATGACATTCTACATTTTTATATTTTTCACGTTTCGTCTGAAGACATAGTGATCATCATTATGCTATAAACATTTATATCTACCCAATTACCATGAATGTATCAACTTTCAACACACAGGACAGTACTTTTTTTTTAATTCTTTTTTGAAGTGTAGTTGATTTACAATGTTAGTTTTAGGTGTACAGCAAAGTGATTCAATTTTACAGATACACACATACATATTTTTTCTTTGCAGATTCTTTTTCATATGTTGTTACAAGAAATTGAATGTAGTTCCCTGTGCTATACAGTAGGTCCTTGTTGTTTATTTTATATATAGTAATGTGCGTCTGTTAATCTCCAACCCCTAATTTATCCCTCCCACCCTTTCCCCTTTGGTAACCATAATTTGTTTTCCATGTCCATGAGTCTATTTTGGGGTTGTAAATAGAATTTGTATCATTTTTTGTTAGATTCCACATATAAGTGATAACCTATGATTTCTCTTTGTCTTACTTACTTCACTTAATATGATAATCTCTAGGTCCATCCGTTTTGCTGCAAATGGCATTATTCCATTCATTTTTATGGCTGAGTAATATTCTATTGTGTGTGTGTGTGTGTGTGTGTATATATATATATATATATATATATATATATATATATATACCAAATCTTTTTTATCCTTTTTAAAGGTTGACTGTACTGACATTGACACCAGTGTGTTCAGTAATTACTGAAAAGCATGTGCAAAATGATCCATGATATCTTTGAAACTTACACAATAATAAATATTCAGGCATCCTGACAAATTTCCTTACCTTTAATTTCATGTACATTTTTATTTAGATCATTTTATTTGAGTCTTGGATTAAAAATCATTATACATGATGAATCATTCAGATTTCTTTAAATGTATTTTTAAATGGAAATGAATGAAGATATGGTTATTGCATTTCTATTAGAGTGTACTGACTTTAAAAAAGAATATAGAGCAAAATACGTTTGAAGATTAAGAAGTAGTTTGAAATTAAAGACTATTACAAGTGGAGAATATTTTTTCATTTTCATCTATTAACTTTTGATAGTGTATTCCAGTTAAATGCAGTGATTCCAAAAGCATTTGTTAAGCACCTGTTGTGTACCAGGTATTGTTTTAAATGCTGGGTAAAAAGAGAAAAACCCCTTTCTTATTGAGGAATGAGTAAGATACCCCCCTTTCCAAGCTTAGACAACATATGAGCTTATAATTATAATACAAAGTAACAATTCCCATCATACAGCTATATAAAAAGTATTTGTGTAGTGTCTTTTGTACTTTAGATGGTCATCAAATTTTTTGTCTCGTTATTAAGTTAATGGTAATAATTTTAAGTGCAAAAGAGATTAGCTCTATTGTCAGATTGACCCATGGAGAAAAACTTCATATATAAATATGTCCTACTTTTTGTTTATGTTTAAGGCAAACAAAGGTGAAATACATGTTTTAATAGCTATTCTGCGAGATGGCTCAAAAAAAGTAATTTTAATGATGAATACTTCTAGAGGTTTGTGACCTCCTATTTTCAATATATCATTTTTATACTCTGCTTTCATTTATGTTTTTCAAGTTGTTACTGGTTTTTTTAGCCATTGTCCAGACTAATATCTTGGTACTCAAAATATATAATCATATTGAATTAATGAATTTTTTCTTCAGCAGAAATAAAACTGAAAATTTATCAGTGAGCTATATTAAAATCAGAGCTCAACATTTTTATCCCTTTTCAATATTTTGTCACAGTTAGCATTTCAATCTAAAATAAAAGAAGTAATCATGTAGGATCAAGTACGTAAATCCCATTTATTCATCTGAAATGAAGTTGTATAAACCCAAAGCTTTAAAAAAAATTTCTCCATTCAGTATATTAATAATTTCTTTCTCATCTCATTTAACCACTGGTACATTTTTGGATGTTTTTAATAATTGGTTTCTATAGAATTCACCAAATCTTGGAATTAATGTTTATTCTTCATTCCATAAAATGTGTAACATTACCAGCATAAATCAAGCCTGCAAATGAGAAACAGCAAAAACAACTCCATTCCATTCCATTCTGTTCTCTTCAATCATGGCTTGGAGAAAATCTTTGCAATTCTCTTGATAATTATTTTTCTCTGCTATCCTCCATCTAGATATTTATTGGTGTTAAAGTGGTTATGTAGACTTATTGGGGGATGCTTTTCTGGGTAAATTTGGTTCAAATATAAATTTTCAAGGGATAAAGCTGAAAGCTCATGGCCTTAAATAAATTGGCCACTCAATAAATATTTGTTGAATTGAGTTAGGTTGCAAAGATTCAGATTTTGATTTCACATATTTTTTCTCTGGTATTGATGGAGTAAGCATAATGACTACTTATGAGATATGTTTTATTCTAGTAAGCTTACCTATCTATTCCAAATAATATAGTTTAACATGATACTAAAGACTAAAATAATTTACTTTTTAGCCTATCTTCTCATTGTTGTTCTAGAGAAGTCTCATAAAATATGATCA
Organism: Vicugna pacos; assembly: GCF_048564905.1. Lineage (NCBI taxonomy): Eukaryota > Metazoa > Chordata > Mammalia > Artiodactyla > Camelidae > Vicugna > Vicugna pacos. Next base: position 65,428,016 of record NC_132993.1, on the reverse strand, counting down.
GAACATAAAACCGTTTAGTTAAAGGGCCAAAGCCACCCAAAGCAGGGGATCATAAAAAAAAAAGATATATGCATAACTTAGATATTTTAAAATTAATCATAACTGGATGAATGTTTCTATATTCATTATTTTTTAATTTTAAAGCTAAGATCTTTCTCTTGAGTTTGGGAGGTCCACATAGACTTTCATAACTAAGCCACATGCTCATACATTATATAAAATTTTCAGGTATTTTTACTTTAAACTAGAGTAGGATAAGGTTTTTGAGAAGCAATCTTAAGCTATATAACTTGAAGTTTTTATTATTTTCAAAAAGATATAATTGTCTTACCCAAATCTATTTAGACGAAGTTTTTAGCAACACACCTTTGTAGAGTTGTCCCAAAGAATTCAAATTAATACCATAACCCTATAACTCCTTTTCTCATTCTAGTATATATTTTTACATTTAATTTTATTATATAAATATAATAAAAGAATAAGTGGTAAGTAATTTGGGGAAACAGAGGCTACTGATTTTGGATGAAAATAGCTCACATGGTTGGAGTAGAAATGAGTGAGCATTAGTCAATAAAAATACAGTCTGTCTTCCTTCAGTAAATTGCATTAGAGGCATTTTGATGTTGAGTAAAAGTTAATGTGGTCAGTCCATTAAGGGCCAGGTGATTAATTTTTTTTCAGGAGCTTAAATTAAAAAATGTATTAGAGAAAAAATAATTTCCTACCTCTTTCCTACTTTAAACAACATTAATTCTGAAAGTAAATTTATTCAAATACTCTGTCTTATAAATGAAAATATATTTTAATGCACAAGAGTGTGGTACATTCTTTTAAAATGTGGATATGTATTTATTTCTGAGTTTCAGTCAAAGCAAAAACAAAAGCAGTAAATTCTAAGATGACATTTGCTATCTTTAAACACAAATGAAACACTGTGAATTGTCTGTTCCAAATGTGGAATACCAATACTCTGGTTTCTCTTCAGATCGTATAAATCTTTCACCTTTTACCAAATGTGGAATACCAGTTTGTGATTTTAAAGGTCATTTTTTTTGTATAGTAATAAACTACTGTTATTACTATAATAAGAGTAATAACAACAAAAGCTAACACTACTATAGCACTACTGGTACCAAGACTTAATTTAATCCTTAAAATAACTCTATGAGTAAGGTACTACTATTGATGTCCAGTTTATAGATGATGAAACTGAGGCACAGACTAATTAAAGTCATAAGACTTTTAACCCTGAAGTAGTAGAATCAGCATTTAAAACCAGGCATCCTTGGCTCCAGAGTCCAAGCTCTAAACTAATACCTATACCACATTTTTATAGAACATGATACCAAATCCCATGTGCCCGAATTATAGCCTTCAGTTCTCCTCTTCTAAAACATGTATTTAGCTAAGAAGGTAAATTGTAATTATCTATTAAATAAATCCATGTTGACAGACTTTATTCGATCAGAAAAATCAGTCTATTCAATCAAATATCTGAATTAAATTTAACTTTTTTTAACTGCATTGATCATATGTCTAAATTGGGACCACATGCAAAAATAGCCTTACTATGAATTAGAAGCTTAGGAACAAGCAAACTTGGTGAGATTCCTTAGTCAGTCAGTTAATAGAAAGTACTGAATGCCCTCTAAGGGAAGGTAAAAAGCTATTTAAGACATTTGGTCCTGGGTACAAAACTAATTGCAATCTAGTGGGAAACTTACAGTCTTGAACTCCAAACCTTTGAAATTGATGCTTGACTGGTGATATTATTCTGAGATCATTATGATATAGTTCACAGACGTGTTTTTGAAGATTTTTTTCTGTGGTATAAGTATTATGAATATATGTGTTAGACTCTATTTGGCTTTCTAGCCTTGTTATCCTGTTTTTCTTACGAATTCTCTTACTTTAAGAAAATAATGCCTGCATGTTATAATTTGAAAAAAGACCACAGCTTTTCTTTCACAGATGGCTAAAAACAATAATATTAAACTTTGGCAAGCACATCTTTTATTACCTGAGTCAGTGTTGTTGAAAATGTGTTTGAAATACATTAAAAACACTTCTACTTCTGTTCATATATTCATCTATCATTTTCAAAGAATATCTGTTAGAATGCAAGAGAATCTTCAACGCTTTTTTTAACATGTTGAACAATTTTTTTCTTTTCATCCTGACTTATACTTTGCTAATCCTCCCAACTAACCTTATAGAAGACTTTTGAGAGAAAAGGGAGCATTTTCACCCATTATAAATATAATGTGGTTATTTATAAAAATATGTTCACTATTCATTCTGTTACAGAACTGGCAGGCCAGCCAAGAAAGAAACACCCCTTGGAGGATTGGAGTACTCAGGTTTATTGCGCCGGCGGGCTCAGAGGGGCTACTGCTCCGGAGCTCTGAGCACCTTTGGGAAGTGTGAGTGAGGTTTTATAGGGCCGCTTACAAGCTCGGGGTCCATCAACCAGTAGTGTGAGTAAGCTAGGCAGTATCATAAAAGCGGAAGCAAAGGGTGGCTTGAACCTGAAACCGGTCTAGCAAGGTGAAACTTAAAAATTCATGAGTTAGTCCAGCCCAGTCTTGGCCCAGCCCAACCTCCTCCTTCTCAATTCAAGGCAGCATGACATGATGAGAATAATACCTGCTCAGAAATGGGGACTGTCCCATCCTCTATCTGCCACTCTTTTATAGTTTGATAAGCAGCAATTCTGCTTGTCTTTTCGACTGAAATAAATGCATAGCCTGAAAGTTGAGAGTTATGTTTTATTTGGCAGGAGGACTCGAGCTGGGATGACAGCCTCTCAGATTGCTCTGAGGGACTGCTCTGAAGAGGTAAGAGGAGGAGTTAGGATACATAAGAGCTTTACAACAAAAGACCAGGTAGTTGGAACATTAAAAGATTACTTGTTAACTAAAGAAAACCAGGCATCTCAAGTTAAAGAAGCGCTTTTCTATGTATGGGAGGAAGCCAACATTTGGGCTCATTGAATTCATTTCTTTGACAAGCCCCTAGCTATCTAGGGCAAGTATCCTGTCCTTTCTTACCCTGAGTCCCCTCAGATGCACCACTGTGAGTTGCTGCTGAGACCGGGCTGCAGGCTTGTCCTTACCATGGGGGGAGGAGGGCGGCAGCTGATGAGTTGATGGCTTCAGCATTCTTTGTTTACTGATACGATTTGCAGTATTTTTCGTTCACACTCTGAATATTTCAATTTATTTATTTTTAAAATGATGGGATAGGGCGGGATAAAGTGTAAAATTTTATTACTGTTTCAAGTATTTGTTGAGATATATTCCACTGCTGATAGGGGAAATTCAAAGATTTATAGGGCAACTATCCTGACCTCAAAAAGATTACCATTCAGTGAAAGTAGATGAGAAAAAATAATCAATATTTGTTTTTAAGAAGCGTGTAGTTTTGCTCTTAGTTAGGAAGATGACCATGATTGAAAAGCTCATCTGATGAAAAAGTATCTTTTCGCCTCTACAGTAGGAGGAGATTAACGAGAATGAAGAACACTGTTTCTTTGACTCTGGCGAATTATTTTCCAAACCTGATGGAGAGGATAGTGATGTCAGAGCTGGGTTCCTGGAGTGTATTTCATTTGCTTCAATGAAAAGGCAGAAGATGGCAGGGCAGGCCATTAAGAAAGTGATTTTCTTGTCTTCCTCTTCTTCCGCCTTCTTCTAAAATTATAGAGCAGGCTTCGTTTTATTTCCTAGGAAATTTTTCAGTACAGTTAGCTCACGTTCCGTTATTAAGTCATTCACCCATTCTCTTGTTCAGCTTTCTCTAATTCAGGAGATTCTATGTTGCACAGGCTTGGAGTTTGCTTGATTGTCTTGTTAATGCTCTTACTCCCTAGCAATCAACTTATTTTGATTGATATTTGTTATGCAGCGTAGTAAGTTCCCTTCACTTGAATTTCATTTACAGAGTTTTTCTCCTACTGTCTGACAATCAATTTGACTTGATTGTTACTTACTTCCCGACCTGTTGATATTGCAAGAGTGTTCAAGTGTGCTAATTACATTTGTGTCCACATGCAAATTTGGTTTTAGCCACATATTATACATGTCTGTGAGTAAATGACTTCATGTAAACAAATGCCTCTTTAAGATAGTTTTGTACATTTAATGTCAATGTAGGCAAAAGCTTGAATTTATAATTGCTTATTTCTCACTTGGAATGTAAAAAAATATATATGACATTATCATGAGATACATTATACATACTATTTTTTTTTTAAATTTCAAAAAAAAAAATCTCCACTAGGTTAAAAAACATAGCCAAGGGAAAGACTTGAGTTGGTAGTAGATACGGATAGACTGTGGAGACAGCCTTAGGCTATCTTAGGACACAGCAGGCTTGCCGTGCACATCAGGTCTATCTCTCACCGTTGTGAATTTTTAACAAATAAACTAGGTCTCTAAAAATGTTCTCTGTTTCTGAAAGTAATTTCAGACAGCATTGATAAAATGAATAAATTGTTTAGTATTTCAGAGAATCTGAAGCAAAGATTCCTCAATTTAAAATGCATCCAAGTAAAGTAGAAGCTTCTTGGGGATATCATATCTCTAGTAGATCTCTGAGAAATTTGATCGTGTGCTCTATTAAAGCAATGCCTTGCTTAATTTCATGAGCTGTCATACTCACTTTAATAAAGATTTGAGCACTCTAATAACTGTATAATATCTTAAAAACATGTAAGATTAGTTCTCCAAAGGGGCCTATTCAGTGACTGGTAAATGAGAGATGCCCGTTCAAGGTAGAGAAACTGCTACTGGATCTATTGTATAATCTAAAAGATTCAAACTGTGAATCTTTTTACTTTGCTTCTCTTTGTTTAGGTGAAAGTATGTTTTATCTGCTCTCTACCTTGAAAAGACTGTTCTGTAATCCTCCTGCCAGCTCAGTATTGGTGGAGACTAGATCCAATGCAAGTGTGATTAAAGAATCAAAAGGAAAGATGTTCTGCAGAATAAGATCAGTGTCTCTTTACAGCTGATAATCCCATCAGCTGTGAAAACTCACAGTATTCTCTCAGCAGTTCTTTCTGCATGTCTGAGTCTTCCAGGTGTCATAAGAGTTAAAAAGTTTTAAATCTATAAGCATAAGAAATAGTGTATCACTGAAATAACTTTGGCATTAAAGCAGCGGTTAAACTGGCATTTCTATAAAGAGGGTGATTGCATGAAGCTCAGATAATCATGGAAAATTTAGAGAATGTACCTTGTGGTCTTAATCCTGGCTTGAAAAAATTCATGGATACTTTAGTATAAAATGACAAAACAGCAAAATAATATCTGGATGACAGTTTACCTGGAGGCAGAGAAGTTAAAATGGGCACGGGAGCCTAAAATAGAGGAAATTATATGGATGTGAAAGGATGCCTGCAGAAAGGTTCAATATCATAGCCTATGTATAATTTGACTTTAATACACAATCAGAAGACACTATAGGGGAAAGAAAAATTACCCTTTACCCTTTCTCTGTTCTTATGGCTAGTCTAAGAATTAAATTAACATGAGACAGGTTAACAGAAGATAAACCAGATTTAATTGTGCACCTAGGGGGAATTGGAACGTGAGAGATTTCAAAGACAGTCAGGTAAACTGAAGTATATATGTCATCCTGGACTAGGGAGAAGCAGGTAGTGACTTGAGATTTCAAAGGGAAGGAAGGCAATTCATAGGAAGATGAAAAAGAGCAAATGCTTAATAAACACATGTTTGCTGGGCCATAGAAACACACAGTGAGACATGGCAAGGGATTTTAAGAAGCAGACTTTGCTAGATTCTTCTCTGTCTGCCACACCCAGATATTATACTGCAGTTAACTGTGATGTTAGCACCCTGCCTGGAACAGGTCCTTTATCTAAATTCTTTTAGACAGGGGAAAGTTTAAAGGTTCTTTTTTACTGTTTTGGGCTTTGATTGTTTCAGTTTGAAATAATCCACATGTCAGATATATTTTGGGGTAGCAGATTTTGCTCCTCGAAAATGCCTTAGGAGAATGAACTTTTTAGTATCTGAATATTTCATTTGTCTGTTCATTTATTAAAGTATAGTCAGTTTACAACGTGTCAATTTCTGGTGTACTGGTGTATAACAATGTTTCAGTCATACGTATGCACACATATATTCCTTTTCATAGTCTTTTTCATTATGGATTACTATGAGATATTGAATATAGTTGCCTGTGCTATACAGTATAAACTTGTTGTTTATCTGTTTTATACATAGTACTTAGTATCTGCAAATCTCGAGCTCCCAATTTATCCTTTCCCAGCCCCTCCCCCCATATCCATAAATTTGTTTTCTGAATATTTCTTATTTCATTTATCCATTTGAAGAAGGCCTCTTGCCTATATTTTACCATTCAAATTCTATTTCTTTAAGGAATAAATACAAATGTATTTCTTTCTTTCTCTCTCTCTAACCCCCCCACCCCGCACACACACATGATGGGTTTTTTTCACTTCGTAAATTATAAGGCTATACCATCCCGCAGTATCTATCTCTTCTGGTCTACTTACTTAACAATATATCTCTTACTGTTTTGAGGCAGTCTTAGTTTTATTGTTATTTTTAATTGAGTATATTTTACATATGAAAGAAAACAAAAACATCTTTGCTGTTTTTCATAGTTCTTTTGTATTACTAATATTCTATTGCATGAATATACAAAAACTTACTTATCCATTTTTGTATTACACATTTGTGTTATTTCCAATTATAAAATGAATGGCGTATGCTAACTTCATAAGAAACCACAAAAACAGTTCTCCAAAGGGGGTGTGCTATTTTGTACTCCCACCAGAAATGTGTGAGAGTTCCAGTTGCTTCACATCCTTGTCAGCATTTATTGTTGCTAGTCTTTTTGATTTTAGCCATGTTAATGGTTATGAAAGAGCATTGTTTTATTGTAGTTGCAACTTGCATTTCCCTGATGACTAACTGTGTTGAATACTGTCACCTGTGCTTTCTAGTTGTTGGTCTAGAAGTGTGTGTTCATGTCTTTAGTCTGTTTTTAATTGGGTTCCTTGTTTTTTCATTGTTGATTTTTAAGAGCTCTTCCTACCTTCTGGAAATAATCCTATGTCAGATATATATATACTGAATGTATTTTTCCCAATCTGTGATATGCCTCTGCATTTTCTTAAGTTCTTAAGTTTCTTAATGTTTTGTTGGTGAGCATTTAAAATTCTTATAAAGTACAGTGTATCATTGTTTTTCCTTTTATGATTACTGCTTCATATGTACTCTTCAAGGGACTTCTACTGACACAAAGGCCACAAATATATTCTGTATTCTTCTGGAAGCTTAATGGTTTTCAATTTCACATTTTGTTACATATCCATCTCAGATTTCATGTGTATGTGTATGGAATGGGATAAAAATCAAAGTTCACTTATCTTCATTATGCTTTGTGGTTTTCTAAAAAACAAATTTGTTAATAAGCTCTTCATCCTTTGTTATTAGTCAACTTCTTTTCACATGAAAGCCTTATCTTCTTAGTTGTAAGTCTGTTGAGTACTGAGGGTATTTTTTCATATTTTTTTTTATCTTCATGGTTTAGATTTACATAGGACTTTTTGCTTTTGTAAAAATAAAAATTAGGCTTGAAATTATGAGTCTATATGCTATGTGCAGTATTATTACTATTATTATTAGGCTTAAAGTGCTTAGTTTTACTTACCTAGATTTTACCTACCTGGATTCATTTATTAAAATGAATCACAACTTTTAATAAGAATTGCGGATGGAACAAAAGGAGAAAGCTACAAAAAGAGGAAAGATCAGTGTTTATCTAATTTTCATTGTGCTGTGTGAATCATTAAGAGAGGAGACTGAAGGTAAAGAGTGAAATCCTTGAAATATTTAAAAAATATTATACCTCTTTTTATGAAAAATACAAATATAACATATTTAGGAAAATTTATTGTTTAAGTTCATTACTGCTGCCAATTTCTGGAAATGGCACAAAGAGGAGTATCATTTCTGTTCTTGAGGAGCTTAGAATCTGATGCATTTGCAGCATCATCTGCACTCTTAAGCAGTATATTGCCGTCTCGTCTGCATGACGCAAATGGATTTGCTGAAGAAACCGTTTAGTTAACTGTCAAAATGGTAATAATTTCTAGCAAAAAATAGTAAAAGATAACCTGCTTTCCAAGAAGCCCAACTTTACTTTGTCAGTGCCTGAGGATTGCTAAGAGGCTGTGACCGCTAAATAGAGCTGACTGAGCAAAGTTGCCATGGGAAATTTGCTGATTTTGCCAAGAAAGGAAACTAAACCAAGAGCACTGACTATAGTTAAGATCTGGATTCTGGGAAAAAGTCTTACTGATACCCACTGAATGTGCCTAAAGGGCTGCTGGATGCTAGCTTGGTTTGTGGGCAGATGTTCTGTCTGTTTCTCCACAACTTACCTTCCGCTAGTTCCTCTTTAAATTCAGGACTTAAGGAAACGAAGAATGATGAAGTAAACCACAGTTTACAAACAAAAATGAAGCTCATCTTATGCAAACTTTTTCTTCAATTTTATTCCAATCAAGGAAAATCTAAAATAAGTTAGATCGAGGACTTGATAGGACTTCTTAGTTATTAGAGAGGTTGATGTTTGGCATAGCCTCCCAATTTTCCTTAGATTTTCTCCCTCCTTTTTACTAATACCCCTGCTAACAGTCCTCCCCTAGTTACAAATGAGATAAAAGTGGCCTCAGAAGGTTTTCTTTCCTGGGGACAAATGACCAACACCAGACACAGAACACCAATCTTTGACCCTAATCAGGGCCTGATCGGTCTCTTAAGATACATTAGAGACTGCCTGCTGAATCAGCAACACAGTGATTAGTAGAATCTTACACACAAGTAATAGCCAATATTGACCTTAAAAAAAGACAGTTATTTTACCAGCAAAATGAGTTTAATCAGGAATAGCAGAGAACGTGATTTGAGACAAGTAAATGGTGAAAAACCATAGGCAAGTCTGGAGCATAGAGGAGAATGGCTTGCTTTCATAGAGGAAAGGAGGAAATTGGAGAAGTATATGGGAGTTCTTTATTGACTGCAGGTGATGGGCCGATTGTTGTTTCTGGGTCAGAAGGAGATCTTTCCTCCTCCTGGGGTCTGTAAGCTGTGGTGGGTGATGTATACCTGAGAACTCCCCCTTCAGGGCTTCCTGACTCCATTTTAAATGAGATTTCCTTTGTTCATTTTCACACCAGAAAATGTTAAATTTTGTTTTTATCTGCACAGTTCACGAATATATGTTTTAATGGTTATGTTTCACATTTAAATTATATTGAAGCTTCTGAGAATCATTAATACATAAGTAAAAAATGGTAACAATACACTTTGCAAGTTGAATGATGGACTTATTTTTTTCTAAAGACATTAACAAATGGATTGTATTTTAACTGAAAAGTGATTTTTATTTTGGTTTATGTCTTCGGTTTGATTATTAAGCAATTAAAGTTCAAGAAGAAAATACAAACCTATGGATTTATTAGCATGCACAGTATTACATTCTTACGATGAAAGTGCTTCACTCTAAGTTGGAATTTCAAATGCTTCCAGTTAGGAACCTTACATCTGAGTTGTATATAGATTTCATGCAGTTCAGTTTTTAACAATTGGAATGGCCTAAAGCATATTATCTCTTTTCACCATCTTTTAGTAAGCAGATATTATTTATTGATCTACTAACAAGAGTTGGATTAGATATATTCTATGCATACTTTTGGGTGGGCACCATTTTGATAATATTAAAGTATTAAGAGAAAATAATCAGAATTTCTACTACCACTGATTTTTATTTTAATTGTACAGCTTCCTAACAATACCAACATTTTCCAGATGCATGTCCTTAGTCGTAGACACTGCCAATAATTTTACCTGTTTGATTAGCAGTGTTGGTTCATGAATGAAAAATGAATTCTTTCATTTTCTGAAACAGATATTTTTGTTTCATATTTACCTTTTATGTTTTAGGACCTTGCAGAAGTTGAACCCTAAAGTATAGGTTAATGGACACTGAAATAGTTTCAATAGCTAGAACTTAGCAATATTATCCAAAAAAATCTAGAAAATATTTAAATATATTGTAATATTGGAAATAGAGAAGAACTGGAAGAATGTGAACACAGTTATTTAGTAGTAGTTAAGATTCATTCCCCAAAATTAAAGATGCCTTTTTTTTTTTAGAAGGGCTAGAGCTTTAGTGGACACTCAGTAACCTCTCAGCTGAAGACTTTAGCTTGCTGAAATTGTAGATTCATCACAGAAATATGAGTACTACAATGATGCCTATGGTGTAATATATTTAAAACTATATATTTAAAAAATGTTATGAAGGAATTTGTGCCCTGTAGTACAAAAGGTTTAATCAGAGATGTCAACAATACTTCATATGGCTCCAATGATAAATATTTGGAATGAATATATTGTTTAGAATATAAATTATCTTATACTTATTTTGTAAAGAAAGCAAAAGTTTTCTCTGGACTTAAAAATCTTATTGGTTATTTAAATTGAAATGGAGAATAGGAGAAGTTCTTGAGCTATATTGAGTTCTAATACCCTCCTGACTTTTGGAGGAAGAGTATGGGAGGCTATTGAGTTTATGTGTTTTCTTATTTATTTCAAAATTAATTTATAGAACTGGATCCCAGTGTCTTTATGTGTAGGTTGTGTCAAATGTTGGGTCAAGATTTAGACAGCCCAAGTTTGAGCAGTTCAAACTCACCTAGTAAGTGTGAAAGAATAATAATCATTAACTCATAAGCACTCAAGGATTTCTAAGTAAAATAATGTTTATAAGGTATTTTCTAAGATAGCCTTGTACATTGTAATCTGTCATAATTATATTGGTAATGAAAGCAATGCCTGTGGTTCCAATTGACCACAGTTGTTTCACTGTATTATATTGCTCCTGAACTACTTGGGAGATTTCATGCATCTTGAAAGCCTTACTTTGACCAAAAAAATTAAAAGATTGGTGATAGTTATGTCTCTAACTCAGTAAAACAAGATGTAAACATTGTGTGCTGCTGATTATTTTTTCCCACTATTTACAAATTATAGGAATGCCTATGTAATACATATGAGTTAGATTATATCATATTTCTCTGTGGCTTTTATTTCTGTCATAATAGCATTGAAATGTTATAATTAGAGTCCTTTATCTGGCAACACTTTAGTCTTAAATTATAAAACAGAATGCTGTATATTTTTTAGACAGATACTATATTACGAATCATTAACACCTCAAAATTTAAGAACATTATGCAGTATCATTTTGGAAGGATCAATAATATCACTTATACTAAGGCTATGTGTATATTTATGAGTTTTAATAATACTGTTTTTAGTTTTTCTAATGGAAGATTCTTCAAATCTGCAGGGCTAGATTATCTAGCTGACAAAACTAGCTGAAATATAATGTGCTTTAAAAATTAATATTTAAATTACCTGAACACACTGAATGCAGTAGTGGCATTGTTGCTGTTGGAATCTCTTAAAAGGCTGATATCTGTACAAAGGCTGTGGTTGTACATGTGGAAGCTAACGAAGAATATAAAGATTCTACATGAAGTATAGTGGAATATTTCTCCACTTGTGTACAACATTTTTGTCTAGTATATTATGTGACTCAAGTGGTAATAGGAGAGATTCAATAGCTTGTTCTTTTGAAGTGTATCTTCGGAGTCAGGAGACCACGATTCTGTTCTCAGAATAGGGTGACACCCATTATACAACCCTTATATACACTCAGCTCTTTCTTTAGTAAAGTGATTATAAGAGATTTTCTGAGAATCTTGCAAATTGCATCAAGATTGCTGAGCTAAATGTGATGGGTAATTCCTAACTTGATGATATAATACAAAAAAAGGTGTGTGTGTGTGTGTGTGTGTGTATCGGGGGGTAGTTCTTTTCCACATGATTCTGTGTGATTGCTCTGAAAACGTGATACTGCTTCCTCCATTCCATTTTATTTTTCAATTAGAAGAAGATTGTGAGCAACTGAATGGAAACCCAGAGAAGCTGTGACAATTTGAGTTGTTCAGAATACATAGATAAATCAGAAAATGAGTTGATTTCAACATTAGTCAATATCTGAAAGAGAGAAAAGTACTATTTAAAGAAAGGAATGACTAATTTGAGATTTGTTCAGAAATAATAAAAATAAAGTAAATAATATGTGAGCATTCTTATCAGCCAAAAATACCTTTAATGAAATGAGTAATAAAAGAGAGTGATCGCTTAGAAGAAGATAATAGAATTTCTCTTCATTTAGAGCATTTTGAAACTCAGCAAGATAAACCATTAACAGTGATGCTAATGTTGTGCAGGAAAAACAGGCTAAGCATTTAGGGAATATTAGTTTTAATTTCATAGATCAGTAAGTCTCTTTAAAGAGACATGAGAATATTGCTATGTGCTTTTAAAGAAGTATAAAATATTCAAATTATTGGCAGTATTTGAACTTATTGTAAGCTATTGAATTTTTTGGGTTCAGTTGTGATCAGGGGATTTTAGATTTCTTACATCAAGTCAAAATTCAGGAGCATCACTGGCTGATTCATTCAAGGGACATCTGTTGCATTAAATTTCATAATGGTTCTTTGCATGAGTTATTGTTCTATCTTCTGAGCAGAGTTGAGAAGTAAATGTCTTATTTCACTAGAATCTTATTTTAATTGTAAACATTCAGCGAAAATGTTTACATTACAGTAAAATTGTACAGTAAGATTTCATTTCAATGTACAGTAACATTTCACAGTCAAAAATGAATTGAACAGTGTCATTCATGCCTTTTCATATTAAAAAGTAATGTTAGCCAGTATACACAAAAGTAGATTAAAAAAACAACAAATTTCTTCTGTATAGCACAGGGAACTATATTCAATATCTTGTAATAACTTTTAATGGACAAGAATATGAAAATGAATGTATGTATATATATGCATGACTGGGACATTGGTGCTGCACACCAGAAATGGACACATTGTAGCTGGCTATACTTCAATTAAAAAAAAAAGTAATGTAATTAATTGTACCATTCTCAAACATCATGTAGTAGTTCCCCAAATGGAGCTAGACTGGTTGTATATATTTGTAAATCAAGATGAAGTTTATTTCAGTAAAATGCTCCATGGCTTCAATGACTAAGGCCTAGTGAGAAAGTATAGATTCTTCTTGATTCTGTAGTAAAATTAAGTGTTTCCCAGTGTGAGTTTGAATGTATTCACATTTATTTATATAGTGAATTCTCTGACTATATTTCTTACATACAGTGGAAAGGAATTGAAACACATCAAAGGAATATATGGGACTCAGCAAAAGGCAAACAAAAGGCATGACAATTTTTAGTTGACTTGGGCTAGGAAAATCAAGTTAGTTAAAGTAATGCTTTATTTTGGAGAGGGAACTAACACTGCTCAACTTTCAATCCTGAATTGTATTATTTGTTATTTCTGGATAGGTTATATTTCACTTCAGAGCTTCAAGTTTAAATATAACTGTGGAGGTATTGTCATAAGCTGTATTTCTAGATCTTTCTTTCTGTGCTTGGAGAGTCTTGACTAGAGTGTATTCTTATAAATTGGTGACGTTTTTAAGCCAAAGTTAGTCACCAAGAAGTGTAGTGAAAATAAAAAATCTTAAAATAATTGAGATTTAGTTACTGATAATATGAAACAGATTCATTTATTGGAATAGAGAGTAAAAGGAATTTTAATGATGCATGAGAGAATAGAAATCAGCTTCAATTGTTAACGAGAAAAGAATGTTGTACTCTGGAACAAAAGAGTACTGATAGCCTATCTATTGAGAAGGATACTATTCTTAAAGCAAAATATTTTAATATCCATTGATAGCCTATCTATTGAGAAGGATACTATTCTTAAAGCAAAATATTTTAATATCCATTGGGTGTCTTTCAAAGGAAGCACTGTCCCTTAATACAACATTTAAGATTATGCTAAGCCTATACATGGCAGGAAAAGGAATTATGTTTTTTTAAAGACTTGTTATATTGGCTCACAGGTAGCTATATTTTTATATTTGTGATTCCAAAATTTACAAATAGAATGAAAGTAGTTACAGTATAGTTTGTTTCCTTTGGTCACATAGATCTGGTCCTAGATTGACTCAGATCTGTGATCCAGATATACTTTATCATAGCACTACTTAAACTGCAGAAGTAATAGGTTTCCCTAGTGTAATAATTCTGATTAACAGCCTAAGACAAGCCTGATTCTGAATGTCAGTTCTGACCTCTTATATCCTAATCATTACACAGTTCAGTAGAGAAGAAAAGTAGTTGGACTTTGTACTCAGACATGTTAAGCACAGGATGCATCAGAGGTGAAGGTGTATCCTTCAAAGAGAAAACATCCAAGAGCTCTGAGCCTGCATATTATGAAGTAGGCTTGACAGATATAGAAGGAACTGTAGATAAATACAATTCAAGGAGCATAGTAGAGGATGACATTACTTCTTATCACCAGAATACAACCAGCATCAGTACTGAAGTTATTAGTACAGAAGGTTAAAAAAAAAAAAACTCTTTAAAATGTAGAACTATTCTTTAAAGTAAACATACATCAGGACCCTCCTTATATTGCACTGTAATTTAGAAAGTGTTGCTTATAAAAGTATGGTATTGTTCAGAAGGAAATTAAGTCCTGGTTTTACTTTCTTAATTTTACACAACAGAATCATGTTATAGATTTTTACTACTAATATTGCATTACTACCAACACTCATCTGGTAACTTTCATGATAGGTGTACCATCTTGTTACTACCAGTTTTTGGTCTGGTGGGGAAGGGCAGTGTTCTGTGGGGCTGAGTGTCAGATGAACTAGATTGCAAGTTATTGTGACAACTGAACCAAATGTTTATTTTCAAATACAGTATTCAATAAATCCATTTACATAACTATGACTTTATTTATCCTTACACTGTGCTAAAAATTGTTCAAGTCAGTTTGCAGAATGAGAGATGCCTAATGAGAGAAAGTGAGTACATGAAGAAGTCTAGGGGAGACAGGAATGTGGTTACAACAATTAAAATAAAACAAGAAGTGAAGTTGGCAAACCAAATGCACGTTGGAAAAGAGCTTTTGCTGGAGGTGAGCCTTAAATCTGACCCTTGGCTCTCTAGGGAACAATGGAAATAAGAAACAGGATCGGTTGTTTTCCTCTACCACTAGATAAAAACAAACCAGTTGTCTAGAAATAGTGAAACATGAGATATTTCTTATGGGCTTAATAAAAAAGAAACTATAATTTTCATAAGTTTTTAGTAATATTATTATAGGAAATACAGTACTATGTTCAGATATGCAAAGATCAAATCACTCCCCATGCTACATACAGCAGATAAAGTAAAAGTAATAAAGTAACCCCTCATTTTTTAGGAAAAACTTTAATCCTTTCCCTCAGTGTACCATAATAAAGATTTATATTGTGTTTCTTTCTACAAATCTTAGCAAACTATATAAAGATGATGTTTATAACCTATTTCCTGTAGGACATGCATATTCAAGATTTTATTACTAATCAAATTTGCTTATTCCAATTTACCTGGAAATCTTCATGAGTAAAATATATTTTATAATTACATGTAGAGTGGAATAAAACTTCATGTTCGTAAGTGATTTCTTCCATATGTAGATTATATAAATCTCACATTTAGACTTAAAAGTAACTTTATTGAATCATCTAATTCATTTGCTCTTAAACCTAATTCATCATCAGAATACCATGGAGTATTTTAAAATTAGAAAAATTCAGGCTCTTCCACAGTCTGTTGGATCTGAATCTACTTGGGAGCAGTGTGTGTGGGTGTTGGCATCCAAGAGGAGGAAGGTGGGGGAAAAAAACTGGAAAACTGAACCCTAACAGGAATCACCAAATGTTCTGATGATGATTTAAATATGTAGGCAACAATCTGGTGCAAAACTCATATTACAGATACAAAAAATTATTAATTCATTCATCTATGTGCATATTATTGAATATTTCAATGTAGATATATAATTGTCTGAGAATAATTAAAATAAAGATAGATATAGCCCCTGTGGCTAAGACTTTATAATCTAAAGATGTGAGATATGTAAGTATTTGCATGACAGTCGAAGTCAACAGAGAATAAATTGTCAAAGTCAGTGGTGTAATTAGTGAGAGGTATGATATCGTTTGAAAAGCCCTGAATTAGAAATTATTATCATAGCTCACAGAATTTTTCTAGAAATACGTATCCTCATTCATAACTTGGGGAAACTGAATTAGGTGACCTCCAAGATCCTTTTTGGCTCTACAGTGTTAAGGTTCTATTATTTCAGAAAAGGGTGATATGAGGTTGAAGGATGTGTAAGCCTCACTTAAGGGTTGGTAGATGGATCAAGAAAGGATACAGAGATAGGAACAGAGCTAGTGAAAGAAGAAAAATGAGTTAACATGAAGAACTGGATGATCAAGATAAGTATTAAGTATTACTAATACATCCTAAGACATAAGCAATTTAGAGATGTGGGTGATTCCAGGAGGCCTCTGGGACTCCACGTGTAGCTCACGTGAGACGCACTTTCTGACCCAGAATAATAGAGGAAGTGTCTACTCCAGATATGTAAGTTACCTCACTCAGTAGGGAGTATTTTAGATGATGCAACATCTCTATTTTATACACAAATAATTGTATAAGTTATGTCACAATTATAGGAAACTGTATTACATAAATCCTTAGATGCTAGATTCATTTCCTAGAAGAAATCCAGAAATCCCAAACCACAGACTAGCTTCTAAAAGAGTTTCATAGATCAGGACTATCTTTCTGCCAAGTGTCATTTGTTTCATGGGAAGTTGGTTACTAGCATGTTTACTAGAAGATTTGATCAGGTCAACCTGCCTTTTTTCATTCTCATAAGTGTCCCCAATAATGGGTAGAGAAATAGATCACAGGCTAGCTGCTAAAATCCTTCGTTTCCAGGGAACAAGATATAAATTTAGAATAAACATGATGTAGCAAGATGACAGAGAAAATACAATTTAGAGATAAGGCTCTATTTTAATAGCAAAAACATTTTAAAGTTTGTTTGGGATTGGTTTCCACTGATATGTAATGAACTGGTCTTCGCTGAGTAAAGAAGAGTTTATTTATATTGAAGTTTGAAAAGTACAAAACATTCTAAAAGAAAATGCGTTATATTTAAAGTTGACACTTCTGACCTACATTCAGAATACATACTTAGATGATACCTTCTGGAACCAGTCTGTACTGAGCAAGATATGGCAGGAAATTATGATAGACCTTTAGGATCAACACATTTCAGAATTTCCCCATCCTATACATTTTCCTATCTTATTATTGTTTGCATGTTAAGATTAATATCCATAGTAAAGCATGAGATACATATTTAGAACAAATTTTATCACTGTTGTTCTTTATGACTCGAATAGCTTATCAACAGCTGTTACTGGAGGACTGTCCTGTTTCTCAATTAGATATAATGATTTGAAAATGTTTCTTTTAATGAGATTTTTGGCTAAGAGACCTGCCGTGTCCATTTAACTTTATGCTGTGGTCGTCTAAACTCACAATTTTAGAGTAAGTTTAGCATTTGAGATTTTAGTTTTTGTGAATTACTGTCAGACTAATGTTTATTAGACTGTTGTAGCTCTACTCTAAAACTATTATGAGCTGTCCAGAGCATTATGATAGCTGCATAGTTCTTATGTACATGCGTATATTTATAAAATAACATGTACCAAAGGTAATTCTTCTCAAATCTTACAAAAATTAGCAGTTATTTTTAACTTTAACTAAAAGCTAATTACAGACATACTAATCTTTTTCTAATTTGTCTCATAGATAAATATATGGTACAGTTCATAAACTATGTATAGTGTGATCTTTACAACCACCAATGTAACAGTAATCAACCTATTACATAATTTTGATTTTTGTAATAGTAAAGGATTAGTTTCCAAGGTCAAAATTAAATGCTGCATTTGATCTTTGGTTTTCAATTATATATTGCTTTGGAGGAAAAAAATAAATTCAATTTATGGCCTCCTAAGAAATTGGATAGTTGCAATTCATCTCACGTTTCTGAAATTGGAAATAAAAAAAAATTTGAGTATCAATACAGGACATATAAAGCTACAGGATTTTAAATTACATCCAATTCTACTAACAGATTAAGTACTTACTGAGGACAAAATAACTCACAGAGAAGTATTTTTATATTATCTTTCCTGTCTGTCATCATTTTATGTTCTTTACTTAATTACAAGGCTCAGTATATTAGAATCTCATTACTAGCACCTGAAAACAAAGATAAGATCAATTCAGACTTTCTTTTATGGTATCATGGATGATAGGAGTTGACTAGGATTATACAGAGTTCATTACTGAGTTCATCTGTACACAAGAGCCCATACAGGATTCTGTAATACTGTTTTGGGGACTATGCCATAGGACTACCTGCAAATAATTTCCCATTAGTGGATCAAGATACCACTAAGTCCCTTTCCATGTAAAAATCTGCTAGTTGGTGAGTTCTGTTTTAAAAATTAGATTCACAGTGGCCACCTCTGGACAATTATCTTCCAATCTTTCTGCTGTTAGAATAAATAGAAAAGACTGTAATGTCCATCCCTTCCACTTTTTTTATTGATCAGATTAAAACTGCATTATCAAAGGCAAAGAAACTGATTCAACTTATTCAAAACGGTCAATTCACTGAAATGTTCAACCTAGTTATATAGTGCTGTGGAGACAAAAATACGACTGAAAATTTTCCCTTCTCAGATCTTTTTATGATTTAGAGAAAATGTCACTTTAATATATGCTTTTCTATTACCTTAAAAAAATGATAGTAATTCTTTCACTTTCCTCATTTTCCTTCTAAAGTAATGAATATTATCAGAATGGTATATATCTTTTAACACCTTACTATGTCACCATACAAACACATAGAAATAAGTAGAGATGAAAGATAAGGTAAAATGAAGATGTCTTTAAGTAATTTGTTTTAGAGAGCATAGATATTTCTCCAGGTCAATAGAAATTGTTTAAAAATTGTTTTACACAGTTGTATAGTATTCCCTAAGTTGAACGCACTATGATTTATGTAACCATTCTCCTAGGAATACACTTTTACATTGTCTGTGGTTGTGTTTGGCTTTGCTACTACAATCATGTTTCAATAGACAGTTTTCCAACTGATACTTAAAAAAAAAAAGTATAATAGAAAAAAGAAGAAAAGTCATTTCTGGATGCCCTTCTGGAAGAACCCTATCTGGCTACAACAGCTGGTCCCTGCAGGAGCAGCTGTGATGTTGTATGCACAGAATAGAAAGGATGGGACATGTTAGCTAAGAGCAGTCAGGTGTCAATGGCAAGGATTCTGATCCAGCAGGCAAGGCAAAGCATGAGAGAAGTGTAAAGCCCTAGACGTAGGAAAGACTAAAATCAGAGGAAATGGCAAAGTTGTGATTCTAGGTGATTTTTACAATTGTGGCATGCTCCCTATGAGGCACAGTAAAATTGGAGGCAAGAGATGGCAAATCTGGGCAGGATGCTAAGGGCCCTGCCTTGTAGACTGGAGTTGGGTCCCAGAAAGAAGTAGGTTTTTTGGGCCAAAAACTGAAAACAGAAACCCATTCTGTAGACCAAGTTATCACAGCAGGCAGCAAATAGGAAATATTGTGACTATAGTAATATGTGACAATTTATAATTCATTAGTACACATTCCAGACAACAAGCTGAGGCACCTGGTAAACCTTTGCATGCAGACAGGGTTTGAGAAAAAAGTGGAGAACATCTGTGGTTTCAGTGAGGAAGATCTGGGGTACCCGAGGCAGCCAAACTTAACTCTGCTTTCTCCTTTTATTTAAAATCAAAAGTATTGTCCATATCCTATGATTTCTTCACAAAGCCCCAAATGGAGGTAGGAGGGGAGTAATATCACAGTCCCCTGTTAGTGAGCACTTCATAATCCACCTTTCCCCATCTCCAGCACTGAAATATACATGATATCACCTGCTGGGTGATTTTTCTTAATTCCTGCTTCAGAATTACCTATAACACCAAACTGAGTTAACATCAACTTGTATTTATGTAGAACTTAACGATTTTGTTAAATGTTTTGTGTCTCTGATCTTGTTTTTTAAAACATGCTGCTTTATTCTGATGTCTAAGGTTCTGCTAAATTATAGATCAGAGCTAGATGGCTAGCAGGAGAAAAAAATCAAGAGCTACCCTGCAGTTTGTTAACACAAGTACAGGACTCCTCAACAGAGCGAAAATATGAGTGGCGGCTCATGTATTCTGGGGACTTGATTCTTCAAGATCCAGTTGGAAATGTTCCTGTACTCCCAGGTGTGCCCTGATTGTAAAAGCAGTGCCAAAATGGACGGATTTGTGTTTTTAGAATCTTTAGAATTTATAATGACCATATAGTAAGTCAGAGCCAACTTACAAAACCGTCCTATTGAAAACAATCATCGGAACAGCTGTGAATGAATACTCATTCTGTAGCATCAAACACTGTTAATTACTTTGATTAAATTAGATATAGAAATAACTATATTTTTTAAAGAGGGAGTTTCAGCAAATCTGATGCATTTCTGACAAAAGCAGACTCATCTTAGTAAAGGAACCAATGGCTACTGATTGTACGAGCAAACCATATTGTGGCTTAAATGGAGGTATTTTCATTTCAACGCTTTCAACCCTTGGGGAGCTTCACTTTGTGGAAGGTCAAAGTCATCATGCTCACTTGGAGACAATTTAAACATGCAGGGAGAACCACCTGTATCCATGACCCTATGTATTTCTCATTTTATAGGTAGTCTGAAAATTGGCCTTATCTTTCCTAGTCCTTGAGACAAGTTTTGTTGTAGGACACAAGTTCATTGATTTTGCAGAATTTCTGTCTTCTCTGCTGTTCCCTCTCCTATTTCGCCTCTGCCTATATCTCTCTCTGATCCAGACATCGCAGTTTCCTTTTCCCAAGTGATTACCACTTCACTTTCAAACATGCATATTTCCTGGTAACTTTTGCCATTACCTCCTCATTTACCGTAACAGAAAATTTATCTCATCTGAACCTTGTCCTTGAATTAACATGCATTTAAATGTGTATTCTACATGCTTAATTCTTCTCATAACTGAGTTACCTTGTGGACCAGCCTACCACAAGCCTGTATTTTCTCTTCTGGAACCCCAGTTAAATCATGACTATATCCCTAATATTGCCTGCAGAACTCATCAGTTTATTATTGCTCATTTTTACATCTCCAAGCGACGAAGTCCACCCTGGTTGCAATAGATAACCTAATCGCTAGACTTCTTGTAAATTTAGCTAATGAGTCCCTTCTGCCTCTTCATTCTTACAGAATGGTCTTAAATGTCAGTAGCTTCCTTTAGATTTACACAGTCAGTTGTCTGTCCTATAATCCCTGACCCTTGACTTTACTCCTATGTTCAGAGAATTTCTCAGGCTACTTGCACTGAGATTCTCCACTCTGAGCCATCTTGCTTCTACCTGAGCTCTGATTATAAAAAGCATATTTGGAATAAATGATACTTGGAAAAACAATTTCTGACTTATAAAGTAGCATTATACAGTATAAGTATTTTTAGCTACCAGCTGTGCAAGCACTAAGTAAGAGACTTTGAAGTGCTAAAAATATTTGGGATGTGTCAAGTAGGAGTTGGCAAATACCCCGGGGTGAGAAAAGCCCTAGATAGGATACATCTGGCAAACATTTTTAGGATGTCCTATTTTTAGTCTGTATTTTGATTTCTAAAGAGATCCAGGGATGTTTCTCTAAAAAAAGAAGCAAAAATGACAAATGCCTTCAGTGAATAAGGTAATCTCTGATTTTCTTTCTCCTTTCCCTCTGCCCTTCAAATTGAAATTGCCATGATGCCTGACTTTAGCCTTAAATCATAGGTAATCGGAAAACTTTGGATGAAGAATCATATATAATATCCAACTATGAATGATAAAACACAGATTTTAACATTAAAATATTTTAGTTTTTTGTTACAACTCTAGTGTTCTCACTGCTATTATGGTTTTCTTAGTTATTTTTTATTGAGTAATCATTATAAACCATCTGGCAAATTCATTTTGGTTGACTCACATCTGGCATATATATTTTGTATAGTATATTCAGTTGAAGTCTTGTCACAAGTACTTCAGTGAATAAAGAATGAAATCCAAGGAAAAATAAAATTTTGTAATACTTTTTTTTGTTGTAGCCCTAATACTACCGATTCTCAAAATATTTCCTCACTTCTATTCTCAAGTTGAATACAGCACTGCATCCCTAGATAATGTTTTATTTTTTTTCCTCCCATATTCAAAGCTCAGGCTGAAAATTTTCTGTGGCCATAAGTAAAAATTAATCCTCCAAACCTCTTAATAGGTATGGAAATGGAGGAGGGAATGAAGGAAGGCGGTGAGTGTGTTCCAGAATAGAAGTATGGAAATCAGTTAAAATTTCTTAGTGAGTCCTACTTTTTACTGTATCTTTAGGGTCCTGAAAAAAGAAAAAAAAATAACTTATGGGTTAAGAAGTGTCTCAAACTCATGCACTTACCATAAAGATTTGTTAATTAACAGAGATTTTTAGCTAAAAGGTGAGTATCGATCCCCAACAGATCTTTATACAGTTACCACCTCTGACTTTCAATAGTGCCATGGATTATTAAACCATTGCTTTCTTGTCTGCTCCATGTCACATCGTTTACAGTTTGTGTAAGGACACTTGATGTTCAGAATGTTCTAAAAAAACTGCCACTTACTCTTAGTGTCCATGAAATTCTTTCTCTCTCTGTGATTGTACTGGGTTTCTGTAAATATTTCCTGATTCTATTTGTCAAGAAAATGTATTTGACAAAACATATCTTTCTTGGAAACAATCTACTTGAGGGATTGTATTGCAATTCTATCATACCTGTAATGGTGACTTTTAAATATTTTCAAGATACTACGGTTTTGTGATTTGTCCTTTCTTAATGACTTTAAATTCACAAAAAAAAAACAACTTATTCACAATTATCATAAGTCTATTCTTAATATACTTCTGTTTCCAAAACCATTTCAATCTTTTAATGATCCGCATTTTTTTCTCCAGTGTATTCAAAAAATGCATTTAATTTAGATTTTCTCTAAAGAAGATTCAGAAAAGTTTTTGGTTTATATTCAGTGTAGTTGTAGAATATCCTTGTAAAACTTTACAGTAAACTTAAATTTCTCATATTTGTTATTCTCTACAAAACTTGAAAGGTTCATAAAACCAAAAGATTAAGTTTCAGAATTCACTGCAAGATAAGTTGCAGTTGTTGCAACATTTAATATTACTTACACTTTTTCAGTTTTTATTTTGATATTTTGTCACAATGTTTCATTTTAAAATCACATTTAAAAATAACAGTGGGAGGAAAAGTTGACTTGATTTTCTGTTGAAACATAGTTGCAACAGTTCAGAATGTCAGCAATATTGACGTTTGGGAAGTGATCTAGAACATCTTTGAAGAGAGATGGAAAGTGTTTCTGTGTCAGATTCCATCACAAATAGCCAACTAACCTTTTGACAATTTAAAAGGCAACCTGTTTGATCATCTCTAAGAGAGATAGCTAGCAAGAAAAATACATCTTTAAAAAAAACGTATTTTCTAGTTGAACAAGTATCTGAATACAAACTTAGACCTACGTTCCAAAACAAATCCCAGCTTATATTTGAAAAATGCTTCAATTCATGTTACTTGAATTGCCTTTATGATTCATGTACTAAACTTGTATTACCATTAAGGAAAATTACTGGATGTGCATGCATGGGTAAATTAAGACACTGTGTTTTGTGGTGGCTGATAAGGGAGAGAAGGGAGTGTTAATGGCTTAACATTCTGACTGTTTATGGACTGTTCAAGAGAGCATTCACTAGGAAAGGGAAAACTTTTGATGCTCCTTGCATTAGTGATTCATCAAATAAATTAAGAATTATAGATTCTTCTTCTTACTACCACTCAGAATTATAGAGGTGTTCCTTTATTTAGTAACTATACTTATGAGATTGTACTGCAAGTGCTGAAATAATATAGAAAGCTGTCAAAGGCTTTTTCCCTGTAAGAAAATGTACTTCCTGTCATCAGTAGATAATACAGTCCAGCCATCACTAGCCATTATATTGCCTTTCTCTTTTTGGTCAATAGCTTAGGAATTGAACCATAACATTTATAATTCAGTGGTTTCTACCTACCTGTCTTCTTTGTCACTGGCTCAGGGGAATTTGATGTATGTGTTTTGCCTCAGTGAGTCAGTTTTATTGATGCTTTTGTTGTAAGAGTTGCATATACAGGATAAACTTTCCTGAGAAAGGTGCTTCTTGACATAAAACTTAAAATTACTCATAAAATGATTCTAATTTTAGCCTAGAAGATTGAAACTTAAGAATGAAGGCCATAAAATCAAATCCATAGTTAATTCATGCATGGAAATTCAGAGAAGTAAATAATTGGTATTTATATTTGAGACAAGTTCAGTGTTTCAGCACAAAGGTTTTATGCATCTCTAAAAGTGGGATTGCTGCTACTGCTTCTTGAATTCACTAGCGTCTACAGTTTCACTGATGTGCAAAGGCTGCTTATTTTATTATTTAGGTGATGATACAAACAGTACATAAAGGAACACCATCGCATCATCATAGAAGTTGTATGAATCTTTAATACTTTGTTAAATGCCAATGTATATCTTCCTCTTGAAAAAAAATCTTAAGGGAAAAAATAGAGGTCTCTCTCATATAATCTGGCAGAAGCTCTGTAATAGCTCTGCTTGTAGTAGTAATTTTATAAGCATTTTTTAAAATTGAAGTATAGTCAGTTACAATGTGTCAATTTCTGTTGTACAGTATAATGTCCCAGTCATTTTTATAAGTATTTACATGATTGTATATATTCTATATCTGATTATAAGCTTCACAGAATCAACAGTTGAGTTGAGTTTTGTTCATCATCATCCCTAAACTTTGTATGTTGCTTGGAATCTAGTAAATGCTGAGCAAATATTTGTTAAATGAATTAGTGAGTGACTAAAAGGAAGAGTAATCCAATATTTAAACAACTTCAAAACACTTTACCATACTTGATCAATTGAAACATGTTGAGAGAAGATTGCACTTTGGTAATTTTTATTTTAGTTCCAGAACTACTGATGCTTCCCAGAAGAAAAGGGAAGAAAAAATATGTGCACATTCACTCTCCAGTTTCTTATGTTTCTGTTACATATTTTTATGAAAATTATTTGAAATGTGTTCTTTTCATTCTGTTTGGAAGTTGATTCAACTAATTATGGTTTCAATACTTTAATCCTCCTGAAGATTTTAACCAACTTTCTTCCTTCGTTTTTCCCTCCCTTCTATGTATAAATAATCTCATATAGCTATAAAATGTCAGAAAAAAATTAAAGGAATCAATAAAAAACCAATGGTCAAAGAGATGGTGGTCAATAAGGTTTTCAGAAATTAAAAGTCAATACACATCTTCATGTTGAAGAATCACAGTGAGCCTCAAAACAGGATAACTCAAAGCCCCACCTAAACTTAACTACAGAATACTAAAACAAAGGAAAAGATTTAAATCTTTAAGATAAAGTGAAAGAGAGGGAAAACACAACATGCCACACCTGGTTATCTAAAAAGGAATAATGATTGGAGCAGAAGGAGAAGTCTCAGATGCAAAACAGTAGGGAAAAAAAAAAATACAAAGTGCTGAGAGAAAATAACAGACTCAGAGTTAATATTCAGCACATATACAAACAACTCAGGTGAAAAATGGGCAAAAGCCCCTGGATTCTTCACCAAAGAAGATAGAGATGACAAGTAAGTATATGCAAAAAGCTCAACATCGTATGTCACTAGGGGAATGCAAATTAAAACAACAATGAGATATCATTACACACCTATTAGAATGGCCAAATTTCAGAACACTAACAACACCAAATGCTGGTGAGACCAGGAAGCAACAGCAAGTTTCATTTATTGCTGGTGGAAATGTAAAATGTTGTAGCCACTTTGGAAAACAATTTGACCGTTTCTTACAAAATTTAACATTCTTAACATATAATCCAGTAATCACTCTCCTTTGTGTTTATCAAAACAAGTTGAAAACTTAGGTCCATGTAAAAACCAGCACACAAGGTTTTTGCCCAGACTTCAAAGCATCTTAAAGATGTCCTTCGGTGGATGAATGGATAAATAAACGGTACATCCAGACAATGGAATATTATTTAAAGTTAAAAATGATGAACTATCAAGCCATGAAAAACATGGAGGAAACTTTGATGCATAGTTTAATTAAAGGAAACCAATCTCAGAATGCTATACATACTGTAGTGACATTCTAGAAAAGGCAAAAGAATAGAGGCAGGTAAAAAGGTCAGTGGTTGCTAAGAATAAGTTGAGAAGAGGAATGAACGAGTAGAGCAGAGAAAATTTTTAGAGCAGTGAAATTATTCTGTGCAGTACTATAATGGTGGATACATGTCATTTTACTTTGTTAAAACTCATAGAATATAGAACACCAAGAGTGAACCCTTTATTAAATTATGGACTTTGGATAATAATGACTTGTCAATGTAGATCCATCCCTTGTAACAAATGTAACCCTTTGGTATGGGATGTTAATACAGGGGAGGTTGTGAATGTGTGGGGCCCCAATTCTGCTGTGAACCTAAAGCTGCTCTAGAAATTGAAATCTATTAAAAGGTAGAGCATATCAACAAACCAATAAAATAGAAAATTATGGGGTAAGACTTCAAAAAAGACAAATTTAGGTATGAGCTAGGCAGCATCACTATAGATTCAATAGTGGTTTTAAAAGCTATGGGACAGTATGGGGATTCCTCAAAAAACTAAAAATAGACTTACCATATGATCCAGCAATCCCACTCCTGGGCATATATCCAGAGTGAACCTTAATTCAAAAAGACATATGCACCCCAATGTTCATAGCAGCACTGTTTCCAGTAGCCAGGACATGGAAACAAACTAAATGTCCATCAACAGATGACTGAATAAGTAAACTGTGATATAGTTATACAATGGAATACTCCTCAGCTATAAAAAATAAAATAATGCCATTTGCAGCAACTAGATGGACCTGGAGATTATCATTCTAAGTGAAGTAAACCAGAAAAAGAAAGAAAAATACCATACGATGTCACTTATATGTGGAATCTAAAAAAAAAAAAAAAAAAAAAGACAAATGAACTTATTTACAAAGCAAAAACATACTTACAGACATAGAAAACGAATTTATGGTTACCAGGGGTGTAAGGGGGTGGGAAAGGATAAATTGGGAGTTCAAGATTTGAAGATATTAATATATACAAAATAGATGAACTGCAAGTTTGTACTGTATAGCATAGGGATGGAACTGTATTCAGTATCTTATAGTATAATAATTTATGGTGAAAAAGAATATGAAAATGAATATATGTATGTTCCTGTATGACTGAACTATTGTGCTGTACACCAGAAAATTGACACAAAATTGTAATCTGACTATAATAAAAAATACTAAAAAAAAAAAAAAACTATGGGAAACTCATTTGGGATAAGTCAAAAATTAGATGAAATTACTGATGAAACTTGAAATCATGAAGAAATGAAAACCTTCCAGTTCTATAAACATTAAGGAGAATAAATCATTACATATATATAAGATACTTTTAACCACAAAAAAATTTAATAAGAAGAAAAAGAAAGGATAATCCCTAATTCTATTTATGGCTAACTTTAATCTTCATGTCAGAAGCAGGTTCATGGCAGTTTGAGAAAAATAAAAATGACAGTTTGGAAAAGAAAAAAATTACCACTTGTGATAATAGCACAAAAATCTAAAATAAATATGAACTTGCTAAATCCAACAATGTGTGTGGATATCCATACAACTATATTTAAAACAAAACGTTAAGACCAAGCAGAGTTTTTTATCTCTCAATTTTCATTGTCCTGATAGATGATGTCAGTGACTTACTAGTGAATTTCCTTTATTTCTCAAAGATCATTACTCCTGGCCTCCTGTCATTCTCTCCAAAGATACTCTTTTCTGAATTCTTATGTACATGGACATGTAGATGATGCTTCCAATATCTTCACTGCTCAGATCCAACCTGCTTCCTCAGCTGATCTTGTCTTCTCTCCTGCTTCATCCACTCGTTTCTATGGTCGCATCCTAATGTTTGCCATTATCAGTAACTTAACTTCTCCACAATTTTGACTTCACGTAACTCACTTTCTGACCATCTAATTTTTTTTTCAGCCTGCTTCCTCTATGACTGGCTACAAATATGCTGGAAACAAGTTCTCCTAGTTTCCCTTTATCTGAGAATGTATGTATTTCCCCTTCATCTTGAAGAATATTTTTGTGGGATAGAGAATTCTGGGTAACAGTGTTTTTCTTTCAGTATTTGAAGACTCTAATGCCACTTCTATAGTTTCTGCTGAGAAATCTATTGTCATTTGAATTGTTGTTCTCTTCTATGTAATGAGTCATTTTTTCCTCTTGCTGCTTCTAAGATTTTTTCCTTTGCTTTTAGTTTTCAAAGTTTGAATATGATGCATTTTGGTATTTGGCTTCTTTGTGTTCACTAAGCTAATTGAGTCTATGGCTTCATGTCTTTGTCAAAACTGAGAAGTTTTTATTCACTATTTTGAACACTTTTTCATCCCTACCCACTTTCTCATCTTCTTCCAGGATTCTGATAACTTGAATTTAGATTTTTTTTTGTTATAATCCCTCAGATTCCTGAGGTCTTTTCCCTTTCTTTTCTCTCTCTCTCTTTTTTAAGCGATTTTTTCCTCTCTGATGTTCAAATTTGCTGACTTCTATTGTTCTCCCTTTCAGTACACTGGTTCTTTCCTCTTTTCCCTCGATTCTGCTGTTGAGCTCATACATTGAGTTTTAAATTTTTGATTATTATATTTTTCAGTTCTAACATTTCTGTTTGATTCGTTTTTTTTTAAATCTTCATTTCCCTTGCTGGAAATTTCTATTTTTCTCATTTGTTTTTAGCATACTCACAATTGCTTTTTGAAGTATGTTCGTTTGTTTTACGATGGCTGCTTTAAGATTCTGAAAGATAATTCTTATATCTTTGCCATTTTAATGATGCCATCTTTTGATTGTCCATTTTCATTCAGTTTGAGATCTTGCTGGTTTTGGTAAAACAATTGATTTTTCAAATGAAACCTGGACATTTTGAGTATTACATTATGAGATTCTGGATTTTATTTAAACTTTATGTTTTGACTAGTTTTCTCTGCCACCATTCTGGCAGGGAAGAAGGTGTTGCTATTTGACTTCTATTCCCAGCTGGCAGTAGAACAGGTTCCTAAGTTGACCTCCATTGACTCCTAGGTTGGAGGCTCATTACTACTGGGCAGGGATGACAATTCTGTCTCCTCACTTGGCCTCCTTTGATATTACTCCAGCAGAAAGCAGAAGGAATGGGTACCACTTTCCTTCTTTAATGCTTTACAGGGGGTGGAAGTTCAGGCTTCCCTCTCTACCAATACTGGGGAGGTAAGGATGGTGGAGCAGGGATGAATACCCTAGTTCTCTACTTGGCCTTTGTCTGACACTACTTTAGCGGAGGGGTTGGGGTGACTTCTTACATCCTGTAGAGGGTGGAAGTTTAGGCTCTTCACTCTGCCTTTGCTGGTATGAGTGTAAGTGTGGCTAAACTTTTTTCCTCAGTTTTGGCTGAAGTAGAATAGTTATTGTATAAGATTTCTGTCTTGGTAACCTGCCTCTGCCTCTGTTTTGGTTCTTTGGTTTAAAAGTATGGGCTTTTGTTGTGGCTTTTTGTTTGCACCCATTGGCGTTTCTGAATTACCAGCTTCTTCATTTCCAAGTCTGGATTGTCTGAGGCAAAAAAAAACCCAGGTAACTCATCCCCATGTCCTTCCTTAGATTCTGAAGTCACTTGTAAGTTTGTTTCTTATCTCTGCCTTTCAGAGTCTCCTTATGTTTATTTTATGTAGAGTGTCTTAAATTTTTACTTGTAATTAACTGAAGGATGCTCTGGAAGTATAACCCTTCTTTTCCACTTTCTGAGAACATTGAAGTAGTCTGAAGAGAACCTCTACAAACTCCCACAAAATATTCATCCATCAATAATTATTTTCACTTGCATACTCTAATCCCATATTCTGGACTATTTGTGTTGCTGTCTAAAAAAGTCCCCCCAACTCTGCATTAGATCCCTTCCAAATCTTCCTACTCCAAGTTACTTCTTCAGCAGTCCCTTCTTTTTCTTTCATTATCAACTTTTCATTTTCTATTTGATCTTTTCTTTTCACTTTCCATTTTCTGTTAGACTGTTACCTTCAACATTTCCTTGACTCAAGTTCCCCTGCCAGATAAACCATTAGCAGCAAGTGGATAGTTGATAATGATGAGTTCAAAGTGTCATGCAATGAAATTCTGTAGAGCAGTTAAATACAATTGGCTATATTTACATATACCAATTTTTTAAAAGTTAAGTGAAAAAATTAATTTGCAAAATACTTGTATGGTATACTCTGTTTCTATGTACATTTCATATCCCCCCAAAAGTGACTGTACATGTGTGTATGTGTGTGTATATATATATAAACTAGTTTACAGAAATATGTATTTGTGTATGTAATATAAATAGTAAAGGCATAAAAACATCTGAATAGTGATGACTTTTGCCTTTGGAGGATGGGAAGAAATGGAGTGGAGATAGTTTGAAGAGCTATAAAAAGATGGGTTTTGGCTATATCCACAAAATTTAATTTCTTTAAAAACTCTTGTGCAAAATGTTAACATTTGTTAAATCTGTGTTGTGTAGATTTTGGAGTTTGGCGTATGTTTGAACATTTCCATAATTAAACAGTTGAAATGTGTTTACTCATGTATACAAATGCCTTCAAATTTATTGTGCAATAGTAATTAAGTAGTATTCACATAGAAATTAACAAATTTTGCATGATTTTATTTCTAGGTAAATAGTTCACATCAACAACCATGAATACAGCCCTTATATTTAAGAAGATATTATTTTTATATCTTTCACTCTGGACTCCCTTGGTGTTCTGGGCATATTTCTCTGTTGTCTTACCAACATTTTGAAATAATGTATGTGTTTAGGCCTCAGCATTAGACTCTATTGATCTAATTCTTCACCGGCTAACATTTTGTCGGGTGCACTGTTGGTGATTAGTGGAACATGGTACAAATTAGCCCGTAGTGCTCTGATCCTTTTCCTGACACATATCAGACCATGTAGGAGTTTCCTTTAAAATTAGTAATTTAACTTCACCGTGGGATGTGTGTGAATGAAAATGTAAGTAGAGATTGAAGTAGAGTAGAGTGAAGAGAGATTGTGTTTTGGAGTAGGTGTTTGCATTTTATTTATTTATTTAATACTTACTTATTGTTACTGTAGGGGCTTTGTCTGTCTTATTCACTGATGTCCCTTTTCATCTGCGAAAAAAGCCTAGCATAATCAAGGTGCTTAACTAAAAATTTTGAATGAATGTGTGGATAAAGAAAGAACTACAGAAGACAAAAGACCGATTGTATTTAGACTAGGCTAAGTGAAAACATAAAGAGGGCTTTTCTTGAGTTTTTATCTATTATGCATATTGGTTCTTCTTGACTTTTTTTCCTTAAACATCTCCATTCTTCAAGTATTTTTTCCACTTTTTTAATATTGAAGTATAGTCAGTTACAATGTATCAATTTCTGGTCTGTAGCATAATGTTTCAGTCATACATATACATATATATATTTATTTTCATATTCTTTTTCATTATTGGTTATTACAGCATTGAATGTCAATGTGGAAATACTAACTACTATATGTAAAATAGATAAAAAACAAATTTCTTCTGTATAGCACAAGGAACTATATCCAATGTCCACCGTCTTTTCAGTATTCATCACTGAATATCTTATGGCATGGACTATAGCAGACCTCATTTTTAGGGACAATATTAAATCTGCATCGATTTGCAGTCGTGTAACAACACTTAGATACAATAAAGCTTATTAATGGCCTTCTTTTCCAAAGACCAGAATGACAGTTGTGTACATGAGTGTGTGGGTGTGACCTTTCATGCATGCTGATGCATTCCACCGTTACGCTTTCTAGCTAGCTGTAAACAGTAATTATAGAAAATCCGTAATAATTTGAATAGAGCAAATTATAAGGAGGAAGAAGCTTCTTCCTGTCTGCTGTAACTCAGCTTTATTAAATACAGAATATCAAAAATGATTTATCAGGATTGAATAGATTTTTATTGTTTCAGGAAAGATAGTTCTCTGTTTTATGTAATTGAAATTGGAAGCAATCTCTGTTAGAGCTCAGCAACAGTTCCCGCCACCCCTGTCTAGGCCCCAGAAGTAGAGAGGTGTAAACTACAGTAGTGTAATTACCAGCAGTATTGAATGAATGAGAAATTTTCTCCCTGAGATTATGTCTCTTAATACTGAGTCAAAAGGATTAATTTCCATGTTTTAATAGTCAAAAGTGGGCTAGGAAAATGCACAGACAGTTTATATAACAGCAAACATACTTCAGGAAAGATAGTGAGAATAGCAGAAGCTACACCACACAGTCTTTCAGTACAACTTTGCATTGTTTGGTTTGTTTCCCTGTTGTTGGGAATTTTATTCACACCCAAATCAGTCAATAGTTGTTCTGTTTCACTGTATCATAAGGAACAAAAAAGATACAGGACATGTTGTCCCCGCCACTATGAATGCTGCATTTCCTGGCTATTAAGAATTTGTATTTCTGATGATTATTTATTTATAAGCCATAGCCTACGATCTCAGATTTTTTTTTTAAGAAAACTTAAAAGAATCTTGGCATTAGAAGAGAACCTTAAAGGGCATTTAATCTAACTATCATCTAGAACACCACTACAGCAATCAAGATATAGAAAATTCCCATGACTCCAAAGTGTTCCCTTGGGTCCCTGTGTTGTCAGTCTCCTCCCTACTCCCAGTCCTTGGGAAACAGATCTAACTTCTGCCCCTATACTTTTCAGTTTTCTAAAATGTCATACATTATGCACCCTTCTGTGTCTGACTTCTTTCACTTAGCACAATACTTTTCAGGTTTATCTGTATCACTGTAAGTATCAGTGACTTGTTCCTTTTTACAACTGAGTAGTATTCTAATATGTGTTGTATCGGTATTTAGCCATTCTTCATTTGTTGGACATTTAAGTTGTTTCCAGTTTAGGGCCGCTATGCATAAAGCTGCTGTAAGCATTTACAAATAAGTGTGTATGGAAAATATGTTTCCTTTTCCTGAGTAAAAACCTAGGAGAGATATTGCCAGATTTTGGTGAGTAAATGTTTAAATGTATACAAAATGCCCCAAGTGTTTTCTGAAGTGGGCTGTTATTATTTTGCAATCCCACCAGCAACATACGAGAGTTTACGTTGCTCCACATCCTTGCTTTGCCAGAACGTGGGATTGTCATTTAAAAAAAAAAAACAACATTCGACATTCTAGTAGATGTATAGAGGTATCACAATGTCATTTTTGTTTGCATTTCCTAGTGAATAATGATGTTGAATATCTTTTCATATGTTTTTATCTATTCGGGATGTAAGTAAGTATCATATAGGTATTTACATGCACTTTGTTCCTATCTATTAGCTATCTTTTAATTTTTTAGAAGTGTCTTCCAAAGAGTAAAGGCTATTTTTTGTTGTGTTTTTAATTTTGATGACATCTTATTATCTACCAGTTTTTATCTTAGGTTTGCGCTTCCTGAATCCAGTTTAACAAAGCTCTGCCTATCTGAAGATCAGAGATGTTTCTCCTGCTTTTCTCTCTAGAATTTTATAGATCAAGATTTTACATTTTGATCTATCATCTACTTGAATTTATTTTTTTAATTTTTATTTTTTATACCATACGAAGTACTAGTCAGGAAGGCCTTGGTACCTTTTTCTTTAGAAAATTAATTTGTCATACATATATGGATTTGTTTTTATTTTATATTCTGTTCTATTGATATGTATACCCACTTTCGTAACAGTGTCACACAGATATTAGGTAATATTGTTCTTCTATTTAAAAATCATTTGACTATTTTAGTCCAAAGTATCTTAATCATGGAATTATTGACGTTTTGCACCAGGTAATTCTCCATTGTAGCAGGCTGTCCTGGGCATTGTGGGATGTTTAGCAGAATTTCTGGCCTCTACCTCTACCCACTGGATGCTGGTAGCAACATCCCTAGTTGTGGTTTTGATAAAAGATTGATTAGAAGTCTTTATTGTACACCTTGTTTTGTTTCTGATCTTAGGAGTAAATAATATTTCTGATCATTATGTGATGTTTAGCTGTAAGATTTTTGAGGTTGTTGTTGTAGATGCTTGTTAGCAACTTGAAGAAGTTTTCTTGAATTCCTAGCTTGCTGAGAATTTTAAATCTGGGATGAGTGTTGTGTTTTGCCAAATGGTTTTTCTGCATCTTTTCAGTTCTGCATCTACTGAGACTATGGCTTTGCTGTCTTATTCTTTGTAGGGTAAATAACTTTCATTAATTTGAAATGTTAAATTGATGCTACTTTCTTTGTAAGACTCATTGGGTCATGGTGTATTATCCCTTTATATATATAATGCCAGATTTTATCTGCTGTATTTTGAGGATATTTTGAGTCTGGGTTCATTAGGGATTTTGGCTTGTAGTTTTCTTTTGTAGTAATATAGTTTTTCTGATGTTGGTATTTGAGTAATAATGGCATCATAGATTGAGTCAGTGTTGTCAAATTTCTGTAAAAATTTGTGTAGAATTTGTACTATTTCTTCCTCAAGTTTTTCTTCCAGTAAAGCCCTCTGGATTGGAACTTCCTTATGAAAAGATTTTCAACTTTTAAAAAACTATCAATGGAGATTTTCTGTTTGTTTATTCTGAGCGAGCTTTTGTCATTTTGTCTCTCAAACAATTTGTCCACTTTATATAGGTGTCAAAATTATTGGCACAAATTACTGAAAATATTCCTTTATTGTAATTTGCTGTATTGTAATATTCTGTTAGTAATGACTATCTTTTATTCTTGGTATTGGTAATTTTTTGCTCAGTATATCTAGAAGTTTGTCAATTTTACTGATTTTTTTTCAAGACCCAGTTTTTTGTTTCATTGATTCTCTCTGTTACAATTTCATCATTGACTTCTACCCTTATCTTTATTATTTTCTTTCTTCTGTTTGCTTTGGATTTAATTTGTTCTTCTTTATCCAGTTTCTTAAGGTGCAGTCTTTTCTTAATTAATTTGATACTCACTTATTTTTCTGAGATAAACACTTAATGCTGTAAACTTTCCTCTAAGAACTGCTTTGTAATGCATCTCACAAGTTTATATGTCATGTTTCAATTTTCATTCAATTAAATATGTTCTAATTTTCCTTTTGATTTACATTTTGACCCATGGGTGTATAGATGTGTGTTATTAATTGCTAATGTAATTTTTTCTAATATGAGAAAACATGTCCTGTGTGATTGTAATTATTTTGTTTGTTTAGCAATCTCAACTTTTTTATGAGCTTAAGAAAAGTTATGATGTTACAGATTACCCAGATTTGTCTTACAGCTTTCTCAGTCTTAAGCAGAAACAGAACTCCTCATGCAGAGTTTGAAAAATAATTACTAATACATAGTTCTATAAATAGAAGAAAATACATCTGAATATTATTAGTGGAGACTTTTTTCCCTTGTATCTGTGGTAATATAAATATTTCCATACTTTCTGTTTAATCTTTATCTATAAATTGTCTCCTCCATCAAGTAATTTTCAAAAAGAAATTTTGAAAAACAAGCCATCCAATAAGCTAACTAATGAAAGTCTCTTTTAAATAATGAGGTTTAAAATGTTTTCTGTCCAACTATTTATTATCTCATTTTGTGTTGAGAGTGTAAGTAACAGTCACATATCTTTGGAAAAATAGGCAGAATTCTTTATCTCACCCTATTGGCTGACATGTAGACTATAGCTCTATAGAACATATAAGACTCAATGCCCTCTCCTTCCATTTGTAAATCTCTGTACTATTTCTAAGTCTTTGTATGCCAACAGAAGTTAAATCAAAGTAGTAAGAAAATCATATGTGTTTGAACAAAAACCACATTTATTCTTTTAATGTCTTTGCAGATTTCAAGAAATTGTTAGCCATGTTTGAAGCCTTATGTTTGTTATTATGGTCAAATTAGATTTTGTATATGAAATAATATTTTGAGCTATAAGATGAGAGACAAATGTTAGTAATATGGTTTATGCATGCAGTGTATACTCCATAAATATGTTTTGAATTGACAGTGCTTTTAAGGATGCAGGAAATTTCCACAAAACCTTCAAAGCTTTAAGAAGAAAAGAAAGTGAGCTCTGTTTTTGCTGCTATGATTTTATTCTAGTTACTATTACGTAAAAAAAATTTTTGAAAAAATCACCATGCAATTAGGATAGCGTTGCTTTTATGAGACTGGATGTCGTCTTTTAAATACCATCCAGTCAATGCACATATGTTTAAGGAATGTTTGTACTTTGCAGGAATGTGTACAAATTCTGTTGAATAAGAAATAGTTTAAGAACTCTAATATGGGAAAAAGACGTCAATGGGTTGGAAGTGTCTAGTCCCACATTACAGGAAGGATGATGCTTCTTTCCTGGGTTAGTGCTCAGTCTTTGCTATGCCATCTTTAATCCTTCCTCTGTCTTCTCTCAAACATTTTTAAGTAGAAAACTAAAGAAAAAAACTTACAGGTATACACTTGTGGTCTTATGTTTTAACGTCTCATATTAAGATAGAACCTTTGGTTAATAATCATACTAATTTTAATCTAAACTAGAAAATGAATTTGAGTCCTGCCCACTACATTGCTTCTTCAAAGGGCAACAGATTTTGTAAACACACATACACATACAAATCTCTACTGACCTGTGTATGACATCAAGTAGTATCTTTTGTCATCAATTCTGTCATGATTAAAAACAATGCCTTTTATTAATAATTTCTTTTATAAATATTTGAAAATTTTAAGATGTACTTACTTTCTGTGACTGAAATTTATTTTTACATTCAAACAATTCAGGACACCATTTTACTTGCTACAAAAAGGTTTCTTAGGAAATATAGAACTATATATACCTGGACACAGGAGATTGGCATTTGCAGATAGGCTAAATGACCATCAGGCACTCACCAACTGCACTGAACTCAAGCATTTTTAAAAATACAAATTCATGCAAATATAGGCAAATCCTTTACTCTTTAACATATTTCTGAATAACGTCTAAAAGGACAAGTTTAAAATAATGATGAAACTCTAACTTTAAAGATACATAAATGCTATAAAAAATAGATTCCTTATCCAAGGGTAAATTTCTCTTTATATCTGTACCCAGCTGGCAGTGGGTGGTATCTCATTCCTGGAAATTCCTATCTTGAAAAGCAAATGCTTAGGGGAATATTCATTTAGGGAGGAGCGATGGCGTCTTGGGCTCTGAAATGTCATTTGGAGAAGTCCTTGAGTGCAGGGCAGAGAAATGTGGCTGTGCTTTCGCAGACTCTGTAACGCTTAGGTCTTATGGAGTCCTGATGGCTCTGTGGACCATGCTGTGTACGGCAGCATGATGTGACTGGACTTATGCCACAGCCCCACTGATGGAATGACTGTCATTAGCATCATTAATATGCATGCATTCTCCTTGTTCTCTGGATCTGTTTGGAGTTTTTAAGGAAGCAGACTGTTGATGAGGATTCAAACTGATGACCGTGTCCATTTTATTTTTAAAACAAAAGCAGTTTATTATTACCCATGCTTGGGACCAAGTTGGAGAAATAGAAAGGGCATATTAAAATGATGTGGTGTAAAATAGAATGAATTTGGTTTTCATATGTGCAGTTTTGGTTTGTGATACTCTTTATCGCATTTGTACAATCTCTTCTTATGCTTCATTATTTGAATATGGCTGATTATAATGGCACGTCCAGGCTTTTCTAAATCTAATAATAAACCAGGTTAAAGAAGGAGTAAGGCTTTCTCTGCTGATTGATTTTTATACAACTTTTATTCTTGATTACCAAAGGTAAAATACTGTCATAGAAGGAATCTGGGAAAACACAGGAGTGAGAAGCTCCAAACAAAACTACCTAGAACCACTCATTCCCACAGATATTTTTGATATTTTGCATCTGTTTGTCTTTCCCAGCTTAGGGAACATTGTGACAACAATGTTGGGTCTCTAAGTATGAGGACTTGAAATGTATCCCTACGTTTGTGTTGGACTGAGTTCTCACACAGTGAGTAGATAAAAGAGTGGCAGATATATTAAGAATATACCATTCATGGTTGACTTGCAGGTGATATCTCTGAGCATAGGCAAAGAGAGGCATCCTGCTAAACTATGAAATAAGCTGTGTTGATACTTAATCCCTGGACCTTGGGTCTTGGATGTGTCCTCTTGCTTCTGCATGCTTCTCATGCCCCTGCAACATGTGTCTTCTAATGTCCTGGTCCCCTATTCCAAGCCAGCCCATGGCCATATGTGACTCTACACTGGTATCAGGATTGAGTCATGTGTACAACCTCCCAGGCTTAGAACTTCTTCCCTACATTCTTACAATGGACCTTAGATGACCTACAAGACCCTACATGATTTGGCTCCAGGCTTCGACTCTAGATTCATCTCCTGTCATTCTCCCATTTGCTCAATGAGAGCCAGTTGTATATTCCTTCTTTCTGTTTTGTTCCTTGAACATGTCAAACTCATTCCTGATTCAGGGCTCTGGACTATGGTAACATATCTGGAATGCTCATTTCCTTGATCTTTACCAGTTCTCAGCTCAGATGTCACTTCTCAGGCAGGTCTTCCTTGACTATCCCTTTAAGTAACTGTTTAGTCAACACCTTCCCTTTCCTTGATCCCATTATTTTTTAATTTTTAAATTGAAGTATAGTTTATTTATGACATTTTATTATTTTCAGGTATACAGTAATGT
Source organism: Vicugna pacos (assembly GCF_048564905.1). Lineage (NCBI taxonomy): Eukaryota > Metazoa > Chordata > Mammalia > Artiodactyla > Camelidae > Vicugna > Vicugna pacos. Next base: position 65,388,928 of record NC_132993.1, on the reverse strand, counting down.
GATTCAATTATATATATATTTTTTCCCCTGTGCAATACAGTAGGTCCTTGTTGTTTATCTATTTTATATATAGTAATGTGTATCCGTTAATCCCAAACTCCTAATTAATCCCTCCCTCCCCCTTTCCCCTCTAAAAATAGAGTTACCATATGATCCAGCAATCCCACTCCCAGGTATATATCTGGAAAAGATGAAAACTCTAATTTAAAAAGATACATGTACTCCAGTGTTCACAGCAGCCCTGTTTACAATAGCCAAGACATGGAAGCAACCAAAATGTCCACTGACAGATGAATGGATAAAGAGGATGTGGTAAATACACAGTGTGGAATACTACTCGGCTATGAAAAATGAAATAATGCCATTTGCAGCAGTATGGATGGACATAGAGATTATCATATTGAGTGAACTAAGTCAAAGACAAATATCACAGGTATCACTTACATGTGGAACCTAAAAAATGATATAAATTAACTTATGTATGAAACAGAAGTAGACTCACAGACATAGAAAACAAATTTATGGACCCCATTATTTTTAATGGCACACATTGTTTAAAATTGCTTTGTGATTTTTATGAATTTATTGTCTATCTTGTTTCTTTCCCACTAACCCCCTCATTCTCACACAGAAACTTAAACTCCATGTAAATAGGGACTTGATCTGTTATAGTTACCTCTGTGCTTCCCTTGTTTAGATAAATCTAGTTCAGAAAAAGTGCTTGATAATTAAATTCTGAATGAATGTTGGTTATTAGAGCTTGATTATCTAATAGGATGAGTATGATTAGTAGATAAGTTCCAGATCATGGAATCTCAAGAATCTTTTTACACTCACTTGGGACAGTGAGAGCCTAATCCTCAAAACCAAAAATGCTGTCCACCTTCTCCAGAGAAAATGGGGAATAATTTTTATTCCTTCCTAACATAAATATATATTATACTATAGCATGATTTTTAATGACTATTATATTTTATTGTATAGATATAATGTATTTTAAATCACGAGTCCCTTATTTTTGATCATTTGCATTTTTTCCTTCCATCTTTTCTGTATTGTGAATGTCACCCCCATAGATATCTTTGTATATATCTCTCGTGTCCAATTCTGATTATTTCCTTTGGCTACAGTCTTTGAAATTAAATGCCTATATTAAAATATATCCCCCTCTTTGAATATTTTTCATATTTTTATTTCAAAGTCTGACTCTCAACATATATGTGATTTAGACACATTAGAAAGAGCACTTCTTTTCAGAAAAGTTTAGAATTCTTGGAGCCACTTGTTTAACTTTCTAGTTTTAATTTCAATTTAACTGCATTACTTAAGTGGATAAAGATTGATTTTTTTCCAGAAGAAGAGCCAGAGAAAAGTAATTTGTCTCATTCTGTAGCCAGTGCAGCCCAAATAGAAATGTCAAGTATTTCAAGTTGTGACTTTTCTTGCTCTTGTTGACTATGTTACTCTTAAAATAAATGGAAGTTCAGCAAAAAGTGGGCTCAAAATATACCAGAAAGAAATAGTATCCTTATTGCTCATAGTTTTAATGAATAGAATCCTTTAATCTTACTTAGAGAGATATGACTCTCTTTCCTTAAAAATTAAACTTTATATTTTCTCTCAAAAGGATGAAAATTCCTTGCTATAAGAACCATTTCTAAAGCAGGTGTGAGTTTTTGTATGTTTGTTTGTTTTCCCCCACTTCTTGGCATGAGCAAAGAAATATAATGCAGTTGCTGCCTTGCAAAAAAACACCAATAATTTTGTACTCTAGAAATGTCTCAGTTAAAAAGGACGGAAGACATAGTATTTAGCCTTTGTGGTCTTACCCTTACCATACAGTCTAGCAATCACATTCCTACCTGTTACCCAACTGAGTTGAAAATTTCTGTCCACACAGAATCCTGTACAGGAACGTTAATGGCAATTTTATTCATAATTGTCAAAAGATGGACACAATTAAGATATTCTTCAACAGGTGAATGGATAAACAATTTGTGTTGCATGCATCCAATGAAATAATACTCAGTGATAAAAAGAAATGAGATATCAAGCCACCAAAGATGTGAAGGAACCATAAGTGCATATTACAAAGTGAAAGAAGCTTGAAATGGCTACATACTGTATAATATCAACCATATGACATGCTGGAAAATGCATAACTATAGACACTGTAGGAAGATCAGTCATTGCCAGGGACTTAGAGGGCAAGAAGGAGGGATGAATAGGTAGGTCACAGGGTGTTTTTGGTTTGGGGAAACTATTTTGCATGGTACTGTAATGATTGATACTTGACACTACATATTTATGAAAACTCAGAACTGTATGACACAAAGAATAAGCCTTAATGTAAACTAAAGGCTTCAGTTATAGTAGGTGATGGGTACTGGCTTGTTAACTTCAACACAAAAGCAATATGTTCATAATAAGGGACACTGTGTGCAGAGGTAAAATGGTATGTGAAAACATTCAGTGCTACCTGCTTTGTTTCTCTTTAAATCTAAAACTGTTTTAAAAATGAAGTCAATTAATTAAAAAAAAAACAACCCAAAGAATCAAATGTGGTTTTGCCTCCTATATCTGTCTCTTCAGTATCGTCTAGTGACAGGTTATACCTAATGATTTTTTTTTTTTATTTTGGATAGAGTCATTTCATCAATTTGATATTACAAACCCTCTGGCATAGCCTTTCTTAATTAGATGACTGTATCAATCATTTTTTCTTATTGCCAACCTGTCTCTTTCTCGTCTGGGGCCCTGTATTAAAGTCTCAGAGTGATTAACTGAATCAATATCTTTGTTAGTTTGGGCTTATATTTCTGTGGCACAGCTCTGTTGGATATAGTTCTGTCTGAAAAATGGTGAAGAGCATATTGAGTCTATAAATCCTTTCATTCTTGGATGTGCATAGTCTATATTATTTGATCTGATGTTAAATGGAAACATAATAATAATGTACACAAGTCTACATTCTAGATTTCTTTCAAATCAATCAAAGTATGTCACTGACCTTGCTGTTATGATCTTGCCTATAAAGCTTCAATTAATGATGTAACAATAACTATTTCATGACACTCTATTTACATACTCTAAAAAAGTAGCCTTATATTTAAAAGCAAAGAGATGATATCTTGAGTTTCAGAGAAATTCCTGCCATCTAAATGTTTAATTTTCTTAGTTAAATTAATCTGAAAGCAGAGAAAATGACTCAAGTGGGCTACCTGTAACTTGGATGTAGTGTTTTAATGTGATGGATAGAGGAAGAGAAGGGAAAATACTAAATTAGTTGATTTCACTTCTGTCTGTAGTTCGTTATGAACATGTTCATATAAAATTAATGCCAATCTACATGTTATCCCATACTATGGAAATTATACTGGTAAGATTCCATGCCATTCAGTGTTTCTCTAATATGATCTATAAATGCTAATGGCACTGTGTTCCCTCTGTTGCACCTGCTTTTCTCAGGGGATGAAAGTTCAGTTTAGATACAGCAAACTGTCTACACTATCTTATTCACACTGCTTTAACTAGAGCAACTTCTTCTCTTCCTTGGTGGATGAACAGAGCCTAAAAATGAGAGTTCTGCATTCAATCTCATATTGATGACAAAATTCCTTTAAAACAACTTGAATTTCAAGTGAATGAAACCTCAGTAGTTGGACTTTGAACCTGTCACTTTGCCTTTTCTCAGCTGTGACTCAGCACTTACGTGTATTTCCAGGAACAAATGATTTTGAAGTAGGAAGCTCTGGCTCCTTTGGTGCTTTATGTTTCCTTTCTCTTCAGTTAGGTTAGTGTTGATCTGGGAGACCGATTTTTGTGGTATGATAAGAGAACATACTCAAAGCTTGTGTTCATTGAACTATCCTAAACCTTGCTTTTTTCCAATTTAATAATTAAGACATCTTTGATAACAGTCTCTACCTTATAGTTTTATAGGAGAACAATGCCTTTTGCTTTAGTGTCTCCTTATTTACAGCTGGAATAAAGAGGCTAAAGTAGATTTATGTAAATATAATCAAGCACAATTATACTCTGATTAACATTATTGCATAAATATTACCTGAAGGGTAACATGTGTTTGTGTGTATCTCTTTAATGAATAAGTTATCAAACATAAAAAGGGGGGAGAGGGATAAATTAGGAGTTTGAGATTAGTGGATTAAAAACTACTGTATATAAAATAGATAAACAACAAGGATCTACTTACAGCATGAGGAACTATATTCAATATCCTGTAATAAACCATAATGGAAAAGAATATGAAAAACAAAAAATATATATATATATATATATACACATACACACACGTATATAACTGAATCACTTTGCTGTACACCAGAAACTATCACAGCTTTGTAAATCAACTATGCTTCAATTAAAAAAAATAAAAAGTTATAAAACATATGAGTTAAGTAGATAAGTATGCAAGATCTGTAATAACTAGATAAACAATTCTGATATTCTTATATAATATATAAAAGGGAATTGTGGCTACATTTTCCAGGATTTTTACATCATTCTCACTATTTTGATAAAACTTGGCATTTAGTCAGATGGGATTTTGAGGAAAAAACTAATATTTTTAACTAAAATTTTTTCTAACATAATTTCATTGAATTATTTAATTGTTTTTCCTTCTCTAGGTCTCTAAATTTTCTTCTTGGTCTTAACTCTTAAAAAAAAATTTCTCTAAGCCTAGAAATATACCTAAAAGGAAATTATAATTGGTAATTTACTTACAAAATATTGAGCTAGTCTTGGCATTCATATAAATACATATAAGTGTGTGTGCATATATATACATATATAAATGTATATATACACACACATTAGCGAGGAGGGTGGACAAAGAGAAGGAGAGAGAGAGAGAGAGGGAACTACTTACATTCTGTAGTTACAGATCTCTTCAGTTTGGAATGGAGAAACAGTTGACAATATTTTCTTAAAGGCAGATTATATCCCACAATGGTGAACAATGACATCAGATCATCACCTTCTAGATTTCTTAGCCACAAAAGTAAGTCATTAATTCAAAGGCAGGAACTATGAACATTTTTCATGGACAATAGCAGCTAAACAATTGAAGCCCACTGGATCTAGACTTTACCTGAGAAATTCAATTGATGATGACAGTTGGTAAGTTGTCTTTAAATATCTTTATGTCTCACATTTGAATATTATTTTTGTAAATTCAGTGGATCCAAACACATACAAGTGTAACATAACTGAAAGGTTTATCACCTTGAAAGTTATTCACAAAAATATTCCCATATATATGGCAAGATATACATTTAAATGGTAATTCCAATACATATGTTATATCTTGCACTCAAAGACCAAAACCTTTTCCTATATCTTATTTTATTTATGTGACTATTTTTTGGCCTCTTGCAAGAGAAAATAGCCAGATGTGAAATATAAGATCCATCCACAGATGTCACCATGAAATATTGCTGGCTTCATAACATTTGCTCTATACTGTTCACTCTGGTCATTGTTAAGTATGTGTAACATTCTTAATATGGCCACTTTGTGGCATATCATATGTCTAATCATAATATTTTTGACTTTGAGTTGAGGTTAAGAGACACACAGTATGACCTTCACCTCACCTCTGGAAACTCAGACTTACTGTCACATCCAACAGTAACCTTTTGCATTTCAGATGCAGATTCTCATGATATCGAATGCCTACATTATTTATGATCTTTCCCTTGTTCATGACAATTGGAAATTAATGATGGCGTTGAGAGGAAGTCTGCTGTACCCATTCCACTCTGCATTAACCTAAAAAATGGAGAGGCAGTCATGTTCTCTCTTTCATATTGTCTTCCCACAGAGGAATTGTGTTTTAAACCTAATCCCTGAAAGTAGAATAATGGTTCCTAGCTAGAGATGCAGTATCCTCTCAGGGCTTATTACTTCATCAATGACTACAAAAATAGAATTTAGTCTCTTTTGGGTTAGAATTGCTCATCTTCCTGATGTGTTGAGCTTTGTTCACTGTTTCATACACTCCATCACTCTTGAGTTTGCCTGGTTCCTGGCTTCTCATTTACATACCAGGATTGTTCTCTCTGAAGTGTTTTGCTCCAATCCATTTAAGAGTAATAGATTTCTCTTGTCAGCAAGTACACAAAGCTTCATGCAGTTCATGGCAAGTTTTATCCTTTCAAGTGTGATTTGGAAAGAGGACAACTCAACTTTGTGACATTACGTTAGTAATACATTTTATATATCAATTTAGCTATTACTTTCACAAATATTTGGGTTCAGACTGTTTGCAGGAATGCTTTGTTAAGGATAAAGTACTTGTGAAGACATTCAGAATTTTCTCAGACTGAAAGCTTTTATGTATTTGTAAGACAGTCTTGCTGTCCTCAAATCTTATAGCCTTCTGGGAGCTTTTGTCTTTAATATTCAAAGAATATAGCTAGGAGCTTCAAACTTCAGTATATTCTCAAGAATATCCAGGAGGGTTCTCTGAGAGCTGTCATTTCTCTCCTTCAACTCTTGTTCTGATATTGTTTCTTCCAGTTTCTCAGTCATCACACCGAGTCTTTTCTTCATCTGCTCCTTATTAACTTCATCCTTATTGTTTGCTCGTAGACATCTCCGCCCACTGCTAGTGACACAAATTCATGATAATTGTATGTAGTCAATGTTCTAGTCAATATTTGGGGTATTGGGAGTTTTTTATAGCACTCTACAGTATGGACAGCGACTTAAAATTTAACATTAGCTATCACTCAAAAATTCATCCATTCCAATGCAGGGTGAACCTCTCATAGGTCATGCTCCCCTCGCCCCCGTTTATTGCCATCTTTTCTTTCTCCTTCAATTTCAAGTTCTGACACCAAGATTCTTGAAAACTTCTTGTCCACAAAAATTAGCTCACTTCCTCTTCTACAATGGAAATCTTGACTTTTAACTTACCTGTTGAAAACAAAACAAAAAAATCATTAAAGCGTTTTCTTCAACAGAGGACCATCTGCTCTCTTTTATAAAACATGTTCTTTGTAAATCCCCTTTCACTCTCGTTTTTGTTCTTCATGTTGTTACAAATTCATTCTTATAGTAGATCACATATTTATTCATCAATTCTTAAAGGAATTTATTTGTTAGTTGTCACTAAGTGGAGATTATGGGTGAAAATCTGTGCTAGATTCTGAGAGGTAGCACCAGCAATAAGGCTCAACCCTGCTGTCAAAATGCTCACACCCTACTGCAGTGGAGGGAGCAGTAAACAGACCAGGATGATGTAGTGTGGCTTGAACTGTGCCAGAGGATACTGTGGGAACACTGGTGGTGTTATCTCACCTGGAAAAGTAAGCAGAGGAGTCACGGGCAACTTCTTAAGAGGAAGATAATCTGACATATGGGGGCATGAGTAGGGAGGAGAATAAGAGAATAGTACAAGGAAGAAATGTAGAAATGAAGAGTGAGGGGGAATGACAGGAGACACTCTCTTAGGTGACCCTGAGTTGAGAACTAGCCCCTAAAATACACAACCTATTGTTAGCTTTCTTAGAGATCTTTTTATTCAAAATACTGCCTTTCTGATTTTTTTAAAGCTGGTTCTATTACTCTGACAAAGTCATATCTAAGATATCCTTTTCTTTCCTGAGCTGTAGCACTGAATCCTATGAGCTTTGTGAAAATGTATTCAGTTGAAAAGCTACCTATACAATATAATTTGTGCGCACCTGAGCAGAATTTCATCTCCTTCAAACAGGGTATCATTGTTTATAACAGTTATAAACAGCTGTTAAAAAGAACAACAGCATTCAGTTGGCTGTCAGTTTTGTATTTCGATGAAAGCAAACCAAAAGTTTGATACTTCTTCCCTTCTGAATTCACCAATGATGTTGTCATTTATGAATAAACTTAGAGGGTTAAGATTTACTTAATATGATACCTCCAAATAGATCATAATTTTAGAGAGTTTTAGTATGTAAAATATATTTTAGACATTAAAGAACTGAGTATGACTCAACACCCTCCCCCGCCATCAGTTCCATTACATGTGTTTTAAGGCATAAATACTGAGAAAAAGTGACAAAAGGCCCAATTTTATTCCAAAGAGCTTTGGCATGAAATTTAACTTGTCTATTGCAGTTCAAAGGAAAGTTTTCTAAATGAGGAGTAATTATGTTTAAATATTTATGTATATGTTAAAAACTCTGTTAGAATGCTTTGTGTCTTTTGATTTTAAATAGACAATGTATATTTTCTTTGGTTGTGTGGTACAATCCTTCACTGATTTTTAAGATGGTTGTTTGCTGGTCTTCTCCAGTTGTGTCTCATAGGTTGTGTGATTTGTGAATGTTTACATACTAGATGAAGGTTGATTTCTGTCCTGAAGTTGACTTTGACAAGGGACAGCATTTTTGGGGATGTCTTTTTTTTTTTCCCCTACATGACTATTCTGTTTTGAAGTTTTCAACAATATGTAGCACCTGAATGCAGCAGTGACCTTTCTGTAGCTCTTTAAATGAAAAAAGAAAAAGGGAAAAAGAAAAATCAAGCACTGGTTTGTAAAGTACTGAACTGAAGTGAAATTCTTCAAGAGCTCAAGTGTTCAGTGTCTCCCATATCTTCTCACAGAATTTGCCCTCATGGGCATGAGGTAAAAAATAGAAAAGAGAGAGTGACAGAGAGAGAGACATCTCAGTGGTTCATAATTAATGTCAGGGAACTATGATCCTGGCATGACACAAACTATATCACCAAAAGAAAAAGGTAAAGAAAAATGATGATTGCTCAGCAATTTACACCAGAGGATGAAAGGGGAAGGCATTTTAAATTAATGGTCCTGAAGCCTTGATGCTGCCCTGCCACATTTCATCTATCTTTTTCGAGTTGTATCTCCCATGAAAAGGGGACTTCACAGTCACTTAGGGAATACCAAACAGTAAATTTTTCAAAAGAAGGAGGCTTTTACATTTTACTTTAGAATTTTCTCTATAGTCCATAAGCTTTTAGTGTGGAATTTGATTAAAACACAGTCTGCTGCCTGGAAAAACTTCCTTGTAAAAGATGTCTAGTTTGATTGTCCAAATGGTATCCGACTGCAATATCTTTAATTGCATTTAAGAAACCTCTAGTTACCTTTCATTGTCATGAGATTTTTATAGACCCGAAATGCATTGTCTCTGTACTTATTTCCTTAAGGACCAGGAAGTTGGCTTTTGTAGAATTTGTATAGAACAGTTTTTGTACTGGTAAATTGTGGTCTCTCTTCGTTACATTGCACCTGTAGGGCTCTTCTGTCCACTCAGTATACATCTAATGCTTCAGTTCACGTAGCAAGCAGATGGCCAACTGAGGATCTGTAGCTGTATCAAAATAACTATCGGACGTCATGATTCAAATACCTGTTAAGGAAGGGTAATGTGGGCTGTAGTATGATTTGAACTTTCTCCTCAGTAAGCTCAATATTGCTCTTTCTCATGTCATTTTTCTAAACATGCAGAGGGAATAGTGCCTAGGAGAGTAGCCAGGAATTGATACTTAAGAGAAAGCATTCATGAATGTTCTGTTTCACAAATTGTGTCTAAGGGTTTTGAGCTAATAATGAAAATACATAATATTTTAAAAAATCCTTTCATTTCCAGATGTGCAGTTAACAGAAGTGGCTGTGATATTACATGCTTTTTCAGATCTGACTGTTGAGTGCCTATGTATGTGTGTGTGTGTGTATGTGTATATATATATACACATACACACATATGTATAACAAATATATGTATATATATAATTTTATACATACATACATACACATATATGTGCCTATATGTAGGTAGTGCATACATGGAGAGATCTCATGAGATCTCTCAACAGTGTTGTGTGTAAGACAATGTCCCAATGTCTTAAATAGAGAGGAGGCATTTCATCTGACATTAGCTTAGCAATTTTCTCTGTAACAGAGAAATCTGTAGGGTGTTAATATAAAAATATGCACCTAACAGGTACATCTACTTATATTGTCATTTTTAATGTCACAGAGGAAAAAATGACAAAAAAAAATACTAGAAGATTATGTTGAGTTTTGGAAGTTAACATGAATGCAGTTCAGCCAGAAAGTTAATGTCTAGGGTTGTCTCAAAAAAACAGGTGGAGGGAAAAAAATCCATGTTTATGGATTGGAAGACCTTATATTGTTAAGGTTTCAATACTACCCAAAAAGATCTATAGATTCAGTGCAGTTCCTATCAAAAGTCCAGTGATTTTTTTTTCAGAAATACAAAAACCCATCCTAAAATTCCTATAGAATCTCAGTGGACCCTTAATAGCTAAAACAATTTAAAAAAAAAAGTTGGAGGACTCACATTTCCTGTATTTAAAACTCATTACAAGGCTACAGTGATTTAAACAGTGGGGTACTAACATAAAGACATGCATATAGCCAAATGAAATAGAATGGAGAGACCAGAAATAAACCCTCATATATATGGTCAAATGATTTTTTCACATTTTCTTCAAATGATTTTTGATAAGAGTGTCAGACCATTCAGTGAGAGGAGAGTATTTTCCACAAATGGTACTGGGAAAAATGAATGTTCACATACAAAAGAATGGAATTGAACCCCTACCTTACACCATATGCACAAATTAACTCAAAATGAATGAAAAAACCTAAATACAAAAATGAAAACAATAAAAACCATAGAATAAACATAGCAGAAATCTTCATGACATTGCATTTCCAAATGATTTCTTAGTTGTGACACTGAAAGCACTGCAAAAGAATAATTTAAAACTTGGACTTCATCAAAACAAAAACTTCTTTTTCTTTACATCAAAGAACACTTTTCAAGAGCGTGAGAATGCCAACTAAGGAGTGAGAGAAAACATTCGCAAATCATCTATCTGACAAGGGAATAATGATTCAAAAAATCTATGATTCAAAACATATGAAGATATATAAACAAATATTCATAAACAGATGTTCACAGCCACATTATTCACAATAGTCAAAAGGTGGAAATAACCCAAATGCCCAGCAACAGATATGGATAAACAAAGTGTCTTACACACACACACGCACGCACACACACACAGTGGAGTATTCTTAAATGAAACTCTGATATGTATTGCAACATGGATGAACCTTGAAAACATTATGCTAAATGATATAAACCACACACGAAAGGAGAAATATTACATGATTTCACTTAAATGAGGTACCTAGAACAGTCAAATTCAATAGCCAGAAAATAGGATCATGGTTACCAAGTGCTGAGTGGGGAAAGGAGGAATGGAGTGTAAATACTGACTGGGTACATGTTTTCAGTCTGGGATGATGGAAGAGCTCTAGATATGGATAGCAGTGATGATCGCACAAAAATGTGAATGTACTTAATACCACTAAATTGGACACTTACATGGCTAAATGGCAAATTTTATGTATATTGTACCACAAAAAACCACCCCCAAAATCCCCCAAAACAAGAAGGCACATGTAAGACCACAATTCTTGTCTTAACACAACCAGCATTGTGACATCTCATCTCTGAGCTAAGGCTCTTTGCTTTGTGTACTACTGTGAGGAGCAAGTGAAGGCCCTCAGAAAGCTCATGTGAAATTTGAAGAGAGCAGAACTCCATAGATAAAAGGAAATAGAAGAGACAAGTATATAAAGCTTCTTAACAGATTTACCACCATGATTTGCCTAAGTATTCACTGCAGTTCAGAGAGAACTCTTGGGTGAGAATTTTCTGTTTGAGACATTGATTTTATAGGGTATGAAGATTTGTAACATGCAGTGTATCAATGATTGAGTAGAATCTTGTTTTAATAACTGAGGAAGGAAAGTGAACACTTGAACTTTAAAAGGGGAAAAGCAATGTAACGGGTAGAGGTGTTTTCCTCGATAAGACCACATCTTCATTCTACCTTTATTTCATTGTGGTGTCATCACAAATTTCACCTTGACCTAGCACCTTGTTTCCTTTTAGGAATAACTTCTTGTTTGTATATGATAGGGGTGAGATTATGTGCTCAGAGGACTTGGAGACATTATAGATCAAGGAGATTCCCTATTGCTTTCCTATCTGCTTTGGAAACTGTAATAAATGGAGTTTCCTAACATTGTTAAGCAAAAATAATTTTGCATGGATCTGTATAAGTCCATACATAGAGTAGATGTATGAATAGAAGCTATTTTCTGCTCTTAGAAGTTTGGATATTCTTATACAAAAATTTATATCCTTGAAGGGGAGACAATAAGAGATAGCAAACCATGTATGAGGATTGCCATTTCCCCTTTATAAAGTTTGGCTATCAGAGATATGTCTGAGCTATAAAGAGATGAGAAACTTGAAAACAGATGGCCCATCTGTTTCTGTCTGGATGAATTGTAGAGCATTTGAAAGAAATGTCAATCATGTAAATTGAAATCTAAGAGCACTCTACCATTCCAAAAGTTTTGTCTTAACAAGCCATTTGTGAATTGCTGCCCTATCTTTCCCTTATTCCACTGAACTGAGAGTATTTTCTGCTTTCTAGGATAATTTTGGTACCTGATCACATACCATTTATCTTTAAGTAATACAGAGCCAACAGGGATGGCTATGGGAAATCTAGCATCATTTGACTTTTCTCAGATGTTCATTGTAAGTGCATAATCCCAAATGAGGCACAATTATGAAGTAGTAGACTGGGTGGTTAATATCACAAACTTAGGAGGCAAAAAGGTCTTGAATTTAAATCATCTTATATTAAATTATTTAAATCTCTGTGTTATACACACATACACACACACACACCCCTTATATATAATACAAACTTTTCCAGAGAAGAAACAGTCTTTCATAAGTTATTTTGCATAGATTAAGCCCTGATAGCAACCATCAACCCAAGTCTCTCTGCCACGTTCTTTGGAGATCTCTTGTTAATATCATATATAACAATAGCTAGTATTGTATGTGTGTATGTACATATTTTATATACATATACTTATATATAATATAGTATTATGTGTAATTTTATTGGATATACATTTTTCATAATGGTAACATATGTTCAATAAAACTTCCAGTTTTTTTTGTTGTGGGGGAGAGAAGAGGCATAATAATTAACTAAAATGATGCTAACATTCATCTATAACGATTATAAACAATCGAAACTGTACATCAGAACCACAGGGGTAACTCTCTGAAAGACCAACATGCCCAGACCTGACTTTTTGGAACTGTTTTGGTGGGTTTGGAGTAAAGCTAAGCATCCTCTGTAGTTATAAAAAAACTCTTCCTGGAAATTCTCATTTGCTTTCTCCAGTTAATATTTATTATATACATGAATAATACTGCAGCATTCCTGTATTAGATAATTATTCCCTAACATATGTATTATTATTGTAATTCACAATAGGATAAATGAGACAGATGGGTGTATTTATTTCCCTTTCTGTTCTTCTAAACTCATGCTGAGGGGCTATCTTTTCATAGCTGTGTGTGAATTTTGGGTAGTTGATCTCCATGAGTTTTAGAGTCATTTTCAAATAATAAAAGTCATCCAGTTACACATACACACACACACACACACACACACACACATAGAATATCCTCAGTTCAGTTATTAATATGTGCAGACAAGTGTAGTATTGTAAATATCTCTAAATGAGCTTCAGACAAAGTTAAAGCCTCCCCTTACCCCAGCACAGCTTGAGTGATTAAACTGCTATTTGCTGCATATCAGAGAAGGCTGCCACTCACAGAATCCAGTATTCTAGATTTTTCAGGTGTGAGTCAACCTTAGTCCATGGTGTCCTCCAAAGTCATGGTAGGGACACTTACCAAGCTTCTAAAAGTTCAACTTGGAACCTCTTTCATTTGACTTACATATGATTTACAGAATAACATGTAAATTTTTCAGCCTCAGTAGTGTAAATGGAAAGGTATAGCAAATAGATCTGAGGGCGATGGTGGGTAAAGGAAAGGCATCTTCATGTAAATGTGTACAGGTGATGATATTTAAGATTTAAGAATATGATTTAAATTGCAAAGGTAACCAATAGTATTGTGAATAAAAGAATAATAAGAAATTATGAAGAGGCAGGAGAGAGCAGTTGATGAATGATACAAGTGACCATATTCTTACCTTTCAGGGTGGGGAGTCATAAATGATGACAGGAATTGATAAACCAAGAAAACCATGTGTAAAGGGGCTTATGGATAGAGAAGTTAGCAAGAGAAAATTTTAAATATTCTACAGCTTCCCTCATCCCAGTGTATATGAAGCTGGAGAATAGTGTGGCACAATATTGTAGCTCTTCTCTAATATCAACTTCATTAGAGTTAATAAAAGCATTTAAAAAGTACAGTATAAATTTATTATTCTTACATTTCTGAAATAAGTTCATCGGTTGAGTCCTTTCTAGATATACTAGAAATTTAATAATAAAAATTGTCAACCTTAAGTTTTTACTGGTTAATAATTATCAAAAAATGATGTTAGATACTTATCATGATAATATTTAATAAGGCAAGAATTAAGTTACTAGGGACCTTACCATATGTTGAAATTAACTAATATCATTATGCTTTTTAAAGCAATGTTTTGTTAAAGCAGCAGTGAGGCTCTCAATGGTCAGAAATCAACGCACAATTTGTAACTTCCATGATGCAAAAAATCCTGATTTATTTTCTTCTCTAATTGTATCTTCTTTGTTCCTGTGACTAATTTGTACCCCCTCTTCTTTTCTGTAAAATGTGAATGTTCTCAACTCTTTCCTGATGAACATTAAACTGTTTCCAAACTTAATTGTTACCAGAGAGGAAGGCAGGAAAGGGGATAACTTATAATCTTTGGGATTAACAGATACAAACTACTATATATAAAATAGATTTAAAAACAAGGTCCTATAGAATAGCACAGGGAACTATATTCAATATTGTGTAATGACCTATTATGAAAAAGAATATATATATATATAGATATATATATATATATATAATATATATAACTGAATCACTATGCTATACACGAGAAACTAACACAACATTGTAAATCAACTACAGTTCAATAAAAATAAAATTAAACTCTTTCCTAATTAAGAGTGGTGACCAGAAGAAATATGCCACCTTGCGTAGTTGACTGTATCCTGTGTACACCCTCTATCCATATTACATGTGCTAGATTTTATTCCTGAATAGACACAATTTTCTTGAATATGTATCTTTTCCACATGTCTATTTATTATTAAATATACAGTTTAGAATTTTATAATTATATTGTCTTACACTGTGTTTATATTAACCCTTTATCAGGTCAAGTATTTCCTTTTTCACTGTCAAGTAAAAATTAGGTTTTTGTTAAAGGAGCTGTTCTTTCTCTAACTTCCTTTAGTTAGGTGAAGAAGTGCCTACCTCTTGGTTTATGATCAAGGGACCTATAACCTCATCAAAATAAAGCCTATTTGCTACTAATTATATTTGGTACACAGTGACATGAAATTCATTTTCCATTTGGACTCTATTACTGAAGCTTCATTTAGTTACCAGTAATGAAGATTCTGGCTGTCTTAGTCACCCTCTGATTATTATAGCAATGTGTAGCATTTAAAAGTGAACTGAAGTGTTGTGCTGTACACCAGAAGTTGGCACAATATTGAAAACTGACTGTACTTCAGTAAAAGTATATTTTAAACAGTGAATGGCTTGATGTTAAATTCAATTTTATAAAACATCAAGGTGCATTTACTTTGCCCTATATAAGAAACTGAAGAGTATGCAAGATGAGGCTAATGCAACAGGTAAAATAAATCAATTCCACGTCTCAACTAATAGCCTTAATAGTTTAGCAAACCACATAAAAGTTTGCTTTTAAATGGACACTTAGGCTAATTTGACAGCATGCTTGCCATTAAGCGACAATTACTGTCATTAGAGTGACTTTTTTTTTCTTTAATCCCTAGTCCAGTTTAGGAAAAAACAAGAGATAGGAAGAAAAGAGGACAAACTGTTTACTTCTAACATTAAATTGTGGTGCCTTTCAGTGATACTCATTATGTTTACGTAGCTGAAACAACCAATAAATTTTCACAGCCAGTACTTTGCACCTGAAACACTTAATGTTTATTAGTTAAAATTATATGCTATATACATGATTGCTTAGAGAGAAGGGAGATTTTTTTTTTCTATAGCTGTGTTTTGTATCATAGCATTAGTCACTTTCTTCCAATTTTGGAAATAAGATAGAAACTTTCTGTGTAAATTGCATAAATTTCAGGGTTGTAAAACATTTTTTTAGCTTTAGTATTAGAACATGAAAAAGAGTTATTTTGGAAAATGTGAATCTTGACAGGCAAATACATTTGAGTGCAGATATAAAACCTGAAGCTGAAACATTCAACTGGCCTCTTCCTTCTCTAGTTTTCTCCTTCCTTCTCTGCCCTCCTTCCTTCGTTTCTGTCCTCTTTCCACTTTTCCCCTACAAAGCAGTAATAGTGCAAAGCCTATGCTGTTTTCAATGACAGTCGGTATTTAAGCAACGTAATTCAATGGTATAGTGCCTATTTTTCTAATCTACTTCTCTAGATCAAAGAAACAGGGGCGTAAAAACTTCATATTCTAAACATCTTATAATAAGCAAACCAATTGTTTGGAAATTTCTTTTTGTAATTTTATAGATCTAAGATTAATTCATTTTTTCCCGAAATCAAAGCGTTAAAAATGATATCCAATTAAATATTTTAAAGTTTTATTTCTTACCCAAACTTTAACAAAGCTGTACAAAGTGAGTTGGGCCTGAGAATCCTTCCACTGTCTGTTCTTGTCAATAAAGTTTTATTGGAACATAGTCATGTCTATTTCTTTACCTATTGCTCATGGCTGTTTTCACACTATAGTGGCAGAGTTGAGTAGTTGCAACAGCTACTGTGTGGCCCTATAAGCCAAAAATGTTCATTATCTTGCCCTTTATAGCAAAAGTTTGCCAACTGCTGCACTAGAGCATACGTGTAGTTTGATATCTTGACCTTGTAGTCAAAGACTGAAACATCATATATATCATTGGTTGGAAGCTGCTGCCTCATAATATATAAGATAATTCACCATTTAAACATTTATTCCTTTATTCACCATTTAGACATTTATTCCTTTATTCAACCATTCTTAAATGTTTCCTATGTGCTATGTATTTTGCCAGGTGATGAAAAGACAAAACAAGGTAAGATAGCCCTTGGTGATAAGAGAATATACAGTTATAAATTTTAATGTATTGTGCCAAACTCTAGTAGAAATGTGATCATTCTGTCACTCTTCCATAGTTTGTGAGGGCTATAGAAGTCATATTTGTCCCCTTCACCCTTCTAGTTCTCTAAAGTAGTAATTCTATCAAGAGTGAAACAGTGCCTTTAACTTCTGAAATCAGTGTCTGCAAACTGTTTGAGATATGCAGAGAATTTTCATACCTAATGGGCCACATAGCTGTAAGTTAAGAATTGTATTACTGGTTTTACTGGAATAATTATTCCCATCTTTTATATGTCCCTCCTTCACCTATATTCGTTTCCTGCGTATTTTTAGAATTAAACTCACGATAAGTGCCCTTTTTTTTTTTAAACATTACCATTTTATTCTGCTTTAAATAGAAACTGTGTTACTAGAATTTTCTTCTAGCAGCATTTACTTTGATTCTGTAAGAACACACTTGGCATTAATTACAATGGAAAGATATTCTGGGGGCCTGAAGTGGAAGAGATGAAATAGAACTCCTTTCACTCTCTCATCTGGCTTATCATTTACCTCTTTCTTAGTTTACCAGAGCTATGGATTCAGAGCTGCAGGTTTTTCTAAAGGAGGTCATATTTGTTGAACATATGTAAGTACAAGATGAGGCATGAGTATTTCCTGATCCTACCTCTTCTGGAAACATTCAATGATCAAGTATTCATTAAGAAGCTATTATATGTCCTGTAAGGCACTAAGTGATGACACCAAGCCTAAAGCTTCAGTAAAAATGGAATTTGAATTGGGTTGTTCCTCCATCTTTCAATCATTCCTGGCCACACGTGTGCCCCAGTCTACCTGTACCTCACTTCTCTCCAGCTTAAAATGTCTTCTGTTTTGAAATTGTTTCCAGTTTCTCCAGGCAGTTTTAACTGTTCCAAAGTCTATGTTAAAATAGCCCATCTCTTGGTAGCGATACCTAATATTTTGTGTGTGTCTGTGAATTATGTATTTACTGCTCAGACTCTTCCTAATTATCTGCTTTCAGAGGTCAGGAAGTTGTTTTTAACTCATTCTCCCTCCCCACCCCCGCCCACATTCCAGCATAGTTCCTACTTGGCATAGCATCAGACCTTATTATAAATACCAGTGGTAGAATATGATTGGGAAAAAAAAAATCACGTGTTCATTACCAGTTTTTTTAAATGTACATTGAATAAGAAAATATAACATTCTTTTGAAAATTAGAAGAAGATTCTGATCTAAGAGGATACTTTTAGATCAAAATATAATCATCTTGGAACTTACTGTCACTTAAACAAGTATTTGGTTAGGATTGATAATATCAACAATATTTGAAGACTACTGAGTCTGATAAAAAAAAAATCAGAACTCCAGGTCTTCTATAATTCTCCTTACTAGTAATATACCTGACTTAAAATTGAAAGAAAATGTACTGGGGGAAAGTGACATATTTGAGTCAATATTGTGTTATGAGTGATGATTAGACTTGCAGATTGAATTTTTACCAGCTTCTAGCCTAACGAGGCCTTATTATGGGGTATGAAACTATGTTAGGATGCTTATTTCGTAATTTTTGAGGTGAATTTTTGTATCCTCCAAAGCCGATGCCTGACATATAGATATCCCCCAGACATTCATGAAATCATTGATTGAATATTGAACTAATTATTGGTATTTTAATGCTTTTCTCCTGAGGAAAATTCTGCCACTCTTTACTCCCAGATCTATTGCTTCTCACATATGTCACTTTCAAAGTCTTCATTGAAATAGGTTGGAGGTGTTTTCTGCACCTGTTGTAATCCACCATGTCCTTTAAGCAATGTTAGTAATCTTTAGGGGGGAAACTTGTGTCTTTGTGAATAAAGTTTAGCACATGATGGATAATACTGGCTTGGCTCACTTCAGAGCTTGTATGCCCTGAAATAATAGGAGACGTTTTGATTTGAACTAATAAGAATCAAAAGCCACAAGAAATATGTTCAGTGAAAACAGGTGATTCCTAGTGTATTTAATTGTATATCTTTTTTTTATTATTATTAAACCTGCAGGATGCTATGTGTGGATCAAAAACCAACATGCATCAGTAAAACCTACAAACCTCTTTAATTGTGATTTTTAATTTCCTAGCAGTCAGTGTTTTCTTCTAGAGCACTTTGAAATAGACTTTTTTGTTTAAAAAAAAAAAGTTATTGACTCAAAGCTATAAAATGCAGATATGCTGTTAACAGGAGACTTCAAAGTAAGTAATTTTAAACTAGCTTTCATACTATAGTGATCTACTCTCTTGATCTTGGGAGGAAATGTATATTTTATTTACTATTCATGATGCCACAGTAACATTCAGTATTACTTCTAGGATCCATATTTTATTTGTAATTGACTTAATGGTCAGTGGTTTTTCTTTTCATCTAAACCTTTCCTTATATAAGGAGAAGATGTGTGCAGATAGCATATATAGAACTTTCTACAATGCTTAGCCTTTGTATTGAACAAACAGAATTCAAGGTGCTATTGTGACATTGACACAACTATCCTTTTATCCCCACAGCCCCTTCTTCTGTTCCTGTTGAAAAACAAAAACAAAATTAAATAAAACAACAACAACAACAGTTCAAATTCATGACTTTCTTGTGTTCTTAGAAATTATAAGCCCTGAATTTACTGTCAGTCACAATCATAGTACAGTTCTGAAGGTTGAATATTTAATTTCTGATAGTAATCCAAAGGCAAATGATTCATGTCACCTAGTCTCCCCTCCTCATATGGGGCTTCCTGTCATGTGAGCGGGCACATGGTCCTTCTCTCCCCTTCATCTCCTCCTCATCTGCTCACAGACATTATAGACCCTTCCCAGTTTGGAACACAGTGGGTTCAGGGCTGTTTCTTAGTTGACCTCTTTCTGCTTGTGTAAAAATATTAACAAATACTAAGCACAAATATATAGTAATGCATGTTTTGTACATATAAAAATATGTATCATAGATAAGTAAGATATAAAATATTGTATAATATTTAAAATATTGAAGCTAATTTTCTTTCTGTCTTGTTTGCTATCATGGACTTGTCTCCCCTGCAGGGCCCCTCCAGTTGCAACTCCCAGACCTGCAATGGGTCTCTTCATTGACTAGCCATCCTCCACTAGCCCACAGCTTTCTCTGCTCCATTAAACCCAGGCTCTGGCTGTGAAATCCTCACAGCTGTTGAGAAGGACAACAACCTGACTGAAGGACAGCCTCTCAGTCAGGACTTGAAAAGTTTTGAGATTGGGTTTATTTCCTGCAGGGTTCACATTTAGACTACAGGAAACCCACAGGCATCTATTTACCTGACTTACAAGGGAATTTACTCCCAGACAAAGCACAGCCCACTTTGGCTTTCTGACCAGCGAAACTCACTACCATCACTCATACTACCCAGGTATCCTGGGCAGGAATCTGATGACATCACCGAGTCCTCCAGAGATCTCAAACTCTTCAAGTGGTCCCTTTAAAATCTCTCTTGCTAAGCTTTAATGAAGAAAGTGACACTCCAGCCTGCCTTAAGGGAGGGATGGGACTTGCAGCTCTTCTCCAATAATCTCTCTCATAAATCTCTCCCTACCCTCTTTCAGATTCTAGACCTGTAGTTCTCCACCCTGAGGGTTGCATTGGGGTTGAGTCCCTTACCATTCCCGCGTCATCCGGACCAACAACATCCGCATTGCTGGAAGTTTGTTAGAAATGAAGCAGCTCAGGTCCCACCTGAGACCTACTAAATCAAATTCCACACTTCACAAGATCCTTAAGTGATGTGTATCCCCATTGATTTTGAGAAGTGTGTTCTTTTAGCATTAGTGCTGCTCAGACTTTAGTGGGCATCCTAATTATCTGGAGAGCTTGCTAAAACACAAACTGCAAGGCCCTATCTCCAGCGTTTCTTAATCAGTCGATCTGGGACAGGGTCTGAGAATTTGCACTTCTAGCCAAGATGCCAGTGCTGGTGTTGCTAGTCCTGGAATCAATCATACTTTGAGAAAGCACTATGTTTATACCTACACGGTCTGATACTGCATCCATAATCACATAGTTTCATCAAGCACTTGAATGTTCTCCACTGAAATGTGCTGCAAGAATAGACGACACACCAGATTTCAAAGACTTACTGTGAAAGAAAATGTGACATATATTTACAATTTTTACGTTGCTTATGTGTTGAAATGCTACTCTTTAACTCTCATGAGTTAAATATTAAAATCGTTTCAACTTTTTCATCTTTATTGTTTTTAATGTGACTACCAGAAACTTTAAAACTACATAAATGACTCACCTTATATTTCTGTTGACCAGCACTCTTTATGTTGATCTCCATCTAGCTATGAGGTTCTTGAGGGGTTTCTGAAACTGATTCTTGGTCTCCTCTATTGCAAATGTATCACTTGGTCGTGCATCTTCCATATCTAAAAGATCTTGGCATTTCAAGGAAAATGGCAACTTTTAACATTCTAGGTTACACATATAATAGCTTGTGTAATCCTCATAAAATTTCGATGAAGAGGATAATATTATCTGCATTTTTCAAACAAGCAACCTAAGAAATAACTTCCTCTAATTAGCAAATGAAGTCCAAGGATAAGTTTGTCTGACTTCCAAGTCCACACTTTTCCACTTTACCATGGAGCCGCCACTCCAGCACGGTGATACGTGATCATTTGTTCTTAGGAATTATCTGGGAACTATGTTTAACTTTGTATAAGTTGAAGTTTGTAGAGTTTTGCGTAAGAGTAAACATTATCTGGTGGCATCTTATTTTTTAAGCACAGAAATCATTTTGTGTTAATGGTGCAGTCTAACTCTTCATGTTGCAGATCGTCAGTACTCGTAAATGCATTGTAATACTGTAATTGCTTTTTGCTGATCAGCCAATTCTTACCTCTTAGGTGCCATTAGCTATGTTGTATCATTGTTATCTTTATAGTTAATGTTTAATAGAAGCACATTCATGCTATGTAAGTGGGTCCTAACTTTGACTCTTTCTTCTATGTTTGTAGTAGACTTCTGAGTGGCCCTTTTCCCCTCTGACATTATGACTTCTCCAAACATAAGTAATCCTTGACAGTTATATTCTAAGTCAGTTCTCTGGAGCTCAGTGATTCAAGCTGTTTTATGTACCTCTATGTGATGCTTTCTGTAACAAGCAGGGAGTATCTTCTTCTAAACTCATATAATTTTTTTAATACTTCTAATTATATCACTTAAAAAACTTCATTGCAATTGTCCATTGCATATCCATCTTTCTGATTAGAAGACAATCTTCTTGAGTTCAGGAATTATATATATAATATGCTACATATGTAAAACATGTATGCATGCAAATGAATAGTCTGCCTTGAATTTAATCCAATGTTGGAATGGTTTTCAAATCTATCAGAGAAACTCTTTATCTTCATTCATAATTTACACTTGATGGTCAAGATATGTACCTATAGTAAAAGTTTTATAGTATTAAACTTTCCATTTTGAGGGATATCAGAGTATCTCTATTTTAAAAGTCCTGTAGTCTAAATAGTGGTTGGTTGATGTATGGATGAATGGACTAATACATGTCCAAAAATGTAAACATTTGTGTTTGTTTAACTAAAAAAAAAGAAGACCATCCATTATCTTGCTCATTTTATGAAGAAAGATATTTTTAAAGGATATAACCTAAAATAAAAACCAATTTTTGAAAATGTATATTTATTTGTATTTAAAAATTTAAGACACTACTTTCCTCATGCTCTCCCTTTCACAGACTCTACTTGGCAGTAGTTTGTGGACTAGGAGAGAACTGCTTCTGTGAGATGCAGGGCCACAGTGTAAATGTATGAAGGGTGGTGAGGGAAGTCTGGTGACCGCCCCCCTCCCCCCAACTGGTTTGCAGGTCCTTCCATATACAACACACAGCAGAAGCTCCTTCATGATCGGTTCATGTGTATGAGCTAGTTACCCTTGCATCTTTGGGTTAATAGGACTGCCATTATAGAAATATAAGAAGAACAAAAATTCAAGCTGTAAAATGGTTGTTCCATTTCTTAAGTAGGAACATGTGAATCACATGCCTTATATATAGGGTAAGGATCAGAAATACTAGAAGACTGTAACAGACTATAATGAACCACAGACCATCTGGCAAGATAAAAATGTTCCATGCCCACCATAGGTGATTTATCAATTCTTCCTTGTTGATACACAGTTTACATATGTGTCAAAATTAATGGATGGAATGCAGAAGTAAATTCTGATGTAAATAAAACCATGATGGGGATACATTTTCTTTTAACAGGAACCAATAAGCCTAAGAATTCCTTCAAAACAATGCATCCTGTGTCTCAAATATGCCCAAATAACTGGAAATATAATTCCCAATAATTTATTCTTTTTGGATGGGTCCTCCATTTATAAAATGCTAGCAGGGCATATGCAAGTTCTGGCAAACAAAGACTGATAGTCATAAAATACATTAATGTAATATTAAAGTAATAG
Source organism: Vicugna pacos (assembly GCF_048564905.1). Classification (NCBI taxonomy): domain Eukaryota; kingdom Metazoa; phylum Chordata; class Mammalia; order Artiodactyla; family Camelidae; genus Vicugna; species Vicugna pacos. The sequence continues at coordinate 65,365,224 of NC_132993.1, read as the reverse complement.
AGCCAAGACAGACAGTCTAATTGTTTAAATTCCGTCTCCCTTTTTCTAGTCCCTATTCCAAAGCAATTTTTTTCCAACATCTTCTCTTATTTCTTCTCATACCTCCAGCCTCTTTAGAGGATGATGGGACTAGTGACGACTAATGATTTGTGACTCACCTTATTTTTAGTAATTGTGGAATTTCCTTCCTCCCCCACAGCACAAAAAAATCCATTTTTAACAAATAATACCAAAATGTTTTCTTGCTTTTGTTGTGTTTAGCTTCTTATCCAAAGAAGTAAAACTGAATGCCTTTCCAAAGTGCTTAATGCTTACTGCTGACACAAATGACGAGCATTTCTCTCTGCCTAATACACCTAATACACATAAAGAAATTCCAGCCCTTTCATCTTGCCCTGCTCTGTAGCTTACTTTATTCTCTGTTGCTGACATCTTACATCTTACAGTATTTTTCTCTTTTTGGTCTCTACCCCGTATTTCCCTTTTACTTGATATTTCTCCAGCATTCACCTCTGACTCACCTTAGATACCCATCTACATTTGCTGTCATCACCACGTATTTCTGGATCTTTGATATCCACCTTTTCTTCTGCCCCCAAACCTTGAGACCATATGTCAGGCCTACCTCATCCTACAAAAGATAAATGGGCTCAAAGCGAAACAAAGCTGAAGAAAGCTGAACTGCTTACTAAATAAAGAGTTAAAAGTTTTTCTTAATAGTATGTAATTTCCAAGTAAATCAGGTTTTGAAATAATGGTGATTATTCCTTAACTTGAAACAATTTGAATCATTCCATTCTTTAGAGTCTGTTATTCAAAATCCTGTATCAAATAGCTCTATGTAATATAGCTTGTTTTTTTGACTCATGCTTCTCCAATCATATTGGTTACTTACATGACCCTCAACTGCTTGACTATTATACTTGTATCCTATTTTCTTCCTTCCAGTAAGCATTTATAATTCCTTCAGTACATTCTTCAGCTCAAGAGCTCTCCTAAAGCAATTAAGCATACCCTTACCATTGCAGTCATGTGGCCTCACCTGTTTCATAGTGCACATGCTGGGGCCTGATTTACATAGAATGTGTATTGTTACATCGTTATAAAGAGAATTTTCAAGTATAAGGTTTATCTCCAAAATAGGACTCCAAGCACAAGAAAGAAATCAACTGTGTCCATATATCTTTGTGTTGCTTAAAAACCTAACACATTTCTGGATGCCCCTGGTAGGAATGTAATAAATATCAACAGTCTGACTTTGTAAAGAACCATTAGTCTGCCTTTTCATACTTGAATTTTATTATAAGAACACATTTCTTATTCGTGTATCAAACTTGTTTGTACCCTAAAGAGTAAACACATTAAAAACCTTCTTACCATCCATTTAAAAAGAGAGAGAGAGAAAAACTCTATATCATGGGTATTGAATCAAATGACAAACAAATGAGATGCGGAATAAAAATAAAATATTGTTACCGACCAGGGTTCTTTATCTCCTTAATCAAATAGAAATTGATAAGAGGCCAGACAAGAAATTCAGGCAGGGCTTTATTGGGACTGGAGATGCAGCATGAGGGAGTGAAAATAAGCAACAGATTCCCCTGCTCCCTTCCTGAGTGGGTGCGAGCTTAAATGGGGTGAGGGTATGGGCTGGTCCAGGATTTGAGCTGGAGGGGTGGCTAGGTCATCTACCCATCCTCATCCCCTTGATGGTGCTGTGTGCAGGGATCATGGGCAATACCCTGCTTCTGTTGCTTGAGGAGATATTTGTTCTGTTGCAAGCTTTGCAGTAAGGGTCTCAGGTCCCAGCCTATGCAAGCGCTGTAGCAAGTGTCCCAAGTATTAGGTCCTATCCCGTTTCAATATCAAATGCTGTCAGGAAAGAAATGGTACAAATGGACTTGGTTGGTGCAGAGTTGCCACAAAACTTCAACTTGTAAAAGTCATAATATCTGCAAAGCACATCCAAATGAAGCACAGTAAAACAAGGCATGCCTGTAAAATGCTAGTTTATAAATATTTAGCTTTTTGGTATTCTTTACATATGTGCTTTTTCCATTATGAAATCTGGTGTTTAATTCTAGTACTTTCAAAATATAGGAAACATATTGCCTTTATTTTTACTAAATGTTTTTATTACTGTTAGCAAGAAGGTGTGAAAGATGTAACACTACTTTCTCTGTATAAATGTTTATTCATTATTCTACAAATCATTTGAGTCACCTTCCCCTAAGAATGTTTAAATTCAGAAAATATGAGGCAAATTATGTTAGCCTTACCAAATCCTTGATGATCAGATTGGTGTTTTGAAAAGTGAAGATAAGACTAAGTTGACATTTGACAACAAAAGAAGTTAAGTGAAAGAAAAAATTGATTACATTCAGAATCAGTACAATGAAATATTACCTTTTTATTAGCTACTTGGCCTGCATAATTTAACAAACAAGAAATGTCAGTGATTCAAAGAGTTGTTACTGCCTGCACTAAAGATATACCAAAATTGCTCTCCTCTCCCAAATATTCCTACAAAGTTTATCATCTAACTCCTCCCAAGAAGTGCCAACACCACCACCAGAAATAAGCATCTGCTCACTTCAAATGTGTAAAAATTCATATATGTGCTAGAACATCTATGTAATACATAAATAGAACTGTAGGGTCTCACTAGAGGGTTGTGAGAAAAGCAATGACATTATTGGAGCAAAGCTTCATTTCATTTATTTAAAAAGAAATGTTTACTTAATTTTATTCTTATTTTAAAACAAATTAGTGTTTGTTCTGAGCAATGGAGAAAAATAGAAAGTTTGAAAGGAAACAAGTTATCATCAAGGCTCTCTCCCAAAAGCTCTCCCTGTCAATATAATATTAGGTATGTTTGTTTCAGACTTTCTTTCCAAGCAGATTTTTCATAGTTTTGGTCATACATTATATGTATAGTGGCTTATTCACTTAATATTATGACAAGTATTTTTATGCCATTACAGTTTCTCCATAAAATCAGCTTTGTCTCATTGATTTTTCATCTTATATAAATTTCATCATAAATAGTATCTTACACTTAATTTTCACTGTGCTTGAGTTAATATCCTTAAATCTGTGATGTAATTCTTTCACCATATGCTAACTCTTTTGCATTAATTTATTTTATTCAACTGACTTCTGCCTAATGCACTCAGTTGTAGAAAATTTTGAAATATGATATGGCACAGAGTGTTTATGTAAAGTTCACAGGCAGTATTATATTATAAGAAAGTATTTTTTTCCATATGTCTGCACCAGCTCCTTCATACTCATTAAATATGCACAGGTGTTGGCTATGCATTATTTTATGTACTTCTGACACATTGCAACATGCAAGTGAAGGTTTTTTTAAGCTCTTTCATGACTTTTACAATCGGTTTTATTCTAGTTGCCTAATTCCAAAAATTGACCAATTCTTAGAGAAAATTTAGAATATTGACTTTGCTAAAGTCATCAAAAACCTAGAAAATTTAAAAAAGCCTAAAAGCTGATTGACCTTCTGTTTCCCCATCCAGATTTACTGTTCCTAAATATTTATTTTAATGATGATACAGAATTTGAAATACAATTTCAGTGTAAACCAATGAGCAACAGGAAAAACAACAACAAAAATAACAGTCATACTGTTGTTACACGATGGCTTGCTCTGCAAGGGTGTGTCTCCAAAGACTGCCAGCAGGAGTTCCAAAATCTTTAAAAATAATTTTTTTTTTACCCAAATTGTCTTGAAGAGATGGGAAAAGGAGAATTTTACCACATTGCACACAGAGACATTTTTCAAAAACTCTCCAAATTTTGGCCCCCAATTTTCCTGCCACTGCTCAAATCTCTTTCCTTTAGAAATATGTCTCTCTGCTTTCCCAGACTTTCTAGTTTGTTTTCTATTTCCAGGGGTATCATCATGTCCCTTCTCGTAGGAATCAATCTCCCCCTTTTCTGTCCTACTTCATTCTCTGAGTTTAATTCTAATCAGCTCAACAAAAGCCTGATTGGACAAAGAAGAAAGGCTTTCTTTTTCTTTCTCCAAATAGGCAGATGATCTGATTGGGCACATGTGCTCTTAGGGGCAGTGAAGTGAGATTCCTTCCTACCCTGTCTCTTCCTCTGCACAGACACACACGTGCGCGCACGCACACACACACACACAATTCTCTCTGTAGCACTTAGACAGTATAGTTGGAATACTACCATCTCTGGAACATACACACAGACAGGCCTAAGTTTGTGGCAGATAAGGTTAGTAGCCATAGAAAGTAGAGCACAGATTCAAATATATCCTGGGGTCCAAATACCCTCGGAAAGACACCAAGCATCGTTCCTTCTCTTGATCCTTAAGTTAGCTCTGTTTGTGGTAGAAGGATGGTCTTGTGGGATTAAATGAGAAAACCTTCACTGGGCCCCCAAATTACTATGTGAGAGTTGAAAACTGAACTTGCCCTGAGCTCTAAGAAAATAAATAGGTTTTATATCTCCCTTGCTTACATTGGGTATTTTTGGAGTTCCCTTCTGCTCTGTAAATATCAAAGTATCACCACATGAGGCATTGAAGGGACCCTTGAATTAGTTTTAGTTCAGTGGAATAGGAATTTATTCATTCATTCACTCAACACGTACTTATTGAGTTCCTATTATTTTTCAGGCACTCTTTTAAATGCTGGAGATACTGCAACAAACAAAATAGATGAAACTGTTTACTCTCAAGGAGCATGCATTACAGTAGGGAGAGATGAACAATAAGCAGACAACTTGCTAGGTGGTATACTAGTCTGAGCAAACGCTGTTAAAGTCCAAAAGCCGGCTCAATTTCTTAATAAGACCCAACGCGTACAAAATGCCAATGGTAATAGCTGACAGTATGACAGTAGTATAGCTTCTACCCTGGAAAGACACTGCTCCATATATTTTACACATATAAACTCATTTTTAATCCAAACAGTCACCCTAGATAGAAGATACTACGATTACCCACATTTTATAGATAGGACAAGTGTAGTAACACAGAGATTAATTGATTTACCCAGATTTTACCAGGATAAAGGCAAAGCCATGCTTTGACCCAAGAAGTCTAGTTCCAGAAAACATTCCTGAAAGCATCTTAATATTGAGGGCAACATACTCCAGACTGTTGAGACATGTTGTAAATACCACACTGGGGAGTGACGTCTATATGTTTTGCTTATCTTAAAGCTTAGCATTTCCAAAGGTGGTCCACTGATCTGTTATGGTTCATGGAAAAATTTTCATGGCAAAAAAAGAAAATTAAAGACAATTCAGAATTGTTTCATAAAGCTAATTTAGGTAATAATGAATCTCTTAGGATCAAGAATCCTTCAGGAATTATATATAAAGGGACGTTTTTAAAAAATCTGCTTTGGAAAATATGAGCCTTAAACAACGTTTGTTTTCAATTTTTTTTTAAATGAAAATATTTTTTCAATCAGAATCTTAAACAAAAGCCCTATCTATAAAATTAAATAAAAATCCACAGCTAAAGAGCTTCACTGATTGAAGCAAGGACAGCAGAAGTGCACATCTTTGAGTTTACCCTTTGTTTCTTTGGCAGCCACTGAGGTGCCCCCACCATACTTCTAAGCCTTCATATACCACAGTTTGTCAACAGCATTTCAGTTTTTCAAAATAGGTAATATTTTGCTCTATATTTAATCTCCCTTGTCTAATAGAAGCTTCAATAGTGAAGTAATGTTTTAAGCTGACAGGACAGAGTGGGGCCCTGCTAGTTTCTAGCACCATAGAGAAGGGCTGATCTCCTCAGACCTCCCAGCTGTTCCAGCCCCAGGGGAATAGGTCACTCATTGGCTCTATATGCATGGTTTTCAAGTTTTCTAAATCTTCTCTTTTCAACACTTTTTCCATATTTAGCATTGAGTGCATTTCTTATACTACTCACATAGTTACCTGCCAAAAAAAAGACCTTGTGAAATAATTATATATAAAATCATTTCTCAAATGCTTAGAGCTTGGATCCCCTGAGACAAAAACCGAACTCTTTAAATTATTGTTCAAGATCTTATACAGTCCATCCCCAGCCCAATCTCACTGGCTGGTTTTTTTGTTGTTGTTGTTTTTCGTTGTTGTTGTTGTTTTTGGTTTTATTGTTTTTGTCTCTGCCAAGTCCTGTGCATGAGATTCCTTACTGTTTTCATGATTCCCACTCATAGCCAGCTCTCTCTCGCCTCCGGACCATAATCCCTGATATCTCCATTCCATCTAGTATCTATTACCCATCTTTAGTTCTCCAGACTCCTGTCCATCCTTTGAGTTTTATGTTCAGGACAGCATTTTGAGTTTCCCCAAGATGGTGAGATAGGAATCCTTTCTTAACACTAATTACACTGAAGAACACCGTGTTGTGCTCAAGCAGTGTTCATGTCTGCCTCTTGGTTAGACTGCTCATGTATTCTTGCTTGTCTGGTGAACATCTTTGTTCTCATAACAGATTAGAACTCACTAAAGTTTTAAAAATTAATAAATTAATGAATTTTTCATAATCTTTATTATGTTTGTTTGAATGTATATACATGGCCTCAAAAATACCTGAAAAAAATGTGTGATTTAAAAAGCCAACAGTATTTGTTGACATGGAAGCTTCCAAATGCAAATCTAAATGTCGAACTTTCCCCTTGGATACTTCTAATTTTCTTAGTGTAGTCTTTGGCTACTTTTTTTCATTAGCTAAAACCTTCAACTAAGATATTATTGTATTCATTTAGATTATATTTGACTCAAGTCTACACTTCAGGAATCTTCCACAGAAACATTCTTACCTTTAACATCATCCTTCAAGAACAATGATTATATTTAGAGATCTTCCCCACTTTATTGACTCATCACATATTTTGCTGCTGTTTCTTAAAAACATTCATTAAATTGTTTTTTCTTTGTTTTAATCACGTTTATTTATTTTTTTCACATTCATTAGTATAATAAAATCAACACAGGAGAAGCGTATAAACCTTGTCCTGTTCATCAGTATCCTGTGTATCCATTTTTTATAGAGAAGAAACAAAGCATGAAATTAACTCCAGGCTATATGACAGCTTCTGGATTAGAATTAATTAATCCGCATGAGGAAATAGCTCATGATCTGGACTAGACTGTTTGATTTTATTATTGATAATGTCGTGGGTTTTGTTTTCTGGAGGAAAAATGAATACTAAGTGATGACTAGACCTTCAAGAGCTTCAGATTTCCGGAGATCTTGGCACACCACCTGCATTTCTATTGCTATGGTTTTATTCTTCCTGAACCCACAGGTGTGTAAATGGCATGAGAAATAATGAGAAGGAAGGAAGACATGTCATAGAAAGAAGGTGTTTGATTTGCACATAGGAAAATAGATGGTCAAATATAATATTAAGTGGTTAGAAAATTGAACTTGTGTTACAAAAAATTATTATGAGTAGTTATGAAATTTAAATCACTCATCAAATATGCTATAGTTATAGAGAATATAGTAGACATACTAACTGGCAAAAAAGATTTTACTTTTATCAAATCATATCCCAAGGAGACCCATAGGAAATCTTTATGAGTAGAACTCATAACTAAAATAATATAGGGTGTTACTCCATTATCATAAAAACATGTATCTGATTCATGATTGACTTTGTACAAAGAAACCCATTACACATTTCTTCCAATCAACAATTCTCTCCCTAAATCCCAAACATGCCCACCTCCAGTTGGACTGATGGTGCCAGTACCTGACTGGAGCCTGGTTTTGTGACTCCTTGGGTATTTGTCCTACTTTCTTTCTACCCTCTCAAGAAGGCCCAGTGTATGCTGTCTTTATGTGATTTCTTCTGTCTGGCACTTCATATAGTTATGAAGGTACGTCTTTGATAATCTTTTCTTATAAGTACACATAAAGTTTTTGTAATGCCTCTGTACCTTCTCTGTTTTCCATTTTCTGGCAGGTATCTTAGGAAATCACTCCCACTATAAATTACTATAAAAATACCTAAATTATGACTGAAAGACAAGACTACTTTTGGTGGAAAACATGTTACTAAAGTACTTACTACCTTTTGCTCCAGACTTTTCTTCTAGCCACATCTTCTGTCTTGATTATGGCACCAACCAATGCCCATTTTAACTTCCTCATCTCTCCACCCAATAAAAGGGAAATCATAGAGGTTTTTTCCTCTCTCACCGTAGTGACAGCAACTAGTAATTGAGAACAAATGTTTATCTCTTTATCATCTTTCATATATGACCACTCTTCCTCTTCCTCAAGACTATTTGATTATTGACTTAGTTCAGACCTTCATCTCTTGGGTTCACCATTTCAAATTTTTCCTCATTGATTCACCTCTATTGCCACACCTTTCTTATCCATCCTTAAGATTGACATCACAGTAACCTTTTTAAGATACAAATCAGATTATGCCATGCCTTTGCATACAATTCTTTATTAGCTTTCCATTTCTCTAAACTTAAATCCAGTCTTCTTGGCACGACATATAAAGCCTACTATCATTAAGTCACTGCTTGCTGGTCCAGGCTCATTAAAATCCACTGTACATCTCACCCTGTGTGTTCCAGCAATCTCAGAAGTCACCATGCTGATTTGCCCCTTCACAGATGTCTTCTCTGCGCTTAATGGACTTGTCACTCTCATCCCTTCCCTTCTTTGCGTAAGCAACTGTATCTAAGGTTAATACAACACTACTTCTTACTTGTTTTAATATTTCCCTTTGTACTTACTAATGTTATTTTCTATTATTTTTAATTGCAAATATACAGTTGTTTTCTGTGTTACATAGGCCTTTGTGAGCTAGCCTAGAAACCTTCTGATTATTTTTATAAAGTGTTTCAATTAAAACAAAAGCCACAAGTTCCAAATGACTAATTGGAAAGCAAACATTTGGAATATAACCTATTTGAATTTTGATCCTACTGGTTTTACCACCAAATGAGGACAAGAGCAAACCTCAGAGGAAGACTTGCTTGGTTGTTTATGTTGTTGGTGATATAGGCATGAGAGAATGAAGGAAGGTATATCTCTATTTAACTTCTTAAATTTATGCTAGATGCTACTCATTCACAATAAAATTTCAGAAACAACAGTATTTGGCTCTAAATTTAAAAATGAGTCAGTAGGAAATTGAACAATTAAGTAAACCATGGATGGAAATTGAAAAAGCCAGATTTCTTACTGTTGGAGTGAGAGATTATAGATAAGTAGGGAGAGAAGTATGTTTAGGGGAAAAGTGTATATATGTACATACATATATACATACACATACATACATACATGCATATACATACACAGGTTAGTATACATACATATATTGTTTTCTCAGCTCAGAGAGCCTAGAAAGGCAGTGACACCCCAGTAGTAATGAGCATACTTAGCACCCATATCTTGATTTCTAATAGCATTCTCCAACAAAGGAAACCAAGAATCATTAGATAAATGCCTGATTGCCTGATTCTAGGGCTGGGCAGGGTATATACAAGATTATCCTGGAGCATCTTGTGCTAGAAAGCAAGGAAGTGCTCAGAAATACTACATTGATGGTTGTATGTCAAAGAGATACAGAAGTCAAATGAAATAGCTCCCAATGTCCAAAACTGGAATAATTTGAGCAAGAAAATATATAAAGTAGTATTGGATTATAACCCAAAGTATAAAATAAATATTGATGAGTTTATAATGATATAAATAGGTGATGAATAAAGAAATAAATGAGGGGGGTAGTTATAGCTCAGTGGTAGAGTGCATAGTTAGCATACATGAAGTCCTGGGTCCAATCCCCAGTTCCTCAATTATAAATAAATAAATAAATAGCTTCCAAATTAAAAAATAAATTAATAATTTAGAGAATAGACAAATCTCTTGTGCAGTAGAATCCCAAATAATTTATGCAGATATTCTGCCTTCAAGGAAGGAGAACTTAACTGCCCACTCCTTAAATCCAGGCTGTGCATAGTGACTTTCTTCCAAAGAGTATAATATACAAAGGGTATAATATAGAAAGGAGGGAAAAAGTAGTAAATTTACTACAGAGAAACCTGACAGATACCCCTTCAGCCAGGTGAGAAAATTTAACCTTAGAAGTGATCAATTATGTTGACAATTTATGTGTTTGAAATGATGTAATAAGGATGGATATTTTCCTTTGTGGTCTTCCTCCCAAGCCCTTATAACACTAACCTGATCATGTCTAAGTTGAGAGACATTCTGCAAAATTACCTGAATAATACTCAGAAATGTCTGGGTCATCTTAAACAAGGAAAGTCTGAGACACTGTTAGAGCATAGAGAATCTAAGAAAATATGATGACTAAATGCAGTAAAGTATCTGGATGAGAACCAGAAACAGAAGAGGGCATTCAGTTAAAAAGTAAGAAAATATTAATAAGCTGTGAACTGTAGTAGATCATATGTATAAATATTGGTTCATTTATTTTTACAAGTTTTTGCCTAAAGGGACCTGTATCAGATAAGGTTAAACCTTTCGTCCTTCAGGAAAAACATTGCGTTAATTTCTGCTGACCCATTCCATTGCTAATATTCACACCCAGAGTGTCCTTTTATGTTGTTTTTGTTTACTGGCTCTTGACTGTAATTCTCCCTCATATTTAATGCTCTTCGAGTATCCTTCTGACACATTTTAGTGAACAGACACCATTATCTATGTCCCTCAAGTGATTTTTTAATCACCTATTAATATTACCTTTACCATGCCTGCCTGAACAAACGTTGTGCTTTTGGATGATAGCTGAATGGGAGGTTCTGAAAGAATGCAGTTTAAACATAACAATTTCAATTTAGCAGCATTTAAACTCATTGGTGTATATATAGAGAGAGAGTGTGGTCATCACATGCTATTTACTTTAAAACTCTAAGATGGCTTTTTTTTTTCTTGTAAAATGATTTAAAACATTTACAACATAGAATGACAATTCAAAAAATGAATCAGCACTCTATTAAGTAGCAAACATATATGAATGGCCTCAAGGGAAATTTGAAAATCTTGACATAATGAGATGTAGACTATAACTGATTGATTCTGAACCAGGACTGAGGCCCTCATTACCATGACATGTAGGTTGGAAGACATCTGTAGTTTCCTTCCATCTTACTCAACAGATGGGCATGGTAAAAGTTGGGTGCACATGGTGTGTGTATGTGTGTGTGTTTGTGTAAACTAGACCTGCTGTAGCGTACTGAAAGCAATCCTTTACTAGAAATGTTCTGTATAGCTTTTTAAAAGCAGTATTATTTTACTGATACGTACTTGGAATGCTTAAAATGTGAACTGGGGTCCACTATACCAAACTAGATTTGGGAGATACCTTAAGGATTGTCTGATCACTCATTAAATTAACATCATTCTTCTTCTTCTCCTTCTTCTTCTTCTTTTCTTTCTTTCTTTCTTTTTTTTTTTTTTTTACTGTCTATCATTACTTATTTATTTAAAATTGTCACCTAGTTTGTGGTTATTGCTATATCCTGTTAATAAGGGGTGTGATTTCATTTCACAAAATATTACTTTTATAAGGCTTCTTTCCCAGGCTGTGTCTCAGCCTCATTTAGTGCTTCAAAGAAAATTAGAACATTTCTTTTAAAACATAGAGTTTTATTTAAACTACTACCTAATTAAAAAAAAAATAGAGCAACAATCCTTATTAAAGAGGTTGCTGGAAATTCTTCCTTGTTTTTAGGTATTAACTGAACTCCATATCTAGTCATAATGATAATTCCAAATGCTTAAATGTGATATATATCCCTAGAAATTTGGGTAAAATATATGACATCATGACATCAGCATCTGTGTTGCCTTCAGGAGTGTCATTTCTATTAGTAGGAGAAGCTAGCTAGCCCTTGAAAGAATCACCTATCTAGAAGAAGTGTTAGGCTGTATTAGTGTTACTCATTTTTGCTTTAATTCATTGTTCACAGATTGATTCAATTAGCCATTGCTAATTCAATTCCCTCTGCCAAAACACCTTCCTCTCCTATAGCATCTCTCAAAATTTGGCCCATCTTCCAGGATTCAGATTAAATGCCATTTGCCTTTAAGTTGACCTAATCCTCTCAGATATTTATGATCTCTCCTTCTTCAGAATGCTAGTCATTTTTAATATTATCTTTTTCAGGTTTTCTTATCTTTTACCTTGACTGACAGTTGTTTCTGTATGTGTCTTAGTACCACCTTTAGCCTGTCTCTCCTGGAGACAATTATCTGCCCATTTATCATCCCTAGCCTCACCTGGCACAGGTCACTAAGCCCTCCATGTAAGGTGACTGACCACAACCTTACGTTTCCACCCAGTTTTGTAAACATGTGTTCTTCCTACTCATGTCCCTGCTCTGTCCTTAGTCTTTCTTCTCCAGTCCTCTTGCTTTGAGCATCTATTATTTCTAGGATGCTCCCTGTACATATAATCCTAGCTAATCCTCTACTCATTTCCTAGCCACAAACCTCAGAGCCTTGGGGGAAGACACTCTAATCCCACAGGTTTTAGAAAAAAGTGGGGAAGTGGGATTTGTCCTTTAAATCAAAAGCATGTGGGTGCCAGCTCCAAGTATGCATGAACGGGAAGAAAGGTGGAAGGAAGACTGGGTGAAAATGGGCACAGAAAAGACTATTCCATTGACTGAAATCACCATGGGGTGAGTGAGTTCATCCTCAGGAGATAAGAAGAGCAGAGGGGTGGATATTATTTTTGAACTTACCTGCTCGTAAGAAATACCAGACAGACGTGTAAAAACGTAGATTTGGGAGACCTACCCTAAGCCAAGCCAATCATAGTCTGCTGAGGAAGGAGTCTAGAAATCTCATTTTAAGAAGTGCCAGAGTGATCCCTAAGATTGGTTAATTTTGAGAAGCCCTGGATAAATTGACAGTTATGTCACAGAAATATAAAATGTAAGAAGACCAGAGAGAGGGAACAGTGTCTGCCCTCATCCCACAATATGGGATAATTGGGCTAAAAGCTGGGGCACAGAGCAAAGTCTTAATGCAGAGTGCTGTGGCTTCCTAAATGAGCCTGCATTAACTCTGCTGGCTTCAAATGTTTCTCAGTAAAATAAGAGTAAAAAGGCTTTTACAATAAGACTACAAAGATTTTTGTTAAATATGTTTAACCATTAAGGAAAACATGTTGAAAACTATGAGATATTTTCTTCTTCTGAAGCCATCATTCACCATTAGTATTTAGCCATAGGTTTACTTTATTCCCTCTTCTGCTCTGAGCTTCTCAACCTATGGGATGGAGACTTGAAAAGATTATTTGAGTGACATCATATGGAGAAATCATTTCAATCAGTTTTAGAACAGAGCCAATAGTTTATACTTTAGAAACTACCCATTTATTTTTAGAGACTCATCCTAGACTGTTCCCTATCTGATAAAATTTAAACAGTTTAACTAAAAGTTTTTTATAAAAATAACACATATTTCATAGTATTAGTATTGAAATGTTTCATACCAGTGGTTTGGAAAGTTGCTCTATTTTAACCTAAAGATTAGCATGTTTCATGAGGATGTTAGAACTGGAGGAAAGTGATATAATTAATTTTTCATAATTTTTTGTTGATTTTTTTTCAATTGGATTTATAATCTGGACTATTGAAAGAGGAAAGTGTGGACAAGGGCAATTTATATATAAAGAACTTTTCATAACCTGTTTTATAGTGTCTACTGCTTTGATTATTATTTCTCCAATAAAGAATTCTATTTCTCATTCAGTGCACACAAAAATTAACTGTTATCAAAGTATTTTTATTGCCTTATGCCTCATCTAGTTGATGTTTTTCTTAAGTAAAAAATGAATATCTGTTTGAAATTAAAAATAGCATTTTATTCAGAACAGGGAATGAATGAATCTGTATATCAAAATGTTTTCCTTTTCATAAGAAACTTACTTAATTTTTAACATTCAATTCAAAAAATTTACAAAAGGATATGTAAAAGGGAAGTTTGGCTGTGTATATTCTGAAAGTCACTTACTAAAAAAACGTTTATTTCTAGATATTTTCCTTAGGAACATAATTAATATTCTATTTAGTCCAATCCCTTTGAAAATTTGTTAATAACTAGATTCTTTGTTTCATCTCAGTGATAAGTAATAGTAAATATCCTTTTTAACTCAATGCATAAATGAGAAACCCCTTGATTATTCAATACTTTCATCATTTCCTTGAGTAAGAGTGAGAAATCTGTTATTTGCTAAGAAAGAATCCATAGTTCTAGAAGACTCTTGGAATGGCATTGTCTTTTAACACAATCCAGTTGTCCCAAGAGGACCCAAAAAGGCAACAGGGTCTGCAGTGATTGTTATTAAATATCTTTTTACTGATTCTTTCCTAATTCAAGATATTTTCATATCCATGACATAAACAAAAATGGTAGGTAAGTTTTCTGGATGATGGTGAAGGTTATTTGAATTCAAAATATACTTGTCTTAAATATAGTTTTAAGAAATATAGTTTTATATACTTGGGAATATAGGTGTCTGACTTCAGGAAAGATGCATTTGTTAAATTTGTTTTACCTTTCGGCAAGATAATTGTAATTATGATTGATTCACATTTAATCTACAACAACAGTACATCATTAAGCAATGGATTGTGAAAGAATAAGGGGAAGATAGTTTGGTTAATTCAGTAGGTCAGTGTTCTGATCACATGTCTCTAAGGTGACCCATGGATAGATCCCCAGTTTCCTGATGAAATTCTAAATAAACAATTGAATGTTGGAAAAAAAAAAAAAACCAGCATCAAAAGAGATCCACTGACCTTGCTGGTTTCCCTTTCACCTTATAGACAGACTTTTTGCAGAAGAAGTTAATACTTCCCTGCCTTCTCTTGTTCAAGTCTTATTCACACTTCACCCTACCAGTGTGCTAAAGCAGGTCTTGGTGGTAACAAAATTTAGCTACTAATTTGCAAAATCTAGTAGATCCTTTGTGATCTCATCCTCCTTGTCCTCTGTAGCATTACTGCTGCTGACTCAGGCCTTCTACTTGAAACATTCTCTTCTTTTGCATACATAATACTATTATGTCCGTTGGTCCTATATCATCTGCTCAGTACTCTCTAGGGTTCTAGTCAAGGTTCTCCTCTCTCCTTATTTTATTTTATATTATTATTTTTTAATTCAAGTACAGTCAGTTACAATGTGTCAGTTTCTGGTGTACAGCACAATGTCCCAGTCATGCATATACATACACATATTCATGTTCATCTTCTTTTTCATTAAAGGTTATTACAAGATATTGAGTATAGCTCCCTGTACTATACAGGAGAAACTTATTTTATTTAAATTATTTTTATATATAGTGGCTAACATTTGCCAATCTCAAATTTCCAAATTTATCCCCCCAGCCCCTTTCCCCAGGTAACCGTAAAATTGTTTACTATGTCTGCGAGTCAGTTTTTGTTTTGTAGATGATTTCATAGTGTCCTTTTTTTTTTTTTAGATTCCCCATGTTTTATAACTCTCTTCTAATACAATCACACATGCGACCACGGTCTGCATGCCAGTGACTCCTAAAACTTTACCACCAGGCTCTAAAGTCTTCCCTGCATTCTTGTCGTTTCATTTCCCTCCAGTTCCTGGATGTTCCTCAGGTATTTCAAGTACCAGATGACCCACATAAATTTGTTATATTTCACTCCTTGCTTAGCACAGGCACACTCCTCAATAATTCCTATCCACAATGTCCAGAATTCCCATGATCTTTCAGGGTCTCTCCTCCCTACCACCACATTAGATCTGTCATCAATTTCAGTTAATTCTCATTCCAAAATGTCTCAAGTTATGAAATAGACTAAGAGTTGGGGTAAAATTAAAGTCAATGAGCATTTGCAGTAGTGGTATAAGAGGACAAGGAAAGGACAGATTGGACCCAATTCTGTCTTCCTATCCCACTATGTCCCCTTGATTAATATTCATATATGTTTCCACATTTCTTACTGGATAATATTCAAAACTGCTAATGAGGCATGATCTTCTCCAATTCTTTTCCTAAATGCCTTACATTTGGTCTCTGTTAAATGCCATGTTATTCATGAGTGTATCTTCTACTTCCATACTTCTGTGCCTTTATTCATTCCATTTTCTTTCCCACAATGTCTTTCTCTTTTATTCTCTTCCAGAAACTCCTTCTGTCTCTGCTAATTCTTTCTCCAGGGCCTCCTGTGATAGCCCACAGGAGCTATTCAGTCCTTTGTGCTTCCAGGACATGGTATTTATAGGTCTCCTGTGTCCCCTTCTTCACTAGACAAAGCTTGCTTCCCCATCTGTCTGTCTGCAAGTCTGTGACCTCTTCAAGGAAGGAGACTCTTAGACTGTTAGCACATTCTCTTCCATAAAATTAGCACTGAATGTTAAGTAAGTGAATGATTTCTTTAAAGAATATTCACCTTAGGTAATTGTAGGGAAGGTTATTTGATTCTTCAGATTCTTTTTATGTCAATAATGGCCACATCAAATTTTCTCATGTTGAGGGTTTGAAACATGGCAGATGATGTGGACCAGCAACAAACTACCAACACCATTGGAGAGCCCCTTGGATCTCATCAGGCTCAGCCTGGATGAATGAGTCTATGTGAAAATGGGAAATGACAGAGAGCTCTGAGGCAGGTTACATGCTTATGATCAACATCTAAATATCATATTGGGATATGTGGAAGAAACTGACAACTATAGACATTGATGAAAAAACATATGAAGAGATGTATAAATCAACAAAACAGAATATCTCGATGCTCTTTGTCAAGGGAGACGGTGTTGTGTTAGTTGCCCTGCCATTGCAAGTTGGCTGAAACAAAGAATTTGTCCTGCGTGGAAAATAGAAGACTTTGTATAATTGCTTCTTTAAATGGAGAAGATATTCAAAAGAGAAACCTACATACATTTTGATATTAAGAAATGACCAAGAATTCCTCCACTCCTGAAATAAGTTGATTTGCTGATAATTTAGAAATTCTTTTTTTTTTCCCAATCAACACAGCTTTTATTTATCCTTAAGATATTACAAATGAATCTGAAGAGTCATCTGGCATCTTCCTCTTTCTGTACCCGGACAACTTAAATATTATTCATCAGCCTGCTGAACTGTTCCTTTTTCAGGAACATAGATACCATCCAAAAATTTTCTGATATCCTTGTTTTTAACTGTCGTGGCTTGCTGAATCAAAGCAGCTGAATTTGATACCAGTTCAATGTCGTTTCCCTCAAGAACTAACTCATCTTTCTGAGCTTGAGATACTGAACAAGCAACACCTGGCCTCATCCGAACCCTGCGAATGTATTTTTCACCCAAGAAATTTCGAATTTCA
Source organism: Vicugna pacos (assembly GCF_048564905.1). Classification (NCBI taxonomy): domain Eukaryota; kingdom Metazoa; phylum Chordata; class Mammalia; order Artiodactyla; family Camelidae; genus Vicugna; species Vicugna pacos. Next base: position 65,347,884 of record NC_132993.1, on the reverse strand, counting down.
ACAAGCGAACCATTCTCCTGATGTTGATGGGGAAGTGAGCATACACAGACCTCATCTTGTAACGGAAGCCCAGTGTAACACCCTTGATCATATTCTGTACATGACTACAGATAGTGCGAACAGTAGCCAGTTCTTTTCTATTTCCCCACCACTTGTCAACCCGGAGCCTCTTCTTTTTCTTTCCAAGGAGACTGAGTTCTACATTGATGTGATTGAAGTCCCTCCGCAGGGTGCCTCTGGGGCCCTTCACAATTACTGTGCGTCCCTTCAAAGTGATGTCGACATTTTCTGGAATGTCGACAGTCTGATTGCTGAGAATGGTCTTCATTCTCGCAGTAGATGCCGATAACTTAGAAATTCTTAATCTAAATGGCATTTTAATTTTTCTCCAAGTCTTCCAATAACTGTGATCATCAAGATGCAGAACTCTTTTTCAGGAGTTGATTTGCTCCATTGCTTTTTCAGACAATTTCTGGGTTTTTATTCTTTAAATTAAATTTGATGTTTCCTTTTTTGATTAAAATTTTTTTCTCGTGTGTAGTCCCAGTTACTCGTTTTTCCTATTTGTTATAACATAAACTGAGTATAGCATTTGGTATTCTCTTAGTCACTTAGATCATAACAAATGGTAAAGCCTCAATAAAGAACATTTCACTAGAAATGTGGTTTTTGTCATAAGGGAGACTGCATACTTCTGTTCAGTGCAGGCTGTTAGCTCTGTGATGCTAACAGTGCAGAAGCATTTGTTCATTCATTCAACAAACATATACTGAGTAACTGAAGCAGCTCTAATATGCATGATATAAATTAAAGAACAATAGACAATTTATCTTTTAAAAAATCTTTTCTAGTTTTTAGTTGTTAAATTCTACACAAGGAGCAATCTTCTATTGCTAACATAGCTGAATGAGGAGAAAGCAAGACTCCATAGTTACTCATTCCTGGAGCACTTTATGGGACCCTATGGCCAATTCTGTTGTTGTCCATTGGTCCATTGTTCCTTTGAAGATCCTGTCTGTGAATCCAGTCTTTTAAATCCAACTATATAACACTCCTGGGAAGGGAATGCAAATAGAAGAGAAATGACATTCTAACAGAAGCTCACACACTCGAGCGACACCTAAGGTAGAAAGGAAAGGCGATAATTGCCTACTTCTCTACTCTACCTACGTCCATTTCAATGAAATGGGAAGAGAGCATCGTTATTACTTCACATTCTACAAAGATGAACCATTTCCCACTTTCATTTGTAAATATGAGGGAAGCAGCAAGAGGCTGATGTGCTGAGAAGGAGAGCTGGTCCAGAACCCAGAGGATCTCAATTCCAATACAGCCTGCAGTGGCAAATCCTTTCTCTTCTCAAGGATCTGCAGGTTCTCACAGTGTCTTCCAACAATGGAGCAAAACATGTGGTGTCCCAGAAAGCACATCGCTACTCTTGTGAGTTCCTTTTGCCAGCTAATTCCAGGAAAGGTGAGCAGATGTACCATGAAACATAAGGAGATGATTTTTACACTGACTCAAAGAAGTGATAGTTTAAAAGGAAACCATTTAATTTATAGACAAAGAGAAATGTTTTTTTTAATCAATAACTTTTACAAACTGTTATTATATAGATAACAGATTTGCTGTGTCACCAGCCACAATAGCCAATTTCTTTGAATCCAAACTAGGACTTTAAAACATACAAATTTGATAATACAAGTACATGTAAAGCACCTGTAAGCAACTATCGTATAAATGATTTTTGAGTGTAATGTATAGATGGGGCCATAATGTTTGAGTTTAGTGCTTAATTTAGTTAAGCTAGAAAGTAAACATAGAAAGATATAATGAGCTTCACAATGAATGACTGTTTACAGATACTGTTTTGGAAATTCACATACAAAATCTAGTATTTTACAACTTGACTATTATCCTGCACAATGTGTTTGCATTTCTCTTGCTTTCCTAATTATTGAGCAATTACTGTGTTCAGGTCTGTGTTAATCACTTTGCGTGCATACTGCATTATCTCATTTAGTTATAACATAAAACAATTGATGGGAGTATTGTGAAAACACTTTATTGATGATAAAAATAACACAAAAGATGAAGTCTGTTGTTATAAATACTCAAAAAGAGACTGGAATCCATGGTTATTTACCTCCAAGTGCCACGTTCTTCACGTTATATTGACACTGCCTTTCATAGACTTGAAAGCCCTTAGATGATATTCAGGGAACCTAATCTGCCGCCGCCTTCTCATCTCATATTGGAGGATATCTTCAGTCTAGCTCTCTGAACAATGAACAATTGGCTGAGAAAAAAGGAAAGTGAGCCAAATGTGCTGTCAGGAACAATGCAGTCATAAAAAAGGTAGAGGTGAATGAAGCCAACAACTGTTAAAAAATCAACTGATCACACTACTCTCTGTATAGACACAACTGGAGTCCACGCTGATACAGAAGTTAACTCATTCTTAAATGTGAATTCTGTCTAATTCTCAAAGTGTCTTCAGCAGTGATTTGAGGCATAGTGATTGCACAAGATCACAAATTACAGTTGCTTTCACACTGCTATCCTGTACTTTTTTCCAAATCCTTATCAGTTGTCAGAGGCCAGGGTTAAGGTCAGTGGATATACCACCAGATGCATTTCAGTTTCATTCTTAGAGTAATAGCTCACTATTTGCTATCTGGGGAAGTGTTCCTAGACTATAAAAGCACAGAAAAGGTGTATATGATTTAATCTGAGGTTCACTAGCTTCTTTAAGATGCAGACATGTAACAAAGTTCCCCAAAGGAGAAAGAGCCAGGGTAGAATATGGGAATAAGTCACAGCAGAGGTAGCCCAGACATGTGATTTTGAAAAGCTTATACTACCTTTTGTTGTTTTGCTGGACATTGTGCAGATATTTTGGTAGAGTATGCTTCACTTTGCCAGGTTCAAAATTCTGTGGGATAATTTTTGATCTGGAAGTTACCCAGTACATGTAAGAGCTGTGACAAGTTGGCAGAAAGAAGATATTGGCAAATCTTTTACATACAATTCCTAGAAACTGAAGGGTTATGTGACCAGCAGACGGAATGACTTCCAATCATAATGTTTTAGTACCAGACTGAGTCATTTAGCATCAAGTCCTTCAATTTATTGGTGAAGAAACTAAGGCTCGAAGAAGTTCAATGACTTGCCTGAAGTCAAATCAGTGTCAGAAGCAGAATGGAATCTGAATTTTCAGATTCAAAGCCAGGTACTGTATTAAGCACCTCACTCACCTCATGCTGCCTCTTGTATTAATCTACCTCTGCCCTGCAAATTCAATGCAATTATTCAATCTAGAAGTAGTGTTCTGTTTTCATAGCTAGAATATCAGTCATATGGATGAAACCCCATTCATTAATGGTGCGAATTCAATTCCAATCTTTTATGTTTAAACACATGGTAGAGTCCAGTCAGATTGACTATGAATACTATTGTCTTAGAAAGAGCGATTTTGTGTGGCCATTCTGTAAAGGGAGTTTAATGCGTAAATTTGAATGTTCAGTTTACCAAGTAGCTAACCAGATAAGAGGGGTTATGCAATATTATATAAAATAAGATGAAAATTAAATACTGAATACATTTTTAAAAAGTTTATCAATTCAAAAATATTTTCATGGTAGACAAGGATTGGTGGATTTGTCAGTGGTAATATCTGCTTAGAGATTTTTAAATATATTAGGAGAAGCAAATTAGTGAAAATTAAGTGAGCTATAAATAGCACATCATTAATTAAAAGAGTTGATATAAAACTGACCTATTTTGGAACGGATGAGTTTTGTTTGTTTCTTTTCTGGATTTGGTTATATATTTTGAGAAGAATATTTTTTAAAGTTTGGGCTCCCATGGATAATTTAGTCCTTTTTTATATGAAGTGTGATCATAAAATTAAGGAAACACATATAAAACAGTTGAATTACACAAGGAATGCAAGTTTATATTATGAAGCTGTGAGCCTTGATGATTTAAATAGTTTCTGGTTTTGGGTATTTTTTTGTATCGTTGTTGCAAGATTATTTTGTATTATGTTAGGCTGTAATTGTGTTATTCATAGGAATGAATTGTATAATCACAGAGTGTGGTGATGGCATGCAGGTAACCATGACAACTACTATTGTTCCATCAATTTTTGCTTTATGCAGCAGTGAATATTTTTAGTGACTCTATTATTCACTCTTTTAAAATTTGGAACTTAAATTATAAGTCATTTCCATTTAAAACAAAAAGTCTTGCATAATTTTATGTAGTGTTTCCTCCTTCTAGATATTTGAATATGGAATACTAAAAAGGAAGCTTGGGGCAAAACTCTAATTTAAACAAAAATTGTCTATCAGTGGTGCGACTTGTTTCTTCATTTCCCAGGCTATAATATTTACATTTCTTAAAATTTCTTTCTAGCCTTGCTCTCATATGATCATTAGTTTACCTCCTATTCTTTATTGAGATTGCTAAAATCTTTCCCTTCTGGCCCATTCACATGAACACCAGGCCTTCACCACTCATACCTGGATCACTGAAATGGCCTAACGACTGGACTTCACATCATTTTTAACATTCTTGGTGACTCCATCTCTTCTTACTAACTCTTTCGGCCTGATTCCATGCCCAGGTAGCATCTTTCCTATCATCACAAAAAGGTTTCCGTAACTTGGCATTTCTCCTAGTGCCAGAGATTGCTGTGAATAGAAAATAATTTTTTTCTGGAGCATGATGGCTTCACAAAGCACTAGTGACAGGATCCTTGGAGGCTTGGTAGTGTGTCTTGTAGATTTTTTTCATTGTTGTTCTTTTGATAGTTATGAACTCTTTTCTGAGCAAAATTACAAGGTCAAGATCAAAGGTAATATTACTGTTGAAATACTTCTGAGTGTGTGAGTTGAAGTGTAAATAAACTATTGCTGTTAATTTTGATGAGTCAAATTATTTTCCTCAGGCTAATTTTAACAAAATACTCAAGATAACAAATAAAACTCTTCAATAGTGAGATTTTCTACTGAGGAAAATTTACTTAGTTATGGCAGATGTAAACTACTCTACTCCTTACAGGAAAACTGGTCATAAATTCTAGAGCCACAAGTTCAATCTGAAAGCAGTATTTTGATCAAAGGAATAGAGTTTAATAATCAAAAGTTACATCAAATATTTCAGAGTCTTGATGCATGTCTTAAAACGTGTGAAATGTTTCCAGACATAACACTAATAAAATTCTCCTTTCTTCCCACAACCTCTTCCCTTCAGACCTGCAACATTCACTCCTCCACCGGTTTCGAGTCTTACTTATTTTTTTCCTTTTCTGCTCCACATTTTTTATTATGTAAACATACCCAGCAGTTCCTCACAAGGCATAATTTAGGGAACAAGAGAGAAAATTGGACTAGATATTCTCTTTGGCAGAATGAACAACTAGAAAAAACAGTTAAATTGCTTTCAGTCACAAAAGTAACTTTTTAAAAAAGTATCTGTTTATTAGTGTATTATTTATTTAATTATTTTATTCTGGTGGCCGGGGGAGTGGTGGTGGTGGTAATTAGGTTGGTTTATTTTTAGTGGGCCTTGTGCATGCTAAGCACATGCTCTATCACTCGAGCTATACCCTCCCCCTAAAAGTAACTGTTTTTGTAACTGGATTTTTGAAAGACATGTTTGTAAGAACATATATATCATGCTATAGTAGAACAGACTGCTGGAATTTGGCAACAAATCCTTTGGATATAAAAGGCGCTCAGGGCAAGAGCACTTGGTTCTAGGTAAAATAATGATTTTTTTTACACAATCTTTTCCTGATCTCCCAGATTACAATCCAGAGAGATCTCAGTCTTTTTTTCCCTTTTTTCATCTATTAAACCAATATTTCTTCTCTGCTTAACTTCCTATATTTGAAGTGCCTTTTATCATGGATAGGAGATGCATACATTTCATTCTTGAGACACTTTAAATTTTATCTGGTCATATAATAAAAGTATCCAAAGAATGCACAATAACTTTTTATAAATCAGATTTGAAACCTATTCATTTGGATGTTGTGAAGGACCATTATTTTACTTGTTTGATGTTCAATGTTTTATGGAATAATACTTTGAAAATGATAACAAAATTAGTTAAAATAATTAGTAATTATTTTGTTTATATTAATAATTATATAACAAAAATTACATATGGCTGGATGTCATGGCCATATCAGTTTCTAAACAGTTATATCCAATAGTCTATACTCATTTTGTATAAGCCAAGAGTAAGATGAAAGGCAACAAAAAGTTCTAATAAACCTGCAACAGATTCCACAGAGAGGCAAGTTTTTCAGGAGAAGCTTCTCAGCTATTTGATTCACCTGAGCTCCCCCAGAAATGTAGATCTTTTGACATAAAAAAAAGTTTTCCTTATGTGCTAACAATATCACCACAGGCCATTAAACACTTACATACAAAACGGTGCCCTTCTTAATGACTGGGGCAGCCCTGCATGGGGCAAGAGGCTTGGCCAGCAGTGGAAGCACGTGTCTCTCTCAGTTGCCTTCTGGCTTAAGTGCCTCTGGGCCAAACCTGATTTTCAGCACTAGCTGCAGCAGCTGTCTCATCTATCCCTCCTTCTGACTTCATTCCAACCCCCATGTCCTTTTAATTCCTTCTCAGTCTTCATAGGAGGGGGAGGGGAGCTTGGCAGTCTTTGGAGGAAAAGGTAGCTTACAGTGGATGAAGCACAGTTTTTTTAAAGTAAGATTTTATACGGGAACTAGAGGTATCCCTTCACCTGCTATGGATGCTAAATGAGCTTCCATCTTACTTACATTTTGCAAAATGTCCTCTTACTGTTGACCAAATTTATGTTTATCTTTAGTCAAGGTCACACGGTTGGGGTGGGTATTGGGGTGGATTTTCCAAGTTTAGGGAACTCTTTAAGAAGTAAGCAGTCTTTGAATGTGTTATATAAAGTTATCTATGATACAATTAACACGTATATATGTTTTCTCATTTTTTTTTAATTGAAGTATAGTCAGTCTGCAATGTGTCAGTTTCTCGTATTACAGCATAATAAAATGTATTTTAAAAATAAAAATATTTTAATGCTTTTAAAACCTTCAAGGATATAAATATTTGAAAGCATTAAAATGTTTAGACAAAGCAGCTGTATAGAAGCAAGTAAATAAAGGAGAGACTTGGATATTAAAACCAGCTAAAAAGAGAAATTTAAAGAGATATAGGCAAGTGGGGATGTTGAAATACATTTGCTAATAAATATAAAACTAGTTAATAACCCATAGCACAATAAAATGTTTTCTAGAGAAGGGAAATCAGTTGTATAGTAAATGAAATTTACTTGCATGGCTCTGGGCAATAATTATTTGCATGACAAGAAGTTCTGTACAAATTAACTTCAATTTCTACAGTAGTCTAGTTAATAGAAAATTAAAGATACCTATCCCTATTGAGAGCTTCTCATTAGCTTTCCACCTCTCTCACTCTCCACATTCTCACCTGTACCGAATGACCTTACCTTCTACTTAAGAAGAAATATTGAGACCACCTGGCATCCTTTCCCACCTGTGTTTCTACCTTCCACTGACAACACTCTCAAATCCACGTAGCTCAGGAGGACAAGCTTTTCTTTCTCTTTCAAGTAAACTCTTCTCTTTTCATCTGCACCTCCTTGAGTCTATCCCAGATTTAGCCTCTCATTCTCAATATTTTCAGTTTTCCTCTTCTAATGACTATTTCCTTCTTACCTTTGAACGTGCTGAAGTCTCTCTGACACTACACATTTTTTCCTAGCTCGGCTACCTCCTCACCGTCAAGATAGTTCTCCTTCATTTACCTGCCGAACTCCTGGATGACCAGTCACCATCCTTGCTGCTTCTACAAGGTAATTGCCTACTTTATTATTGAACTTTGGGGGTTTGAGGTTCACCTTTGCCTCGCCGTATTACTAAAAATCGTTCTCAAACATTATCCTCTAGTATCAGAATTCTTTCTCAAGTCCTATAGCATTGGCATTTTCATTCTCAGTTTTCTTTCTTCCATCTGTGATTCAGCCTTTTCTTGGCATCTGCTTTCTCCTTGCCGCTGTCTCAGTATTACAGCATTTATTGTAAAGGCTCTACCCTTGATTCCTGATCATTCTCCAAATATGATCCATACTTATAATTTAATTGTTTTAACTATTGAACCAAAATACCTCCAGGATGATCCTCTCCAATTCAGTCACATAATTACAGTTGCTCACAAGATAAATATTTCTCACAGCAAATTCAGTAGGTCTCAAACTGAAAATACTGTTATCTCTTCACAAATGGAGTTCCTTTTAGACCAAAATAGTTTCAAACAATGTTAAAACATTTTCCCAAATCACATGGGAAAAAAAGATTTTCATTAAATTCCCAATTTGCAGTTATTGAATCTTACCAATGTTACTGAATGTTATTTCCCAAATTTGTCATCCTCTGCAGATCTATCACCAAGTCATTAGATTGGTATTATATTTATTGTTTTTGTGTGTACACATATTTTGCTTCCAAAATAGATTATAAACCACCTGAGCAAAAGGATTATACCTCTTTTTCTTGAAGTTTGAGTAATTAATGAATAATAAAAACTATTAATAATATAGTGCAGAACTTTATAATTTTCAAAGCACATTAAGATTTCTTAATTTAATGGCTGAAGCTCAGAGAGGTCAAGGGATATTGCTCAAGGTTTCAAAGCCTATACAGGAGAGAGACAGAACAGGAAATTGTATTGCCTGAATTTGCATTCAGTGTTTTTTCATTACAATATTCATCTACTGTTACGGAAACGACAGGCCAGCCAAGAAACAAGCACCACTCGGAGGGTTGGAGCACTCAGATGTATTACGCCGGCGGGCTCAGAGGGGCTTCTGCTCCGAAGCTCTGAGCACCTTCAAGATGTGCACATGAGGTTTTATAGGGTAAAGTACAAGCTTGGGGGTATTCGGCCAATAGGCATGGAACAGCTTTAGCAGCATTATCATCACAAAAGTGGAGGCAGGGAGGCAGCAAACCAACATTCCAAAGCTAGATCTTTGAAAACCCAGCTGGCTAGAAAAAACATGAACAGCAAACCAACACTAAATAACTTAGATTTACAAGTTAGTCTAGCAGAACTCATATCAGTATTCCAATACTTAGATTTGTGAGTTATCTTGTTAGACCAGCCCAGCCTCTCCTTCACATTCCTAGACTTGTGAGTTATCTTGTTAGATCACCCCGGCTTTTCCTTCACACTACCACTTACTCATCTAGAATGATATAAGCTAGGAAAAATGTAAATTCATTTTTAATTGTTAATCCAAAACTAGGAGTTACTAATTTTTTCTTAGTATAGAGATTCTCTCTCTCTTTTTCTTTTAATATTCAGGTAGCAGAATTCCTGGAGAAGGAAAGGAGGGAGGGTTCCTAGAGTAAAAAACATTTGGAAACTTGAGAAGCTTCTGCATTAACTGGGCAACGTTTGCTTACTGAAAATAAAGTCTTCTCCAAAGCATTTAATAGGATTTTTTCACTCCTCTCTGGAAAAGCAAGATTTTTGTTGGTATTATTCACTTCATTTTGAGAGCAAATATCTTTGCTGTAAAGAGTTGCATCTTATAAAACACTGTCTTTTAAGGGCTGCATTTCTCATCCACCATCAGGGAGCTAACATTATCGTGTGTTTCAAACCAGAGTCGAAGGCTGTTGAAAGGTCATATACAGTTTACAGCTTTCTTAATCCCACTTTGGAACATGTTTCTCCTATAAAATGTTAGATTTTGATTGCTTTGCTTTTTCACAGAAAGACTCTAGGATGTTCTGTTGTACAGAGATAATTTATTACTGAGAAAAAGGTTTTGATAAAGTAGAAATATAGTTATTTCAGTATTTTGTCCCAAGAGTATAAGATTTTATCAGAGACAGGTAATTTTAAATTAGTCATGCTCCTGAGAGCAATTAAGAGAGAAGAAAGGTGGGTATTAGAAAGCTATTACTCAGTATTAAAAGATCTCTAGCTGGTGAATAGTTGACTTAAAAATTAAGCATCAACTGACCATACTTAAAAAAAAAAAGAAGCACCGAATCTACCAGCATGATCCCTTGTTTTCTCATGATGGTGGACAGCTAGCATCTATGCACTGAGAGGGCCCCCTTTGTCTAAAATGTACCTTCCTTTCTGCACTTTAATCTGAGACTCTTAATTGTCAGACTGTATTTTAGTGATGCAGGAAAACAGATGTGGGACGTGAGGAGGGCTGTGTCCCAGGCTTCGGTTGAGCCCCTGGGACGTGCCCACCAAGTGTAGATCCTTGGCTTAGCTCAGGAAAGAGTTGAAGAGCGAGCCGCAATTGAGTAAAGGTAGATTTATTCAGGGAGATACATTGAAAGGCAAGAGAAAGGCCTCGAGGTGTGGGGGTTGGGTGCTCAGATTAAAAGTAGGTACACACTCCACAGACAGAGTGCGGGCTGTCTCCAACAGGTAGAGAGGTGGCTGTGAGGCACCGTGTTGCTAGTTTTTTTGGGTGTAGTGGCTTCATATGCTAATAAGTGGAAGAACCAGTCTAAGTAGCCTGGGGAAGGGGTTGGGATTCCCAGGAAGTTGGCCATTTCCCACTCTTGAACCTTTTGTGGCTAGCCTTTGTTCTTCCATGGTGCCTGTGGGCGTGTTATTTACCATGTTAATATATTACAATGGGCGTATATTGAAGCTCAAGATCTACTAGAAGTTAAATCTCTCATCATCCTGAGCCTCAAGGCCTACTGGGGGTTGAATCTTTTGCCATTTTGATGTTAATTGCTGTAGTGTTCCTTGAATGGTTGTGCCCTGCTCTCTTCCATCCTGTCTCATTAAGTTTCCCTTGTTATTTTGTTTTAAGTTACTTTATTTTTTCCTAAAATTCCAGGTTGTTTTTTGAAAATCTAATTTAAATATCTCTGCTTGATTTTGCTCTGAATATTATTGATGGGGGCACAGGCCTGTGGCATGGTGTTTTCTATAACTTTCTAAAGAGACGATTTCTTGATCAGGAGTGCCTCTTTTGGAAGGAAGCTTGTGGGTTGCTTACCTAATTCTTAGATAAGGGCGTGATATCAAAGAACTACTTCACTGTTCGTAACTTCTGTTCTTTGCAAGAGAACAGGGGATACCAAATGTCAGTAAAGCAAGGCAAAGTTAAGTACAAGAAAACAGTGTCTAGCTAGAGAAAGAAACTGGAAGGGGAATCTAGTATTTTGAATAATAATTTATTTTAATCCACATTAACCTATTAAAGAAATCTCACATACTCTAAGAAAAAAATTAACTGGGCAGGTAAATAAACATACACACCCAAAGTTTGACTTCCACAGAATTTTGTCACATAAGAGAAGTTAGCCCTAGCCACACATTAGACTGCCAAATCTGTAAATACCAAATGTATATCACAAAAAAAATCATGTAAGAACTTGATAGGAATATCTTCTCCTTCATTTACTAGTATTCTTTTGCCAACTCTACTGCTGTCTTTAATATTTGGATAGGTGGGTGGTAGTCACCTACCTAAGGTATTTTTTCAAATGCGATTTCCAACAGTGAACAGTATAGTATGAACTTCCCCTGTGGTTCTCTCTTCCTCACTAGTGAACCTCATTGGCTCAAATTGTTCAAACACCCAACTGAGGAAACTAAAGACCTGTGTTTAAGTCCCTAGTGGGAAAATGTGTTAAGATGTCTTTCCTAGCTGAACACAGTGGTCCATGTGTGTTGACAAGAACAGATTATCACTCCTCTGCTTCAAGGAAAAATACCTCAAGAACTTTGCTCTATTGATGATGCAGAAATAAAATGAGACCATACATGACATTCAGCTAAACAAATACTTATAAAAGATGACATTTTGCTGTGTACATTGATTAATTCATCTCTACTCACCATTTGAATTTATTTGAAGACTTCAACAAATGGATAATTTCCTGTTAGGCATAGAGTCTTGTGCAAGTTTCCATCTCCCCAAATCATAAGATAACGAAAGATACATTTGTTCGCATCAACAACATTCAAGATTCACATAGATTTGCTTGAGAAATACACAGGAAATCCATGGAGAGGTAGTGTCTTGTTCATTGCTTTTTCATTAATTCTTTTGTCTGACCATTCTTGATTCCCACTTTAGTTGTTCCTTCCTTTGAAGGCTCAACTTTTGTGCTAGGACTTTCCCTTGTTGTAGCAGAGCATCATTCTTATCTCATTGTTCATCTCACTTTTCCCCATGGAATAGAAAGTTTTAAGTGGGGAATAAGATTATAATGAAACTAAGCTGATGTAGGATTCTTAACTTTGCCAGTTATGGACAAGACCCTGCCAATAGGGTCTAGAAGTGGTCACTGCACTTTGACCCTCACTGTATGTCTACTTACACCCCTTGACAGTATCATTAGATGCTTCACATTTTACATTAAACTAGTGAGGACTTCTTTGCCAAGCAACTGTGATTTGGCACAGCCCTCATGTCTAATAATATACCATTTGAGTAGATGAGAGGTAACTTAGCCCTCATGAAACTAGACTATGGATAACCATTCAATTTGTGGTTGATAAAAAGCAGGCATGATTTCTTCTCCTGGTAGAATCTACCTCATACTTTCCTTTACAATATTAGATAGTCATTTATTTGAGGTGACAGTCTTGAAGGTGGAGAGGAGTATGTGTTATTGCTTAGCTCTTGCCAATGTATTATTATGGAGTTTTAGCCTCACCCTCTTAAATTAACAATTTAGCCCACTAACTTAAAGTTTTCCTTCCTTTTACGTATCTTACTACAGGTGATAATGCTTGTTTGATACGTTGGTGTCAAAGTGTTACTGTCACTAGAGCTCTGTCTACTCCAAAGGCTGGACCATCACTGCCTTCACACACACTTAGCTGTTAATTTATAACCAATGGTACAGTCTTTAGGAGGCTCTGTAACTATCTCTTTTCTGAAACTAGCTGCAGAAGTTATTATTATATTTACAGTTTCCAGACTCCTCTCAGAGAAGAGTCTCACTCTTTTTTTTCTTAAGTGTAACTAGGACAGTGTCCAGTCCTTCAGGTGGTCTGGAGCTCCTGATGGATATCACTTTTTATGTACTTGCATAGTCTACACAGTCATTCACCCTCTTTATTTCAGTCAAATATCATAATATTGAAGATTCCCACATGTCAAGATTAAGGGGACTAGTCTCTGGGGCTAGTCTTCCGCCTCACTCATAAGTACCCCTGAATAGAAGAAATCAAACAAACGAAACTTCCAAACAGAAAGTAGAAGAGGAAAAGGACTCACCCTGTTCTACAGTTCTACATTCTTCCTTCTTTTCCTTTTTAAACCAGTTTTCCTATCAAGTTCATAGAAAGAATTCAGAGAGAGTTTTGATGTTGTGAGAGCACAAGTAAGGAGCATGATATGTCCCTTTGACACTAATGTGGAGGATAAAAACATGGCCGACTGGAATTGGTAAAGTACACAACGTTTATTCCCAGAAGACTTGACTTGTGCTGCTTCCAAGTTCTCCCCATTTCTGTTTCAGAATATGCAAAGTTGGTACCTCCCCAGGTCAGTTGTTAGCACAGCATTTTATGCATTCCAGCTGTTATCATCCCTGAGATCAGAGACAGAAATATAATGAAACTGTTACTGTTACTGTTTCCTGTAATGTAAATTAAAAATGACAAATGCAAAGAAATGTTTGAGAGAATTGGGACTTCTTCCCAAGTACTAAAATGAGAAGCCTGGCCTTGGGTAGGTTTCTGAAAAAAAAAAGGAAAAAGAAAACCTACATTTGCTTTAGCTTGAATCTCCAAATGTCTACTCTCCTCAGTTTTCTTTGGCCTCTGCACTAAGGACCCGTTTAGAGTTATCTTTCAAAGGAACCCTAAAAGCGTAATGGTGGGAGGAGCTAGGACATATTCTGAGTTGTGGGGTTGTCTCTTGGGAAAATACAAATTTCTTTCAAATCTCCAGCATTGCTATCCAGCGCCAAAACACATTGGTGATTAATGCTAATGGGCCCTAAGGTATATACCTATATAAACCCTACCAATTAAGGAGTGCATCTTGACTAAAATATGGTCCCCTTTTCAGGCCTGTAGGAAATGGGAAGAGATGAAATCTTTCAAGGAGCTGGTTATACCCATTCCTATAGAGCTAGTGACCCACTATAATAGTATGTGATTTTGCCCACTTAACAGTACTTTTCAACTCCTCAGTTTTTTCTCAGTGCTTACTATACAATTTACAGTAGTGATCTAATGATTAGTCTTAAACATTTTCTTGATTTTCAAGTACTCAAACTGAGTTTGAGCTAATAGAATTCAGAGATGTTTTAAACCTGCAGAGTCAACTCAAACATGGCAATAGAGATAGACTTTCTGCTTTTAAATGAAGTTTCAGTGGGTGGATGTTGTATGAGTGACATTGACCTTGTTATTTGCAATTAGTTAAAATCTAAATAGAAAATTAAGCACTTTACAATTTGAATCCTTAGCTTGTCATTTGTTATGAAACTCTTATCTACTTTGGAAAGTAACAGGCTACAAAGTGATTAAGACAATCTATTAATTAAAGCATATACTACAAGTGCATGTGCTATTATTTGAATGTTTAAGATACCATGTAAGGGAGACCATTCCAAAATTAAATATAATTTTCTTTAATGCATTATGTATAAAATCAAGCTGCTTTGAGGTTATTGACATGTTGAATAAGACAAATTGTATTCTTTCTTGGAGCAGTTTTAAACTACTGCTATAAGGTGGGAATCATACTGATTGCTCTATTTCCTCATAATTTGTCAAAATGAAGCTTCCTTTTTTTACCTTTCAAAAGTAATTATTCACCATTCACATTTTCTTTATCCATTCACTTGTTGGTGGACATTTAGATTGTTTCTGTATCTTGGCTGCTGTAAATAATGCTGCAGTGAACGTGGGAGTGCAGATCTCTTTGAGATCTTGAATTCAACTCTTTTGGATATATATCCAGAAGTAGGATTACTGTGTCATATGGTAGTTCTGTTTTTAATTTTTTGAGGATCCTTCATATTGTTTTCCATAGAGGCTGTACCATTTTATAATCCTGCCAACAGTGCACGAAAGTTCCAGTTTCTCCATATCCTGGCTGACAGTTTTTATTTCCTGTGGGTTTTTTTGTTTGTTTGTTTCTTATAATGGCCATCCCAACATGTTCAAAATGGTATCTCATGGTGGTTTTGATTTTCCTTTCTCTGATAAACATCATTAGTGATGTTGAGCATCTTTTCATGTGTCTGTTGGCAATTTGTATATCTTCTTTTGGAGAAATATTTATTCAAGTCCTTTATCCATTTTGGAATCAGGTTGTTTTGTTTTGGTTTGAGTTGTAGGAATTTCTTGTATATTTTGTATATTAATTCCCTATCAGATATATGGTTTACAAATATTTCTCTCATTTTTAAGTTGCCTTTTCATTCTGTTGATTGTTTCCTTTGCTGTGAAGCTTTTTAGTTTGATGTATCCCCAATTGTCTAATTTTGCTTTTGTTGCTTGTGCTTTTGGTGTCATATCCAAGAAATCTTTGCCCACCCCAATTATGAAGATTTTCACCTATGTTTTCTTCTAGGAGTTTTATAATTCTGTGTCTTACAATTAAATCTTTAATACATTTTGAGTTTATTTTTGTGTACAATTTAAGGGTCAAACTTTATTTTTTTCTGTGGATATCTAGTTTTCCCAATCCCATTTATTAAAGAAACTGTCCTTTCCCTATTGTGTATTTTTAGCACCTTGTTGAAGATCCATTTATTATATATGTGTGGGTTTGTTTCTGAACTTTCTATGCTGTTTCATTCATCTATATGTCTGCTTTTATGCCAATACTGTACTATTTTAATTACTGTAGCTTTAGAGTAGCTTTCAAAATCTGGGACATGATACCTTCAGCTTTGTTCATTTTAAGATTGCTGTTGCTATTCAGGGACTGTTTTGAGTCAATATGAATTTTAGGATTGTTTAATCTGTTTTTGTAAAAAATGCCATTGGGATTTTTATACAGATTGCATTGAACCTGTAGATCACTTCAGGTAGTATGCTCATTTTAACAATATTAAGTATTCTAATCCATGAACATGGAATATCTTCCCATTTGTTTGTGATTTCTTTAATTTTTTCATCAACAATTTATAGTTTTCAGTGTACTAGTCTTTCATCTCCTTGATTAAGTTTATTCCGAAGTATTTTAATATTATAAATGGGATTGTGTTCTTAGTTTTTTCCAAGTATTTCATTAGTGTGTAGAAATGAAACTGATTTTTGTATGTTGATTTTGTATCCTGCAACTTTACTATATTCATGCATTAGCTCTAATAGTTGTGTGTGTGTGAGAGTCTTTAGGATTTTTTACATTTAATACCATGTCATCTGAAATATCAATATTTGGAGTATCAATCAGAAATAAAGAGTTCAGAAATGAAATAAAAAAGGAATCACTGGAAAGACAGGAAGAGGGTAATGAGAAATTAAGAATATCCGTAAGATACAGGGTTTTAAAGTGTGATAGGCCAAATAAAGCAAAGCATTGACTGAGAAGTGTCCACTGGCTTGCATAAAAAACAAATCATTGTTTGCTTATAAGTGACACAGCTTAACATGTTTAAATGCTAAAGGAGAGGAGCCAGAACAGAAGAAATATTTGAAAATACAGAGAATAGAAAGAAGAATCTCTAGAGCTAGGTCTCTGAAAATGTTAGATGGGACAACATTCTGCACAAAGATGGAGACACTGACCTTAACATAGGAAAGGGGTTTGTTCTGTTGTAATAATGTAAAAAATAAGCAAAGATACAGTTAGGGTGGTAAGTTTAGAGCCTATAACTGGAAGAGAGAAACCAATCTTAGATTTCTTAGCACTTCTTCCTGCAGGGGCTAAATTCTGTAATTTTTACAAACATTCAGCAAAACTACAAAACTCACTTATGAGGGTACAATGGTCAAAATAAGGAATATTATGTAAATTGATCTCATTTTTCCTTCTTATTTTTATTTTTACTTTTCTTTCTTTCTTTCTTTCTTTTTTTTTTTGGTTAGAAACAGGAAGAGAGGACCTTTTCTAGATGAGTCTGCATTGGTATGTGTGAACTTTCAATGCAGAAATATAAAATGTTGCAGAAGAAGCTATTCTCTGAAAATGTCACCCTTTTGCATGGCAAGACCCTAAAATCATTCCTCTAGGGATCAGTTTAGGGCAGATGCTAATGTTAATGTCATCTCTGAGAGAGTCAGATGACTCTCCAGCCTAATGGCCCTAGTTCTCTTATTTGGCACAAGAGTTTATGCTCTCAGTGTTCTGCTTCTTGTAGTAGGAAAGATTCAGCAGTTGGTCAGCTCCTCTTTTGGCTTGCCTGCAAACTTGGAAGGGTTATCAGACTGGTCAATTGGTTAATCTTTTGATTTTTTACCTCTGGAATTTGTATATCCTCATTTGTTGAACAAAGCTCTTTCTTTACACATTTACTGAACCCATAATTCCCAGACTCATCATGTTTATCCAGCATGGGAACTTTGGAATATTTAGGTGGCACATAGTTACATAATGGTTCATTATATGTTACTTATTTGAAAAATATCAATAGATAACATAAATAACACAAAGGGGGGGTGAGTATTTTCTGCAGTAATCTGAACAAATACTTGCAGGAATTTGAGATGGTTGCAAACAGTAACTTGATTAGCTCCTGTGAAATAGAAAGCAAAATCATGTACAAAAAGTGAGCATGCAGTGGGATATTTGAAGGTTTCAGTAGGATGGGAAAGCGTGAAATGACACTGGGGAGAAAGCTCTCGCAAGAAAAATAGGATTGCTGGGCAACTTTAAATGCCATGTGAGGTTAGAAACCATGGAGATAAAATGACCTGATTGATGGCAGGCAGTTGTCAAAAGTGCAGTGTTGTTGGTGCGTTTATGGTGATGTCTCTGTGGCTTTAAATGCCCTTTTCTCCTTCATCTGTTTATTAAGAGAAGCTTGATCATTTAAGAGTCAATTCATATGCTTCATTCTCTTCGAGATCTTTCCTGATTATCAATCAAGGAAGGTAACACCGTAAGCATGTGATAAATCCTTGTTAGAAAAATTAACGTTATGCTTCCTTTGTGCTGACTCTTCTATGGTGATTTTCTTAAGTTCTGTGTCCTTCAGTTTCCTTGCCTGTCAAACATGGAATAATAACAAGGTCTATTTCATAGAATCGTTTCGTGGGTTAAATGAGTTCATTTTATAAGGAAGCTGAAGGAGTGCCTGGCACAATTTAAATGCTCAGTTAAATTTAGTCATATGTATTAGTATTTGTCATTGTATTTCCATCATTTATTTTACATGAATTAATCTCATACTGGACTGCATAGTACTTATCAAAGTTGTCTTTATATGTTCAAGAGCTGAGTATGTGCTTGACATAGAGCTGTTACACTTGTTAAGTGTTTGCTGAACAAATGAATGGCAATGGATAAGATAATAAGTACTTCTTGTTTTTTGGAAAAGCTGATATTAACAGAGGAATGCTAGTCTAAGATGTAATACACAGTAAAAGAAAAGAAACATACAGACTTCAAAATCACACTGAGTTTCCAGCTGGTTGATCTTGAGCATGTTGCTAAATTTTCCTGATTTTCAAATTGTTCATTTGCAAAATCAAAATAGTGACACTCAACTCATGGATTTGTGATGAGTATACGTATTTTCACTGAACAGGTAAATGTTGGTTTACTGCTCTCATCGCTACCATCAAGCTTCATCACAGAGGTCAGGGCTGTCATCCTTATGTCACTTTTTACCTTTCAGTTGTTCAACTTAAAATATTAAGGCAAAGCACCTTAGTAGCAGTGATTTTTCTGCTTCCTACAAAGAAACTTTGATCTTCATTTTAATTAGATTCTCCATCCAGTAATGTAATTATTTTGAGTGGTAGAAGTTGGAGTGATGAGTGCTGCTTAGGAATTTCAGGTGGTGACAGTGTTAGTCGTACTCTGATGTTTGCCTAAGTAACAGGGGCAGCAGTTCTGTACAAAAAGACGTGGCTCAATTTTGATACAAAAATTTGATGTACAAAGAGACTTATTTTGGGGGAAAAAACTACTAAAAATATCGGGGTTGTGCTTAAGTTACCATCTGCAGGCATTAGTCATGACTGTGTTACAAAAGAGTAAATTCAGTTCTTTGGGGAAAGGAGGTATAGAAGGAAGTCAAACACAGTCTTCTGATGAGATGAGTCAATGTGATCTTATCAGGAAGTAAGATGGTGGTCGAAAAAATCAAAACTTCTGAGTTCTGTTTGGATTAAGATCATCCTCTCTAAAAAGCCGTAGTTCAATAGGAAGCTCAGAGAAAAATAGTTGAGTACTATATAAGACCTCATTACTACATAAGCAGTTTGAATTTTCCTTTTAATTTTTTTAGCATATTTTCAAGGACCAGAGAAAAGTGAACCAGTTCTTGGATTCATAACACTGGTGGAAGAGAATGAGGGTTGAGTGTAAGAAGTCATTTTCTCCATCCTGAATCAGATTGTTTGATCATACCACATATTTATTTATTAATAGACACTGTGGTTGTTTATGGCAAAGAAAGCAAAATGGAAAATAAGTAGACCCACAAACACTTCTTTCAGCCTCATGATTTATTGCATTGTTCTCATTTTTCTGCTTCTTCCTTACTTACCAGCCTTATGTCCTATGATTCTAATCTTAAATATCCTACTGCATTTGGTCCAGCCTCATTTCTCAATTGAATTTTTTAAGAAGTGGTTTTCATTTCCTTTGATTTGTTTTTTAAGTGATTTGCCACAATATATAAAAAAGAGCATTCTATCAAAAGTCAGTTCTGTCACTCCTGTTCATTTGCTCCCTTGGTTGCCCAGGTTCACTGAATATTTGTAGCCCTTAATAAGGGTTCCTACCTTGACTCTCATTCCAGTCTTACTGACTTGGGTTTCTTTCTCTGACATTATGCTACAGTTACTGTTGCAGTTGTTACATGTATATTCCTTTTGTATAGATTCTTGCTAACGTTCTTTTGTATAGACTGTGAGCCTTCCCTAGCATGACTTCCTTTACCAGTCATCACTTGTCAAATGCTGTTTCCTCCTTCAAAACCCCACTCAGTTTCCACTGTTAAACTCTCCCTGACTGTGGTGTCTCACCTGGACTCAGCTGCTCACCCCTGTGTCACCACGTACAATATTCAGCTATGGTCGTCTCACTCTCTCTTCCCATCATGGGTTTGTATGACTTCCTTCACCACTAGACCCTAAGCTACTCAAAGGCACAGCACCTTCAGCCTCTTTTCTTTAATTTCTAAAGGACTTGACACAGTGTAGAAGATAAACAACATTTTGTTTAACTTAATTCACATTTTATGTTATACAGAGATTGGAGAACTGTATTACCAGTGTAGTAGAAATCAGAACACAGAGAGTGCTTCCTATTTCTTTTCCTTGCTCTGCCATTAAAATTTATAGGATGTAGAGAAGGAGGATATGCTCTATGGGCTTTGGTTTTCCCCATATTTACATGAAAAATTGAATAGATAATAACCAAGTCCCTTTTCAGCTAAAATATAGTGTATTTTAAGTCTGTATGGAGATCACTGGAGTAAACTGAATAAACTATTTTTTAATATCCCTTAAAATATCAGCATGGCCTTATTTTTCAAACAGTTTATATCATATCATGCAAATTTCAGATTCCAGAGACTACTCAGTTACTTCTTAGGAAGGACTGTTGAAGGTGAATTTATATCTTTAGGTAAAAGGCAGCCTTTTAAAAATCAGTCTAGTTTGAAGGCTGAGGTACATAAAGGAAATGGGTTTGTCTGGCATAGCTAGATTTCATTTCATATTGGCCAATGCTTTAATATTTCTACACACACACACACACACATATATATATGTATATATATATATTTTCCTGATACAACTATTCAATGACTTGGAAGCAAATACTGTGTGGTCTCCTTTGTTTGCAAGCTTTCCTTTTTGGAGTATGGATAATATATTAGCTAAGTTTTAGGCTAACATCACAGAAGCCATTTTATTTTGAGTTGAAATAAACCTCAAGGTATTAAATGTAATAGGAGTAGCTAATCTTTTGCCACATTTTCAGGAGGCTGTTTTTTCCTTCAATTTTTATATCTTAGTGAGATGAATATTTCAAAGGTCAGAAATGATTTTCAATTTTTGTGGCTTCATTTGTGGAAAATGTATGCCCTGAATTTTTTTTTTTATGAAACAGTCCAGGGACCTGAAGAGTGTGTATGTGTGTGTGAGAGAGAGCGAGAGAGGCGGAGGAGCGGGTGTGGGAGAAAAGGCATAGAGAGAATAGAAAGAATGTATTAAGCAGAAAAGTTGAGACTCAATAAATATTTAAATACTAAGATTTCTGGGAAATTTTTGACTAGGTTCTAGAGTGAATGTTAAATGTTAAAAACTAATACTTGGGAAATAAGAGTTTTTCATTTTATATGAGTCAGATAATATAAATTTATTAGCTTTCTTTTCTTTACCTTAGTTTCAAAATATTTTTAAAATTATGAGATCACCCTTTAATAAGGCTGTTTATGTTAAGGAGGTGTCATATTCAGAAACATGACAATAGACATAAAGCTGTGTGTTAAAAGCAGTGCAGATACATCCATGCTCAGGGAGAAGACTTGTGAGTTTACAAGTTGGGCAGCCTTTAGGGTGAAAGTCAGTTTGAAAACAGGAGAACATCAGTGAGTGGAAAGTAGATATGAAATTGTTAGAATTCCTCAGCAAGACCCACCTGGGAATGCGGAACCCTTTACTTAGTAGAAAATAAAAATGTTTCCTTTTACATTTAAGGTGAAATTTAAACCATGAATCTGTAAAACTTCTCTTTGAGTGTTTTTTTCAGTAAAGGAAAAGTTACCATCTTTGATAAATGACATAATTAAAGAGACTGGAAAAGAAATATCAATCCAAAAACTGGTTAGGGTTTGGCTTAAGAATATAACTAGAATAGAGAACAAACTCACGGTTATCAGGGAATAAAGGGAGTGGGAAGGGATAAATTAGGAATTCAAAACTTGCACCTCTTGGATAGTGATGGAAATGTTAGCTGTCTTGACTGTGGCAGAGGTTTCATTGATGTATATACATCTATCAAAATTCATCAAATTGTACATCTGAAATATGTGTAGTTTACTGCACAGGGATCATATTATAATAAAGGTGTTAAAATATAACTAGGAAAGAATGAGAAGTATATTAATAAATGAGTGAGAGGTCCTTGGTTTTGAACCTTTACATTTTGTAATCATAACATGTATAAGATTAACCAGTACTAGTTAAGGAATTAATTATGAACATCAATGACTACATCAGTTTTTATTTTATTATTAGTATAACATCAGCATTTAAAAGTATATGTTTCATTATTCTTTTTTAAGCAGGTACAAAACGTTTTAAAATATGTTAAAGTAAATAATTTTTGAAGTAGAATTGATGCCTTCCTACATATTCATATCTATGGTATTATTTGACATGGAATCCTAGCTAAATAATTTCAAAATTATTTTATGTTAAATCCACTCAGTAAGCATTTATTGAGTACTACATGCATTAGATCTTGTGGAGATGGGAAGTAACAGATTAATAAAACACAGTCTCTGCCCTGTAATCAAATGGGAAAGGTTTTTAGAAAAAAAAAAGCCCATATCAGATCACATCCACTAAACCCAATGTGGCATCCTTGAATACAGCTTTTCTTCTTTTGTTCAATATAATTAATTAGAAAAATGAAATTTAAAAGTTCCTGCATAATTTATTGATTATTTAACCATCTACATATGGAATTCTCATTACATATGGTATTCTGAGCTCAGTTTATCACTGTCTAAATTTTCTATTGAGGAAGCTGTTGGAACTGAATCTCTACATTTGTACATTGTACATACACACATATCACAATAGACAGTTACATTTGGGGGATGAGATTATGTGTGCTAAGCATTCTGGAGAAATATGATGGTGAAAGCAGTATTTTAAAAGATAGCATTTTTTAAAAGTGATTTAAACCAGGTATCACTTATTTTTTTACTACACAGTCTATTTGGAAAAGACCCATCTGCTCAAAAAGAAAGCAAACATGATTACTGTTATAATTATCTATTCAGAGGGGATGTTATGTGAACAGGAATATCACAGGCAATTCAAAAAAAAAAAAAAAAGAAACTCTTGGTAGGTTCTATCACTAGCAATGAATAGGGTTTAATTTCATTTCATTATAGTTCAAAAGTTTCCCGAGGGTGTAATTCTGATTTCTTGCCGAGGAAGCCAATTGTGTTATTAGAATAACAAGGTGATGTATTTTCTTAATCACCTACATTGGCTTTTTATTTTGATGATAGTGAAGCATTTGTGTGTGTATGTTTCACGTGATGTGGAAAGGTGAGTTGAATGAGACATAAATCTTTGAAAGCCTGGGAGCGAAGTGCATGTTCTGGGCAAAGCTCTAAGTGACAAGATTTGATGAGTGTTTCTTATCCTCAGGCAATTCTTAATCAATTAACAATTAATTAGGATTCCAGACATTACTTAGCTGGCATGGCCTTATTTTAAAAACGTAATAAACAAAAGGTTTGGCATATTCAAAATCTATGAAGATACCAATTCAGGCATACTGGACACATTCAAATGTGTATTTTTTTTTTTTTTGCTACATTGAACCTATAACCTATGGGAAAAAACAGTTCACTGGAAACTTTGCAGTCATTCAAATATATATGATTCATTTGTTATTTATGATTGGAAACTCTTCTCTTCTCTACATTTGTTTGCTGTGGATTGTAAAACTAAACACAGGATTCTAGTTAAAAGCAACAGAACAAAAGATACAAGGTACCTACAATAGCAGTTGAGCACTCAGTGTTAATTCTCAGTTTCCTAGAATTGGGATATAGTTCTTCGACTTCCTGGGCTGACGTATTGACTCATCCACGCAATAGCTGTAGGTGAATTATTGACTTTCTCTATTCCTCTAACCCTTAAGCATAAAAAGCGATAATAATAGTACTACATCATGGGGCTGTTGTAAAAATACCATCAGTTGCTACAAATAAGATACTTAAAAGAGTGCTGTACACACACCAAATGCTCAGCATAAGTTCAATAAATTTTAGCAATGGATAATAATAATATTAGTATATTGTCTGATAAATGAGAGTATGATCATTCATATGGGGAATTTCTCCCTCCCCTCTCCCAATAACTAAATTCAAAAAGCCTGTACGGCCAGGATAAAGTAAAGGGACATCAGTTAATATAATGCACTCCTTATTTAAGTGTGACATTCAGAAAAGGCGCATGAATATATTCTATAAAAGTATGTTTCTTTTATGAACTCTTCACAGTAACCAAGACCTTAACATGAATGCATGATGCAGAAAAGTCTTTCTTATGGCAAAGTGCCGAAACAGACTGATGTGAATACCTGATTTCCCAGTGATCTAATACAGGAGTAAACCTTTGAGAACGTGGGGTGCTGAGCATATTATGCCTCTTCCAATGACTAGGAGTCTGAAGGTGCCTGCGTTTGATTGGAGTCATCCAAATTAAATACTGTTAAGAGGCACCATTCCTACTCCTTTTAATGGCTAAATAATATTCCATTGCATGGATAGACCATATTTTGTTTACCCATGCATCCACTGAGGGACGGGGCGTGCTACAATGTGGAAGAACCTCAAAACATCTGGCTAGGGGAAAGACGTTGAGCCCAAAATAACTGCTATTGCCTAATTCCATTTATGTGAATGTTTCAGGAAATGCACATTTATTGAGACAAAAAGTAGATTAGTCATTGCCTAAAGGATGGGGGATGGAAATATTGTGAAATTAGATTGTGGTTATTGTTGTGCACTTCTGTAAATATACTGAATATCATTGAATTGTACACTTATAATGGGTGAATTGTATGGTACATATGATAAATCTTCATAAAGCTATTTTAACAAGGGAAAAAAGAGGCACTATTCTGATTGTTGCCTAGTGTGGGATCTACTTGCTTAAGTTATCAGACGTTAGAGTCAGACTTGGCCTGCTGTTGTGAAGATGTGGAAACCAAAATTGTTTTCTTGCTCTGAGATTTAATCTCCTTTCTTACATCATTGAGTTTCTGGAATGCCTATAGATATAAGGCATATTTTCCTGCAAAATGAGCTTTAAATCTACATAATTACTTGCCACATTACATGGATGAGAAACTCTTAACCTAAAGAAAATTTAAGGACAGATGTTACCAATAAATCATTCTAAACCCAAAAAAAACAGAAAAGAAAAAAATATTTGTGTGAGCCCTATGGACGTTTCAGTTGAATTCCTTTTGCATTGGCCAGCAGAATGAATTCTAAAAGTACCGGTAGGAAGTCCAATAAACTGACCATTTGAGATTATTAGTACAGACTGCCTACATGGTTGAGAAAAACCTCTAAGTAGTATATCTTCAGTGCTGACATTGTTCTAGGATGCCAGATTACTGCTGTGAGGTGTATTTTTACCAGCGTGTAATAAATACCGTCACCCTAGAAAAACTGTTGATTGTGCCATTTTTTTCGTAAATGAACCAAATCAATTTAACAGATGCATCAAATTATTTAAATATGAATATTTAAATCATGGTGTGTGTGTCTAGAATATAGCAGTGTTATTTCAGACTTTTAAGATTCAGAGTTATTTTTTAAGTAAGCTATTCCTGCCATTGGAGTCAAAATTTGATAAAAGATCCAAGAAGTCTGAGAAACAAGTTATACTTTTGCTAGTTCAGCTCAACTAGAGACAGTAGCATGTATTGGTAAAGAGCACAGATTCTGGCCCTGGATTTAGAGAAGGAGCTGGACTTGAATCTCAGTTTTAATAACTACTCTGTGTACTTGCTAGATACAGAAACGCCAGGATATTTCTGAAAGTTCTATTTGAATTTCTCTAACTGAGAAGTTTCATGAGGATTTTTCATAGAGAATATTGGTCAGAGTTGTCTCACTTTGGATAAAATGTAGGACATGCCTACTTGGTATTGATTCAGATAGAATGATTGGCCTTCAAATGTTTACCAAATGAGGTTTCTCATTACTGCCACTGAACCAAATTTGGATTCCTAATGATTTCTAAACTTTGTTTTCCTATGTAATAAGATTACAGTCTCTATAAGTCATAGGGAAAAAAAGGTTCCAATGTGAAATGAGCTCTAATTTCAGCTATCGTAATTTGAGACCAAATGAGAGCTGATCCTACTCTGAAGGATAGGATAGAAATGTGTTCTACTTCTTGGGTTCTTCATGTCCTCTAAGACTCCCAAGGGAATCAGTGATGACATTGAAATCTAGAGTTTCTGAAGGAGTCTTATCTTTTCCTACTTCATAGGCAAAAATAGCTCAAAACACTTTTTCTCGTAGATCAGAAATTATGACATTTGTATTGTAAAGATATGAGATGGGAGCAGATTTTTAAAATCTGGAGGAGAGGTAACAAAATACTGTATACAAGACATTTAATTAGTGATTCAATTTTTTTCTAATACAATATGATAGCATATTCATTTTTATGCTCCATTACATAAAATATGCCTTCTTATTGACTTTTTTGCACAGGAATTGTTTGTGTAAAACTAACAGGGAAATCAAGGATAGCTGTGAAATAAATCAAAGTCAAAATGCTGAAAGAAGAAACTTGAGATGTCCCTTTAAAAAAAGATAAAATGATTTCTAGATCAGCTCATGGTTGTCTGACATTCCCCCTGATTAATGCCAGGGTTCTCCCAGGCATACTAATAAGATAAAGAAGGAAAAATTTAATTTCTTGTCATCTTAGATGAGGGTTGTTTTAAAGCTGTACATGCCCCCCCTTTATCATGTCATCACAAATATTTGTCACCCGAGGCAGAAATTGCTTCAATGTGAATTTTATAGTTATTAAACACAGTAGTGTTTATATCATTGTATGTCATCAACCTTCATTGTTTCAAATATGGTAAAATAAAACTAACACCTACTTTTAATTATAAACATCTAATTATTTTTATGTTTAGTTAAATAGAATATTTTCTGAGTGAGTTACAGAGTACATTTAGTTATGGACGTGCCTGAAATGATGTCATTGAGAAAGCTAATATAGCATCAGTCATAAAGTGTCATGGTTGATGAGAAATTCACTAAAGCCATTCAAAGGACTTATCTACTAACTTTTGCAAATACAAGGTTTGAAGCCATAAATCTTTATGGGAACACACTGTAACAAGTGTACTGTGGTTTACATTTAAAAGCAGTATGTGTTTTATAGTTAGAAGCAATTAGGACTCACTCTATCTGCTGATCTGGTAAGGGCAAGGGGCTCTCGGAACACGATAACTACCACATCGAAGAACAGTAAGGATTGTTGTTTAAATTCAGAGCATAAGCCACCCTCCAAAAGGGGTCAGCGACATCCTTGTAATAAGACCAGCTTCACTGAATATGTATTAAGGGATATCAGGAGCTAAAATAAGTTAACAGAAAAGAAAACATGAGAAGAGTGTGGCAGAACTGTATCTACCTGTATCTACTGAGATGTTCTCTCAGTCACTTCAGACTTAGGAAAAACTCATGATCTAACCCTCTCAGCATTTCTCTGCTGGTTATTTCTTCTTTTTCTTACACTTTGTCAGTAAGTGGTCATCTCATGTCCAGTGGTTCAGTTAGAAACCTCAGAGTTACCTTGAAGTCCCCTCTCTCGTAGCTTCTCCCGTATTCAGACAAATCCGGATCTTAAATTTCTCTTGTGTTTTGCTGCCATTATTTCTTCTCTTTTCCTACCTTCCTCTCTGTGACTCTCTTCAGTCCATCCTTTGCACTGTGGCCAGAGAGAACTCTAGAACCACAGCCTCAAATATGTCTCCTTGAACATTTGATTGTTTTCCCATTTCACAGAATTATATCCAAGTCCCTTGGCATGGTGCTTAAGGGTCTTAAAAAGCTTTCTCAAATGTATGGTCTAGCCCTGCTTCCTGTCTCTCTCAGACCCTTTCTGACCTTCTTGTCATATTGTCACTATTTGTTGCTTCCAGTTCTTTGTACATCCCAAATGACCTCCCCTCTTTGGCTGCATGGTACTATGTCGATTATTTAAATTACTTCAGATTACACTTCTCACACATAGCTCTTTTGAAAAAGAGTGAGTTGATATCTTGTGTATTTTGTAGCTCCCTTTACACAACAGTTTTGTGTTAATTATCCCACTATATTATGACTTATTAATCAACCTTTCTGATTCTCCAGTACTCAAACAAAATAAGTATCTTATTCAACTTTGTATCTCATAGGTTAACTCAAATTTCGACCCATTTAATACTTATTTATTGATTGAGAAACTAACTGGCAATTGACAGGTCTAGATTGTAATTCTGACTTAATGCTAATTTACTACTGGAATCTAAACAGAGAACTAGATTTTGCTAAGTCTAGGGACTGATGTTGGGATGAGATGAGTGGTTCTTAAATTTTACTAGGTCTTTAATACATTCTGAAACTGGTGCACATAGAGAGCATAACCTATATTGTATTAGCCTATATTGAGGGCAGTGACTATTAAACAATTTGTCCACAACGTTTGCATGTCCTCTTGTTTAATCCCATTTCCTTTCATTTTAAGTGACTGAGAATGATTAAGATCAAAGTCTGATGGGGATGTGAACATATAGCCCACAGCTGACATCATACTCAAATGGTGAAAGTTGAACAACAGGGTTTTGATGGGTTTAATAAAGGCTCCTCCCTTATGATTGTTTGAAACAGTGTCTAGATAGGTGGATGGTATGGATGGGTAGCCAGCTAAATGCGTTGCCCTAAAGCACTCAGGCTTGTTAGAATCATGAAATTATTGTTATTGCAAAAGATCTGGATAGTATGTTTCAGATCTTGGAAATTTCTGTTTGGATTTTCTATTTTGAACAATTTTGAAAAAAGGATCTGGGAAGTTTGAGTTAATTTGAGATAGCTCGCATCGTTCCTTGTTCCCCAGTGTTAGATACAGTCTCCTACTTGCTGTTTTTCAGTCCCCATAGAGAGTGATTCTAATGCTAATATACCCATAAGATAGAATATGTAATTCATTAGATCACTGATCTTGTCAAATGAAATTTATTTCTTATAACCTTCAAATGAAAGTTATTTCTTATAATTCTTCATTTTCTTTAATAGCTTCATATATTTGGACATAGCCATATATTCTTGAGGCTGTACCTTGAATAACTTAACGAACTTACCTTTGTTCATTTGCCTGAATTTATCTGTTTTCTGACTACTCTTAGGGCAGGTAATTTTTCCAGATGATTGAACTTATCCTTTGTTTCAGGACTTAAACTTATGTTAAATTCTTGTGGCTATCTCTAAGTTTTGAATTGGACCTCACATTACTCCACTCCTTTGTGGAGATGGCATCAGTATCCTCAGATAATTCCATAACACCAGTTAACACCGTCATTGTAAGATTTCATGTCTTTGAGCTTATGATGTATTGGAAGTGATGTTGACTATTGGGAGATTGAGACAATCAACTACCATTAAGCAAAGGCAAATCTCAGTCATGCAGAAACAAAGTTGTCTTATTTAAAAAATGTGGAAAGTATAGCATAGGCTATCACAATAGATCTGAATTCAGATCCTGGCAGTGATATTTACTGGTTGTGTGATTTTAAATGTTACTTAATTTCTGCAAACTCAAATTTCCTCCACTTACTCATAGGGAAAATAACAATTGTCTGGCAGGTTTACTGTAAATATGAGAGAGAACGTATATTAAAAGACTGAGAATAATGACTGGCACTTGTTACATATTATTATGATGATGACTTTTCAGTAAGTGATAATATATTATAATTTAAAAATAAGTCCTTAATTCAATCATGTTAAGAAGGTGACTTAATTAGAATATAATCTTGCTACGAGGTTGAAAGATGGTTATGAAATAAGATGAGAAATTGTGTAATGCAAAGATGATAGCAATAGAAAATTCTAAGTTTTTTATCACAAAAATTTCCTTTACTTAAATGGTTATAGTACCTGTCTCACCCTTCCCCAAGTACTGTTCTTAATAATTTATTTTCTTTGCATTAGCTGGTGGTTTTATTTCACCTCTTCTTGTAGGTTTTATGAGATAAATCAAAACCAGATTCAAGGTAGAATAAGGAATTATTGAAGGTAGAATTCCTTTTAGAGAAAACAGAGTATGGTCTTAAATAAGGAATCTGTATGACAAATTGTCTTGCCCTTTGCTTCAGTTTCAGGGTCATGCTTCTGTGTAAAACACTTGCTGACAAAATAGAAACATATTTTTAGTTTATCAGTAAATAGCCAAACATATTTATCATCAGATTTCCCAAGTGCCTCCTCTTTCGATTGTGAAAACTAATGTCCATCATCCTCCTATCATTAATAACCATGTGTTGTAAGCATTTACTAATTACCTAGCTGCATTCTGGGATTCCTTGAGGTACCCTATATACAATAGGAATGGGAGATTAATTTGGTTAGTGCAGTCAATGAGCAGGCTATGTGGGAGGCAGTAAGAAGGATCAAGTTTTCTCACCAAAGCCAATGATCCATCAAATGGGGACTGCTTTTTTGTTTCTTATTAGCATGGTCATCACTGTTGGAAGGTGGAGATGACCTCATGGTTCCCTTCAATGATGTGTTCGAGCTGGCTTGTATTGGTTTGCAAGAGCTCACTGTTAAAATTTTAGGAACTTTGCCCCTGATTTTTAAATATTTGGTAGCTTGAAATTTGCCCTAGTATTGTAGCACATAAATTAAAAAATACTTCTGCTCTTCTATCCCCCAAAGATCTTGTTGTTCAACATTTATTAGCACATCTGGTTCACTTCTGCAGCTTCAGTACTCAGTCAAGGTGAATGTCCCTTAACCCCAGATTTAATCACTGTGAGGTAGGGATGCAGACATTAGGAACTGATTGAGAAAATCTGGCTTCTGTTTAATTTAGCTATTACTAAAAAGCAACAAGGACCCAGATGGATATATTTATTATTTACTGTCAAGTTTCAAGTAAAAGAGATTTAAAAATACACTCCAGAATATATACCTCTCTGGATATAACTCCCTTTGAGCGGTTGTAAATTTCCCCCTGAATCCAGAAATAAGTATAGGGAGAAATAAATATTATTTTCCAATAATGAGCAGGCTACCACAATTTAGCTGTTCTAGGTTCAAAGTGCTGATGCTTCCAATATGAAAGCATATTTTAGAAGATAGGTTAAAGTTTTAGAAAAGTTTTAATGGAGGTGACAAAAAAAAAGATTATTCCCAGTGACTAACGTATGAAATTTTATCCTTTAATGCAGCATCATGAACTTTCTATAAGACTTCCTTTCCAGCCCCAGATGAAAGGGGATTATAGTTTATTGCCAAATAAGAAATCATGAAATCAGAGTCTTAAAATAAATCAATATTCATGTGGTCTAAAATAATTGCTCCTGTAAAACAAAGTCACACCACTTTCAATCTATAATAAAATTCAAATGGAAAATTGGCAAAATTCCAATGCTTGCTCTATGGTTAATGATTTTACAACTAGTCCCTTATATCATAAGTAGATGAGCCTTGGATTCTTGTCCTGGATGATCTGAGAGTCACTTTATTAATTCATGTGTTCATTAGGACTCATTTATGATATACTTTATTCTTCTTTGAGATGGTTTAAAGTTTAATAGAGAAAAAAATGCTGATGTTCTAAAGGTGTATTAAACATCTTCATCTACTCCAGCATTACTTATTAAAAGATCTTTGAATAAAATAATTAGTCAATTTTCTTGTTTTTTCGAAACAGTTTATTTTTCATTTAACAAAGCTTGCTTGTTATAACAAGTGAAATTCGGGAGACAATAGAGAAAAGCTAGTAATAACCCCAATTCCTCTTAATTCTTATCTTCCTGTGCTAAAAATTTTGGGCATTGTGTATTTCATTTCACATCACTTCTCAAAATTCATGAAAATACATACACAAGTGCATATATTCATTATTTTAAGGTTTTACTAAGATGAAAGAACAGCATAAAATTTGCCCTCCAACTTTAGATTTTTACTTAAAAATATATTATGGGTACCAGTTCTGGTTAGTAGATACAGATTATACTCATTCTTCTTCCTGGCTACATAATGTTCCATGACATAAAGGTGTCAGTCTTTTTCAGTCACCTACTCACAGACTTTCCATGTGTGCAAGCCTGTGTGTGTGTGTGTGTGTGTGTGTGTATGCTTATATTGCAGTAAAAAACATCCCAGAAAGTTATTGCTATCTGAATTTTGATTTTAATTGATATTGCCAAGTGTCTCTTCGAATATATTGTTTAGTTAAAATCAACTATCTTTAACACAATCATTCATTCTTTCCATAGCATTAAACCATTTTAAACATTACCAAAAGTTCTGTTGATACAGATCATTAAATTTAGATATAACTATAACAGCTTTAGAATATCTTATAAAATTGAATTGTTTCTTGTGGGAGAATTCTGTAAGAGACATTTTGATCGCAATTTCTATAATGCTAGCTGTCAGAAGGATATTCGATCAAATGAATGAGTAAGTGATATCCCTTTTGTCAAAATCATGCCCTTACTGCATTACCTTATCTTTGTCTTTATAGCAAAAAGTCATACATTCTATTCTGACAGACACTTGGAGTCTTGTTGCTGAACTCAGCAATGTTTCTTGTCACTTTTCCTTTACCTCGGGTGTGCTCATTTCTCTTTAACTCCAGCATCTAGAAATAATATATATTGGCAACTCAAGCTGAATAAGAAAGTTGATGTGGGTGGATTCTCACTTGAGCGACTAATTTTGAACATCTACAGAAGTAATATTAAGCATAATATTAATATTAAGAGTAAACTAATTTGTGTTGGAACATTCCAACAGGGATCAAAGAAGAATTTTGGATCAGTGTTATTATTTTTGACAGAGGCTTACAGCTTGATGTTTCTGTTTTTTTGTTTTTTGCTGTAGTAATTATTTTTTCTGTTACAACAATCATTCTTTTAATTTCCTTCTTCCTTCCTCATATTTCTTCTCTTCTCTCTCGCGTTCTCACTTTTTCTTTCTTTTTTTTTGCTGAATGAAGCAGGTTGGATATTCTTATTGATTCTGAAAAAAATCCAAAGACCTGTAAAGGGAACCTCTTGTATTGAAGATAGAAATATGAGAATAATATGAGAATCAAAGTAGAAATTGAGGTTCCCACGTAATGCTGGTTACTGGTCTTGTTCTGATGATAGCACTGTTAGAGAAGGAGGAGCACGGGGAACAGATTCTGTGTTGAAGTGTTTTGCTGCTTACTGTTGTCTAGAAGGGTTTGAGGAAAATACACACTATGTGTCTTCTTTGTAGCAGGGAAAGTAGACATAGGTCAGGGGGAGACTACCTCCGATTAAAAACCAGTAGCCCAGGAAACGGTTCCACCTCTGGTCCCAGATGCCTTTTGTGTGGAGCATCTTTGTTGTCATAATACTCAGATAAACAGGACTGAACCAGTGCAGGAAAAGCCTAACACCATCCAAATAGCAGAGAAACAATCAATGAAATACTTTTCTGTAATTGGAATGAGAAGAAACATTAATTATCTGTAAAAATGAGGTTGAATCTGACCAGACAGGCCTGATTTCCTGACTTCTAAGCAAAGGGCAGTAGGGGAAAGATTAAAGAGAAAGGGAGGCCAGAAACAGGTTGGACAGTCCTAGCCAGTGACCAGGGTTCAGAGCGAGGGCCCCAGCTCCTTCAGGGAAATGGGAGAAAATTTATTTTATTTTTAGAAACTATGGAGTAATCCAAAATACATACTTCTGGGCACAGAGAAGAATAAATAGAGTTTACAATATCCCTGCCGTCATGAACATCTGGGTTAATACTAGGGCATTGAGGGGGGTTGGGGGTGGAGCTAGATGGGCCTGATTACAGGAGAGAGGAGTCAGATGATGAATGGCCACTGAAGGGAGTGTGTCTGTGGAGTGGGCTTGGGGTGGGGGCAAGTGGGGATTTTTTTTTTCAAATGAATGTATGAAATACCGATTTGGTGGTTTGATCCTGTGCTATTAAATTATCAGAGTAGTGTGGAGAAAAGGGAATCTTCCTGCACTATCGGTAGGAGTGGTGTGGCCATTATGGAAAAAAGTATGGAAGTTCCTCAGAAAACTAAAAATAAACTTACCAAATGATCTAGTAATACTTCTGGGCATATATCTGGAGGGAACTCTAATTCAAAAAGATACATACAGTGTTCACAGCAGCACTATTTACAGTAGCCAAGACATGGAAACAACCTAAATGTCCATCAACAAAAGTGTCTGGTTAGAAAAGCTGTGGTATATGTACACAATGGAATATTATTCAGCCATAAAAAAGAACTGGGCTATTTGCAGCAACATAGATGGACCTGGAGAATGTCATTCCAGTTGAAGGAAGCCAGAAAGAGAAAGAAAAATACCATATAATATCACTTACAGGTGGAATCTAAAAAAAGAAAAAAGGCACTAATGAGCTTATCTACAAAACTAACAGATTCACAAAGATAATAAACAATCTTACGGTTACCAGGAGGAAACAGAGTAGGAAGGGATAAATTGGGAGTTTGAGATTTGTGGATATTAACTAGTATATATAAAATAGATAAACAATAAGGTCCTATTATATAGCACAGGGAACTATATTCAATATCTTGTAGTATCCTACAATGAAAAAAATATGAAAATGAATTGATGTATGTACATATATGACTGAAACATTATTCTGTACACCAGGAATAATTGACACATTGTAAACTGACTATACTTCAACAAAAATAAATAAAATAAAATAAAATATCAGACTGAAAAGTCTTGATTCCCTCCTCAGACTGAGGAGTTTAGTGCCTGATCTGAGAGAAAGCTCTGCTTGCAGGACTAGGCCGAGGCATCCTAAATTAAAATGTAAAGAAATACAGAGGTGGGTAGAAAAGTTCATTGTTATGAAAACTAATCTCGATGATGACCTAAACTAAGTGTGGAAGTGAGGGGAGAAACTGAGGCATTTATCATTACTGTCCCAGGAAAGAATTGTTGCAGAGTTTCTGGGGGGAGGTCAATTTTCAGGCTTAGTAACATTAAAACAGCATTAATATAGCATCCTATTTCACTGACTTGATTATGTTTTTCAGGATGCTTACTTGCCCTTATAGTTGGTAGTAGGATGATTTCCTTATATTTATTAGAAAGCAACCTTTTTATTAAAGATCTGCAAATAAAATGTTTTGAAATATGAGGACATTTTGAAACTGCTGAGGTATGGTAGAGGTTAATGATTTCAGTTATATCTTAATAATTACTGTCATTGGATTTCTACCTTTATAGCTTTTTAATTGTTTAAAGATCATAAACCAGAAAATTTAGCACAAGCTTGAGAAAGATCCTTTATGGTATAACATAATTTTCTATTGATACTATCACTATAAAATGATTCACCAAAAAAAGTGTCTTAATGGATTTTACTTTCCACACATCTGATTAGTATTTTTACAATATATGGTGCACTCTGTAGCTTGCTACAACATTCCTGCTAAATAAACATTCTGCTTTTATTGAAAGCAAACATTTTAAAGTTTTAACATTTACCCAGCTTAGCATGAGGAACAGGGAGGTCTGACAAGATCAAAGAAAGAGGAAAGTTGTATTCCACCAGGAGAAGATAAAATTATCCCTCAGAATTCTCACCATGAATGGTTCTTTTCAGACCCATTTTCAAATTTTCAGAATAATCTTCTTTCAGCCAAATTCATTTGTCCTACTCAAGTATGTTGAAACAGTGCTCATGAACCTCCGTTTGCATGTGTGTGTGTTGGTATCACGGGAAAGGACACATCAGAGGGTGTGAATTTCAGCTTTTCTGTGTTTGGGGATGTATATTTGATAATTCTGAAATGTACATTTCCAAAACAGTTCACGCTCTCACCTGAGACCCGCAATTATTTCTGAGAGGCAGTGCTATTATGGATAAGAGAGGGGACTTTGTCTCTTCTTCTTATTTTTTTTTTTTAATAAGGCAAGGGTAAGAAAGGAAATCAGACATGAGTGGGGAGAAACTAAGATCTATTACATGTAGACTTTGTGTCAGGGTCTGTGTTTGGCTCCATCTCAAATTCTACTCATCCCCCACCCACCATCGTACCAAATGGTACCACACCTATGGCAAATAAGCCCCATCAGTTCACAGTTGTGTTAACTTTTTCGATAAAGGAAGTCATCTCCTTTCAGTATTGTCCAGGTAACCTTTTTTTTTTCCCTGCACAGCAGACAGAACAGCCTTGCTTCAAAGCAGTCTGAACATAACACCTCCCACATAAAAGGGTTCAGTCATCTCCAGAAGCCCTTGACAAAATATGAGCTTTGGAACAAGATGGTTTTAGTCATGCCTTAGAGCAGCTGTGTAAGCATATGTGAGTTTCTTACTTCTATGATTCTGTTCCTTCTCATTAGGTTGCATAATGATCAGAAGGGTTAACATATATGAAATGCTGAGAATAGTGTCACATAAATGATTCTATTTATCATGAGTGTTATTGCTTCTCCCTGTAGTACCCTCTCTGGGGGTGTCTCACAAACACTTAACTACTACGTGTCATCTTCTGTCTTCTCTCCCCTAGTCTCCTCCTCCTGTCCATACCAAATGTTGACTATCACCCAAGTCATGAACCTTGGTTTCCTCCAACCGTCCACTTTGTCTAGCTAGTTCCTTGATCCTGTAGCTGTGCCTCCTCTACCTATCACGAACACCATATTCTTCATCCCAGGTGAGTGCCTGGCAGGACTTGTACCATGTCCAGGCTGGACCACCATAGTACCCTCCTGATGAACTCTGCTTCTAATCTGAGGACTCTTCTAGTATATCCTCAGCATTGTTGCTGGAGGAATCTTTCTGGAGTACTGAACAGAAAAATATAATCCATCACCTACGTGGCAGTCCTTCTGGTCTCCATTCTTTGGAGAAGAGCATCTGAACTTCTTGATGTCAGGTGCAAGGTACTCATGGTTATTTTTCCAGCAGCCTCTTGCCTTTTGCCCCCCACCTCCTGTAGGATCCTGACACATCCTCACTTTTATCCCTCCCAAACACCCTGGCCTTAAGCAATTTTGAAACGAACACTCATTATTAATTAAATTGCGTTATATCAAGTGATATCAGGCTTCTGGGCTTTTGTCTGTGTTGACCCCCTGCTAGAAGGTACTTTCTAGATACTCCTCATCCACCTATTTCCAATTTATCCCTCAGATAATTTAAAGTGGAGTCTTATCTGTAAAGGATTCCCTGAGCTCAACCCACCTCCTACCCCTAAAAGTTTGATGTTCCTCTCTGTGCTTCTTAAAAATCAGTCCCTCAAATCTGGCATTTTCATAATGTCTTATGATTTCTTGTTTATATGTTGATTTTTGTCTCCACATGACTATGAGCTCCATGAGGACAAGGTTATACCTTACAAATGTTGTTTTCTGGTACCTGGACTAGAGCCTGGAATATATTAGGCACTCAAACAATGCCTGGTGAATTAGTGAATAAAATCATCTGAGATAAGTCGGAGAAGATTGTTAGAGATTTATAAGATGGTGAAAAAAAGATGTCTTCACCTATTATTTCCTGTACAGTGAGCATAATCAAACCAACTCTTAATTTCTCAGATTAACTGAGGTGAGTAGAATTAATAATAATCCAAGTACATACATATATTTTCAAAATTTTAAGGTCTTTTTCTACTTTCTGATATTCTGAGGATTCACTTATGAAACAGAACGTTCAGAAACTTGCTGTAATTAGAAGTTAAAGATGGACTGAGGACAGACTTACTTTGTATCTTTCTTTTGCTGTTATGATTTGATCTTAGGCTATATACTTAAACTTTCTAGATATATCTTCACTTGTAATATAATAGTAAAACTTTATTTCACATGGTTTTTGGGAGAAGATAATCCATTCACAGTATTTGGTACTGTTTTGGACATTAAAATAAGCTCTTTGTTACTATTAGCAATGAAGGGGCATTGTTTAACCACAGTGGACATGCATAAATATAGTTAAATAACTTCTTCCTGTTCTCAAATTATTGAATCTGCAAGTTTCCTAACCAGTTGTGGTAGACATGGGGTTCGACTGGAAGGAAGGACTTGTTGCCCCAGATGCAAGGAGCATTGTCAGGGAATAGTCAGCTGTCAGCCCATGAAGGATTGTTTCCATTGTAGAAAACTGCCTCACCCAAAGTCAAGCTCTTCTTGAGCAGACAAAATGTGGTGACAGGTTGAAGTTCAGCCTTTTGGACCCAACTTGGGACAACTGTGAATGGTCATTTAAGGTCCACAGCTCCCCATGGGGTCAGAATTGTCTTTTGTTCAGACCTGCAGTGCAGCTGTCTCTCTCCTTCCAAATCCTGTTTCCCCTCCTTCCCTAATAAACATCCTGAACACTGAGCTCTCTCTCAGAGTCTGCTTCCAGGAGGACTCAATCTGTGTCAGTGATACACCACTGATGCTCAACTCTCCAGTGAATATATTATTAGCAGATAGTTTATTGAGAGTAATTCACAATGTTAGTAACCCTAGAATAGAATCTTCCTGAGGGCAAAGACTGTTTTATTCATAGTCTATAATCAGCACCTAGAATAGTGTTTAGCTACTCACACATTTGTTCCACAAATTTTGATTTACTGCCTTCTATGTGCCTTGATATTTAGAACGTATTTAGTGAACAAATACACGAATGAGTGGATGATTGAGTGAAATATTAAGCTCTTCCTCCACAGATGCAAACAACTTTAGTTCAATCATTTGAAAACAACGGTAATATTTTAAACTTTTTCATGTCCTCCTCTCTCTCCACAGGAAGCTATTCGCCATTCTTTTCACTCTATAAATCATGGAGTATAGGGTGGTCTACATTTACTTTCCTGATTGTCCACATTATTCAGTACCAGTCTTTCTCCATAATAATTATCCAAATAGTGTGAAACTTCCTCCTGTGAGTGCCACATGGCGTGATACCTAATAGATATTTGTTGATTATTTAAGTTATTTAATAGTTATGCTGCCTGACAAGAGGAAGGACCCTGTAGGCAGAACTTGCTGGAGCAGCTGCCATCTAAGACGCACCTCGGTAAATTAACTGCAGGGCGTGTGTTTAGATGAGTGAGGTCAGCACAGAGAGTTAGAACTAAATTGTTCAGAGTGGTATTGCCACTGGTGGTCTTTCTTCTCGGCTTTGAAGGCAGCCTGCTGGGACCAGCACTAAGTTTTCATCTTAAATATATATTGAACAAAATGTATGGCTTGAAGGGGCACCATGTTCCCAGCTGGCCAGGGTTCTTCTCTGCTTCGACTATCTCCTGGGGCTTAGGGCTTCTTTATGGAAGCATATATGCTTTTTTTTTCCTTGTGTTTTTTTTTTTCTTTTCTTTTCCTTGGTTTTTTGTTTGTTTGTTTGTTTTTTGGTATACAGATGCTGCAATGAAGCTTATGCTTCAGAACCAGCAGGGGCTCCCTTTAAAGCCCTGGAATGGGTCCAGCAAAACATGCCTCTATGTATTAGGTTCCTGTTGCTGCTGTAACTAATGACCACATAGTGAGTTTGAATACTAGTTTATCCTTTACAGTTCTGGAGATCAGATGTCTAAAACCAGACTATTGGCAGAGCTGTGTTCCTTCTGGAGACTTCTGGGTAGGGAATCTGTGTCTTCGCTTTTTCTAACTTCTGGGGGTTGCCTGTGTTCCTTGGCTCTTGGCCCCTTCCTCTCATCATTCTAACCTTTCACTTTCATCCTTAGTCTGCATTCTGTTCCTCTGATCTTCTGCCTCTCTTTTATTAAGCCACTTATGACTTCATTGTGTCCACCTCCTGGTAATCCAGGATAATCTGCCCGTCTCAAAATGCTTAATTTAATCACACCCACCAATTCTTTTTTGTCATATAATTTGACTGTACAGGTCTGGGGATTAGGAGGTAGCCATGTTGGGCAGCTGTTATTCAACTTACCACAATGTCATCATATGTTTGTGTACAATTTGTAGAAGTTAGATATTTCATACACAGTCAGTTAAGATGGCCATCTCTTTTAACTCCTTTTAACTCAAGTCTGGTAGTGTTGGAGTACTTGCAGGCATTTGGGATTCTAACAGGAATTTCTGTTGAGGATACATTTAGTTTGGCTTTAATAGAATGTATTTATAAGGTGTAGCTGGCTTTCAGGTGTGGAAGTGACTTGCAGGAATAGTTCCACTGCCTTTTGTGCCAACTCACCAAACACTGTGCCTTGAAGGTTCTGTGCCAAAGGTCATATTGCAATATGAATGCACTGCACTCTGAGTATACAGGTAGTGAGGGAGAATCTGGGCTCAGAAT
Organism: Vicugna pacos; assembly: GCF_048564905.1. Lineage (NCBI taxonomy): Eukaryota > Metazoa > Chordata > Mammalia > Artiodactyla > Camelidae > Vicugna > Vicugna pacos. Next base: position 65,307,431 of record NC_132993.1, on the reverse strand, counting down.
ACATGTACCCTGAAGCCAGTCTAAGGAAAAGTATTGCAACCATCAAACATGTTAAAATTATAATTGAAGAATTGGCTTTTGTTGACATATGATCAAAATTGTTATTAATAAAAAGCAAACTCCAATCAACTGTGCTAGAGAACAGACTGTATTTTTAATTCTATTTATAGAAAATCGTATCACCAATTCTTATTATATGGAGAGACAAAAAGTAACAGTTAAAATTATAGAGAAAAAGGTATTTTAAAGCTGTGCCAGACAGTTCATGATAAAAATATTTGACCATGTTTCTGGGTTATGTGATGTTTGTGATATTTATCAGATTAAAAAAAATTTATGATTTTTTTCTCACTCTAAATACTTACTTTCATACCTAGATGTCTTATTTTTTTATCTTAAAGAGGATCCACACACACCCCAAATTGTGTAAGCTTCAGGCCCCACAAAATCAGAATCTCACTGATAACACTTGTATCAGTCTGGGTCTAATCAGAGAGGTAGATTATTTACTGTCTGTCTGTCTATCCATCTATCTGTCTGTCTCCCTATCCACATACCTATCTATAGGGAGATGCATAGTACAAGAAACTGGTTTATGTAATTATGTGTGAAGACTGGTTAAGCAAGTCTGAAATCTACAGAGCAGTTGATGGGAAAGGAAAAATCCAGGGAAAGGGCAAAAATTATAGATCAAACTGCTGTTAGGGGTCTCTGTCACCAGGAGGAGTTTGGGTCCTTTTGAAAGCTCACCAGTTTAGGCCTGGCCCATCCAAGATAATCTCCTTTCTTTAAAGGCAGCAACTCAGGTCTTTGATTATACAGTCCACCTTAGAACAACATGCTTTGAACTGCATGGGTCCACTTGTATGTGGGGTTTTTTTTTTTCCACTACGTACTACAGTACTACACAACCCACAGGTAGTTGAATCCATGGATGAGGAACTGTGGATACAGGGGAACCATGGATACTGAGAGCCAACTATAAGTTAGGCCTGTATTTTCAGCTTTGTGGAGAGCTGGTGCCCCTGACCCCTGCATTGTTCAGGGGTCAGCTGTATCTACAGAAATCCCTTCACAGCAGTACTGAGATTAGTGTTTAATTGAAGAATTGGAATAGGTGTGTTTTATGGTACCAAATGACTGGTACCCTCCCTTCATATCCCATAGCTAAACCTAACCAAGTTGACACCTCAAAATTCCATGACAACACTCTTAGTGTTGTTGGCTAAAATTTTCCCTTCATGGAATAATGAGGGTTGGAAGACTGCCATCCTCTTACAATTTATGCTTATTACCTTATTAGCTTCATGTGTATCGCAGTTGGTAAATTCTTACAAATTGGAGCAAGTTAACACCAGTAATTAACCGTAAGAGTTCTGGAGTCATCCAATCCAGGTTTAAGTCCAGTCTTCATCACATTTCATCTTTGTGACTTTAGACAAGTGACCAAACCCTGATAACTTCTTAGAGAGTTAATGTTTAAAATTTTTTAAAAATTTGAAACAGGTAATCCATGCAAAATGTTTAATACAGTGTGAATGATGAAGTACTTAGACGTTGGTAATTCAGAGAATTTTATATATCAACTATTTTCTACCAGATAACATACTTAATTCTTTTATTTACACCTTTTCATTTAATCTTTATAATTACTACTGGAAAAGTTATAACAACAGGGCTGGGTGAATGGGAAAATACTGTGAGCTTTATCTTTTTAAAGTTGTGGCAATGTGTACCATTTTGTGGCCTTTTATATATTACATAAGTATGACATTTAGAATGACATTTTAAATATTACTGCAGCCTGATATTATTTTTATTATAGTCGATCTAATTAAGTATCCTATTGTGTTACATGAATATTTGGTGAAGTAGAAACTGTGGTCACTAAAACCCAGGTGTCTGCCTGCAGTTGTTACCAATTTATGAATAACTTCTATTTGCTGATGACTCTACAAGGAAAGTGAACGTGATCAGAAGTGTTCGTATATTACTAAAAAGAAGCACTTGATTTAAAAGGAAGTTATCCTTACATTTTCGTAAGTGCTGTCCTTTGCAAGGTATAGTTGTCCTGAACTGGGAATAGAGAGCAAAGTACTAGAAGAGAAATAGTTCCATGAACTAGATATATTATAGTCCTAGGGTAGAAGAGGTCTATCTGGGATCTTTGAGAATTTGTGATTTGCCATTTAAAAATCTGCATCATGACTAAGAATCTCACCATTAAACTCTATATGAACACGTTAATTCCAAAGTCATCCAAGAATGCGTAATTGAGAAAAGAGCCCGTATTGTGCTTGAGTAGTCTAGAAAATTTCTACTGTGAAGAATGAGACACTCAGAGACACTTAGAAGGCTGCAGACAGTTCTGGAGCTGAGCAGAGTTTGTGCCCAAGAGAAAAGCCCTCTGAGTTAGCTGACCAGTGCTCATGGCTGTGACTGGGATTCATTGAGCATGACTTGTGATTGGACAACTGAGGGGATGGGCAGGCACTTTCCTACATCAACAAAACCTGCTGAGACTTACCAGTGCCCTGTGGGCAGAAGATGAGAGAGGGCGAGTTCCCAGGGTTGGCCTCTTTATTTATCATGTGTCTGTGTTTGTGAAAGAAGGAAACACATATGCACGAAGCCTATCTGCCCTAATGACATTGGGCAAGGTAACAAGAGAAGTCCTTTAAGCCTCTTTATCCGGGAAGATGCCATTACATAGACAGAGTGTGAAGGGGTACCAGGGGCTTGAAGGGCAGGTCCCTCCCTTCAGGAGGATTCATGTATCGTTAGAGTCTGAATGTCTCCACGGAGACTGTGTATGTAAAATTAAAACTCCATGCAATTACGGAAGTTTATTATAAGCTCATTAAAGTCAAGTAGGACATTTTTAACAGTAGAAAAAACAAATATCACCCATAGTCCAGTTATCCAAAAACAATCACTATTTGGTTCAGTCCCTTTGATACTTTTAATGCACAATTTTTTCATTTAAGTAATTGCATCACTTATAAGATTTGTACTTTTTAAACACTGATATTTGAAAAGTATTTTGACCGTTTTTCTGTGATCTTGATAAAAAAAGATAAAATTATTTTATCTGCACAATATTCCATTTTGTGATTGTGTTATGTTTAGATCTGTATGTTATTGCCTAGCTTTACACTATTGAAAATAATCACTATGTCTTTTTTACATCACTTTTTTTCATGATTTAGCGTTGTGCTCAAAAGCACAGATGCTATAATTAAATAAACTCAGTTTTAGTCACCTATTATTTGAATGGCCTTGGAAATTGTTTCTCTTCACAAAGTTTTCAGAGCATCATCTGAAGATTAAGATAATAATAGTACCTGGTGATGGCAGAGTTAGAGAGTTAAATGAGACAGTAGACATAAAACAGTAAGCAAGGTGCCACCACACTCTTAGTCTTTGATAACTGTGAATTATTATTGAGTTTTTTCCCCTAGGAAAGAAGTAAAATTATTGTTCCTAAAGGTTATGAATATTTTATTGCTTGATACCTCCTGCCTAAGTACATTTCCTAACACAGACAGTCAATAAGTAGACAAATCAGTCAATGAGATTGTTTAGACTGTTTCTGTGCTTTAAAGGAGGTGAAACTGTAAGGTGTACTAGAGATTAGCCTTACTTGTGGTAATGGGTTGGGGGCAGGTAGAACTTATTTTAGGTACTGTGTTCTTAAAAAGTAAGACAAAAAAATTTGTTTTGAGGAAATGGCAATATTCAAAAAGCCCTGATGGAAAGAGCTTAGCAAGTTTGAGAAGCAGAAAAGTGAGTGGGTGGCTGAGACCCCAAAAGAAGCGGGTGTTGGACAGGAGGGCCCAGCCAGACCTTGAGGTGCTCCCCTAGGTCATGATAAGGAGCTTCTGATTTGGTACAGAGTGCAGTGTGACATCATTGGAGGATTTAAACCCGGAGACAAGTTAAATATTAGCATTAAGCTACTGTTCTCATCTCAGTTCCTTCTTAGCTGTGTGAGCTGGGAGCAAATTAACTAGCCTCTCTGAAACCATGGTTTCTTCGTCTGCAGACTGATGATCATGACAGAAGCTACCCCTTAATTTGCTGTGAGAACTAAGCGAGATATTGCATGTAACAATTCTTACTGCTGTGCCTGGCATATGGTAAGAATTTAGTAAGATTTAACCTCTGCTTCTCATTATAGATGCAACTTTTGTAAAGTCAAATAACTTGTTGACACTTTTTCCCCCTCAAACTAAAGGATATGCGGCTCTGAAACGAGTGTTCAAGTCCCCACTTGTAGAGAAAGAGGAAAACTGCTTACTATCATATTATCACATTATCCCAATTCCCAGTTAGCAAGATTTCAAAATACTGTAAAGACTGGATCAATCAAGAAACTTCAGTCCATAAATAACTTTTTGATAAAAATGTTAAATTTTAAATTTATGTTTCTGACTTAAGTGGTTTTTTTTTTTTTAAGTTAATGTTTCTAGAGGGTCATTTCATGGGATGGAGGGATCAGGGAACTTAGGCTAAGGCATGATTATCTAAGAAATATATAAATGAAACTGTAGTATTAGAAAGCAGTACTTCCTATAGAACATTACTCACAGCAGTCATCGGTAAATGGCCAATTCAGGCACTAGCTTGTAGCTTGTTTTCTGTCTCATTAGATGACAATTTTCTTATTCTTAAATTCAGATCCATTTTGCTATATTTCCAACTAAAAATGTTTCACACTACCACATTTAAGCAAAAGATATATGCTTCTCTGTGAACATAAATATTTGCAATTGTTTCTTTAAAAAGATATTTTCAGATGTGGAAAACAGATGTGTATGTGTCTGTACACACACATGTAACACATACACATGTTTATTTATCTTCCAAGAACATTCTTCTAAGAAATTTTCCTCTCTCCCACCCTAATCATGAAGTCTGTCGTGTTACTCCTGCAGTTTTCTTACACACTCTACTTGCTCTCTGTCCGGTTTATCAGAGTTAGGAACTTTGATTGTCCCAAGCTGGGTCAATCAAAGACCATAATCCCCTGCTGGCAAGTGACTAGAATGGGGAAGAGAAGTTGATCTGAGCAAGGCACGTCAGAGACCTTTTCTCCAGTGTTTCAAGTTGGGAAGAGAAATTTTGATGGGGAAGAGAAGTTGATCTGAGCAAGGCACGTCAGAGACCTTTTCTCCAGTGTTTCAAGTTGGGAAGAGAAATTTTGAGTCTTAGCTCCTCTGCAGGTAGAAATAAGAGTTTGTAGAGGAGTGTTTCCATGCCCCAGCCATGAAAATGATTTAGTGTGAAATAGGAAGAAATGAGATCAAACAGCAAAGGAGAGAAGCCCGCAGAAATGATAGAAGGATAATGCTGTTGTCTTTCATGTTCTTGACTCCAGTTTTCTCTGAGGCCTTGGTGACAGCTCCTTTCCCATGGTTAGAATGAATTGGGTAGCTCCTCTTGAAACTTTAGGAGTCCAGACTTGTAGAAATTACTTGTAGAAATTACCATGCCTTCTTTTCCCTTTTTAGTCCTACTGCCCAGCAGATTGTATAGCTACTCAACCAATGCCTTTTCAAGAAAAGAATGAGCTCTGGTCTACACTTGGAATATTGTTTCAAATAATTTTTAAACATGTGGGTATACAATAGAGTCTGAGCTTGCACTAATTCATCTAAACTGAGCTTCTCTTCAAAGTTATGACTTGAAATTTGAGGCACTGCCACAGAGGGGACCAGATCACATACTCTCCCTTCAGGTATCTGGATAAGTGGCTTCAAATATCAGTATGAATAAACATACACAAAATGAATAAGGAGCACTCAATAAGGGTGAATTTAAAAGAGTGCCATGGGTGTATATAAATGTAATCAGAAAGACAACACAGAATAACCTGTTGTTTAAGAAGAACTCTAGAGATTCTTTTTGTTGTATTTTTTCTTCTTTCAACTGTGTTCAGAGAATGAAAATACACAAAGAGGGAATAATGCTCCTGCTTGGGAATTGGGAGTGTGAGCTTTTTTATTTTTATCTTCTCTTACTATATAACATGAAGGGGAAACTGAAGCCTTGGAAGTGCACTTGGGTAATAAACTATTAGATTCTTGAAATGCATTCAGGTCAGGGTATCCAAAGAGCTTGTTCAAGAAATGAGGGAGGAGTTGAAAGTCTTCAATCAGAGATTATGGAAAACCAAAGTTTGAAATGATGACCCATTATAAAAATTGATAAAATAATGAATCTCAGAAACTTTTATAATGACTTCTGTCAAAATATGTCCAGTGAATTTCAAAAAGATGAGTTGTTATTCACTAAAATAGTGACCACTGGGAATCAACATGAACAAAAGTAACTTGAGAACCCTTTTTATTGAGACCCTTATTCATTTGTAGAAGTTATGTGTATAGTCTGCGACATAGCCCTTTGAAAGTACAGATTGAAGAGTATGTTTTCAATTCCTCCTCCTTGAGGAGGCATGAATTCCTAAGATGAGGCTTTCCCTACATAGGGGAAGGGTGTTCAAATGTGCTGAGTGAACAGAAAGATACTCACTAAGATAGAATTTTAGTAGAAAAAATAATTTATTCTATTGCTATTTAAAGTATTTATTATAAAAGTATTATTGTTTTCATTTAATAGATATTCTGAATATACTGGCATAATTATATGATCATTCCCTTTAATTTGCTGCGTTTCCTGCCAGACTATTCTTAAATTTCTGCATTTAATATGCTGCTAGAGTCTTAATGTTTTGTAGAACTTTTGCTGGATTTATTAGTGAAATTAGTCAATAGTTTTGTTTCAGACCATATTCTTCAGTTTTGTTACATTGGCTTTACTAGCTTCATAATAAAATTTAATATTTAAATAATACCAAAATGACTTCTTTTTAGAAGTTATATATGTAAGTCAGCTGTAAAACAAAAAAAATTCGCCTGTAGATCTTTAAATACTTTTCATCTATTGGTAATGTTTAACCACTAGTCACTTAATTATTAGTAGAAAGTCATCATTTTCTTCTCAAGTTTAACTTTGTTGACAGAGTTTCACATGATATTCAAGATTGTAGAAATCTTAAATTCCCTCTGTCAAATTATGGAGATTGATACTCAGATGATCACATAATCCCATTCAATAATTTAACATCAGGCCAAGTCTTGCTGTTATTAACAATTAATAATTCAGCTTGCAGGACTCCCAGGGAACAGCACAAGGAAAGAATCAGTCTTTAGGAAACAATACAACAGAAAACAAAATACCAGCAGAAGTAAAGATGAGAAATGGAGAAAGGTAGAATACTGACTATACTATTTAAGTATCTGGATACAGACGTGCTTGAAACCAAAGCTGTCTGTTAGAGTGTTCATTTATGTGAGCCCATACATTCCAATTATTTTATGCCGGTTGGAGTTGGATATCTTATACAGTCAAAAGAGTTTGATTAAAATAATCTGCACTCCCTTTCCAGGAGGGGAAAAAAAATACATACTTCAGGTAAATGAAAAAATCAGTTATAAAGGACCTCCTCACACACATAAGAAAAACATTGCTGAGCAGTGCAACTTGTTAAGATCAAATGACTTTTGATGATATGACCATGATATTGAATGAAATTGCTATTGAAAGATTCTTACAAGCAATTTTTATATAAAAATGTAGAAACTAGTAGGGTAATGTTACTCAGAGTCATTAAAAATGATAGAAGCTTAGCATGTTTGCAACTGACAGGATGGATAGAATTGCAAGTGGGTGAATGCACAAGAAAAAGAGGTGATGCTAAGATGGTTTTCTGAGAACAGGAGGGGTTGGGGGTTAAAGCTCTGCTGGTAGGATGAGCCTGAAGCAGCAAGAAAAAGAGCCTAAAGGTGGCCCACGTGGGCCTGTGTGCAGTGTATGAGGTCAGTGAGAATGGCCCTGTCTAATGGCTTCAATTTCTTACAAAGTATTAGATGAGATACTCTACAGTCAGAGGCTGTGCACGGGGACTGTAGTTAGGTGGACTATGGAGGACATTTGATACAGTGACAATGAAGAGCTGTCTACACATATGGAATGCTTCTTTGATGTTGCCTTCTCTGTAAATTTAGGCTCCATAATAAGTCTATTGTGTCACTTTATTCAACATACTTAGCTGCTCTAGGGAAGGTACAGGGAAAGCAGTTTCCTGGGATCCTTCAGAGCTGGAGAAGTTTAGATGGGGAGGGAGGTAAGAGTAAAAGAGAGTAAGAGATTATAGATTTTTGGCAGGAGTGTTATTGATTCAAATAATGGACCACAGAATCTTTACTAAGAATTGTAAAGTAAAGGGATGTGAGAAGTGAAGAAAGAAGTTTGTCTGTATTTTTGCAGCTTTGTTGAGGTATAATTGGCAAATACAACTATAATATGTTTAAAGTGAACAATGTGATTTGATACACACATACATTGTAAAAGGGTACCCACAACTGAGTTAACACATCCATCACCTTACATATTTAACTTTTTTAAAAATTGAGAATGCTTAAGATCTTAGCAAATTTCAAGGATGCAATACTGTGTTGTCAACTGTAGACACTACATTATACAGTAGATTCTCAGAACTTATTTATCTTATAACTGAAAGTTTGTACCATTTCAACATTTCCACTACCCCAAGCCATTCTACCCTCTGTTTCTATGAGTTTGGCTTTGTGTTTTTCTCCACATATAAGTAATGGAATACAATATTTGTCTTTGTCTGCCTTATGTCACTTAACATAATGTCCTCCAGCTTCATCCATGTAGTTACAAATGATAGGATTTCATTCTTTTTTAAGGCTGAATAATATTTCATCATATACGTGCCACATTTTCTTGGTCCAGTCATCTGTCAACAGAAACTTAGGTTGTTTCCACACCTTTGATATTATGAATAATGCTGCAGTGATCACAGGAGTACAGATATCTCTTTGAGATGATGATTTCATTTTCTTTGGGTATATATGCAAAAATAGGATTTCTAAATCATATGATAGTTCTTTTTTTAACTTCTGGAGGAAACTCCATACTGTTTTCCATAATAGTTATATCAGTTTACATTTTTACTAACAGTGCACAAGGAAGTGTCCCTTTTCTCCAAATCCTTACTAGCATTTGCTAATACTTGTCTTTTTTCATAATAGCCATCCTAACTTCCTAACAGGTATGAAGCGATAGCTTATGGTGGTTTTGATTTGCAGTTCCTGACAATTTTTAAATGTAGTAGTTTCTAACTTCTGTAAGGTATAAAAATCATTTACAAAAATTACACATTTATGAATTAGAATTGTTTTAATTGGGTGTTTTTTTGAAAGAGATAATTTAATGAAATGGATTATTCTTCAGTAAGATTTTGAAATAACAGAAAGAAAAAGGAAGAGAGAAAAATCTCATGGTCCTTGGTGCTACAGCAACTTATGTTCTGTTCAAGTTCAAAAGATAACATTTTAAAAGTCATGAATTTGAAAATATGTTTTTATGGTACTTAAAAATATCTTTATATTAGAAACACTGCTTCTTCCTAGTCATTTATTCTTTCTTTTAATGACAAATATCTTACCAGATTCCCCAAGGTTCTCCCTTTCTTAAGCTAATCAACAGAACTCAACAAAAATAAGGTGAATCAACAACAACAACAACAAAAAATTTAACACTATTAATTACAAATAAAAGCTATCCATCTTAAAAATATTTCCACAAAGGCCACCAGGGAACCTTTATTATATGACATCTAGTTGAAGTATTGTTCTTACATTTATTCCACTTAATTAATTGCACATTATATTAGAACCATTTTTGTATTAAAATAGTTTCTGTAATAAGTAAGGCTAGTAAGAGCCATATTCAGAAGGCATTACTCTTTAATAGAAGCTTTCTGTGGTTATTGAGAGGCAAGAGGACATGATTTTATCAGTTAACATGAAATGTTTACAAAGCTAGTCATGAGAGAATGAGTTAGAATATATCAAAGTGTCTAAAGAGTTTCACATTAGTCAGGTGGACTGTACCGTGAAGGCAAACTAACTTTTTCAGATTTCCACAGTATCTCAAAGTGTATTATTGCTTCAATGACTTGAGCACTGAGGGGAATAAAGTTTAATCAGTACCTTCTGTGCTAGGAAAAATAAGTCCCAAATTTTATCTCCCTTTACTGCAGCATGAACTCATTGGAGATACTCAATTAAGAATTTTAGAAATTGTTGGCCTTATTTTAGAAATTGTTTCTAACTCGTTCTATTCTCTAAAGGCCAGTATGCAACAGTCTTTGGAATTAATAGATTGTTTAGAAAATAGAATCTCTTCTTATCTTAGCTAGAAAATGCTTTGTATTTGTTTTCTTATCATTTTTTTTTTGCCATCAATGAGAGATATTTACTATACTATGAGATGAAAGTCTGTCACAGTAAGGGTTTTCTTCCTCCTAAAATATTATCTGAAAATTTTGCAATCTGATGAATGAAGTAAGGTGTTAGGGCAATTTCAACAAAAGTATTGTAATTTGTCTAAAACTGTGTTTTAAGAGTTTGTTATTTATCTTAGATATTCCCTCTCTAACTAAAACTTTTCCATTTGTTTCCAAAAGTATCTCCAGTTTTTACGTACTCCTCTTATAAGGGATTAAAATGGCAATTGAGGAATAAAGTATTAGGGAGTAGGGAGTCTGATAAATAGAATTTTTAAAATTCTTTCTTAACTTCCTTCCTTTGCTTTTCATCATTATACTCCTGTGAAAAAAATATTTTGAGTCTTCAAAAATTTCAATTGGATGGAGGGAGAGGGGATAGCTCAAATGGTAGAGCATGTGCTTAGCATGCATGAGGTCCTGGGTTCAATCCCCAATACTTCCTCCAAAAATAATCTAATTACCCTACCCCTCCCAAAAAACCCCGAAAAAATAAAAATAAAATCAAGCCCATTAAAAAAAAAAAGTAATCTAAAAAAAAAATTCCATTGGATGTAAACCATGATTTTGTAAGAGGCCAACTTTATTCTTTCAGGAGAGAGAAGGAGATGTAGTATGTGGCCAGCTGTTTATCATGGCAATTCTAAAGTAGGAGTTGTGGCTCTTATTGCTCTTTTCCCCCTATTTTTATTTTTATTTTTTTAAATTTTAAATTTCCTTTAAAAAAAATTTCTTTTTTGTCCATAACTCAGCTTTGAAAGACTCAAAGTGGAACTGCCACTTCCACATTCAGGTATATCAAATCTCTCTTGATTTTCCAAAATACACATACTCTTTTATCAGAGAACACATTTCCATAAAGGCCAAGAGATAACAGAGATGCCATTTTGGAATGGAAGATAAGGGGATGGAACTACAGTCCTGGCTAGTGGTTCTTGGAATAGAGATATTTCATGTTGTAACTGGAGCTGGAAAATTAAAGGTTACCTGGTCATTTCTCCAACAAGTCAGGTTGTAGGATACATGTCTTCTATCTGGACATTCTCTATTGCAGTTCTATGTTTAGAAGGTAGCAAACGTAGCTTAAGAAAGTTAGGCAGATGTCACAAATTAGTTAAATAAAATACCATGAAATAAGAAAGACCTAACTTGACTACTGGATCCTTCACTGGTAGCCATATGGCCTTCAGTAAATTATTCAGCATCTAGGAGCTTCACTTATTATTCAACAAATACTGATTAAGCCCTTCCTCTCTGCCAAAGACTCTCATGGATACCGTAGTGAGTAAAACTGATAAATACTCTGTCCTTTTGAGATTTACATTCTAGTTGGAGAGACAGGCAATTTAGAAAGTTGAAAAAATAAAATATGTAGAATTTAGATACTAAGTGGAAGAGGGGAAAAAAGCATACATAGAATGTGGACACAAAGATATAAGAGGACTAATATTTTAGACAGTGTTGCCCAGAGAAGGCTCCTCTCAGAAGTGACTTCTGAGTAAACTAACCAAGTAGTTACCTGGGGGAAAGCGTTCCAAAAAGAGGAAAGACTTTGTCAACAGCTTTAAGATGAGATCCATACTGGTGTGTTCAAGGAGCAGCAGGAGGCCAGTATGGCTGGTGCATGGTGAACAAGCTTGAGGCTGGTAGTGGGAGATGAGAGGATGAAACCAGAGGCACCTGGGGGCTAGACCATGGAGCACATTGTCAGAAACCAGTGAAGGCTTTCACCATCAGCATGACATGATTTAACTTATATTTTCACAGAACCACTCTGGCTGCTGTCTTGAGAACAGACTGTAGAAAGGCAAGTACAGACACAGGGAAGGCCATGAGGAGATGTTACAGTAATTGAGGAGAAATATATGGTGGCTAGGATGAGGGCAGTGGTAGTGGAATTAGTGAGAAATAGTCAAAGCTTAGATACATTTGAACATACTTCATCAAATCCTGTTGAAATTAAATTAAATTAAGAATGAGAAGAACCATGCAGTTCCAGTCTATTCACTTGAAAAAAATGAACATATCATTTGCTCTTTTGCCTGTGGGATGGCTGTGAAATACATGTTTTAAGAAATAAATGCCAGTTTTTGTTATTTGCACTAGCTAAAATCAAACTATTCCAAAGACTGAACCTGCAGGATTATTATATCATTTTAGGAGGTAATATTTCCTTTTTGAGTGTAGGAAACCTTGTAATAAGCTCTTTATGTCCAAAGAACATTCCTTTCATTTGCATTTGTTAGGATTTTGATTAATAAAGATGATGATCTGTAGAGATACAAGAAACTCTCCATAGTTGGGCTCTTCATCTACGGAAGCCATGTTATCCAACCAGAGTCCAGTTGGTTGTGTGTCCTGAGAAAGATTCTCTTTGACTGTTGGGCCAATTCAGTTCTGCATCAGCATGCTCAATCCAGAAATGCTCAGAAATGCCAGAGGAGATCTCTTATAAAGAGCTGTCTTTACATACATTTTAAGCGTGTTTTGTAGCAAGTCTAAAGCTTAATGTTGTGTTTTATTTTGTTTTTACTTTCATTTTTTATAATAAAAAATCCCCACATAACCACTTTAAACTTATTGGGGAAGAAGTCTAAATCTTAAATACATATTCAGATCCATCCACAATTAGAAATCTATTCAAAAAATTAATGAACTGATGTTTTTCTTTCCACTGTCATGTGAAAAGTTTGTTTCCTGAGTGTTTTTGTTTGATATATCAAATTTGATGAAGGGATCTACAAAAGCTATAAAAAAGCTGGACTTTCAGAGATGGGGGACAGCCAAGAGATGTTTGAACAACAAAGATGAGCTGGGTTTTGCTGTTGTGTACCTAATAGAGCTGAGGTTGATCTTCATGTTTGAGGGGAAAAACCAGGAACACTGGTCATTTTCAGGGCCAGAAGTTTGAAACTTAGTGTTAGGAAAATAGGAAGAAAAAAAAAAAAGTTGAATGTAGGATTGAGTCCAGTTAGCAAGTAGGCAGAGAATGAACTGAGCAGGATCACATGTTCTTTAGAAACCTTCCTAACCTATCCAACTTGATATACTTCCTTCCATTGGATGTTCTCATAACTTGTTGAACATTTCCTTATTATAGTAACAATATTTACATTTATTTAGTCATTTGATCAGTATTGCTCACTTCCAATCTGCTATAAACTTGCAAATTCCTCCAAGACTGGTTTTGTTCACCATTATAAGCATTATATGTAAGCTCAGCATATGGTAAATACATGAACTCAATCAGTTGTTGAAGGAAATGAGGGAGGAATAAAAGAAAATAGGTCATCAAAGGATTAGGATTTAAGCACATTAATTTTAAATTAAATGAAGACCATTCTGAAGTACAGATGCAGATTTACATGATCTCTAAGATGAACATCTTTGGAAAATGGATTTTTCTTACACTTCTTCACTTTAAAAAATCTAACTTTATTCCTTCTTTTCACTTTCCCATCTCTATTGAGCAAATTGTTCATGTTGCTGTATTTAGTCTTATGGATTATTCTGTCAGTGACCTGTGGAAAGCAAATGGCTCTATACTCATTTTCTATACTTTAGTTTCTTCTTTGAAACATCCCTTACATCTGAAACTATTTATTCCTTTCTTCAAATCTAAAGAGCCATCTTTGCTTCCTTCAAACTCCATGAATTCAAAAAATGATCTCTAAGTCTCCAGGAAGCTCTGCATTATCCAATTCTAAGAATTATTTCTTGATGAAGTGTGGAGTGAACCTTTCATCTATCTTTCTGCTTATAAGTTTGGAGACATATATTGTATCAGTTGTTCAGTATGTATACAGCACTGATCTCTCCATGAGCAATCAAAATATTACTTCAACTTCACATGAAGGGATATTGGTAAATATCCCCTGCAGATTATTAATAAATGCCACTAATAATAATAAGATTGAGCTAGTGAAATGGAATAAATGCAAAGAGACAACTGATGAGTCATCCTAAGTTATTTTGACTTGAATATAAATGTATGTCCAAATGCAAAATAGATCATTTAAATAGTCAAAAATAAAATCCGGAGTGTCTGTTTTTTCCACATATGTTTCTTGGTTCGGCTTTCTTGAAGTCAAATTGTATATTGGGCAAAACTGATCTTAAGCATCCCTTAACCATTTCTCTTTCTCACAAGCACCTAGACTCTTTATATCTTTCCATTCAAATCCAAAATTCAAAACAAAATAAAATACTTTCAATCTTTTTCCCACAAAGGGATAGAAGACTATATTATAGTTTATTATATGACCCACATGAAGGGAAAAAGAAAAAGAAAAAAAAATCTCTCTTCAAGTCAAAGGCCATTGATTATCAAATTGAAGACAGAGAATTGGAATGGGAGTGGGGTTGAGGTTCTGAGATCTGAAATCATATCCTTACTTTCCTTCTAACTAAGCTAACCTGTAGGGCTAATCAGAAGTTAAAAATAAAATAAATAACCAACTTCATATGAACCAGTTATTTGGCAAACCTTGATGTCCAGGCATCTCACACTACTCAATGGAAAATATTCATGGTGATCTAAATAAGTGTAAAAATCTTCTGGAATGTAAAGGAAATTAACTTTCTGAAGATAATTTCAGTTCTTCAACTAAATTAGTAGCAGTTGACAATTCATTTGATATTCAAGTTTTAGATGATCACGTTTATTGGCAACTTGAGGGCTGCTATCCACTATTAACAGAAAAAGTATTTTAATAGCAAACTGTTTTCTTTGATGCTCTTTGGTCCAGTGCTATTCGGATTTAAGGGTTTTCAAGGGGATTTTATTTTTGTAAACTTTTGATATAAAGATTTACTTCACAGAAAAGAATTTTAAACAGATTTTTTTTTAGTGGGTCACATAATTTGAAATTATGCTAATTGGCCTAGCAAGAGTAAATATAGTAGGATAGTATGGAGCCTATTTGTATACATTGCATGCACACACATACACTAATAAAAGTTTACTATTACAAAGTTTTCCTGAATGAATATGTGCAATTATTTAGACTTTCTGATATGTTGTGAGCTCTGTAAGAAACAGTAGATCTTTATAATCAAATGTGTTAATTATTTCAGTTCATTGACTGACTCTTTCCCAGATGAAGTCTCCTAAAGTTCTGAATTTTTAATCATTTGGGGGCAAATCAGAGTTATTAAAAAATAAGTACATAAAAGACCAAGCCAAGAAGGAAGGACACTGATAGTTATTGTACACCCCAGATACTCTTATTATCCACTTCTTCCCAAATTGGTTATTACAGTGCATATTCAGAAACCCATGTATTTGAGATTGTGTATCTTACTTAATATGGGTGAATAAGAGCCATTCTTACATTCTCAGCTTAGAAAAACCCATATACTTTGAAAAGAATTGCAATCAATATACTTAGTTTATTCTAACTTAACCTGAGCATAAGGGAAAAAATGACACATATTGAGACATTATACCTTTGAAGATATTTTTGTTTTTAGAAATTAAAAGCTGCATCCTATGGAGTGCATTCATACCTGGTGAGAAACTTACTTCTCTTATTTGTCTTTATTTTGAAGCCCAGAGGATGAGACGATAGGGTGGTTAAATGTCTCCCAAGGTACTTCAGATGTGGGTAGGGCACAGAGGCCCAGCATCAGGATAGGACCATGATTCAGGCATATTGTGTATCTTCAGTGGTTTGGTGATAAAGCCTGTGAAAACAGCTGGGGAAATGGAAGAAGCTGTTCATAGATGAAACAGGACAGTGATAACTAAACACCTTGTAGTCCTCACTGGTCTCGGGGAGTGGTCCAGGTAGTACCTGTGATCAAAATGGCACACAGAGGAACTTGATCTACAAGTAGAGCACAGGAGATGGAGAAAGTCAACTGTAGCCATCCCATAAGTTATATGAGGATATTATTCTAGGAGATTTTCACAGCCACTGACTACCTATTGCCAGTCTCAGAGAGTAGGAGTGAACAGGTAGAAGATGGTTGGGGAGTGGGAGACAGAATGATAGAATCTTAGCGAGTTGATTGGATTTCAAGAGAAAGCTCAAATCTTAGGAGGACCGACTATGGTCAGAGTGAAATACTGAAAGAAAGGTTGCATGATACAGAATAATCTGTTCTATGCTGATAAGCAGAATTCTGTAGAGCCCTCATCTCAGGCCCAGGAGATGGTACTAGGCTATGCCAGCCCTCCTGAGCAATGGCTGCTAATACTATTGCCCACTATGGCAAAGGCTTAGCATCACTAGGCATGAGAAGTCGGTCTCAGTGACACCAGACACATCAGTATTGGGAACCTAATCATTTATTTTAGGAACTGACATAGACTTTTGTATCAAAAAGATCAGATAAACAGAATGCATTACTGAGATGGATTTTGCAATATCTCCATCAGTGCCTTGGAATGTTTAGATAATAGCAAGTAGTTTTATTTAATAAAGTCTTTTCCCTCAATTAAATGAATTCCCTAAAGTAACTACTAATTATTTCTGATTTCCATTTTACATATTTATATGTTTTATATTTATATATTTATATTTATGTTTCTTTTTTGAGCCAGATTTTTAGAACTTCTTCAATAAAATATTTTTATGAATGTTTTCTAATAAATTATCATGGTGCAACCCGGAGTGCGATAATTTCTGTAAAATAATCATTTAAGCGATCATTTTATTGTAAAAAGGCAAATAACGGCTTTGAAAAACATTTACTGTAGCTTTTTTCATTTCAAGGGGCTGTGTTGATTCTGAATACAATTTCATTTTCCTTGAACTCTCTTTAGGTTAAGCTTCCCAAATCAAGTAACCTTGTTCAGCATTCATTCTGTAAGTTTTGAATATTCTTGTTCAAATCAAAGCTCTCTTGAAAAATCAATGCTGCCTTTGTTGGTGACCATTTATAAATTGAGATGTTTCTGTTTGTGTGTTTCACTTTCTTTCTCTTTCTTCTGCATGCTTTAAGGTTTAAAATAGTTTGCCAGAGGAGGTGATTGGATTTTTCATATTTATAGAATACCAAATAGGGTGTCATCTCGTGTTTCTCTTGGATCCTTACAGTTTCTGAATAGTTTTGAGCAGGAACTGTATTTTCTCTCCACCTAAGTCGAATTTTTCTAGTTGTTGAAAAACATTCTTGGGATCAATGAATCAAAGCGTAATTATTTTCTGGCTTTTAATTGCTTCCCAAATCTGCTATGTTCATTCTTCAAGAGTGGGTGTTAACCACCGAAGCATAGTTATTTGTGGGCTTATAGATTCAATGGTATTTGGATGTTTCGCTTAGGAGCTTAGAGACTTTGTGTACCACCCAAGTGACCACATTCTGTTTGCCTTTCACGTGACTCTGTGACACTTTGTAGGGTCTTTTGTCTGTAGGCATAGGAGGTGCATGGCTGCTAATTGACAGGGTAAGTAAACTTCAGATTACAGTAGTTAAAGACTATTCTCTAATGGATTTTTCCTCCTAACTTTTAATTCTTATTAAGCTTTGTATGCATTTCATTAGAATGGCTTTATCATTCGAATTGCCCTCCTGTTGGTTATGTTGATAGATTTAATGGGTTATCTTCAAACGATGGCAATCCTCAAAAATATAATAGAGGGATATTTAGATTCTCCAGGGACTGTTAAAACTTGATTGCTTTTCCAACCCATTTTTCCTCTTTGACACTTTACATTTTTGCACATCGAGTGTTTTGTATTTTCTACAGGCCCTGAGCAAGCTTTTTAATCTTCCATGACTTAATCTACTGACTAAATTTGAGTTAGTTGGTGAGGCAGCAAGGAAAGAGTCCGTTATCATTTCCTGTTTTGCTTTGTCTGCTGTGATTTGATTTTTTTGTTGTTGTTATAACTTACAACCAATAGGCTTTCACTGTGCACTTTCCTAAGAGATGATTCCCTTTTTTAGGGTCTAGTGATAGCACAAAAGTGAATTTGTAAAAATGGCTTATTATGCATCTCATGATGCAAACATATAACATTCAATCATTATTTATTCTACAAGAGAGCATTTTCCGATCTTGCATATGATCCCCTGTATACGAAAATGACAGTTTACATCCAGATATATAGCTTGAGATCATATCTCGTTCCTCTATAGCTAGTGCATTTACCAAATATCTCTTTTATGAGGTATACTGTAGTTACTAAATTATGCCAATCTAGGTGTCTAGTTGATAGAAACAATTAATTGATGTAAGAATATCAAAGACAAGAAAATGCAAAAATTTTTGATAGTAGGTAAGATAGAGTTTCTGGATCTTTATATATTTAATAAATTAGGATACAGTTGTCCTATCTTTGTTGTGAGTACAGTTGAGTCATTTAACAGTCATATCTGGCAAAAGTTATGGGATGTTGAACCATGCAACAGATGGTAGAATTATAGGATGCAACATCTGATGAGTGCTATTTCAAAGTCTGCTAAAGTGAGATCTAGTGCATGGCTTTTATTACAAGTTAATTCGTCCTGGAAGCTTGTATGCAAGTAATTTGTCAGTATAGTTATAATGGAAATCTGTCTTTGTATAAAATGGAATCCATGCCAGATTATTCTTTTCAGTGTTCACAGCATAGATTCTCAAAAATGAAAGGAAGTACAATTTTCAAAGAACTCCGTGTATTTACTGATTTTTAGAATGCATCAGTGAAGTGACAAGACAAAATTGATGTATACTCAGAGGTTTAAATGGATTTCATATTTTGTAATGTAACCAAGAAGTTTAAAGCATAAGTGTGAAAATGGATGAGACAGACAATGATCATATTCAATTTTTGATTTGCCCTTATTTAAATTGTAGTTGTGCCAAAATGACATGATACTCACCTCAATTATTTTATGTTTTCTGATTATAAAAGTGGGTCTAAATTTTAAACAGTAAATATGGCTATTAACCTTTTAAATTACCTCAAATTGTAAGAGTAATTAGGTAGAGAGGAAACAAATAAATATCAACATTAATTTTTAAAACCCCATAACATCAATATAAAATGAATAAACATTAAAATTAAGTCAATATGCAAGACAGTTGCTCACTTAGTACTGATTTATGTTTAAATGGTTTTTTTAATTCACAGATTTCACCACAAATCATATATTTGACCCTATCTTTTAGTGTCTGCTGATCTTTAAATATTAAACTAGGCTTAACTAAAGTTTTATTAAGATGTGGAACCTTTGGCAGTGGATGTTTACTCTCAAGTGTTCCCTTTATATTTGTCTTCTCTGTAACACACACACGCATGTGATCAGTTCCACTTTCTTTTTTTTCCCCTTGTTCTCAAATCTTTTATTGCTTTCTTCTTCTTACCCACTAGAAGAAATATATATAGTATGCCTGGCAGAATTCTCTCTTCTTGGCCAAACTCAAACAAAGTTGTAGAGGAGATGGCATTGTTCAGTAAGAAAATCTTTCGCAATAACAATCTTGCAACAAACATAAAGCAGTGATTTATATAGTACTTACATTGTGCCAGGCTCTTTTCTAAGTGTTTTTATATATCAACTTATTTAATTTCCATCACAACTCTTCAAGGTAGTCATGTTTGATATTACAGGCAAGGGAAAATAGTTTTTCCTGGGATCACACACTTCCTAAGAGGTAGAGCCAGCATGCCAACTCAGGATGACTTGAGAATTTGCAATCCTATCAGTGTTCCGTGGTTTATATGGTTTATGATTTGATGATTATTAATGTTAAAGCATGAGAAATAAGGTCAAACAGAAAGGGGAAACCAGCTGAAAACTAGATCAGTCAGGTAAATAGTGAAAGGGAAATGACAAAGTCCCACCCATGAAAACCTTAAAAATAAAGACAAAGTGACAATAAGAGATAGTAATGGGTCTTGAACCATTAAAACAGTCTAGAATGTATGCTGGTCCCTTAAAATCCATTATAAGCTATTGCTTATCTGTGACATGTTCTTGCTCGCTTTTAAAAGTGATTTGTAGTTGATTCTCAAAATGAGCAAAGAGATTATATTGTGAGTTAGACCCATGGGTAATGGCCTCATGTATTGTGGCCTGGATTAATTTTACACTTCACCACGGGTCCTTGCACTTGCCTTGCTTTCTGGCCAGAATGCTCTTGGTAATACTTGTACCACTCCTGCATCCTAGAGACAGGTAGCTGCTGCCTCTAATGTTGCTTTTGTTGTGTGGACACAAAACCCTACAGTGGTCCATACCTCCAACTTCTGGGCTTCCCTTGACTTGGACCAGTGCCATCAACCTGAACATACTGGGAGTTAGCACTTTGTGGAAGTGAATTTGAACAATGAAAGATGGGAACTAGCAGCTATCTTCTCCCTTCTTCCCCAACCTAGACTTTTCAAAGATACAGTGGCTACATGGTGCCTCTCTGAAGGTGTCTGGTGAGACTGAACCGTCAGCCTGTTGTAGCGTTGTGGCTAGCTCAGCCATGCTCGCCTTCATCATATTCACTGCCCAACACCCCACTGCGTCCTTCCACCTTATTCTCACTCCTACTTCCCTGTGCTCCTGGATCAAGTGTTACCACATGAGCTCTTGCCTCATAGTCTCTCTTCTAGGGAATCTAAAGAACACTAAAGCATAGTGTAATAGCTAAGTGCACTTTGATTCCTATGAAGATTACACGCAGTGGCCTTCAAGAATTTTCCTTACCTGATTTTTATTGATATTTTATATAGTAAACTGTGTTTCTCAGCTCATTGCTAATTCTTTTTTTTTTAACAGAAGTATAGTCAGTTGACACTGTTGTGTCAATTTTTGGTGTATGGTGTAATGTGTCAGTTATACATATACATATATTCCTTTTCATATTCTTTTTCATTATGGGTTACTACAGGGTATTGAATTTGGTTCCCTGTGCTATACAGCAGGACCTTGTTGTTTGTCTAGTTTATATATAGTACTTAGTATCTGTGACTCTCAATCAGTGCTAATTCTTAAACAAGGATTTCTGCAGTGTTAAATTTACTCTTCCCTAGGTATAACAAGGTGTAATGTTTTATTGTGTTGTATCAGTTACCTGAAAGTATACTGTGCTTAGATTCAGATCACTGTGTCTTGGGAAACATTTCGCCATTTCTCTGGATAGGTATATATAGAATCACACACCTAAGTATATAGTGTTTTCATCTGCATTCTGCTAGGACAGAAAATAATGTCTAGAAAATTTCCTAATACCCTTCTCTTTGTAAAGTTAAAGTGTGTGGTGTTCCAAGTCAAATATTTTTATTTTAAAATGCTTTATAAAAGATGGAGGGGAGAGTCTTTCAATTTACTGTATATTCAGAAACAGACAACACACAATCCCCCCCCCCCCAGCAAACTTACCTATCACAAAGGTAAAAACACCTTCAAACAAAATATCTAACTATGTTGGAATATAAATATTCAAATATAATTAAAATGAAATCCAATTCATTCTCAGGTCACTGTAATTTCAATTTAACACTGTGTACTTGCAAATGTGCAGGTGGCAAGTGCATATTCAAAATGCAAATGTATTTTCTGCTAACTTTACTTTCTAAAGACATTTTATGTACTGATTCTCATGGAAAATTATACTGAATGCTCCTCAACTAGACAGTGTTTACTTAGAACAGATTCTAGGCTGTGTTATCTGAAATACACGAGGGAGAAAATTCCAGAGATCTATATATTTGGATTGTTTAAAAAAATTACCAAGCTTTAGTTCTTTCTAAGATTTTAAAAGTTGTTGTTAAATTTAGAGAAAGTAAAATAAATATATCTGGTCATTACAACTCTGAAACACAAAAAGAAATTAAACACAAAGGATACTCTGAGATTTAAGCATCTAGTGGACAATTGGGCTTTCTTTCTCTTCTTCTTACCCTAATTAGCACTGGATGAATGATTACATTCATGCCTCATTTACTAAACCCTTCTCATCAAAATTTCAGTATTTAAGTAGGAAGAGAATAAAGGGTCCATGTGAACAGAATTGTCTGTTTTGTTCATTGCTGCATCTCTAGCTCACAGAAGGCTTCCTGGCATATAATAGATGTCCAATAAATATTTGTGACCTGAATAAATATGAAAATTAAAAATTTTAGATAAAATATAAGAAGTGATGGAAGGTGTCAGGGGAGAATGATACTCAGGATGTGTTCTCAGGATGTGATTACTGTGTTTCTCTTTCTCTCCTAAATGAATAATACAAATGCTTAGCACATAGGAAAGCAGCATTATCAAAAAAAAAAAAAGTTGATAAAGTAAATTTAAACCAAATCATTGTAAATTGATACGATTTTAGTTTCTTGACTATTCTAGATAGTTGCCTCATGATGATTATTAGACTATAAAGGTGGGAAAAATACAAAATTCAGCATTATTGTCTACTTTATCATGAAGAGAATTAACTGGTAACTTGGGTACTTTTGGCTGCCCAGCTCCCTTTAATACAAAGGCCCTCCAAAATACAACAACCCTCAAAATACAAAGAGTTTTTTATAACTTCTTTACCCTTCAAAAAATTCAAAGACACTACTTTGATCTTTAAGAATTTTATGGAGAGAAGCAAGATGGCGGAGTAGAAGGATGCTTGTAGCTCACCCTCTTCCACAAATACACCAAAACTCACATCTATGGACCCACTCAGCCAACCAGAGCACCTGCTGAACTCCAACAGAACATCGCCCTCTTCGAAAGACAAAGATGCCAAAAATCTGGTAGAAGAAAAGGAAAAAAGAAGAAAAAGCAAAATAGTGCGGGACCAATCCCACGGGGAGGAAGCGGCAAAGGAGGACTGGCGCTCGTTTGCTGGGTCTCCTGCCTCCAACAGAGAGGCCAGCAAGATGGAGGGGGAGCCTCCAAGGCTCAGATCTGCCCCAAGCACCCCTTCACCAACAGAACTGAGTTAAATGGACACAAAGGGTCCCCACGACACCCAGGCCGAGACACGAGCTGGCAGCTGGGGACCAGGACAGGCCGTCTGAGTGAGGCGCAGGACTAGGGCGGCTGCACTGAGGCAGCCCTGGGGGACTGCAGGGTGCTGCGCACTGTGGCTGGGAGGGGATACAGAACAGAACAACCTCGGTCCCCCATAAATTGCGAAAAAAGCAAAGCGAAATGGCTGGTGTGCCCTGGAGGGAGGGGCACAGTAGCCTTTGTCTCCTCAGACCCGCGGCACTATTACTGGCACTTCTCGGGAGGAGAGGCGGGGCGCAGCCACAGCCACCATCTCCTCCTGGGTGCAGCACCCAGGCGGGGGCGGGGCGGAGACCTGAATCCGCACCCCTGGGCTCCGCAACCTCCTAGGTGGGACTGAGACTTGTTTACAGCCTGAGGCAGATAGGCTCTTTCTGCCCTGGCACCTCAGAGAACTTGCACCACCAAGACAAACAAGGAGCTGAGATTTGGCACGGAGCAAGGGCGGGGCTGTTCTGCGTGCTTCCTGAGCCCGCCTTCGGGGTGTGAACTGAAGGCAGAGCGGGCAGCTGCACAGAGCAGCAGAGCAACCAGTGCTGGGAGAGGGCGGGTGGTCACCCCACTTCCTGGCAGGAACGCGGCACCTGACCATGGTGTTGGGAGGGGGCGCAATCTGCCCACCTGCCTCCCCCACTGAGCGCAGCATCTGACTGCGGCATTGGAAGGGGGAGTGACTCCCCCGCCTACTGGGTAAGGGCTCAGCTCCTGACCCAGTGTTGGGAGGGGGTGCGATCTGCTAGTTGACAGCCACTGGGAGCAGCACAGTCTAGGGCTCCAATTGAGGGCATCTGGAAACAACAAGCTGATTCGCGAAACAGGATGAAGACACAAAGACCTCTCAATAAAATTATTAAGAGCACAGCATCTCCAGGAGAACTAGATAACTGATATTCCTTAAGCCACAGTGCCAGAGAGATATGAGCAATATGAAGAAGCAGAGGAACCACTCTGAATTAAAAGATCAAGAGAAATACCCTGAAAGCATGATCAAGGAAATAGATATTGATGGCCTACTAGATCACGATTTCAAAAAAGGAGTGATCAAAGTACTGAAGGACCTAAAAGAGATAGTGTTTAGAGATATAAAATACGTCAAAAATGAAATAGAAGCTATAAAGAACCAAGTAGAATTAGTTAACTTATTTGCTGAGATGAGAGCTGACCTAAAGGCTGTACAAAGCAGTCTAGATAATGCAGAGGAATGAATAAGTGACCTAGAAGACAGGACAACAGAAAGCACCCAATCAGAACAGCTGAGAGAAAAACAAATAAAAAACAATGAAAACAATATAAGGGACCTATGGGATAATATAAAGCATGCCAATCTATGCATAATAGGGGTTCCAGAAGAGGAAGAAAGAACAAAGTGGGTTGAAAAGGTATTTGAAGAAATCATGACTGAAAACTTCCCAAACCTAAAGAAAGCATGAGATATCCAAGTACTGGAGGTTCAGAGGGTCCCAAACAGGAAGAATCCAAACAAACCCACACCAAGGCATATCATAATCAAGATGACCAGAGTCAAGGATAAGAAATGATCCTAAAGGCAGCAAGAGAGAAACAAAGAGTGAGTTAAAAGAGAATCCCCATAAGGCTCTCAGCGGATTTCTCTACACAAACACTATAGGCCAGAGGGAGTGGCAAGATATATTCAAAGTCCTGATTGAAAAAAAGATGCAGCCTAGGATACTCTATCCAGCAAGGCTATCCTTTAGACTAGAAGGAGAGATAAAGAACTTCACAGACAAGCAAAAACTAAAAGAGTTTAGCAACACTAAACCCATGCTAAAAGAAATATTCACAGGTCTACTCTAAATAGAAAAGAAGCAGGATGCTACAAAAATGAGAAACTTATAACTGGAAAGTAGATAACTGCCATGAATTATAAAAAGAATAAACACAAAATTGTAAAAGAAGACATCTAAATCATTAAGAGTGGGAGAGGGAAGCAAGGAAAGCCACTGTGGAAAACAGTGTGGAGATTCCTCAAAGACTAGGAATAGACTTACCATATGACCCAGGAATCCCACTCCTGGGCATATATCCAGAGGGAACCCTACTTCAAAATGATACCTGCACCCCAATGTTCATAGCAGCACTATTTACAACAGCCAAGACATGGAAGGAGCCTAGATGTCCATCAACAGATGACTGAATAAAGAAGATGTGGTATATTTGTATGATGGAATACTATTCAGCCACAAAAAACGACAACATAACTCCATTTGCAGCAACATGGATGCTCCTGGAGAATGTCATTCAAAGGGAAGTAAGCCAGAAAGAGAAAGAAAAATACCATATGAGATCGCTTATATGAGGAATCTAAAAAAAAGAGAACAAAACATAAATACAAGAAACAGACTCATAGACATAGAATACAAACTTGTGGTTGCCAAGAGGGTGGGGGGTAGGAAGGGACAGACTTGGATTTTAAAATGCAGAACAGATAAACAAGATTATACTGTATAGCACAGGGAAAAACATACAAGATCTTGTGGTAACTCACAGCGGAGAAAAAAATGTGACAATGAATATATACATGTTCATGTATAACTGAAAAATTGTGCTCTACGCTAGAATTTGACACAACATTGTAAAATAACTAATACTCAATAAAAAATGTAAAAAAAGAATTTTATGGTTTATTTTGGTAGATGAAATACAAACACATACATACACAAATGCACACTTACATACACAGGGTATAAAGGCACCAAGAACATTTTAAAAGCAATTAATAAGCACAGATTGATACAGAGTAAATCAAATGCAGAAATGCTGAGTAATTCACAATAAGTAATTCAAAATAAAGGGCAGCAAGGAACACACATTTTGAAGAAAGTTCGGACAGGCACTGAGCAGAGAAGAGCAGAATTTATATGTTTCTTTGTCTAATTTTCATTATCTTTTAGACTTTACCTTCTTATGAATTCTGTTTCATTTTTATCAGAACAATTTGATGATAGTTTTGTCATTAGTTTATATAAAAGATTGGCTTCAGCAATTTGTAGTAAAGCTAAAATTCCATAGTTTTAGGGATGCCAGTCACCTTAGGTAATGTCAGTTAGGGAAAAAAATGTAATTAGTCTTTCAAATTAACTAACTTAGGTGTAAGTTAGATGTAAATCACACATCATCTTAAAGACAGACATTTCCTTCAAACACAGTAAGACTTAGCTAAAACAGCAGCAGAAACAACTGTGTCTAACAGGTGTCATCTTTACTGCACAGGTGACTGGTTTGTTCTTTTACAACCTCCTTCTACCATATTGGCCTCCATTTCTTCAGTTGAGTTTTCTCAGAACTTTAAGTGAATACTGGAGTTTAAACAAGTTTTCTCAGTAAGAAGAGAGCACACATGACTAATCTCAGTCAAACTAAAAGTAGGTATAAAAGAAAATGAAAGCAAGGTACAGGCTTGGTCATAATAAAAAAAAAAAGAGTCAGCATTTTGTTCCTGGGAATTTTGAGTTTATTTTGCTAAGAGCAACATTGCATAGCAGTAACGGGCTTGCTTTTATCTTTTTACTTCCCCTCTGTGGCCCGTTCTCCTTTTCACTGAAACCATCTTCCAGGACCCTGGGGCACACTGTCTGCTCAGGGCCGCCCACCCAGGGTTTCATTAAATGAGTGAAACTATGAGTTCCAGACGTTTTCTTCTTTCCTTTTCCTCATTAGCACGTGCCTGTTCAGAGTCTTAGGGTCCACCTCCTCGGGTGGGAAGTGTCTACATAGATTATATGGAATTCTTAGGCACAGAAAAATATTCTGGTTTCCCTATTTATGTATATGTATATGGATTTAGGATACTTATTTTATACTTTGGGTTATATTCCCATATTTACTTTATTTTGTTGCTCAAATTGTTCCAGCTTTGACCATTGGAAGCTCTTTGAGTTGATGTTTTAGCCCCTTTATGTAGTTCCATCATTGTCATTATTATACATTTTTAGGACTTCCTTACTTGCACTGCAAGATGTATCAGCTCATCTGGAATATTCCCAAAGGTTCCCAGTCCCTTTTATTGGAGTATGATGCTAGAAACCAAGATAAAAGTATTAGGTATACTTAGTGCTACTGAAGTGTCATAGTTTCTAGGCCCTTTCAGTTGAAACAGCAGGAGAATATATACATGTGTAT
This sequence comes from Vicugna pacos, assembly GCF_048564905.1. NCBI lineage: Eukaryota > Metazoa > Chordata > Mammalia > Artiodactyla > Camelidae > Vicugna > Vicugna pacos. The sequence continues at coordinate 65,279,986 of NC_132993.1, read as the reverse complement.
ACTCACCCGCGCATACACGTGTATCTATGAATCTTTCTATATGTATCTGTAGGTTACATATTAGACTGAAAATGAGTTCACTGAGTTCTCTCCAACTTCAGCCCATTACCACAAGGATCATTCTAACCTTCTCCTTTTACTAGTCTATGACCTCCCACTCCAGCTGTGAGAAAACTGGCTTTCACCCATTTATTAATTTTCCACTTCTAGTGTGCATGAACAGTGATTTCAGAACTGTTATCTTTCCCTCTGGGAAACAACTTCATCATCTAGAGTACAGTTCTCTGCATAGTTCCTTGCCTTTAGTCTTTTTCAAAAGTTTTATTTTTTATTGAAGTATAGTGGATTTACAATGATTCAGGTGTACAGCAAAGTGACTCATTTACATTACATATATATTTATATGTATTCTTTTTTACACTTATATTTATATGTATTCTTTTTTAGATTCTTTTCCATCATAGGTTATTATAAGATACTGAATATAGTTCCCTGTGCTATTCAGTGGGTCTTTGTTGTTTTTGTGTTTTATGTATGGTAGTGTGTACCTCTTAATCCCAATTTCAAATTTACCCCTTATTTTGTCTTTAGTCTTAGATTTCTCTAATTTCCAAGGTTAGCGAAAGGCCAGCATACTTTCCCCCTGTTCTTTAAGTGAGATTGTTTCATAATTTGTAATGTAATGAGATTCTTTAGTCACATCCTGCATTCCATTCTAGGAATTTCTCAAACTTCTAAGTGATTTTTTTTTTAAGTTTTATACACTAACATTCACTTTTTGTGCTTTGCAAATCCGTGAGTATTAAGTTTATAGCTTTATGTATTGACCACTACTGTGTCAGACAGAATAGTTGCACTGCCCTAAAAATTCCGTGTGTGGATTCACATTGCCCTGTTTGTAAGGCTGTCTGAGGGACTGGGATTTGTTCATTTGACTCTATTATTGGCCAAGAATACACTCTTTCTTGGGAGATAGAGAGAGAATTGAACCTATACATTGTATGGACAGTAGTAGTGTGTATCTGAAGGAGCCACTGAGTTGTTTGCTGGTTTCCCAGGGAGGGTGTTCATCAGTGGGTAAAGAAAGGTCCACACTGTCCAATGCTGGTTTTTTAGAAAATCAGGTATTGAATCATCTTTTGGCTCAGGGCCTAGGCTCTCAACCAAAAGGACCTCAGTTTGTCTGGAACTGAATTGAGTCTTGGAGAAACCACTTAAATTTTTGAGAGTTAGCTCCTTTCATTACTGGTTTGCAACTAACTCCAGTTCTCAGGGCTCAGAAGTCCACCAGGGTGACTTATTGATTCCATAAATGTATTGGCATATTTTAGTCAAGGACATGACAAGCACTCTGTGATATTGTCAGACATATTTGAAAGAGCAGAAGAAAGAAAAGAAAAGAAAAGAAAAGAAAAGAAAAGAAAAGAAAAGAAAAGAAAAGAAAAGAAAAGAAAAGTGGGCTAACATTTATTGACAGTTATTGAAATGCAGGTACCATTCTAGGCCCTTCAGATCACATATCTAAAAGTTCTGAAAAACTCAACAAAGGTTTTACTGTGTTGAACCAACATCACAATGCCTATACAAATGGTCAGCCCTTCTTTTCTTCTGAAGCAATACTGTGTCTCCTTTTGTTTTCAAATGTTCATTTCACCTATTTTCAAATATGTATATGGTGAAGTTGGCAAAATGGCCAAATAAATGTCCCTCGCAAGTCCCCCCTCCCCCAACAATAGTTTGGCATCCATCACAGGCAAAAATGCCTCTGTGGGAGCTTTGAGGACCAGGGAGGAGGTTGTGGAACCATGATGCAGTTCAAGCTGGAAGAGAGCCATGCTGAGAAGGCAGCTCTACTAGGCTGGCTCACCAACCATAGTGGATAAAGAAATAGAAATAGTTCAGTACCCCTGAGAATTTGGCTATAGCCCCATCTAGCTTTGGGTCTGTCACCAGCATCAGAGGTCAAGGAACTCAAGAGATGTAGCTAATAGGCATATAGGCCTTGGCCTGACTGTGTATCCTGTTGACATAGGGACCCAGCAGGAGACACTGCTGTCAGTGCTCTTGGAGATCCTAAAAAGGCCCCTATACACAGGGTCAGCTTCTTACAGCCTCAGTCTCTCAGCCAGGTAGCAGTCCTAAGGGTCCAGGGTCCCACAGAAGACACTACCATATGCACCCCCCAGACATCCTGAAAGAGCTCCATATTCAGCTCCAGATTATCTCAGCCACTGTCCAGGGCCAGTCCTGCCCAACCAGGGACCCATCCAGTGAACAGACAGCAGCACCCCCATGGACCTGGTAGGAATCACACTCTGCACATCTGGTAATAGGCCCTCTGTCTGAGGCCTCAACTGTGCAGCTTGAAGTGGACCCTTATCTCAGTGCCATCATACTCAACACAATATTGGAGGCAATCCCACCAATCTAGGGAGCCAGTAGGATCCATGTCCACCTGAGCCCCTGGTAGCAAGCCACCTGCAGACTCCACTACATGCCCAGCAACCTTCACATCGTCTCCATTCCAGGAAGACTGGGATTCCCTGCACACTTTTGTGCAGCTGGTGGGAATGTAAATTGGTGCCCACCAACGCTGTGGAAAATAGTATGGAAGCTCCCCCCAAAAATTACAAATAGAGCTACCATACAACCCAGGAATCCCACTTCTGGGTATGTGTCCAGAGGAAATGAAATCATTATCTTGATGGCTGCACTCCCATGTTCATTGCAACATTATTTATAATAGCCAAGACATGGAAATAACTAGCATCTATCAGTAGTTGAGCGGGTAAAGAAAATGTGGTATAAACATATCTTTATATAAATGCAGACACACACATATACCTAATGGAATATTAGTCAACTATAAAAAAGGACAGGAATCCTGCCATTTGCAACAACATGGATGGACCTTGAGCGCATTATGGCAAGTGAAATAAATTAGAGGAAAACAAACACTGTATGATCTCACTTAAATGTAGAATCTAAAAAAATTTAAAACTCACAGAAACAGAAAGTAGAAGAGGGGCTGCCAGGGGCTGAAGGGTGAGGAAAATGGGGAAATACTTATCAAAGGGTACTAACTTCCAGATGAATAAGATGAATAAGTTCTGGTGATCTAACACTCAGCATGGTGACAATAGTTGACAGTATTCTATTATATACTTGAAAGTTGCTAAAAGAGTAGATCTTTAGTGTTCACACACACACACACACACACACACACACACACTGCACTTATGTAACGTGATGAATGTAGTAACCAAAATGTATATAAGCATAAATTCATGTTGTACACCTTCAAGTTATACAAGGTTGTGTGTCAATTAAATCCCAGAAAGGTGAGGAAAAAAACAAATATATATCTGACCTTATTTAAAGTATACCATATCAGTACCTCTTTCCAATTGCCTTTTTCCAGTTTTCTAAATGATAGGTCCAGCATTCTCGTAAGCATTGAGGGGGATCTTTTATGTTAGTATCCTAAAAGACCAACCCTGTTCTCCTGTCCATAAAGCAGTTCTTGGAGGATATCATGGGTATGCTCAGGTATTTTTTTAAAGCAAGAAAAAAAGCCAAAATTTGGATGCATTTGTTACTGGGGTGCAGTCATTTTCACACTCTGACTGAGGACACTTTCCTCTATTCTTACAATGTAGTTCTCATTCATAGCAAAGCCTTGATTATACATTTTGAGTCTGTTTTTTTCCTGAAACATAAATGATGATTGCACTTTTATATCAATTTCAGTATGAGTTGAATTCTTTATTTTGTTTATACCAGGGTTGATAATGTTAACATTCACACTAAAATATCAATATATATGGATGGCAATAAACCAAAAAAGATAGTTTGCCTTGTTGTCCCCAGATATAATTATATTTAATCTGATTGAGAAGCTTTAAAGGAGAGCAGCAGCAAACAATATTTATTTCTAAGTTAAGTCTCTAGCAATATTTATCATGGGCTGCATTTTTCATCAATATAAAAGCTAAAAAGTAAGTATTCCAAAAAATATAAACATGAAAATTTTTATAATGTGCTGTTGTCACAAGATAATATATTCTATTGCACATAATTGTACATGAAACAGTTGTGCCAAAATTAGGGCACATGTTGAAAGATATATCTGAGCTTTAGCTGGTGTTAGACCAATGCTAATCCAGACATGCACAAGTACGAAATAAAACAAAGATCACTGTAGATCATCAGTCATTCTAATCCATTATAAATTTGTTAGAAGTTTAAGTATATGCTATTGGAAAGCTGGAAAACTCTTCCAAGTTTTGCACAAAATTGAACTATCAAGTAACTGCAAAAGTCAGCAAATGAGAATTCCAGCATGTTAAAATTTGAAACACAAAACATTTCCATTTGTTTCCTTTCAAGGGGTTTAAACTCATGCAAAATGTATACAAAAATATTTCTGGTTAAAACTTTGCAGCTCTCCTAGAGCTTCTCTATAAGACTCATTAAAAATCCATCTCTGCAGAACCTGGCTTGAAAAATCAATATCCCAGCAAATGAGAAATGGATTAATCTAAGGCTTGACCAGACAAATAAGTATCAAAATTGAACATTGGGAAGAAGTCTGACAGGTCTGGTGATACAGGCAAGGATGAGAGAGTTTGATAGGCAGAAAGGATTCCCGAAGGTAACAGTTGTCCAAGGGTTGGAGGGACACCTGGTGAGAGAATTGATTCTGAGGCAGATGTTGACCAATGTTTCTTTTCAAATGTTCCTTTTCATTTGTCTTGCTTAGAGCTTTCTTGGTTGTCTTTTGTGGTCCTTTTTGACCCAAAGTGACTTATGCATTATAGTATGAGAGGTCATATGTTTGCTATTACTACTACCCAATTGTTTCTTAGGTGGGTCTTTTTTTTTTTTTCTAGTCCCTAATATTGATATAATCTTGTTTGAAATTTATGGAATTTCAGAAAGATGTCTTATCCTTTTCTGTATCCCTTAAAAAATGAGAGTCTCTGTTCCATTTGTATTTTTGAATGCAGGCTTCCACTTGCATTTCTCTTCAAGAATTTTTATTATATGTATACTTTTTCTAAGTTGATTCATTCATTAATTAGTTTTAATCTAGATGGCTGAGAATCAGATCCTTTATATAGGGCACTACATCTTTATAAAAGGAAATCAAGATGAAATTATGCAGTGAAACTGGATATTGTGGTCAGGTATGGCCATTCCCAGCAGATGCTCTCCTCAGATCCTCAGATCATCCTTGCATGTGCAGTGTTGAATTATCCCCACCTTAGATTTCATCCATAGCGTTGTTGATCCTTAATCTTTGCTTATTATGAAAGTCATTTCAGTTGCAAAAGACCAGCTTTCTCAAAGCCTTACAGATTGCTTCCGGCTAAATTCTGTATTCAGGTTCATGCTGAGTCCCCAACTGCAACTAATGGGAAACGTGCAGCTGCATCTCCGGGTGGACCTCATCTTCCCTCCTTCCCTTCAGTCCTCCTGACTTGCCTTTTTAGCACTTGGAGGACCGCTGTGACTGCTTCAGAACAAAGTGCACACACTGTTTCAGTGACTTTCTCGCTGGCTCACTTCACTTGAAGCCTGAATTTTCTTGTACTTGGGCCGCAGATCAATTTCTGCAGCATGGATGTTTGTAATATACATAAATAAGTTGGATGAAGGCAATGAAACAAAATTTCTGAGTCTCCGAATGAAGCTGGAATTGGAAGCAGAGAAAATAATGAAGGGCAATGAAACCTGATTCAAGGAGAAGAGGTTTGAGTAAGAGTGCCAGAAGACACCCAATCAACTTAAATGAAGACAAATATTAAACAATTTAGAAGCAAAAAACCAAGCTGGAGAGTCTCTGTTAAATAGAATAATGAATCTGCAGTCCAATCAGTATATGGTTTGAAAGTTATTATACAAAATCACAAAAGCTTTGAACTCAAATAAAACCTAACAAGAAATTAACAGAAACACAATAATGGTTTATATTTTGAAAGTGATAGAATGCCTATCACAACAGTGAAAAAATTACAGCACAGAACCTTGATTATATCGCTAGAGAAATATTCTCATTTACTTAAATTTGTAAAATATTTTATAGAGTTGAAAGTCCCACAAAGATGCAAACTCTAATTTATTTTACAATGAAGCTTCTTGCAGGAAATTCATTTTGTTTTGCTACAAATGTGCCACCCACTTTTTGCATAGATTGTTTATAAGTTTTATAAACACTCCAGAGAAATTACCTGCTTCGGTAAGACTGGGCTTCCTTCATCACATCATTGAGCTGTCATATACTTAGCATTTAAAAAACACACTCAGAAGTTACATAATAATGTGATATTTATATTTAATGCTAATAGTGCACAATCTTGGACACTCACTGACCCAAATACTTTGCATTTCACATATACTAATCAGATTTAATCCTTTATAAAAATCTTTTGAGATAAGAACAAGGAACAATTTATATTTCAATTTTAAAGCTAAGATGGAGGTCACGGGGGACTGAGAAGTTAAATATCTTGTCTGAAGTCACACACAATAAGAAAGGGAGTCTTGTTTCAAGCCCTGGGTGTTCAGAATCCATGTTTGTAATGACCATGTTACCTTTACAAATTCTGTGTCAAGCAAAAAGCATTGTAGTAACTGAAACTAATGAAGAAACTGACATACAGAGTTATAAAATAACACCATAATGTTAATGTAGCTATGAAATGTCTTTGCACTCAAATTCATGTTGTCTAACTTTGAACTCCATGCTCTTCCTATATGAAATATGCTTCATACTATCCAGAACGCTTACTTTTCCACCACTATGTACAAAATGAGATAAAGAAGTAAAACCAGTGACTCTAGACTATAAACTGCCTGGATAAATAATTTAAATAAGTATCTATTTAACTGGCTCAGATACCTGTACAAACTTCATAGAACTTTGTGTTTGTATCTCTGGTCATAATGAACATTGATCAATCCCTTTCAAAGACTTTAATCATAAATAGGTTGATCAACTTTTCCTTATAATAAAACATGAATGTAGCTGACATACTCTCTTAAGTGAGATGCCTTAATTCTATCAGCACGTTCAAGGAACACATGAGGGAATAGAGTGGCTGATATAGTTATAAATAAACAGCCTGTATTTTATTAATTTTTTTTCTAAACTGAGTATGTTGTTCAGAAATGTACTAAAAACAAAACCGTAGACTGTGGCTAGATTCTATGGTGAGACATTTGTATTGGGAATCCTTTTGGGACACTCCTAGAAGGTGAGATCATAGAGCTAAGACCTGTGAAGTGCCTGTTCTTCTGCTATATCATAATTTGACACCTAGAATCCTTTTTTTGAAATGATTTGATCTAAAGTTTGCTGTGTAAAAAAATTGGAAAAGGGGGAAGAGAATGCAAAGAAAAGTATTTTCCCCAAAATGTTAAATTAAACGTCAAACATGTCCCACGTGTGTGGGGTCATGTTTTGAGATCTACCTGCTCACTAGGAAGTAGCAGCCACTAGGAAATAGACCAAGTTCTAGGGGCTGGGAGAAGTTCCAGTTCAGTGAAAAGAAAATGGTATTCAGATGTGACAAACCAGAGGGGCTGGAGGCTTAGGCAGATGATGGGCATCATGGGTATCAAGCCTTTATAATGGAAGTGCTGCAGTTGGTAGCTGGTGTGGTGATCATACATTCAGGCCCAAGTCATGTCTGCAATTTTCTGGTTCAGAGAAAGACCTCTGCATGGGGGAAAGTGCTCAGTAGGATTGGGGCTGGGATTTTGAGGTAAGGCATCATCTCACCCAGGGGAATTGCCAAGAATGAGGCAAACCCCTAGCTTTAGAAGTGTTAGACAAGTTATAAAGAAAAGGGTCAGACTCAGAGATGCAAAGCAGAAGCAGCTTTGGTACAATAACTGGGTGGCAGTGATGTCGGAACTGAGCTAACTGCGAGGATGACCTGCAGACGCCTGGACGGTTGCACAAAATAATCTCTACCCTTATTCATTTGCAACAGGCTTCAACCTTTGGATGTGGGGTCATATAGCTCATTTGAAAGAAGAGGTAAATTTTAAAGCCTGGAATCCAAATGGAGTCTAACAATATGCATTTAAATAACCTCAGATTATGCCAGTGTTTCAAACCCATGTATTTTACTAATAGATTTTCCTTCAGGAAAATGACAAGAAACTATGTTATCAAGATAGTTTCAAGGTTATATACCACATATATGGTGTGTGTCTATATATGTATAGACACACATATCAACTTTATATTGTTGTTATATAGATTTTACCTCTTTTTCATCAGAAAACCTAGAATGTGATTCATATCAAGCTACCTTTAGAAATAAATGAACACATTCTTTCTATTTTAATAATTTTTCTTCAAACCAGAATTCGTTAATGAAATACAAAAAGCAATGCAATTTCAGAATGAAATCCTTTAATGTAGCAGTTTTAGTGCACACAAACTGATTTGAAAGCATCTCATTTCCTCACAGTCACTGTGGCACGACTCAATAATCTGTATTCATTATACACACCAGCTCCTCCAGCAGGGCCTGCTTAGCTCTGAGCTACTTGTGTGGTGTGCAGATCACCAATTTGGCAGGGTTGGCATTCACACAGACAGGTCAGAAGTGAATATTTTGCATTATTATCAGGTATATTTCATTCATGACAAATTGCTATACTTCTAAAACTCTCATCATGATATTCTCCATTTGGTAAACTTAGTGTAGTTGTGAAGGCGAACACAGACAGACACTTCATTTTAAAAGACACTCCATTTAAAAAAATAAAATCAGATGTATTTACAATAATCAAATATCTTAATATTTTTCACTTTTAAGACTGCAAAGAAGTTTAACTCACCTTTATAAAAGGAGTAAAAAGTTCCATTTCCACACAAGGAAAAGGTGGACAGAAGTTTACTTATTTTGTACATAAAATTGGAAGTAATTCATTTTAAGTAACTAATGTAAAAGCAATGTGAAAAGTATATTACTCTCCATAGTTGATTTGTATGTAATATTACAAATATTTTGAAAAGAATTTCTAAGTGAAATGTAACTTCTAAGAGGGCAGAGGTGGTGTCGGTCTTATTTCCTTTTTTAGATCTAGTGCCTCACATGGAGCCCAGCATATACAGGCACTCAACGACAAACTTGCTGAACCCATGAATTCAAAGCAAATTTAATAGGTTTATGAAATATAATTTAAGTTTTATATTTTCGTTTTCTTAATGAACAGATGTTAAAAGCATACACATTTATCCTGAGGTATTCTGTGAAACTTTATATGATTTTTTAAAGTATTGGGAACCAAGGTTTATACTACAGCAGTTCTAATGATGCTCTTTCCTCAATGTTTTACATCAGATGATACAGTGAGATACTCATGGTCTACCAGCTCTATACCACTCAATTTAGTGTTCAGAAGTTAGAGATGTGATACTCAGTCTTTAAAAATACATAAGAATAGAATGAGAAAAAAAATGTTTTTAAGGCAAAATGTATAACATAAACTAAAAAGGACGAGGAGATGGGCAAATGATCATGGATGACTTCGGTGGGTAGCCTGAGGCAGAGGCTTCGTGCTGACAGAGACCGGAGAGTTACATGAGAAAAGTGGGTCCTCACTGTTGAGAAACTTGACCATCAGACTTCTGAATGAATAATTGGTAATACAGTTAAAAGTTATTTTAAATCCTAGTGAAGGGAAATAAAATTAGAAAAAAAGACATACTTCACCAAAGTCCAGTACTTCTACAAAGGTGGGCTAAAAGTTAGGACAAGGTTACTACAGCAATACAGGCATGAGGGTTACAAAAAGCTGGGCTGAGATGGTGATAGGAGAAATCTGAGTGAAGAGGAAATTCAGTGTTATGTTTTTTATGAAAACAGGACCAGTTGAATATGGAGGAAGCTCTAGAGTAGGGGGAACAAATGATTTGTCAGGTTTTCAAGCAGGAGATGATGAATTACAGGAAGCAAGTGATACCGTTGAATATACTGAGGATGCCAGGATTTTGGAGGGAATAAGTTAATTACTTTGGCTGGGAGTTGAAGGGATTTGATGACTGTAACTCCTACTAGAAATGTTCAAGAGGAATTGTAAATAGAATACTGGAACTCAGATAAAGAACATATGTGGAGGTGGAGTTGTAGATGTTAAGAGCATAGTTATTAAAAGAGAAGTAAAATGAAGAAAATGGGTGAGTTTTTAAAGAATGCAGTCCAAATGAATATTAACCTAATAGTTTTAAATACTAGCTAATAAATAAACTGCTTTTATTTATAATTAATGTCATACATTTATGAATTTCACTAGTGCAGTGATTTCCAATTGTTTTAATATTGAGAATAACTTTTTAACATTGTGCATGATGAGCGTTATTCTCTTAATGTGTGTTGATTTGAGAGTATACAGATGGACTATAAATTCATTGATTCTTTTACATGAATGTATATAATAATCATGGACACTAAATACATTTGAAATACTTTGCATATTATGATGTAGCTGTGATGGAGTGGTGTGTGAAATAAAAGTTGATGAGCTTTTTCCAGACTTCCTGTTTTAACCATGGACCCTTGTTAGCCTTTGTTAGCAGTTTTGTGGAAGGACTCCCAGTGTCTTAGGAAATATCCTCTCTAAGAACAAAGTTTTACATTTTACAAGTCAGTTTAAAAGGCAGGAGTTATAAATTGATTAAGGGATTCATGTGAATAGATAAACCCAACATTTTTCTCACTGTAAGACAAGCTATTTGACCCTCTAGGCTGGAGAGAAGTACAGGATGATGGTGGATAATTTGGGGAAGAAGAAAGTTGCCGTGTGGTCATGTGCTCTTTTCCTTACCCCATGAATATGGGTAATTGGAACACATTCAAATTCCCTTGAAAGTGTGACAGAATGGCAGGGTTGTGTCCTACAGCTTAGACTTGATCTACACAAGAGGGACAAGTGGAGAGGACCAGTGACAACTTCCAAAAGCTCTTGACAATTATTAAGTGGAATAAGAGGTGATCTGTAAATTTCCCACAGGCTCTTTGTGTGGTGGTGAATTGAGATGAGAGAAAAGGGTGGGTTCTTCCCAAGAATCTCCTGATGAGGGTGAAGAGCTAAGTATCAAAACACTGTGGTGTGGGTTGTTATGTCTGGAGCCAGAGAAGGAAATGTCCCAGTCTCCAAGGACTGTCACAGCTAGGAAGTCAAAGAGTCATCAGAGGGAAGAAAAGGTCATTGTGAAACATCTAAACTAATAAAAATATTTAATAATAGAATATAACTTTGCTGTACAAAAAAACCCCAGAAAATATAGGCATAAATAATTTGATATTAAAGGAGCTTGACCATTTCCTCCCTTTCACCAATTGGTGGGCATTAGCTATGGTATGATGAAATTAATTGGTTGTTTGTTTTCTTTTCTTTCCACCTACAGAGTGCTGGGATGGGTGGCTTGTATCTCAGACAGAAAATACTTAGGAAGAAGAGCACAGGCTTGACTGTTAATCCCTCAGGGGATTCTTAGGGAGAGGAGGAACAGAAACTATGAGGGGGTCAGTGGTTTCTAAAGAAAGAGGAGCCATGAGGTAAGAGAAAGATGGCAAGCCATCTCCATTGACAGTAAGGAAGTAGAACATTTCAACAAAGAAGTATCATAAATACTTTTAATATCATAGAATAGTTTCCAGATCTTGGCTTAAAAGGGCTTCATTTTAGAAACCTTTCCCTATTCTAGAATGAGTTCACTCTTTTGAAGCCATCTTACAGGACACCTCTAGAAGGATAATCCTACTAATTTGGGAATGTAGTAACAATGCAGCAGACAAGTCACAGAAGGTCAAGGAAGATGAGTCTATCAGATGTGGCAAGATCTAGGTCAATGGCGGCCTTTTAGAGAACCTTTTCTGTAGAAGGGCTGGCAGAAGACAAATTGCAAGGGGTAAGGTAAGAAATACATGAGGAAGGGAGGAAAGAAATGGCTGAAAATCAAGATATGAGCCCACAAAAATTTGGTTAGTGAAAGGGCAAGAGTTAGAAAGAATAACCTATATAAAATGTAGATTAGAAACCAAGAATCCAGTGGAGAGATAATGCTTGAAAATACTGGAGGGAGAGGAGAAAAATAGCTCAGGATTTGCTGTTACATTTAAAGTGTAGATATATTTAATAAATAAATGCTTTCCTACAGTGTTGTGTCATTTGTGTAGGAGAAAAAAATGTCCAACTAATAGTTAATCATCTGTTCATAAGCATGAAGTAAATCATATTTGGGTGCAATTAGTAAGAGAGCATCAATAAAGGGAAAAATATTTTAATCACTAATAGGCCTGGAATAAATCATGCATTAGATATAATTACTAGGAGAATACTTGGATCATTGCAAATAATTTGACAACGTGATTTTGTTTAATTTACCTACGTATTTTAAATGAAAACATGATGCTCATGATATATTTTGTCTATTTGGTATACCAGCACATTGAAGTAAAAATAAGACTACTGTGAGATAGTAAAGGACTGTCTGCTCTCCTAAAGAGTTGTGAGAAGAGCCAAAATATCCTAACTTTACATTAAATTTTCTATCACCATCCTAATTTATGTTAAATTAAATCTCTCTCTCTCTAATGGGAATAGCAATCTCTACAGGTGCTTTTGCAAACTGTCAGCTGTCCCAGTGCTGGTTCCTGAGATGCCTGACAGATTGAGCCCTAACAGAGTCCCTTGAACCGAGTCACGAGGAACCACTGAATTTTTGTCAATCCTTTACATTCTGGTTTTATTTTCATGGTCATTTCCCTTCCGCAGACTCTTATTGCCACATCTTTGCATTATTGCTGAGGTCAAGTCTGTCACATGTCTTTCTTGTAGTCTCTCTTTTACACCAATACCTAGTCTGTCTTCTTTAAGCATACATTTAATCCTTTTACTCTTTTACAGAAATTATTAGCACTTCTGAGCCTCTCCTTTGTTATCCATGAGTTGATTTTTTTTCTCTTCTAGCAGATGAAAAATAATGTTTTGCCAACTTCCCCCTAAAGAGAATTTATATGTGCTACCGTTGCATAAGTCATTAGTCTCATGTGATACAAGTTTAATTAATTTATATATGGAAATTAAATGTATTATATGCTCATTTGGACCAAACATTGTTCTGGTCCCTAGTCATATAAAGATGGCTCTGCATCTGAGAAATAGACAAATCTGCATGGGATTGTCCCTTGAGGAGCACACCAGTCTGTGTGGCAAGCAGATGACAAAACCATTTCATCCAACATAGAATTCAGAAGAAGAGTGCAGAGATGAGAAGACAAGTTAATACTTCAGAAAAATAAGCTGGTGGGCAGTATGCCCAGCACCGGTGGGTAGTTGAGCTGAGAATGTCCCAAACATAAAATAACACAACAAAAATGTCATACAGTTTAGTGCATTCACAAAATTGCATTTAGTTCACTACTGCCAGATGATGAAAAACCATATGGGTTAAGTAGTGAGCTGACGGACAACCTAAAAGTTTCAAACAGTGAAGTATCATAATACATTTTTCAATGTGGAAGCAAACACTTTGGAAGCAGTGTGGAGGATGGATTTGAGTTGAATAAACCAAAGGCAAGTTGACTAGATAGAAGGCTATTACAGCAAGATGGATGAGCTATAACGTGGGTCTGGATGAAGGGAGTGTCAGCATGGATGGAATTAAGGAACAACTTTAAGTGATAGTTCAGTGCTTTTTTTTAAATTAATAGACTATTTATTTTAGAGTACTTTTGCAGAAAAAATGAACAGAAAGAGATTTCCGTATACCTGCTCCAGTGCCTCCCTGGTTTCCCCTATTATAAACATCTTGTACTAGTGTGGCACATTCTTTACCACTGATGAGTAATGATGCTCTTATGCATTATTAACTATAGTCCATAATTTATATTATGGTTCACTCTTCATGTTGTACATTTTTATGGGATGTGGATCAACAGGAATGCACAATGTAATGTCCACCATTACAGTATCAAATGGAATAGTTTCTCTGCCTTAAATATACCCTGTGCTTTAGGTTCATTCCCCACCTCATCGAATCCAAGGAAACCACTAATCTTATTACTATATCCATACTTTTTCCTTTTCTAATATAGTTGGAATCGTATGGTATATAGAGTCTTTTTAGATTGCCTTTATTAACTTAAAATATACTTCTAAGGTTTCTGTGCCTTTTTGTGATGAGAGCTGATTTTTTTTCAGCTTTATTTATTTATCAAAGTATAGCTGATTTACAGTGCTGTGTTAGTTTCAGGTGTACAGCAAAGTTATACATACATACATATATATTCTTTTTCAGATTCTTTTCCATTATAGGTTATTACAAGATACTGAATATAGTTCCTTGTGCTATACAGTAGGTCCTTGTTGTTTATCTTTTTTATATATAGTAGTGTATACATGTTAATCCAAACTTGTAATTTGTCCCTCCCCCCAACCCCTTTCCCCTTTGGTAACCATAGTTTGTTTTCTATGTTATTTATGGTTTGTAAATAAGTTTATTTGTATCCTTTTTTTTTAAATTCCACATATAAGTGATATATTTGTCTTTCTCTATCTGACTTACTTCACTTAATTGATAATCTCTAGGTCCATCCATGTTGCTGTAAATGGCATATTTCATTCTTATTTATGGCTGGGTAATATTTCATTATATATGTATATATAGAAAACTTTTTATTTGATAAATAATATTCATTCTATGAATGTACCTTATTTTCTATCTATTTACCTACTGAAGGACATCTTGTTTGCTTCCAAATTTTGGAAATTATGAATGCTGCTATAAACATAAATGTACAGGTTTTTGTGTGGGCAGGTCTTTAATTCAGTTTGATAAATACCAAGAAGTGTGATTACTATATTATTTGGTAAATGTATGCTTAGCTTGTAAGAAACTATCAACTGTCTTCTGAGGTCGCTCTACCATTTTGCGTGGCTCTACGCAACAGCAATAAATGATAGTTCCTGTTGCTCCATAACCTTGCTAACATTTGGTGTTGTCTGTGTCCCAGATTTTAGCCATTCTAATAAATGTGTGGTGGTGTCTCATTGTTTTCATTGGCAATTCCCTACATGATGTTGAGCATCTCTTCATTTGCTTATTTACCATCTGTATATCTTCTTTAATAAGGTATCTGTTCAGATCTTTTGCTCATTTTTAAGTTAGATTGTTTGTTTTCATATTGTTGAGTTTTAATAGTTATTTATTAAATAGATTCTTTGCAGCAGATATGAGTTTTGCAAATATTTTCTCCCAGTCTGTAGCTTATATTTTCATTTTAAAAAAACTGTCTTTTTTAGAGCAGAGGTTCTTAATTTTAATGCAGTCCAAATTTTCAAGTTTTTCTTTCAAGGATTATCCTTTTAGTATTGTATCTAAACATTCATTCCAGCACAACAGTGTTAATGTACTTAATGCCACTAAACTGTACACTTAAAATGGTTAACATGGTAAATTTTGTTATGTACAATTTCTCATATAGATACACACACACACATACACACTCATTGCTGTGCCCAAGATCACCAGTAATTTTTCCTGTATTATCTTCTAGAAATTTTATAATTTTGTATTTTATGTTAAGGTCTACTTTGAGTTTATGTTTGTGAAAGGTGTAAGGTGAATGTATAGATTTATTTTGGGGGGTTTTTTGGGTCCAGTTGTTCTAGCATCATTCGTTGAAAAGACTATCCTTTCTCCATTGAATTGCCTTTGCCCCTTTGTCAAGTATCAGTTGGCTATATTTGTATAGGTCTATTTCTAGGCTCTATATGCTGTTCCATTGATATATTTGTCTGTTCTTTCACCAAGACCAAGTTGTCTTGATCACTATATCCTTATATAAATCTTGAAGTTGGTTAGTGTTAATCCTCCTTTTTTTCTTTTTCTTCAGTATTCTGGGTGTTTTCCATTTTCGTATAATCTTTAGAATCAGTTTATCTATATACACAAAGTAACTACTGGAATTTTGATTGAGATTGTGTTCAATCTATAGGTAAAGTTTGAAAAAACTGACATCTTAACAATGTTAATGCTTTTGTTAACTGTTTTTAACATTATTATTATAAGTTATTCAGTGCTTATTCTAAGTGGAGAGTAAAGACGCAAGAATTAGGGATTATTTCTAGATCTCTGATTAGGGCAAAGAGATGGGTCTTGTCACTGAGTTGGGCCTAAGATTTTGAAGGGTTAGTGATAAGTTAGATACTGAATATTTAGAATTTGAATTTCCACAGGAAAATCTGATAGATACAGCCAACACACAACTGAATAAAGGAATCTGGACTACAGAGGACTAAACAGGATATAAAAATTTGGAAGTCTTCAGCATCCATATAATTGAATCCCTAGGTATACATGATGTTGTTGCCTAGGGAGAACATACGATATGAGAAGATGTTAGAAAATATAAAAACTCTAAGCGTGGATATAAGAAAAGTTTGCTCAGGAAGGAACCACAGTGAAAATGCCAGAAGTGAAATGAAATAAAACAAACAGTGTAAAAATCGTTTCTGAAGCCACAAGAGAAAAGGATTTAAAGAAAGAAATTTGTCAGTAGGGCCAAATGTAATAAAATAGCATAAAAAGTAAAAGTGCAAGGGAAAACCGTATTTCACAGACATGAATTAAAAGAGCTACAAATGTAGACAACTCAAAAAACTGCTTACCTTGAAAGAGAGCAATATAATTAAAGAGAGGCAATGGGGAATCTAGGGAGAGTTTTAACATCATCATTACTGTTGTTACCATTAGCATCATTGTCATCGCCATCACTACCATCATCATTATTTAGCTGGGATAAACTGGAGTATGTTTCTATACTGAGGGCAAAGAACTAGTAAAAGGTTGGAAGGTGAGATACAGGGATGTTTTCCCAAAGTGATGAAAAAGAATATGATTCCAGTCACAAATGTAGTAATTAACCTGGACAAAAAGACTTTCTTTCAAGAAATTAATAGATGAATAGAGAAGTGGTTGAATGACAGCAAGCTTAATATTTGGGCCCTAGTAGAAAATGAATATAAATTCTTAGTGTTTAAAAATCATTTGTCAAAAAGTTAATACAAAATTTCTCCTCTGTGCATAAATGTTTAAGAAAATATTAATCTAACTTACCTCCAGTGTTTTACTTTAAAATTTAGCAATGATTTGTTGGAGGGAAAGTGGAAATTTTCAACTCCTTCTCTCTGATATCATGTAAAACAGGCAGATGAGATTTAGACATGATTTAATGAGGCCACTCACCAGGCTTTTTCTAATTCCTGAGAGTAATGACAGTGCAGTGATGTCAGACATTGTCACAAATTTGTATTTCCGAGAATACTTTTTATAAATCTTGAAAAGTCCAGTTCTCAGGTAGATGAAAACACGTGGCGTTTGGACATGGGTTTGTTCCTTGAATGAAATCTGGTACCATTGGTTTCAGTGTTTCTTATTGATCCTCTCTTTGCTTTGCTCTCTGTTAGTCAGGATCCAGTCATGGAGAATTTAATGCAGAGATTTGGCTATATAGACATAAAAATGCCTGAAAGAGATGGACAGAGAAACATCTTAGGTTTTATTATGAGCTGGCCATTGTCTTGTATCCTGGAGGTTTTCCCACCCCAGGGAGATGTATCATATAAAATAACTCATAGGTGAGATTATGCTTGTAATTGTACAGTGGTAGACAGGGTATTGTAAGAGACGAGCCAGACAGTAAGAAAGCAAGACATCTTGACCACAGAGGCATTTTCAAGGAGATACATTTTAGAAGTTGAGGGTCTGAAAATTGATTCCTGTAAAAATATAACCCTGTATCTCTTGGCAAGTCTTTATGAACTTGTACACATATGTGTATTTCACTTTGAAGACCGCTGTTATATAGATAACTTAAAAAAAGATAAATGAGGGGAGTCAAAATTTACACTCAAAGCATGCAAAAAAGAAAAAAAAACATTTTCAGTAATGTCTTCATCATGCTCTGAATTCTTCTCTTACTATTCATGTGAGTGTGGGTAGCATGGAGCTCAAATGCTCTGTTTAAAGGTCACCGGTTTAAAATTTGAGGTGATCACTTTTATTCAATTTGAATATTTAATTTATCCATCAAGAATGATTTTCCTCTTGCAAAGAGTTTGCTTTCACATCCCTCCTTCCGTGGGTGCTGTTGGGAGGCCAAAGTGGGGATACGTATCTGATGGCTGTCTCGTGCTGCCTTCCTTCCCTTAAGATGCCCATCTTCCCCTTTGAGGGTATTCTGAAGGCTGCTTGATGAGCAGTTCCATCTTTTAGGTAAGTTTCAACCTGCTGAAGTTGGGATCATTGTCTCTTTCTGGCAGATCCTATGTCTGAGGCCTCCTTCTCTCAACCTCTGGCCTCTTTCCAAGTTTCAGGTTCTCTCAATTCTTCTGTGTCTATATCTCAGGGCCTCTAGTAAGTTACTGGATTATTTGGCAGAGACTAAGAGCAAGTGGAAACACTGTTTTAACCTTCTCTCTGCCTCACCCAGATATACTATCTTGAGTACTTAATGGCTGCATCATGAGAGTGTGGGGCACTCTCCAGCTAAATATTCCAAAGAGAAATAGGGTCCAATTTCCTGCCACTTAAATCAAGTATCTTCACCCTAGGTTTAGGTCCAGAAATGAGAGGTAGTTTGGCCTCAGACCTAATCTAAATCCTTAATAATCTCATTTATTAATAAATTATTAATAACAAAACTAATTTGAGACCAAAAACAGGCATTAATCCTTTTGTTCTAGGGCTTATCTATTCTGTTCCTAAAATGTTAATGCCTCACATTGAATGGATGAACAATCCTGTCAATTAGTGAACATACTATCTCAAACAATATTACCGTCTATACATGTATTTTATGGCGGAACAGAAGTGATTTTTTATTTTTCAATAATTTGGCTTTCAAAGTAGCATCATAATGCCTCACATAAGGTCAGACAGCCATAAAATATGTTATTTGAGAAAATAAGTTATATTCAGATATAAAATTGCTTTAAACTACTATTAGAAATTTGTTAAGTTCTCAGTGGATATAATGACAAAAAGAAATTCAATGATCTGAAAGGCATTATAAGCTTATAATTTTTTTGACAGAGGCTTTTTCAATAAGCTTATTTATTGAAGTGTAACATGCATACAGATGTGTACACAGATTTTAAGCCTATAGAAATCCTTACTATTAATACAGATTCATTATTCAAATTCTCAAGAAAAACAATCGTGAATTATTTCTCTTGAACCTGAAACATACTATTTCCATCTGACCTCTGCTCATGCTATACAAAACTACAACTGTGTGGTTAAAATGGATTTAAAGAATAAATCTCCATTTTTTAGTATATCACCAATTTTCCCTTCATTTAGACTCTTTCAGCTACCAACAGTGATCATTCTCATCATGGAAACATTTTCTTTCTCTCTCGATAGTTTTTCAGTGGTTTTAATATGCACTTTATCCTAGGAAACAATAGGTAAAGAATTTCTGAAACATGTTAATTTTTCTAAGCTGCTAGTGTTCTAATTGTCTCAACTCTGGTGGACTTGACAGTATCAATAGATACTGGAAGAGTTGTGTTCTCTCTCTCTTAGCTTTTTCATAGATCTCCAATTAGACATGCATTTGATTACATTAAATATTCATATTTAAATTATGATAAACCTCTAAGAAAATTGTACCGTGGCCTTAAGTAAGAAATAAAAGTTCTTTGCCGGATTTTACTGATTGTGAACATGTTTAATTTCTTAACAAATGATCAAGCTTTGGCTAATTACAGTCATCATTATTAGTGAACATTATTTAGTCAATTATTAAAAAAATCAATGGAAGGGATTTTTTTTTTTTAATTGAGGACAGGAAGGAAAGACCATGGCTCCTGAATAAAATATTTGTACTGTCTGTGGTTCAATATGTATATGATTTATGACAGGCATGATTAGTAAAAACCTCATGTTACCATCTTAATTAAAAGACCCAGAAAATATAAAGTTGCTTCATTATAACTGAGGATTCTGCATCTCCTGCGCCACATGAAAAGTCCTCAAAAGATTGAGTCTCCATTTCTATATTTAGCCCTTAAATCCCCAGATGGGGTATTTTGAGTCTTCACAATCTCTGTGACTAAAATAAAATTACAAACAACTATTTAGTATATAGCTTTAAAGGAACATGAAACAAATTATGCCTAAAGTTTATTTTAAGGGTTCAAAGATTAAGCTTCAGTTCTAGAGATAATAAAGCCTTCTCACCAGTTACGCTGCTTCGTAGTGCAGAGACTTCATTTTCATGAAAGTTAGTGACCTGTACCCTTAGTCTTTACTTCTAATTTATTTACCGGCCTAGTTCCTTATATCTCCATTTTCTAACGACAAAATTTGGAAGTAATAATTGGAATTTTTTTGCAAGAGTAGACTCTTAAATAGACTGGATTCCATTAGAGTACTGTAATAGACTGAATAACAGTTCCCAGAATACTAGATCCTGATGCCTAGAACCTGTAAGTGTTGCAACATATGGCAAAGACTTTTCAGGCATGATTAAGAATATTGGGGTGGAAATGGTATCCTGGATGACCACAGTGGGCCCTAAAGGCAATCACACGTGGCTTTCTAAGAGGGAGGCAGAGGGAGATTGGATGACACAGAGAGGAAAAAGAGATTTGAAGATGGAGCCAAAAGAGATTTGAAGATGCTGGCCTTGAAGATTGGGGTAATATATCACAACCAAAGAATCCTAGCAGTCTTCAGGAGCTAGAAGAGGCAAAGGACAGAATCTCCACTAGAGACTCCAGTGGGAGTGTATCCCAGTTGACGACTCGATTTTGGCCCAGTGATACTGATTTCAGACTTCTGGCTTCCCAAAATCTGACAGAATAAATGTCTGTTATTTTAAGCTACCAAGTTAGTAGTATTATGTTACAGCAGCCATAGAAGTGATCAGGCACCATGCATTATCTACAGAGAATACTATGTCATGACAACAGCTGGATTATATTAGGCCAATGTGATTCTCATATGTTTCTTTCAAATTGAATATTACCCAGATAAGGGAATTTTCCAAGTTTATCGTTTTTAAGAAACTACATTCTGTGTTATGTCTTGTTCACTGTAATTGATTAACTCTCTGGTTACTTTTTAAAATAATTAAGATTGTACTTCATGAAGACTTTCTCCAATTGTGAATCAAAAGAGCCATTACCCAGTAGGATACACAGTTGGAAAAGTTCAAAAAATTTGCTCAGTCGGTGATGTCTGAAAAGGTTCAGACTGTGATGCTTTTCAGCCATAATGTTGATGCTGTCTTGACTGAATTATAGGTATATTAAACTTACGGTATTTTTGGTGGTGAGAAAATTTCTTATTCAAATTCCTATATTCATAAACCATGTGACTGTTGAAAAACAAGCTTTAAAATCTTGTAATCATGATCCTTTCTTTTAGAGTTTGCATATAAATATAAAATCATACTTCGAAATTTTTAAAATATTCCAGTACAGTTTTTAGAGTTTGAGTTTTGTGACATTTTCTCGTGGTTGATTGTGAATATTTTATCTTCATTTCAACTACTTTTATTTTATTATTATTTTATTTTTTAATGGAGGTGCTGGGGATGGAACCCAGGACCCCGTGCACGCTAAAGACCTCCCAAACCACCTTTAAAAAATGATGGAAAATGTACTGTTTGTCAGCAGAGGTTTGATTGTGTTATAGGCTTGATGTACAATAGGAAAAATGCTTTTGTGCCTAGAATAAGGTTTCTGCATTTGAGAACAGAAAATTGCAATCAAGGAACAACTAATTTTAACCTAGACCAGAAAGAAAATGGATACACCTTCTTTCACATGTAGACTGAAAAAAATTTTGGAAGATTGCCACACTTTTTAGAACACCATTACAAGCTACACTCAATCTTACAATTATTTTATAAGATATTTATTAATATTCCGGTTTTACAACTAAAATAGTTAAGGCTCAGAGCAATTAAATAGCTTCCCCCTGGAGTCCTGAATCAGGCCTGGGAGCCAGGTCCCGTTAGCTCTTTCCTATCTCCACTTTGTATTACCTTACTAATAGACTCACTTCGTTAAGTATTATAATAGTTCTATAGTTCCTAGACCATTTAACTTTATTTGCATATAGGGAATAAAATTTTGACTATTTTCACACTTTGCAAAATCCATCTTCTCACAGAAATTACAGAAAAAAAATGTCATTCAGCAAATAACAAAATAGGGCCTATGGTTGATTAAATTAAAACAAAATATTACCTCCTGAGTTTCGCAGTGCAGTCTAATGAGTTTCAGAAGAAAGAAAAATAAAGCCATAACACAAAGTGTCCCTTGACCTCGTACTTTTAGTGTCATAAAATTAAGTTCCATCCCAAAGTGTACTAACAAGCTATTTATTACTTTTTGATTATTTTGGTTGTTAACTAAAAGGTAAAAGGCCTCAACTTATTTTTGCAGAAAGTTATAAATCTCCAAATCTTCATTAAGAACTGCAAAATCTGTCCTCATCATACCTTTGTCCAACATCCCTTGTTCATTGCTCTAGAGTTCCCTGGGGGAGGAGTATTTAGAGATTAGATGAGGACAGCCATAATGGTCATGATGACAATGATGCCAAATCTGATATGAAAGAAAGTTCAACCATAGAAAATTCTATGATCCATTCTCAGCCCTGTCCAGATCAACATTAGATTTCTCTTCAATATATACACTCTTGAAATTTTATAAGCGAATTGCATCAATTAATGCATCATTCATGACCTCATGTGGCCCCTGTAGTCTTTAGTATCACTAACAGTGATTTCCCATCATAACTACATATCTGTGTTATCTAGGGGCATTGAAAATTACTGATGCCTGACCTAGACACCATTCCAGAAAAATCACATCAGAATCTTTCAAGGGGTCTGAGAACAAGTATCAGTATTTTTTTCAAAGTCTCCCAGGGGGATTAAAATATGAAACTAGGGGACTGGAAGGATCATCAGCTTTAAGGTAAAAATATTATTCCGTCTTACCTCTGTTTGGTCAGTTTATAAAATTAAACTGAACAACCATTGAACAACCATTCAGGCAAAAAATACCTCTCTAAAGTATGAGGTATTGAAATATTAATTCAATTTGCTGTTCCTCATTATTCCTCAGAATCAAAATAAGTCGATAATCATAAAATAAGTTACCCAGAGGACTCTCACCTCTAACTCTGATACACTTTGGTTTATCTTCTTTGTGCTCAATTTACTGTTTCCTTCTATAAGTCAAAAACATATGCCAGGTCGGGGGAATTCCAGTGAAGAGAATTAAAAATTAGAATAGGGAACATCTGGCTGTGCCCAGTTACTTCAGTAGAGCAAACTAATTACTCTAGTAGGACCAACCTGATTTGATAATCCTAACATGGGAAGCCACACTAAGGTATAAAAATCAATTGAAATTACATAATTTAAAAATACATGAGTTTTTACCGATTTTTCTCTCTACACTTGTGTTTGTTTACCCAACATGTTCAATATCAATAGTGTAGTTTATTTCCAAGTAGGCTGGGTTCCTTTGACCTGCTTAGCATCTTTTTTCACCTAATGGACTGAAAAAAAGATGGAACAAGGTAGAGTTACTAGTAAGACTTAACTAATGGCCCTCATGAGGCACAGAAAAGATATCACAAACAGAAAATTCTTTATTAAAATCATACTGTTTAGGTACAGCTTTATCCTTTTAAAAAGCAAAGATAAAAGAAAAAAAAAAGAGCCCACTACTCTTCCCCAAGATTAAAAAAAAAGCCTGTAAAACAAACACCCAAATTTACCTTTAATCATCAATGCCTAGAGTTCAATGAGTTGGATTTCAGTTTAAACTGGTGTTTTTTGTTTGTTTGTTTACTTCCATTTTGTTGATGTGGCAAAAGATAACATTTTTCGGTGAACTCTTAAAATATTTTGCAAGGTAAAACAATAATAATAGTAGTAATGATTATTATTTAAAAGTAGGCTTCTCAACAGAGGAAGATGTTTGCCTCTTTTAATGACTAACATGTTGAGTGAAGTACTTTGAGAAACTACATTGCTTTTTCCAATAAAAATAGAGCCACCATTGATGTCCAAGACATTGTCTGACTTAGTCATCGCAAAGTATGCTTTTATTTCCCCATCTTGTGAGGATAGTAGCTGAGAACCAAGGGGTTCAGAAATTTGCCTAAGAGGTGGCAGAGCCAAGATGTGACTCCACAGCCCATGCTATATCTCATACCACCAAGTCCTCTGGTCCCCAAGACTTCATGGCAAATCAGTAGAGAGCTAATTGCATTGTGGTTAGACTAACTATGTGCTATTTGCTTTAAAAGTCATGAAAGCCCCTTTGGTTTCCTCTAGGCGTGGGATTGATGTATAAGACTAATGAGACCCACCAATAATTTTACCTGGAAAGACGTATTCTATGAAGTCTCTATGTAAGTTGTTAAGATATCTAGTATGATGATATATCTAGCGTACTTGGCAGCTCATTTTTTAACATTTTGCTCTGTAGTACAGAAGTATTTATGGTAATAAGCATGGAATAAAATAAATGATGAAAATAACCAGAAAATTAGTTCAGCTAAAAAAATTTATTGAACTATTACATAAACATATTTAATTCAGAAAAAACTAAATAAATACTATAGTATAAGAAGTTATATATATATACTTTTAAATTACATATATTAATTTTTAAAAAACAAAAAAATCCACTGGTCTATAATAGTATGGATTATAATATTAAAAATTCTGTTGCTAGCCTTCTGTAAATTTTTTAGTTTTTAATACATAGACTTCAAAGAGTCATATAGAAGGATAGAATTAAAAAAATGAATCAACTTCTCTTTCTCCACTTTTTATTATGTTATTAATATTATTAATGGAGATCTAGGCAGTGCTACAAAGACATGAACTGCACAGAAACTTTAATGATTCCAAACTGTTTCAAACTTAAAACAAATTGTATGTAATTGGGTCTATGTATGTAGGGGATCACTGCATAACTAGGAATTATCTGAATTAACATCCACGTATAATACAGTGTTTAATAAAAGATAAGTAACCAAATGTGCTAATTAGAAATGTATATATCTGTATACATATGTATAAATTAATTTATCATATATTAAATTATATAACATAATATATATTAAATATTTATTTGTATAATTAAAGCAGAACAGTAGTTCTTTAGAACTCACCTGTCAAGTATGGTAGCCATTGGCCACCTGTGGCTACTTAACATTCAATTTAAATTTGTTAAAATTAAGAAAACTAAGATTTCAGTTTTTCAGTTCCATCAGCCACATTTCACATACCCAATAGCCACATGTGGCTAGTGACTACAGTAAAGGATAGCATAGCATTTTATTGGATAACACTGATTTGAATCCTAGATCAGTCAAAACTCTTATGATAAAAACGATTTTATTACTAACATTGTTTAGAATTGCCAGTGCAAGGGAATGATAAATACCAGATTGACTTTTAGAAGGTGTCATTATTACATAAAAATTCCCTTAAGGACAGTGCACCCCCTCATTGTCTTCTCTGGGGGCCGTCATTCTCACTGGCCTGTCTTGGGATTGCCACTGCTCCAGGGATCCATGAATGCTTCTATGGTTCTCTTCTAAACTCTTGCAGATTTGTGGTGGGAGATAAACTCTCCTCACCCCCTTAATCAGGCTTTATGCAGGGCATGATTAGTGTGGTTTGGATTATCTACCAAGCAGTAGTAGTCAGGTTGTCTACCCCCTCAGGGAACACACTCCACCAACCATTCTCCATCTTTTCTCAACTTACTGGCAATTCATCCTGAATCTAAGCAAGCCTGTCCTATCCTTATAAAGATTCACATTCTTGTACCTTGGTTTTGTCTTACATCTCTAGTCTGCTTTGAACCGTTACATTTCTTTTCACATTCTCGTTTTCTGAAATTGTATCCCATGGTCCTGTTTGTCTCCCATTCATCCTGTGTTCCACTGTAATCTGTATTCCACAGAATCTTCTCTGGTCATAGCAGCCACCCCAAGGTCTACAGGCATCGTCCTTAGTCCACTTCTATGCTCCTGTAGCATCTGGTGCATACTGTTTGCATGTTACTAGATAAGTTTGCTTGTCTCTTGTGCTCAAGAAAATATGAACTCCTAGAATTTATTTGAAATATCTTATTTAATTCTGAGCCTCCAAGACTCAGTTCAGTGCTTATTTGTAGGGTTCACCAAGTAAACCTTTATGGAAGAATGAAAGGAAAGGAAGAAGGAAAAAAGGGATGGAGTTTGACCATTATTTTGAATAACTTAGTTGTGAGTTGGAGTTGAGGGCAAGAGGACCAGCAATTAACATGAAGTACATACATGTCAGCTACATGGTCAGGATGATAGAATGCTGAAGATGTACTACTAGGCAGTCAAATGACTCTGCATGTATCAAGATTCTCCCTAATGCTTGGGTTATTACAGATGTATTTATGATCTGTTATAAATCAGTATTCTCCAACTCTTCATGGCTCTATTCATGTCCATGTAAAACCTATAATAAAGTGCTTGCTTTGTGTTAAGCACTCAGCGAGCTACTGAGGATATTAAAATGACTAAGATATTCTGTCTGCCTTTGAGAGGTAAATTTATTTATTAGGAACAAGACACAAAAATCTGAAGATAATTATAATGATAATGATAGTTGACGTTCATGTAGCACTCACCACTCTGCAGCACTAAGGGCTTCTCATGTAATTCATCATTCAATTACTGTAACAGCCTATGGGGAAGGTAGTAACATTATTGCCATTTTACAGATGAGGAAACTAAGACAAAGAGAAGATGAGTAAATTACCAAAGGTCACTGAGAGTATCTGGGGGAGCTGGGATTGTAGCTAGGTATAGTCGGACCATTTTGGATATTTGGAAGGTTTTATAAGACTCTAGAGAGCATGATTATTTTTGTTGTTCATTTTAAAACAAAAGATGTGGGAGAGAGTACAGGTGATTAATGGGGGTCTATGACACAACTAGGTGCAAACTCCCCTCAGGTCCTTATTCACAGAGGTGGGCTTTGCCCCCAGATTGGACCACCAAGAGCTTTGCAGTAAGTCTTGGCTTTTGGAGAGCTTAAGGTAGAATTTACTGGTGGGATATGTTATGCCTTTCTAGTCACTAGTCAAACCCTATCTAACAGGTTACATGGAGTGAAAAGCATCAGTAAACGAATTGATTCTGGAGGTAGCTGGGGGGAGTTCTGGACTTACACAGCACATCCTAAACCCCACTGTTCTTATCTTGAAAGAGTCAAAGCCAGGCATCCAGGTGTCCTCAGAACTAAGGATACACTTTCCCAGTTGAGTGCTGAATTAACTATCCCATACAGAAAGGCTAGACATAGTAATGAGGGTGCAAGGGAACGAGCTGGGGAGAGAAAAGTTTAGGGCAAGCATACTGATGTTTCATGGGTTAGAGTACATAGCAAGATAGTAGGAGTGAAAGATGTTTTCCTGGTCCTTGGCCTGGGCAAGGGGTAGACTTGAATGTCAATAAGAGAATAGCATCAGTTACTATGAGTGCTTACTGTAAGCCAGTAATTGTGTGAAGTGCTTCATATATAGAACTTTTAACCATATAACAACCCTGTGAAATGATAGTGATCCCTCTTTTATAGATAAGAAAGCTGAGACTTAGTGAGAATAAGCAATTTGTCAAAGCTCAGATGAGGAGAAAATAGTAAAGCTCAGTCAGCCTGTGTCAAAAGTCAGCTACTATAATTTTACAATGTGGTCTGTAGGTGAAGGCCAATAGAGGTTGTGGTTTATTTAGGACCAAATGCACTAAGGCATCTGGTTGGTAATTCTAACATAGGTTTTCTCACCCTTGCCAACGTCAAGGTCCTTGAAGAAAGTGTTCAGAGCAGTCTCAGCCCAGAAAAAACTTGCTCTCACTTGAGCTTCCTTCCTCCCTTGGTCCACATCTGTAGGACATTCTAGGCCTGGCCGGGTAGCGTTACTCTCTTTGTTCTTCCCACAACCAATGTTTGTCATCACGGTTGACCTTTACTCTTCTCAAGAGGAAAACTCTAGAGACAACGTGTCCTATTTTTTTCCAGCCTTACTTAATGTTGGCATGTCAGTATGACAGATGTGAGGAAAACTTCTTGGCTTTCTTCTTAATCTTTTAAGCTTAAGGGGTTGTCGAACAGCAGGCCTGATTCTGGGGATGAGCTAGCTGGCTGTCACATTTGAAAATAGCACCAAGAAGAAGAGCTAAATAAATTTTTAGAACTCAGTGGTACAATAGTGAAATGATCATAAACAGAAGTAGTCCATTTCCTGAAGTGGTCTTATGAATACTCTATTATATGGATACAGATAGTGATAAGAAAATATAGGTATGAGATATGTATATATATATACATATATATATATATATATACACACACAAGCTAATAACCACACATTTTATATATATATGTATATGTGTATATATATGACTCATGGGTGAATATATATTTCTATATATATATGGTTAATTAACTTGTCAGGAATAGAAATTATCAAAATAAGTTACGCTTGACCTGACTTCTGAACTTCTTGCTTTTGTTACTCTCCTTGCTCCTAAATTTAGTTCAAAGAAACTAATTTCTACCAAGATAGATTTCTGCTGTTTCAGTTTCATTCAGTTGGAAAATCCTAACAACCTTAGTTAACCCATATAGGTTACTATCAAACATTCATAAGTATTCTATTGAGAAGAGAAGAAACCTGGCTATGGATTTTAGTTTAAAATTGTTTAATTAAAAAAAATTAAAAATTGAGCACATTCTTTTTAAATGCTTAAACACTAAGATTTTGCTATTTCCGTTGTAATAGGTGCGCCTCTTTTTCCTTCAGTGCCTACCTCTAGGTCTTGGTATTTTGTTATAGAACAGAGCGTAAATTATAACAATCGGTAGTTTGTGTATATGTCCTTTGCTCTCGAGTGCCTGTAACTGCTAATTTTAGAGCACTATGTTAAAACTCCAGCAATCTAAGATAATTTAAAATGAGTATCACATAATGTTTATGATAGAATAGAATGTATTTTACACCAGATATTTTTCTTCAGTTATCTCAAAAGTGGTTTGAGTTTCTAGGCAAAAATAAACTCAAGTAACATGTTGATAGTCTGGTTCCATGAAATGTTAATAGGTTTTATTTAAGAAAATGGATTTTATGGGAGGCAACTGAAAAATTCTGGACAATACGTATTGCATAAGCTTCTTTTCTGTTAGTCTGTAGTATGCTGATTTTCCTTATAAATGTCTAAAAGGGTATACTGGGTTTTCCAAAAATATTCAACTCCAGATCTTTTTTAAAGAGGAGCTTGTTGATGATTCCGTGGACTATGCTTTGGGAAATACGGGATTAGACAGTCTTGAGGCTTCTGGGAAATGGAGCTAAAGCCAGTTTTGGATTAATGCCAATCTTTAGTCCAAACACAAAGTAATCCCTGCACAGACTGCTAAATTTCTGTTTTATTCATCATGTCTACTTATCCTACCAAATCATACTTTTTGGAACTTATTCAGAAAACCACAGTACAAGTTAGGAGAATACATTAGTTGTTAAAAAATGAAGTATCAGAATTTTATATAATGTTGCTAGAATTTAAAGACTTTCTTAATTCTGTTTTCTGCAAATTTTAAAATAAGTTTAGTTTTCTTTTGGTGACCGTATTTTTTTTTTTTTTGAAACATGCAGATATCCCAGTGTTTATCTTCTACAGATGCAGAGTTCAGGGATTCTTTATTTACGGAAATCTTCTGAGACTAAGATCCGTTTCTTCTACAGATAATACACTACATGATTCCATATGAACTGTTAAAGCACCATTAGTACACTGAAGTAGTAACATGATAAATAAACCTTACACAAATAGCTTTACCTTTTATAATGCAAATTTCTCCTAGGAAAATGATACCTGCTCTACCTACCTGACAGGTTTGTCAGAAAATAAAAATGAAAATAATACACTGTGTGAAAGTGTTTTGCGAATTGCAAAGCCGCCTCCCAAAACAAGGAAATTCAATAATGATAATGATATAATTCTCAACTGTACCTGATGATTTCTGGGAGATAGAACAGCTTAGAAGTTAACCAAAGACAAAATATTGTCTTGGCTCAAATACAAATTGTGTCAAGGCAAATATTTACTTCAAAACATAATTCATTTTGGGAAAATAGTAGAATAGATAAGTAAATATTGATATTGATTTTCAGAAGATTTATAAAAATTCAGAAATCAGTTAGTTCTTCAAGAAACTGAAAGTAAAAACAAGACTGGTAACTTTTCTGTTTTGATTTTTTTTGTACTATATTTTTTTCTTATAATATTGGAAGGGCACACATACCGAAACAGTTTTTTTTTTTTTTAAGTTACTGTGTTGTTCAAGGTAGAGTTATTTTTAAGTGAAAATCTCTGAGGTAGTGAAAAAATATACTGAAAAAGCCTCAATGAACAGAATGTTTTCTTCTTAGGAAAGTTATATAGTAATTTAAAAAATACAGGTCAGAATGTGTCTTTGCTCTCAATTTTGATTTTTTATATAACTCCCAGATATTTTCTACCACAGTTGGATCTCCAAGGAAATAGTTAGGAGAAGGAAATGTAAACGCAGCTAACATGTAGTTCTTTTTGGCCCCATAGGAGCCACAGTGCTGTGCTACTGAATAATGTATTTTGAGGCTAACACAAATCACTTCTACATCTGTTTTAAATGTAATGAATAACTTTTTTATTTCAAAAAAACAGGATATAATTGTACTTTCTGTTGGTCAATCCAAGTAATAAAAAAGGTAAAGATGAAACAAAAATCATCTAAAATCCATTTTTATTTTATCTAAAAGTATTTTAATTACCATTTTGATGTTAAACCTTGCAGATATTTTTCTATCATATATGATCTAATTTTTTTTTTTTTGGAAAAATGGGGTCATACTATATAAACTTGGGGTCATATAAACTTTTATAAATTTTTGGCATGTAAATATTTTTGTAGACATGATTACACATCAGTATTTAGTACTTTGAGGGTATTGCATTGGAATAAATGTTATAATTTTTAACCAATTTCAATTTTGGGCATTTAAGTTGTTTAATTTTTTCCTAGTATAAAAAGTAATGTAACAGGCATTTTTAAACTAAGATTTTTGCACATTAGACAATTATTTCTTAAGATTCCAGCCCTAGAAGTATAACTGTTAGGCTTAGTCAAAATTCAGAACTCATAAAATTGTAAATATATTGCTAGATCATCTTTCAGAAAATGCAGAAATTTTCTGTCCAACAGAACTGTATGAGGATGTTCCTTTCCCCATCTTATCATTATGAAGGTGTTAACAAACATATTTTTTCCTTACCCAATTTGATGGATTAAAAAGTGGTCTTGTGATTTCAGTCTGCGTTTATTTTATTAATAATGAGGTCAAACATTTTTTCATATGTATACTGGCCATTCCTTTTCTCTTGTGTGGGATATTCTAATTTCTCTTTTCCCCTTTTACATATACTTCACTTATATTTTCTTTTTTTTTTTTTTAGATTAAAGTATTTACAATGATTTACAATGTGTTAGTTTCTAGTGTGCAGCATAGTGATTCAGTTATACAGATATATATAATATGTATATTCTTTTTCATTATAGGTTATTACAAGATATTGAATATAGTTCCTATTCTATACATTAGGATCTTGTTGTGTATCTATTTTTTTGTATAGTTGTATCTGCTAACCCCAAACTCCTAAATTATCCCTCCTTCCCTTTCCCTTTTGGTAACTATAACTTTGTTTTCTATGTCTGTGAGTCTGTTTCTATTTTGTAAATAAGTTCATTTATATCATTTTTCTAGATACCACATATAAGTGATATCGTATGACATTTGTCTTTCTCCAGCTTACTTCACTTTGTATGATAATCTCTAGGTCCATCCATGTTGTTGCAAATAGAATATTTTCTTAATAGATATTAATACTTTGTTTTAAAGATACTTTCTCATCTATCTGTATTGTTTTACTCTTCTAAATAACTAAATCATTGTTGTTGCATTTGATACATCATTACAAAGTAAATATGTGTTTTACTCTAAAAACAATGGGAGAGCCGACGGGAGTGAGATCTGGGCCTTCCCAGCAGAGCCTGACTCACTGAAATGGGATCTTCTTAGCTGTGTCTTACTGTGGCTCTGACCTCTTGGTCCACGTGAGAGCAGTTGTGCATGTACTTGTCTGAGGGTTTCTTCCTGTGGTTTGAGGCCTCCTTGCAGCAGAATTCACTGCAGGGCTCACTCACAGATCCTGGCCCCTCTGCAGCCATGTTAGTTCCAGAGCAGGCCTGGAAACCTGCATTTAGTCTACAGGAGTTTCTTGTACAAGATCAATTTTGAAGTTCCCCAATTTCATTAATGCTTAACTAGTAATCCCTGCATATATTCAAGACATTAGTATTAAAAAGTATTTGAAGGCTACTTTTTTTTTAACATATTGTGCCCCCTTTTCTGTACGTGAAGCATTATAGAAAAGGTCTTCTTACATAGTCAATACTTTAAGAAGTTCAGGTAACTCAGTAAGTGATGTTATTTTGTTAGATGAGAATGACACAGCTTCTTATTTTCCTTTGCTCACTAAGGCTTCCATTAGCCAAAGTTATAATTAGTGCTCAGTTTTAGGAAATTCCATTGACTTACATTTCTGATATAATTATCTTAGTTGGTTGCATGACATTAAAGCCTTTAATCCTATTTTAATGTTGCTATGGCATGTCTATAATTTATTATAAACTACTGCAAAGCACTTGGGAACAGGGAAGGAATAATAAATGTGAAGTACTCAAGTAAGCTAACAGAATTTTAGAATGGGATCTTCTCTTTCTAGCTGGACTTGAGACCTCCAAGGCTGAGAGTAATATAGTAGGTGCCAGATTCTTAAGTAAATAGTAACTAGCACTTTTGGAGTGCTTACTACATCCCAGAAACCGTGCTAAGACCTTTATTGATTCCTCAAATTATTTGATGAAATAAAGCAGTCATATCTATCAGTATCTCCATTCTCAGATTAGGATATCAGGCTTGGAGAGTGTAAGTAAATTCCTCATGGTTATTTAACAGGTTGGTGGCAGAGCCAGGGTTTGAACCCAGATCACATGGCTACAGAAATGTGCTTGTAATTACCAAACCCTGTTAGCTACCTTCTATCCTGAGAGATAATGAAATCAGTTCCAGTGACATTAGTCCACAAAGATAAAAATATATATTTGAGTAGGTACAGAGGTTCCCAGATCAACAGTAAGAATTTATTTGGAGAAAAATCTTTCTTCCCTTCAGACCCTCATGGAAAGAGTGTAGGTAGTTTTTCATCTCACCTCAAACTAGAAAGAAGTTTCAAGAGAACCACTTGGAAACCTTAATAAAGTACAGAGATGAGTGTCTAAGTCTTACCAAGAGACATTGAAAAACAAAAGACCAATTAGAATGGTTTACCTAAAGACAGAGCAAAGAGAGAGGAATTGTCCCCCCAGTGAGAAGTAGATGAGGGGCCCTTTATCCTGGGCCACCATGAGGGATTCATGCTGGGAAGCTGTAGGTGGCCGACTGTGAAGGGACATGTCCCAAAACAGATGTGACCCGGGAGCAGCAAGCAGCCCGGGCCAGGAACAAATTCTCAGTTTTCTGGAGAAGATATTGACCACATCAAGGGAATTCCAGTACAGATGATGTCCTAGAAGAAGCATCTCTGAGAAAACCACAAATACATCTGAGAAGGAAATGGAGACAAGGCATCTACTATGGAGAAGGCTCTGAGGCACCTTCTGTCTGTATTAGCCATGCACGGCTCTGCTGTTTTTGTGACTCTTCTCTTCCCTGGTTCTGACTTGTAGGGTCAAAAATAGCATCCTAAGGAAGGAAGGAGGTGAAATGAGTAACAGAGAAGAAGCATCTCCAGCATAGGTCTACCAGACTGGGACTGGCACAAGCTAGAAAGAGGGAAAAAACTTTAAAGAACATGTCAAATATTTTTAATAACAAAGAACTGGAGTTCTTTTTTTTAATTCAAAAACAAGAGCTATTTATTTATTTCTCCAGAGTGACAGGAGAAACGAAGAAGCATGGGGTGATTTTCATCTCAGAGTGGAGAAGGTCTTCATCTACAGAGCAGGTGGAGTGGGACAGCGAGGGCACAGGTCCCTTTCTGTGTTCTGCAGACCTAGTTCAACAACTGTAACAATGCAGTGTCACTTATTTATCACAGTTAAAATGTATATATCTTTTGAAGGCTCTTAAAAATTATGTTAAAAATTGCACTTCCAATGATGTCACTGGGAGAGATAGTCACCTATTTCACTATTCCTTGGCGCCAGCTTGGAAGTCCTCCAAAAAATATCTCAGATAAAATAAAGTAATGCCTGTAAAAATTATGTAGTCCACTGCTTGGCACAGAGTAGCATTCATAAATATCTGTCTTTTCCCTTAGGAGCTGGATGTTTTCTTACTAAAGAAGCAAACATGCAATAAATTATGTCAAGTTTCCTGCATTTTAGGAAATAAGGGACTAAGTTTTATGAAATCCTTTTATGAGCCCAAGTGTAAAACTCTGATTTAGCCTATAATTTTGAAGAACTATTACCTCAGCTTCTTTAGTCTGACTCATATCTATTTTCTATGTAGAATCATGGGAGCACATCACATAAGTTTCTCTTCCTTTGGATTATGATAATACTGGTGCAGAAGCCAGAAGTGCTATGGCTTTGGAATCGTGTCTGCCTTCCTTACTGGGGTTAAAGGCAAGTTCACTTATCTGTGAAGAGCTTTGATTTCAGGGAATGTAGAACTGAAATTCTATGCACAACTGAAATTTATGCAGCAGTTTTTATAGGATATTAAATGCCAAAAAAACCCCTAATATCTATGTCTGCTTTGTTCTGATTTAAAAGATGATCAAAATATCTTCATGCTGTGGGAGGCCTCTCAGTAAACATGGATTTATATCTAGCACAATTTATTTGAGAAACAGAAAGTCTGCCAAAATGATAAAAACATTAAATTATTTCAATTTTCAAGGGTGAATATTAGGGAGAAGTAATGAAATATTGCCAGCTCTGCAAAGGCAGCTCATCATCCCTGCTAAGAACTAGACAAGATGAAAGGACCGATTATGCCTAAAATGGACAAATATTGATTAAAGGGTAAACTTCATGACTGCCTAGCCATGTTCGAAGGCTGTAATCACAGAGGAGGTGGGGAGAAAGTGCTTAGCACAACACCACAAGCTGCAAGGAGTCATCTGATGAAGGGGAAAAGATGGGAAATTTTAAAGAGAATGTCAGAGGAAATTGCTTGGTGGTAAGCACTCTACTTATGTATGACTCTTCAGGAAATTGTCTTCCTAGGAAATTGTAAGTTCTCAAAATGTCTTAAATAAAAATGAACATAACTAAGCATCATACAAATCATGCTTGGTATTCTCAGACTGTAGAGAAAATGTTTTTACCTATCATTGCTCTTCATTCTTCTGAGGAAGACTCAGGATTTGTACAGAGGTTCCCAGACCAACAGTGAGATAACACAAAAGTTCAGCCCAGACAAAACCTAATTGGGTAATTTTGTATGTAAATAATTACACACAATTTCAAATGAGGTAGCCTATATAAAATGCTTGGTAGAGTACTATACAGGTAGGTGATACTCTGTATGAGATTATTATTGGTAACCATCTCCACATACTTACTGAGAACTTTTTAAAATGAACTGTGCTGTGCATGGGAAGGATAAAGGGGTCCTCGCTTTCAAGGTACTAGAAGGCTCTTAGGGAGGAAAAAAATAACATGCATGGGAAAATTTTTTTAAAAATGCAATACAACTTGTAATTAAGTACTATATTATGTAACACAGGATTATGAGAGTTCAGAGAAAAATAAATGCAGTGAAACTGGAAGGATCTTCTGGGCAAAGAACAACTTGAAGTAATGCTTGAAAATGTGTTAGATATGGAAATTCAGAACTTGAAAGAGGGGCATTTCAAGAAAAATAGCCTCCCAAAGGTTCAAGGGAGGGAAGGCAAAGAGATTGGACTAGGGAACTGGTGTAGCGTAGCAACTGGGAACACAGGCTCTGGAGCAGAGCTTACCTGGATTTGAGACCCAGTTCTTCCACTTGCTGGTGTAACCTTAGGCATTATGTGATTATTCTGTGCCATATGTCCCTTGTCAGTAAAAGAACGTATCTATTTAAGGGAGTATTTTGAGAATTAATGGGTTAACATTATAGAAAGCACTTATACTAGGACCCAGTACCAAGAAGACATTTAACAAATCTTAGTTGTTATTACTATGATTGTTGTTGGCACTAAGAAAACATGATTTTCACAGCAGGAATGAAGCCAAATGATGTAACAACAGCGTCTACCCCTTGTTACAGATAGCAAAGGACACTGCTCAACACCTTGCCTGCATTTTCTTCTGTCCCCAGTAACTACCCCCCGGAGAGAAAAATCTCATTTCTCTCACTTTACAAATGAAGGAGCTGAGATTTAGAGATGCCATTTTCTCACATTCTGCAACTGGGAAGGAACAGTCAAAAGTTTGAAGTCAGGTCTTTTGGGCTTCACTCCAGTGTTTTAAACTGCTGCATTACCTTGCTTTAACTTAAACCTCAAGGGGCCCTGGAATTTAGGCAGGGGTCAGACGCAAGTGTACTGCATGGGCTCAAAGTACAAAAGAGTCCAGATTCAGGAAAAGCAGCAGGTGGCCATGGGTGGCAGTGGGACTACTCTTGGTCAGGGGACGTAAATGAACTAAGATGGCAGCCATGAGCCTAAGAAGGCAGAGCCAGTGCACAAGATTTGTTCAGCAGAATTAAAAAAAAAAAAAGAATAAGATATTATTCTGAGTCCTGAAAATGAGAAATAATAAGCCTGACTCCTGGTGATGGTATCCACGTGACTGGGAGAATGGTAGCTTCTGGAGGGCTGACCTGGAGACAGATGCAAAAGGGACCTTGGCTCCTTTCATTTAAGCCCAGACCTAAAGGAGTCTGCCAGTAATCTCTGTATTTTTATCAATGCTTGCCGGGCTCCTCTTCCACTGCCTTCATGAGAGTTCTAGAAATTAGCTTTCCTATTGGCCTGTATCGTATTCCACTGCCCTTTGCACAGTTCTGGTTCACATTCTCTGAGCCGCTTGCTCTATAGAAGTCACTTAAGGAAAGAAAAAGTAGTTCTGGAAGACAATATTTGCTCCAAAGGCAGTTAAGAGTCTCTGTTTTGTAGCCTCAGACTCTTTACGAGCAAGGAGTAGCAGTAGATGTTGTGGCTAATGTACTTTGGCAATAGAAAAGGTTTCTACAAGGAAAATGCTGCTAACAGTAAACAGTTAATATAAAGCAAAGATAAGTCAGAATGGGGTGGTAATTTGAGTTTATATTATACCTCTCCTTGGTGAAATCCAAGTGCTCTAAAGACACTATCTCATTACTATTTTCAGTATCTCTGAGAAATATGTAGAAAGCATCATTTTCTCCAATTTTTGTATCAGACCTAAGTCACAAGGAATTTATGTGACTTGTTAGCACATAAAATTATTTATTTTCAGGGAAAAGATCATTTCGGTGAATTGGCTGATTGTCTCATGAAATTAGTCACTCAGTTTAAGGGGAAAAAAACACAACTACAGTTCCCTGCCAAAAGAAAAGAAAAAAGAAAAACAGATAAATGAAAACAAATCTGTTAACCTGTTTCAATATGTATTTTGGCAACACTTTGTGGACTTGTTTGAACTTAACAAATGCAGCTAAGGACAGAAAATATTCTACTGACTTTATCCATTAGAGTAACTCACCACATCATTATTTGAAAGTTACTGGTGAGAAAGATGAAATTTTTAAGAGAAAATGTAGGACATCTGAGGCTTCTAGGCAAACGTGTGACATAGTGGAAATGGAGCTGCCCTTTTCTGGCCTCCGCTGTCTCAATTACACCAAGTCTGCTCACTAAAAAATTGACATCCTCACCAGAGCATGATCTCTGCACCCAGAAATGACAATAAGGAATGATACATTGCTTCCTGGGGGTTTCTAAGGAAACTGCGGTGAAGTCCACTAACGCATAGATAGGATGCTCAATGGGGCATCTGCCATTCACTGCCCAGCCAGAGTCTGCCCTACGGCTTCTCTGCACACCTTTCCCACCACCCTCCCCATCTCCCCCAACTCTCCTCAGGTATAATAGGCTTAGAAATCACTCAAGGCAGAGCATAGTTCTGGAAGGTTCTATTGCTTACCTTTGGTGATTTTTGGGGGTATATTGGGTGTAGAGCACCTTAGCTCAGTATGTCTGATCTTTACTTCAAGAGATGATAGGCCACATTTCCATTGCTCTTAATTGTGTGTAGTGCTAAATGTCCTGTTCTCTTGTTAACCCACTTTTACAGGGAACCTATTTTTAAAGTACTGACTATGGCCTTTATGGATGCAGATCTCTGGCCAGTAGTCAAAATTTGCTGTTTTTTAAACACTTTTATTACCTTAACCTTTTTTCTATATGTAGACACACACACATATTTTTACATATATATATATATATATATATATATATACACACACACATATATACATGTATATATGTGTGTGTGTGTGTGTGTATATATATATAAAATGTACGGTTTACAATCCGGATATCCTGTTTTCACCATTGACATAAATACATATTTATATTTTTATAAATATAAATAATAAATTGTTTATAATTATTAAAATTGTATAAATAATATAAATGTATATATTATAAACAAATATATATATTTCCATGATGGAAAAAGGCTATTTGGACTGTAAACCCTACATTAATGGCCTGTGAAATCATTCAACATGAATCCTTGTTTCCAGCTACAAAGTGACTAGAAAACACTAATCATATTTGGTAATTAATGGACTGTTATAAAATAAATGAGGACTGAATTTAAGCATTCATTACCATTCTTTTTCATGCCTGACCTCCAATAGAAGTAAACAAATTTTAATCTTCAAGGTGCTTTTCCTGATTTGAAAAACCTAGGAAAGTTGGGCATTCTCTGGTGCATATTTATGTAAGGTATGGAGCCATATATAATCCAAGAAAGTAGCTGAAGTATTCAGTGTTCTTTTATATTTCCCAAATATTGCATAAAGAGATCCCTGTGCAACTGTCTTTTCTCTAAGCAAACACCTTACGAGTCTGTTCGTTCTTTTTTTTTTGTATGTGTGTGTGTGTGTGTATATATATGTATATATATATAAAAGTATAGTCAGTTTACAACGTTGTGTCAGTTTCTGGTATACAACATAATACTTCAGTCATACATGAACATACATATATTTGTTTTCATATTCTTTTTCACCATAGGTTACTGTGAGATATTGAATATAGTTCCTTGTGCTATACAGTATAAATTTGTTGTTTATCTATTTTATATATATTAGTATCTGCAAATCTCAAACTCCCAATTTATCCCTCCCCTCCTCTCCCCCCGGTAACCATAAGTTTGTCTTCTGTCTCTGTGAGTCTGTTTCTGTTTTGTAAATAAGTTCATTTGTCTTTTTTTTTATTCCACATATAAGTGATATCATATGGTATTTTTCTTTCTCTTGCTGGCTTACTTCACTTAGAATGACAATTTCCAGGTCCATCCATGTTGCTGCAAATGGCATTACTTTATTCTTTTTTATGGCTGAGTAGTATTCCATTGTATAAATATACCACAAATTCTTTATCCAGTCTTCTGTCAATAGACGTTTAGGTTGTTTCCATTTCTTGGCTATTGTACATAGTGCTGCCACGAACACTGGGGCACATGTATCTTTTTGAAGTAAGCTTCCCTCTGGATATATGCCCAGGAGTGGAATTGCTGGATTATATAGGTAAGTCTATTTTCAGTCTTTTGAGGAATCTCTATACTGTTTTCCATAACCAAACCACATTCCCACCAGAAGTGTAGGAGGGTTCCCTTTTCTCCACACTCTCTCCAGCATTTATTGTTCATGGACTTTTGAATGATGGCCATTCTGACTGGTGTGAAGTGATACCTCATTGTAGTTTTGATTTGTGTTTCTTTGATAATTAGCAGTATTGAGCATTTTTTCATGTGCCTATTGGCCATTTGTATGTCTTCATTGGAGAATTGCTTGTTTAGGTCTTTTGCCCATTTTTGGGTTGGTTGTTTTTTCCTTAAGTTGTATGAACTGTTTATATATTTTGGAAATAAAGCCCTTGTCAGTCTCATCTTTTGCAAATATTTTCTCCCATTCTGTAGGTTGTCTTTTTGTTTTGCTTATGGTTTCCTTTGTTGTGCAAAAGCATGTAAGTTTAATTAAGTCCCATTTGTTTATTTTTGGTTTTATTTCGATTGCCTAGGTAGACTGCCCTAGGAGAACATGGCTAAGATTTATGTCAGAGAATGTTTTTCCTATGTTTTCTTCTAAGAGGTTTATAGTGTTTTGTCTTATATTTAAGTCTTTAAGCTATTTTGAGTTTGTAGAAAGCCCAGAAATAAACCTACAGACTTTGGTCAATTAATCTTTGACAAAGGAGGCAAGAATATACAATGGAGTAAAGACAGTTGCTTCAGCAAATGGTGTTGGGAAAACTGGACAGCAGCATGTAAATCAGTGAAGTTAGAATACTCCCTCACACTACACATAAAAATAGAGTCTGTGCCTTCTTCTCCTCAGCATCTCCTGCTAGTCAGATTTTCTTCTGTCTGATCAGGGTTTAATTTAATTTGTCACATGTTATTTTGAAATGTTATGACTGAATAACATGTGCTTTATCTCATGTAGCTATTTCCCATCAGGACTCATCACAAAAGTCTTTGTTAGTTGTAAATTCTTTAACTGTACAAACCATTTGATATGTGTATATTCTTGTATCTTTCTTGTATTTTTTATAAAACATGTACCCTCTCTGATGCACAGAGATGAGATTCAGATGAAGGTTTATTCTTAGCGCATTGTCATTTTACTTCCACTAACAGGCTTGATTTTAATATATTTTAGTTATGAAAAGAGGTGTTCCATGTCCCTATCCACTTTTGACATCTCTCCATGTGTTCTTGTCTAACAGGAAACATGGATGGGTCTCTCACCAGCTTAGATACATTTACTCCAAGAGGAAAGACAAGATCAGTGATTTGTATGTTCTCACCATATTTGAAACTAGCATAAATTAACAGAATATGAAACGCTCATTTGACTTCTTCATTGATAGTTTCTATCACAGTAAAGAGAAAACAGAGAAATACCAACTGTACTTTTGTTTGAGAATTATTTTTTAACCTTGAAACATAGTTCAAAATTTATGAGCTTATTTATGGCATGCTGGCATCATGTTCTGAAATAATAACAATATAAGCAGCGGATTTTACGTAGAGCGTTAGAATTTATATGATTTTTTAATATAACCACAAGGATTCTAAATACTTTTCTTTTTTCTTTTTCCCCACTGAAGAGGAAACTAGCCCAGACATTTTGGTATTTCCTTTAGATAAAGGTTCTTTGCCCTTCTGTGTTTTACATGGCCTGATTAATATTTTGCTAAAAGTAATACTACATTCATTTTATCAGATAGTTCTTTTTTTTCTGTTTGTTTTGTCCCTTTTTTATTGTGAATAAATACACACAACATAAAATTTACCATTTTAATATTTAAAAATTTTTTTATCAATTTTTAATCTTTTCTGTTCCCATATTATACATTCCTAACCTATTCTTGGTTTACTTTATTATGAACAGTTAACATGAGATCTAACTTCTTAAGAATTTGTAAGTCAACAGTACAGTATTGTTGATTATAGGCACAATGTTGTATAGCAGATCTCTAGAAATGCTCATTCTGCGTAATTGAAACTTTATGCCCATTGATTATTAACGCCCCATTTCTACCTGCCCTCAGCCCCTGGAGGTTACCATTCTACTCTGATTCTATGAATTTGACTATTTTAGGTGCTTCATATAAGGACAATCAGACATTTAAATAAAAGTATTTGTCTTTAACTGGCTTATTTTATTTAGCATAATGTCCTTAAGGTTCATTCATGTTGCTGTATGTTGCAGAATTTCCTTCTTTTTTAAGACTCAGGAGTATTCATGTGTGTGTGTGTGTGTGTGTGTGATGTGTGTGTATGTATATATAAAATATTTTATTTATCCATTCATCTGTTGATGGACATATAGGTTGTTTCCACATCTTGGCTATCAGGAATAATGCTGCCATGAACATGGCAATGCTAATATCCTCTTCAAGATCCTGATTTCAGTTCTTTTGGGTTAATACCCCGAAGTAGGATCACTGGGTCATACAATAGTTCTATTCTTAATTTTCTGAGGAACTTCCATGATGTTTTCCAGAGTGAATGCGCATTTTACATTCCCACCAACATTGTTCGAAGGTTTCAATTTCTTCACATTCTGATCAACACTAGTTGTCATTTGTTATTTTGATAATTGCATTTTAATATGTTTGAGTATACAATTCTGTGGCATTAACTGACTTCATATTGTTGTTCTGTCATCATTACTATCCATTTTCAAAATGTTATCATCATCATCTCAAACTGAAATGATACATCATACTCCAAAATAATAATTTTTTCATCTCCCCTGCCCCCAGCTCCTGGTAACCACTACTCTGTTTTTTTGTCTCTATGAATTTGAGTATTCTGGATAACTCACATCAGTGAAATCATGTAATATTTGTCATTTTGTATCTGCTTTCTTTCACTTGACACAATGTTTTCAAGGGTCATCCATGTTGTAGCGTAAATCAAAATTTCATTCCTTTTTAAGGCTGAATAATATTAATTGTATGAATATACTGCATTTTGTTCATCAGTTCCTCCATCAGTAGACATTTGGGTTGTTTCCCCCTTTTGGGCTATTATGAATAATGCTGCTATGAACATGGTTATACAAACATCAGTTCAAGTCCTTGCTTTCATTACTTTTGCTTATATACCTAGAAGTGGAATTGCTGGGTCATATGCTAATTTTGTTTTAATATTTGGGGAACTACCGCACTGTCTTCCATTGTAGATTCCAGTTAGCAATGCACAGGGCTCCAGTTTCTCCACATTCTCACTAACAGTTATTTTCTCTTCCTTCCTTCCGTTCTTCTTTCTTTACTTCTTTCCTTTTCTTCCTGCCTCCCTCCCTCTCTCGTTCTTTCTTTTTCAGTAATAGCTAACCCAAAGTGTATGAAGTTTTCCCTTCCTTTTGACATCAAGGATTTTATGTATCCAAAATACTTTATGGGATATTTGCAAGAACACTTTTTCCTTACAAATATTTATATATATAATTAATTTAAGGTAACATTTTCTTCTCGTTTTTCTAACATAAGTTGGTGACAGTTGCCTTAAATTAATTCCTGTTTAAAAGTCACACCATGTAGATAGAACCTCTTCAATAACACTAGACAGATACATTCTACTCAACTCATCCCCGTCTCTGAAGAGTATCTACTCATAATTACCCCTTGTGAATTTTTTAAAATGTAGATTTTTATCTGTCTAAACTTTCAGTAGGGTTTATGAGACCCTCACAGTCCTCCAATTACAGGGAAAATGTATTTGAATTAGCTTATAAAAACACAGAAACTTTTGTTTGATTTAGAAAAGTCATAGCAACTCAATTCCCTCTTTATATTTTTCTTTATTTTTCATAGATCCTATAATAGATGCATATCATTCAATTTTGAGGAAAAAATAAATATTATACAAATAGTGGTAAGCTTTAGGATTTGGACTAATATGCATTCTTTTTTTTTAAAGTAATTTATAGGTCAAAGTCAATAATATCTAGTAGAGGGTTTGCTACTATTCTGTTCTTCTAAAAAAAATCATAGCCTTTAGTTTTATTTTTCAAGAAGACTCTTAAGTCTAAACTGATATTAGAGTTTCAGAAAATCAAATCAAATTGTACAAGATTCTATATTTAATATTTCAAAAAGTATCACCATTGAACAGTGTAACTGATAACTGAAAAATGGAAAGGGAGCTATTATTCACACATAATAAATAAACATATCTCAGGATTCAGGAGATAAAACTACAGTTTTTTCTTGATAAGACAGTCATTTGAACAATAAGAGATCTGGTCACAAAGGCATGATGATTGTGACCAAATAGTGTGCTAGTTTGAACATTGACATTATGACTCCTTTAATGACTTGATCAGCGTATTTATACATTAAATATTTATATATAGTGTGTCTGGTACTGCGTTAGGTAGGAACAGACACAACCAATACTATAGTATTAGCCTTTAAAATCATCAGATTTCAATTTAAAGAGTGATTTATACCGTACAAAACAACTGTAATCTTAAAGTCATAAATTATGATCACTTTAATATATTAATCAATTCCACAAACATATACTTGTTTCCCATTGTGAGCCACACCCTG
Organism: Vicugna pacos; assembly: GCF_048564905.1. Classification (NCBI taxonomy): domain Eukaryota; kingdom Metazoa; phylum Chordata; class Mammalia; order Artiodactyla; family Camelidae; genus Vicugna; species Vicugna pacos. The sequence goes on along the minus strand of NC_132993.1, from coordinate 65,235,492 downwards.
TGCTCCATGTTAGTGAACAGAGAATACAATGTGCTTCCTTGCCTGTGTTTCTCAGAGACATTCATTACAATTGATTCTGGATCAGTGCACTAATCTACAGTATAAGTCCAATTTTTTTTTTCATTTTCAGTTAGTTCTGTAAAGCTTAGGTTTGGGAATTTAAAAACATAATAAAATCTGTTCCTTAACCTTTAAATGTAAAGTCCCTCAAATTAGACATATTTTCCATTTACATCCTGATTTCTGTGCTACATTAGGCACTCTCAAAAGTTTTTGGCATACCAAAATGAACTGGGATCTTCAGCATGCTCTGGAAATCAGTCTCTGAATAAAGAGATCATTGAGCTTCCAAATGATGTTTAAACTCATTATCCTCTGACAGGGAAGCATTAAATTATCATCCCCTAGAAACATTATTACCATGGAACATCTGTAAACATCAGTACGTGGTCAGAAATACCTATGGGATCCAGTTTTTTGTAAATTTAAACCTTCTCAAAAGATGATAAAGAAAATCAATGAACATTTATCAGTAATAAGACAGAAAAATACCTTATAGCTTTAGCCCATTTTGTAGGATGTGATAATGTACCCATGAAACTACAGAATTAGTTGTAAACATATTAGGATGTGACATTAATCTAAATGTGGGAATAATGAACATGGCAATAGAAATTGCCAATCAAGAATTTCTAACAGTGCTTATATTGAAATTATGAGTCATCAAAATTGCATTAAATTTAAAATCCAACAATGAGTGTAATTGACAAACTGGAGGTAGTTTTCCCATATATGTCCGGTAGACATATGGGAATAAAATAAAGCCATTCAGACACTTTAACAGACAATACATTTTTCTTCCTGAAGTCTTCCATATAAATAGGTAATCCTCAAAATGGTCCACTTTGAAATACTTCAGAAGTAATTCCTACACATTTTTTAATCTACAGAAATCAAAATAGGCTAACTTATAATGGTGATAGATGTGTTTTCTGTGGCTCAGATAAAATGAACTCTGTGTAAATTAAATGAAAAGTGTTGGGGGGCGGGTATAGCTCAAGTGGTAGAGTGTATGCTTAGCATACACAAGATCCTGGATTCAATCTCCACCCCAGTACCTCATCTAAAAATAAGTAAATAAATAAACTTAATTACCTCCCCCCTAAAAAATTAGAAGTGTTAAAGATAAATCATATAATTAAGGTGTTCATACATGAACATGTAAAGTTAAAAAAAAAATACATGACCACAAAGTGGTTCTACAGGCAGTCCTGAAAAAAAAATATATCATATTATAGGCATGCCATGTGTATGTTTCCAACTGCTGACCATTCATCATCTGGATCTCTAACCCAGATCTTGAGAGCAAAGACCAGACTCCTGTTGGTTTCAGTGTCAGTGAGAGGATGACAATGATCCCATTCCTCATCTTGCACCTGTGTTTATTTTCCTTCTAGCAAGGACTAGCAGGTAATATAAAAAGAGGTCTAATATTAATGGGGAAATCTAAAAATCACTGACATGTTGAATTAAATAACTTTTTTAAAAAATTCTGGAATATGATGACTAGCCAATATTCCATGATTTGCACACATACAATGAGGCGAGAGGAAATGTAGCACAGAGAGGATGTGCTCAGGAGTTCAGCTGACACTGATCCTCACTCCCTGCCTGCTACCTTTGATGCGTGATCTTGGACAAATCACTTAACCTCTGTCAGTTTTCGTTTTCCAAGCTTCACAATTTGGATATAACATATGTATCATAGAATTGTTATAAGTAGTTAATTAAGCTACTTCTTGTAAACTGCTTAGCAGGGCACATCACACAGTAGTTTTCCAACAATTGTTAGCTATTGTTACTAATTGATTATTATTCAACTATATTAGTTGCTAGTAAAACTATTCCTAGGGTGTACAGTATAAGTAAGAACACTGTAGCTTCCAGATGCTTCTAGCAGACACAGCAAATAAGAGTATATAAACAAGGAAGAAAATGAAAAAGGCAAGATGTTCATTCTCCTGTAAAATTCAGTGTCTTACTTGTATTTTATTTCTAATATCTCTACTGCAAGCAAAGAAAAATGTGAATTATATTACTGAAGCAATTCCAAAATAATGTTATCTGTTTTAAAATACTAGTGTCAGTATCCTGCTGTATAAAATAAAAACTAATTTGAAAATTAAATCAATATTTTCTTTAAATGAATCAGAAGAATTTGATTCACTGCTTCCCCCTCCACTACCCCCAATTCCTGGTTTTGAAATGCAGGCACTTGAGAGGTTTGTGAATAGAAGTTTTAATAATCACAGGCCATCTTTTCAGATGATAACTAGAAAATTTAACAAATTATGTGGTATCTGATTACATTTGTTGAATAGGACCTTGTGGAACTCATTCAGTCTTTTCTGTTCTTTGATGAATATCCTTGTTGAAAAAACCTTCAATTTCTACCCCTTTTCTCTCTGTTACTGCCTTTAAAAAAGGAACATGCTAGCAATAAACAGTCAAGTCGAGGGACGCCTATAGAGAATTATTTTTGAGTCACTCAAAAATGCTCTTTTTGAGTCACTCATGGGGCTTCTTCAGAAACTCTCTGAGTTTCTGCCCTGGAGACAGACTGATTTACTGCTTCTGTCTTCTCCTGTCACTCAATAGCAGAAGGCATTAAAAGGTTACCATGGAGCTGAAATTGAAGTCATAGCCACTGACCCTAGTGTGCAAACCTTTCATTTAGTTCCCTAGGATGGGTCATACCTTATTTGTCCATTGTAACTTTTTAGTGTCTATTCACCAAATTCCCATTCAGTATTTTAAATAAATTTCCCAAGAGCTTCCTAGGAAAACAAGCCCAAAAGAACAGAATTTGAACTGCCAGTCATGATCTTACCTGTCTAATCTTTGCAAGTGGGATCCATTGTAAATAAAGGTACAAAAACTTGGTCAAGAATTTTAATTAAAAAAAAAATTATGTAAAGAAGTCACAAAGTAATTACAAGTAATTATAGTTCCCCTATGTCAGCTAGTAGTGGTAACAATGGAGTTATTATTTCTTTGTAAATAATTAATATGCAGTGAATATACACAGGCAGTATTTTACGTCCTCTGTGCTATTCTACTGTAAAAATGCCAGAGCATTTTTCAGATCTGAATGTCAAAATCGTCATTATCTAAAACTTGAGATAAAAGTTTTATCACTTAACATGTAGTGAGAAAAATCCTGAATTCTGTTTTCTTCTTAAGTGCTTAATCACGGAGATTTCATCCTTCCAAAAATTCATGTAGTCCTGGCCCAAGGAAGCAAATAGTAGACCCTTTTTTGAAGAACAGTCAGAAAGCAAGGGGTTTATAGCAGCAGTTTTCAACATTATATGAAGTCTGTGCTGATACTCATCCAGTAAATACCACCACAGAACATTTAGCTGGTATCTTTCTGGACTAGATTTGAGTCCATTCTGAATGGTCCTCATCTGTTCCATAATGATTATTAATATTTTGGATACTGTAGATTGCTGACCCACTGGAAAACCTGATTCAATGTTTGTGTGGTGGGTCTCAGGAAAACTGCAAATGTGTAAGCACATGCATTCTTGCTGAGATGATCTAGGAAACACACTTAGAAGAAAACACTGTCTGGTGAGAAGAATCTCAGGGCTAGGAATCTGTTGGCCTGAACTCCAGTCCTATTTTTTGCGCTAGTTAAATCTCTATTGTTAGGTAGGTCACTTGACTCTGTATCTCACCTTATCTGGGAAGTTTGAGGGTTTTAAGAGTGTTTAAAAGATGTAAGAGCGATAGAGGTCATAAGTCCTTCTAAGAGCCCTTTTATTTTTAAGTTATATTTCTATATTGAGTCATTGCTAAGTAACCACCAGGAGATGGAACTGGAAAATCAGGTGCTTCTCCCAACAAACAAAATGCAAAAGCTCGAAAAGTCAGAGTGATCAGTGTTCTGGAAAAGGAGAGAGGAAAGAAAGCTTCGCTCAGGCATTCCAGGGGGTGCTGTTCTTTTCTGGAGTGCACGGTAGGCTCTTTGGATGGTGTCTGAATGTTGTGAGGCCATTAAATATCATTCTGTGAGTTTCCACTTACAAAGCTAGTGCACACTTTAAGCACATGAGAAATTTTGAGCTCTGTGTGTCAAGTGTGTTAGTCTAAAGAGAGTAGGATGGGTTATTAAAAATTAAACTGAAATTAGTATATCAGAACTAGTCTAACTGCTATAGAGTATACTGGGGTAGACTTATTAGAGAGAAAAGATAAAGAGGAAAAAGATCTGGAAATCATAATATTAGATTGTGATAAAAATCATGTTTGTTTGAATCCATTTTTCAAAGTAATTAAATTAGAAGCAGAACACTCAATTGACTCTCTCTCTTCTGAGACATCATCAAATCTGAAGTTTGAAATACTGCATGTGATGTTTAGGTGAGAATTTGGGGAAAACAAAATACGGTATTTTTTGCCTCTTGAATTTTTTATTCCTAGTAAAGACTGAATGGGGATTTTACTGTTTTTATTTTATTAGTAATACCTTGATTCAATTTATTCTTTTATTAATTGACTTATCTCTTATTGGCACCGTGACCCATTTATTCCTATATAATTGTAAGACATACTACAATCTAGAAATATAGTCGTAAACATGAAAAGCACTTGTGGTCTCTCTTCTCAAAAAACAATTTAATCACCAGCGTAGGATTGAACTCACAGAAAGTAACTTGAGTAGAGACCACAGGTGTTTTTCATGATTACTATCGTTAAATTTCATCATTCATAATGTGTTTCTGGCTACAAGAAGGTAAATGAATTTACTGTAAAATGTGAAACTGTTAAGTATTCGGGAATATAGACCAAAATATGGTAGAGAATGAGTGTCAAAGTAAACCTATTTTGACCTCCTGCAAGAAGCAATTTTCCTCAAAATGAGTGGCAAGTCCCAAGAGCCCTTTCTCAAGAGCCTTTGATTAGAGGTATAAATTCAGAGCACTAGTATTTGGGGAGATGGAGGTACAGGAGGATCCACACTCAGGGGCTGTCTTTGCTGTTGAAGATCTACCCACAGACAGGAACATTGTGTAAGGATCATACCGCAGGACGCAGATGTGGTTTTGTTTGTTGGTTTCTTTGCCTGTTTGTCAGGTATGGCTGTTAGATATTGTTGAAAAAAAATTTGCATCCATTTTGATGATCCTTTTTTTGTTTTCTCTTTTTTAACTGTTAATGTATGAATTACGCTAGTAGAAGTATCAATGTTAAACCACCCTGGTGTTCCTGGGATTTACCCAATTTAAGACAATATGCACTATCATTTATATTGATTTAAAAAATAATTTACACTATTTGTAATGATTTAATATTTATGTTTAAATGAATTTAGGTATTTTGTTTAGCTTTTTCCCATATATTTTTAAGTTAGATAAGGGAGCTAATACCTTTATCTTTCATAGCAAGGGGCCAACTATTAACGATTTCCAACTATAGCACATTTTCCTTTAAACTACCAATTTGCATTTCAAAAGATTTGTCCTCACTTTAGAGAGATATTTTAGGAACTCATAGGTCTTACTAAGAAAACATTTGTCTAAAATTCAATAGTTTCTTCAGCTTCAGTGCACTTCCTTTTCTTCTGCTAAATTCTAATAAAATTAAAACATTTTTATTTAAAATTATGTATGAATGTGATCCTATTTATCAATCCATTGAACATTCTGTACACAGGCAGAAAGACACATCCAGAATTACGGTCATACATTTTTTAATGATCATTATTTCTCAGTTTTAGTTGATTTAAAATTTTATTCTCTCAGTCTTCCCCATTGCTTGATTTTTTTATAAACATGCCTTAATCTTTCAATTTCAAGAAAAAAATTGTTATTCTTTATAAAAATACAAGATATTGTTACCTATTTTCTTGATGTTAATATTGACTCAACTAAATTCACCTCAATATTTTCTTATTCCAAAATGTACTCTATATTACTGTTGCTGTTGATTGACATCTTTGTGTGTATCCTGAGCAATACAAGCTAATGTTCAGATGACTAGCACCCGTAGGGTGTGAAGGCTGGAGTCTGTTCCAGATCATTGGCCATCTGTTCCCACTGGCCTTTCTCATGTTTCTTTGTTGTTAAGCATTTGGGATATTATCCATGGGTGTATGCATAGATTTTAACAACAAAAACTAAATTTAAATGAAGATTGTAAACTATTTAAATATTATTAGATATCCTCCATTTTACTCTAAGTCTGGCTTTATATCCATCTCTCTCTCTCTCAAAGAGCCACTAATTTTGTAAATGTTTCAACTGCATATCCCTAAAATATCATCTCCCATCTAAAAACCCATGTCTTTGCCGAACATCTCAGTCTCTCACTTGGATAATTACAACAGACTTCTGTCTACCTGGCTTCCCAGCTGCCAGCCTCACATCTGCAGCTCTATCTTCCATTCTGCTGTCAGCAAGGATTCGAAAATACAAACCTGAGTGTTTCTTTCTCCACCACTGCTTTTCTTCCTTCTCTACAAAATCCCTCTGTGTTGTGAGATGGGAGGGGTTCCTGATCTGGCCGATTTTTCATCTCACCAGTTCTTCCCTCACTGTGTTCTACCTTGTGTTGCTGCTCCCACCACCCTGAATGCCTTGCAGTTTTCTAAACCTAACAGTCTCTCTTGTGTTTTTTTGTCATATTTCATTTCCTTCTAGGATCTTGGTCTAGAATCTCTTCTTTGACTATAAACACTTGCTTTCTTTTCCTTTCTTTTTTTCCCCCCAATATTTTCTTTCAACATTGCCTTTTCTAAGAAGTTTCCTGACCTCCTCTTTCACAGGAGGAATTTATTTCTCTGGCATGTGTTCCCTTGCTGTGCTTTAGTGTTACTTCTTTTGTAGCATTTACATTGGTGTCACATTTGTTTGTTCATGTGCCTCATCCCTCTCCTAGATGGTAGTCCCCTTGCAGATAGGAGTCAGGTTTTCATTTTTGTAAATTCCTATTTGCCTTTATATTAGAGGTTCTTAAAATTAAGTTTACAATGAGGAAATAAACATAAAGAGAATAAGTGGAAAATGGGATTTCTGGGAAAGGATGTCAGATGGCATCTCCAAGGGAACCAGAGTTTGAAATCTTCGCAGATGATTTCTAATTGTGTCAACTTGATGTATTACAATTCTCTCTGATAATCCATTTCACAGCTATAAAATGGGAGTAATAACAGAGACTTCTGAACATTGCTGTGCGAGTAAAATGGCATAAGGTACAAGACAATGCAGGGAGCCTATAATAGGTATTCAAAAAAATATTGCATCATTTCCTGATATCTGTGTCTTTGTAGAAACTTGCCTCTTTTGGTGAGATTTTTATTATTATCATTATAATAATAATAATTATTATTATTATTATTAATAATTTCTTTAAATCGTTGTTTTGCACCACTTCTCTTAGACAGACAATGTAAAAAATAGATTTTCTCTTGAAATCATCTTTAAGTTTGGGGGGAGAAGTTAGAGTTGTAAATAGGGGTATCTGCAAGTATAAAGACTGAAGTTCTACACCCGTCAAGGGTAAAATACTTCCAAGTGATTATGCCTTACCTTTCTTCTCCAGATGGCGATAATTGGGCATTTAATTTCTGCAGTGAGAATGATTCAGAACCTGATTACCAGTGAGTGAGGAGGGAGGAGGAAAAAGCAGTTGTGGGACTTACTCTTCTTCCTTGTTCCTTCTACGCTCACACACCTGCCACTCTATAATCACACTCATGTAAGAGGAAAGACATAACAAAACTGACATGGGACAGTCCCTGGGCTAGTGATGCTGTTTCTATTTAAAGCAAAGACACACACACAAGACGTGACTTGCTGATAACCAGTACCCGGGGTAGCTCTTTGTATATATGGGCTACAATTAGGCTGGACATAGTTAAGTGCAAAATTTCTCTCATTCTTTCAAATCATTTTAAACCCAAGTAGTGTTATCTGGAATACAAATTAACACATCCTATTTAATGAAAAGGAAATGTCAAGATCTCCTAAGCTCATCAGTGATTTATCTTTCTCAACTATCACTTTTCATCCACAATTAGTGAGAAAGCTTTTGATTGTTGTAGCTGTCGTGTTTTTCTTTTCATAAGCTGAAAAACATGTACTAAAACACTTCTTTGATGAACATATTGTCACCTACTATAATGTAATGGGACATCAGTTTTTTTCCAATGAACTGAGAAAGAATAAGGTCTTTTATAATACTACTCTTTGATGCTATAAAATTTATCAGACTTCCGATTCAGAGACTACAATTTTGAAGAGGATTCATTAACCATAGTGGAGTAATTATCTTTGGCAATCATCTCTCTCTGAGTCATGAAAAGCCAATCCGAAGGTGAATATTACTATACAATTAAGGGGAATGGAATATTCATGTTGTTTGGTGAAGAAAGATTTTTAAATGCAAAAAGCTCTATTGGAAAGACGGTGTGTAGTGAAATAAACACAGCCCATAATCATATAAGGGTTTCCAGAGCTCAGTCCTGTGTCTCCTGCTGAAATGACATTGACCTTTCAACATGAACAAGTGAGGGGTGTTCCAGAATAGACTGTGTGTAGATGGACACCAAGATTTCCTAGACTTAACCATACTGTGCTCCACTCAACTCCCCTCACTTTGAAAATACACTCATAAACTAAATCGGTGGGAGGCATATGAGTCCAAACATTTCTCTAGTGCCTGGTTCAAGTATTTTTCATCTTCTCTTTTTTTTGTGCATACTTATATACAGAATGTAAGTGTCAGGTCATGTGTGAACTGATTCTGAACCAGGAAAGTAGGTGTAACTTGAAAAATTCCTTTCAAAAAAAGGCTGAGAGTAAGTAGTTGAAACTAAAGAGGAAAACATACTAAAAGTTGATACTGTAAATTGATGAACTTGCCAAGTAGATTTAGCTTAATGATTAATAGCACAAAATACTGTTGATGGACATTAATAGCCTATTTTTCCAGTATTTTAGAATATATGTGTTAATTTCAGAAAATTTCATAGGGATGGTCTTCTTATAGCAACAGGACTAATTTAACCCTAACCCTAACTTGGGGCTATATAAAGGTATATATCTCAACAAACTCACAGGATGAATCTTGTGTTAATACCATCTTTGCTCTAGCCTCAGACTCTTTTATAAGCTCCAGACTCTGGTTCACATGTCTCCTAAATGTTCCAGAGTTCTTCAACCCAAAATGTTTATCACTGGATTTCTCATCTCTCTAAAACAAAATTTCGTATACTATTCTGTATAAATTGAAGATACTGCCCTCCCTAAAATCTCAGCTAAAAATCTCAGTCACCTTTTACTCCTGAACCTCTCTTTAACCCTTTACCCTCGTTTCGTTGCCAAGTTCAGTCAGCTTCATCTCTAAAACACCTCTGGGATAATTTTCTCTCTTCTATGCTCAGGACCATTGTGTCAGTTCCTGCTCTCTTCTCTTTTCATTTTGATTATTGGTATGACCTATTAACTGATGTCTTGGCCCTACTCTCACCTACTCTAAATCTTCTTCTAACTGCTACCAGAATAGTAGTGTATAACATAAATCTTTCTCTCCCCTTGCTTAAATTACCTACTTATTCCTCAATGAATTACAGTTCATATTTATTAAAACATATGTTATCTTCTAATATGACACCAAATATTTTCCTAAGTTGCTCTCATACATGTCTTTCTTCTCTTCTCCAGTCCAACTTTTTATCCTCTATGTCTTTGAAAAAGATTTCCCTCTACTAAAAATTCCCTTTCACATCCTTACGTATGTCTTTCTCCACCTGGCAAATGAATAGTTATTCTTCAAGACTCTGTTCGGATAAAGTGTCCCTTTTCTGTTACACATTTGCCTACAACCTCCACAGAGATTAATCACTTCCTGCTATGAGCTTCATCAGTACTTTTAGAAAATACTTATCTCATCACATAATACATAGCTTATCCCTAAACTTGTTGATTACCAGAATCAGTTGAGTAATTTGTAAACTAAAGAACCACACATGCCAGAACTGTACGATGAATTTCTGAATTATTTCTGGGAATGTGTTCCCAGAAGCTCCCAGTACTTGAGTGCAATGGATTTGTTTAGTCAGGTCTTTATTCCCAACGTCTAGGGTGGTACCTTGCACACAAAAGGACATTAATGAGTTTTGAGCAAATAAAAGATGATCCATTAATCCTTCAGTCCTCCACTCACATTTGCAAGTTCACTCCACCTTAGTCTTCAACCTAAATATGGACATAACTTGAGCCAGTACCTGCTGAAGCCTAGAGTAGATGAACAGCTGGAAATCCCTTGGTATTCCCCCCACAGAACTTTGTAGTGTCAAAGAGCTTCTGTTACAAGGGCTTTGGAGATGGATAGAGCCTGGCTTTACCGTTTCCTAGTTCTGTGATCTTGGAAGTGTTACCTAATCAGACTGAGCCCCAGTTTCTTCCCATGTAAAATGATTATAAGATACATTATCTTAGAGTATTGGGAGAATTAAAGGAAATGCTGAAAGTAAAGGACAGAACAGAATAAGCATATGTTAAATGGCGGCTCCTACTATTAGAAACCTTTGGTAATCTTCACTAACTACCTGAGTCAGTGTCTGATAATATTTCATAGATGAATGCTTCTTACTTTTAATACATAACTCTGAAATCTTTAACTATGAACAGAGAATGATGCTCACTGACTTGAAATAAAGTACTTACATGGCTCCTGCTCAATAATCCTTTAAAAGGAGAATATTCAGGGTAAAATAAGAACTCTCCATCCATGGCTTACAATCCTGCATCAGTTTAGAGAAGGTTTAAAATGAGAGCTGACTTAAAGAATATAAATTATTTGGAAGTTCCTCAGACAGTCATCCTTTATTTTATTTTTGAGGGGGGAGGTAATTAGGTTTATTTATTTATTTAATGGAGGAATTGGGAATTAAACCCAGGGCCTCGTGCATACTAAGCTTGCACTCTCCCACTGAGCTATACACTCCCCCAGACAGCCATCCTTTCTACAGGGCCATGGAACACTTTATGAGCACTCCAAGCAAAGCAAAGTCTAAATCAAGCTAATATCTGTTATAAAGATATCTGCCTAGCAGAATCAAGATGTAAGAGCATTTGTGTGGCCACGTGATGTTGTAGCATTCAGAGCTACTCATCAGTTTCTCTTCATCTTGATGCCTGTAAACAATGGAAATTCCAGGAAAGACACTATCCTTTAGAATATCCCATTGTTAAACATATTTCTGAAGGAGTTCTTAATTTATAAGTAATTATTTTAGTTTTATTTGGCTTAGGCAATTCATAATTTTGGCAACTGCACTTCAAGACAGCACTTCATGTGATATCTTTGTTTACACTTTGTATGTGTGTGTGTGTGAAATAAATCAGGCTCAAGAGTGTCTCTCCTGTCACATTCCATCATGTCACACTAATAAAATTTGACATGCTCTGGGATGTGGTGATGAATAACCATCTGTGGTGACAACTTGGAGAATGCTTACAAATTATGCTGTGCAGTGGTTTCAGAACCCTGTGTGTACTTCCAAGTTGTTGAAGGAACCCTTACAAAATAAAATTCTCCAGAAAAGACCAATTTAGGACTTCAGTACCAAAATCACTGAGGGAAATTCACATTAAGCTTATCAGTATCCATTATGTTACACAGGGTGGTAAAATGAAACACACCTAGTACTACAAAAAAGATATACTATATTTTATATGAATGAGGAGGCCAGAGATACAAGACACTGATCAGAAAAAATTAAGACATATATCACAGATTAAAATAAGTTAATCTGTATTTTTTTTCTTTTGGTTGGCTTTTGGATGAGTCTGTCTCCTGTAATAGTCATCATTTATAGAACTATTGACTTCTGAACTGAATGCCCTGTCCACATTAAGCGCATTAGAGCACTTAGTCTTTGCTGCCGTCCTATAGCATTATTCCCATTTGGTAGTTGAAGAAACTGAGGCTGAGAGAATGGAATTAACAGGCCCCAAAGTCACATAGTTAATAACAAGTGGCAGGAAGACTAGAATCTGAATATTTCAAGCTATTTGCAAATACTGCAGTTTCCAGGTTCTGCTACTCACTTGTCCTCTTCAGACAAAGTTGAACATCCTGCCAGGACACCACATCCATGTGGCATTCCAGTCACCTTTCCTGGAGCGCCTATCTCGTGGATTCCACCAGGAGGGGAAGGGCTGGTGACTAATGCCTGAGAGCTGAGGACTGGCTCCCACAGCTGTGCACAGGGACCTTTGTCGCCTGTGAAAGCATATTGGGCAATTGTGCTCTGATTAGTAGCACAGCATGACTTCTGAAATCAAGCAGTTTCTAAAATGCAGCAGGAATCATCTAGAGCAAGTCCTGTCGACACTCTTCTTGAACGTATACATGCTAAATTCAGTGCTAAGCTTTGAAAATGAAGCCCACAGAACATTCCCTAGGTGACATGAACTCAGCACTCTACAATTTTATATTAAAAACAATTCTCCTATTGACATAAACTGATACACGTGAAACAATGGCTAAGGCATTATAAAGCATTCATGATTTTATTAGTATTTGCCTTGAAAGTGGTGAAAACAGAATTGAAATTACTGAAAAAACAAAAGTTTTATTGCTTGCATTGAAAACTATTCTTTTCTGAATAGGAGACTTGTTTTGTTTTGTTTTGGTAAAGAATTTCTTGCCTTTTTATGGAGAATTAAAATATCTCCAAATTTGGGTAAAAGTGAACATTATTAATTCCAGTCTGAAGAGATATTAAATTAGGAAAGCATTCACTCATGTTAGTACTTTACTGACCTAGAAAATGTATTACAATAGTGGTCTATAAATGGTTAATTTCTATACCAATACAGGATAGTGAGTTTTATCTCACATTTATTGTATATAATATAATTTCTCATAAGTAATGTGTTCATGATGTTGTCCATAGCTATTGACAAGATAATGTGATGGTTAAGAAGAATATATGTAGGATTCAATCCATAATTAATTATTTTTGACACTCCAATAATATCATTTATTCTGGAGTCAGCTTACTGTCTCTGTCCTTTATCCTGTGGCATGTGGACAACATACCTATTGGGGGAAAAGAGAGAAGTTTTATTGACTATTGCACAAATTGGTCACTATTTTGAAACAAGAAATACAGATTTGTATCTTCCAAGTCTTCTTCCTTCTACCTTTTTCAAACATTTAATTCCCCAGTTAGTTCTGAAGCCCTATCAATTCATCATATGAGCATAAGCAGGACTTTAAATGTGGTATTGGAAGTGACAGTGAGGATACCATCTAACCTGCTGTTTTTCAAATGCATTTTAGCTATAGGACCAAAGACAACCCCCTAAATAGCTTTTGAGCCAAAAATAGAATCTAGGAAAAGACAGCGCAGCTGTTGATTCGATGTACTATATATAATGTAAGATATCAAATAAATTTTCCCTCCAGCTTGGAAAAAAAATGCTTAATTCTTTTCATTTACAAACACCTTTTATTTTTTCCAATGGTGAAATCACAGCTGCCAGCAGAGCCCACTGGCAAATTTAAGAACTTTCACACTTAAAGACTAAGATAGGAGCTCAGTATTCCTTAGCTTAAAAGCTTTGTTTAATTTAAGAAACTCTTTTTCTTTTTTCCTTTTTTCTTGGAGCAGTTTGAGGAGCAGGGCCTTAACGTAACAATTTGTTGTCTCTATGGCAGAGAAAATATTGAAGAGTCAGCCAATGCAGTCACGTTGTACTTTCTTGTGAAAGATAGAAAAAATGAGTTAACTCTAATGCTCCCATGTCATTTAGTGTTACCCTCCTTCCTTTGCCTATTTGTTTTAGTTCTGCCACTCTTGGGTTATGAGTAGTAAATCTAGTCAATAAAAAGCAGTTATAACTGAAAGTGTTATCTAGTCATAAGAAAAAAGGTGTATGTACAAGTCATTTATGAATATTAAATGTATTATCTGGAGTTTAAATAGCAGAGCAGTGGCTTGGATCTATAAGTTTTTCATAAATCTTTTCCACATAGACCTTCAAGTGAAAAAAAAAAGTAATTATCCTACATGCAGACATTGTCTTTTTAATCACTTAGAATTCTATTCTTCTTCCATTTCTTCCTTTATTCTTTCATTTCCTTTGTCTGCCTTCTTCCCTTCTTCTCATCTTTCCTTCCTTATTTCTCCCTTCCTCCCTTCCTGAGGTAAGCTTCCAGGGAGAGAAGACTTCAGGAGCTTAGGAGGTGCTCTCTGTGTGGTGTGTGGCAAAGGACCACGACATAGCTTTTGTTCTTGACGTTGATGCTCCCTGTAACTCTCTCCATCATGCCTTTAAACAATACGGAAAAAGTTTTTATGTGTTTATTCAATTCCAGACTTAGCTTTATCTTTACTATTTGGATGACAAACTTTCTAAAATTTCTAACAGGCTTCTCTCTTTTCTTAAAGACTATAATAATACAATTTTGATGGTTTAGATGCATATCAAACCCTCTTTTTACTCTACTAGACATTAATACTAATGTCTGTCACCTTTAGGTATTCAGGACCATTTGTTTCTATGCTAAATAAGGAGAAGAATCATTTAATAGTGATAATTTAAAAACAGTTTTCTATCTGACTGGCTCTATACCTCATATTTTACATATGTCATTTAATTCTCACAGCAGCCATATATAATGTGTTTCTACCTTTTTAACTTACATTTTAATTTTTTTATTGAAGTATAAACTGAGGTAGTCAGTTACATTGTGTCAGTTTCTGGTGTACAGCATAATGTTTCAGTCATACATATACATATATATTCATTTTCATATTCTTTTTCAGTATAGGTTACTATAAGATATTGAATATAGTTCCCTGTGCTTTCCAGAAGAAATTTTTTAAATCTGTTTTATATATAGTAGCTAATATTTGCAAATCTTGAATGCCCAATTTATGTTTTCCCAATCCCTTTCCCCCTGATAACCATAAGTTTGTTTACTATGACTGTGAATATGTTTCTGTTTTGTAGATAAGTTCATTAGTGTCTTCTTTATTTTTTTTTAAATTTTAGATTCCCACTATGAGTGATATCACATGGTATTTTTCTTTCTCTTCCTGGATTCACTTAGAATGACAGTCTCCAGATACATCTATGTTGCTGCAAATGGCATTATTTTAATTCTTTTTAATGGCAGAGTAGTATTCCACTGTATAAATATACCACCGCTTCTTTATCCAGTCCTCTGTCGATGGACATTTAGATGGTTTCCATGTCTTGGCTATTGTATATAGAGCTACTATCTACCTTATTTTTAAATATGAGGAAATAGTGATTCATTAAGATCAAATAATTTACCCAATATTGTATGGCTAGTGGGTATAATTGTCAGGATTCAAATCCAGGTCTACCAGACTCACAGCTTGTGTTCTCAGCTGATTATTTTGCCTTATACTACAACTAGGAAGCTACAAAAGGAATTAGTTTGATTTTTTAATAGTCTTCTGCCTTTCCTCCAGTATGGAATTATATGTATAATTGGGGCCCTCCATCCACCATGGAGCTATCTCTGAATTTTAGATATTAAGCTAATGAGACATGGACTCTACATAGTGAAGTATCTGGGTCTATACAAGGTATGGAGGATATACAGAGTGGGTTAAATTTAGTTGATGAATATAATGATAAAATTGTATTTCACAAAGACAAAAACATAAAAAACTGCAAAGCAGAATGAAGGAAATAATGAAAAGATATGAGAGAGCTTTTTTGGCACATTTGTCCAATGATGGAGATTTTAATAATCTTTTTGAAAGTCGGAAACCTCTGTGACTTGCAGCTCAGGAGTAACCAAGACAGGAATTTTAGCATGGAACTTGCAGGAAGATACTGTTTTCAGATTTATTAAAGAAGCCAAAGAAAGGGTAATCTGATAATATCTAAAGATCCCCAAAAATCATCTGGAATCACCTGTAGAGACGTGTTTAGATGCCTGTCTTATGTGTTAGCCTATATCTAGCTGAAATTAATACAAAGACTGTAAGTATAATTAATTTTTTCCATATGCAGTCTGTAAAGACATTTTGCCCTCCCAACAGGAGATTCTGTTTAGAGCATGTAATTATGAAGTACCATGCCTAGCTTGGATTCTAGAAACCCAGATTTTAAAAGAAACGTCAACTTGGTTCACCTTCTCTGGGGAGCTATGAAGTTAAATAACCCCATATACAGTGATGTTGTTAGATGCTTTTAGAGGAGAAATAAAAGAGTCCCTAAACAGGATCATTGAAAGTCAGCGTGGACCCGCTGCATATCATCCTATGTGTTTGTTATCAGAATGTGTTTTAGGTAATTTTATAAAACATTTGACTTTATTCTTTGAAAATTACATTGCATTTGTTTATAAAATGACTTTTATATTACAAGTGACTATTTTTTGTTAAAGAAATGATTTCAGAATGCCATCAACGTTTGTATAATTCTTAAAAAGTGATTCTAGACTGTACTTCTTCCATCCGGTCCCCACAAACGCAATGCTTTCAGGTTATACTGCTTAGGATGTCATTATTGTATTGAATATTTATTTTTGTACATTGAGATTCCAACATGAAATGGATTTCTGAGCATCAAGAAAGCATGGGACTTAATCACCACGGTGTATTTTAAACAAAGCAATTCATGCCCGACAAAGGAAGTTAGAACATATTCCAAATATATTTGCTTCTACTATGCTGTTAAAAAGATTGTGAACAGTTGGAATAAGAGTTGCCAGAATGAAGGAATGACTTTTATGATGAGAATAAAAGAAAAGTCCTGCTATAAAAATGCTTTAGAGTTCATTGAACTCTGCCTATTCCGGCTCAGGTAGAGTGGCAAATTATGACGTTCATTATTAAACTGGGCTTGAATCTGCAACACAAAAATGAGGGGCTCCAGTGGCGTCCATTAAATTATACAACTTGTCATAAACTCTCTTATTATTCTGTGTAGCCTCATCTTTTATTATGTCTTAAATACAAACTAAAGAAACCACCAAAAAAGACCTGTTGTAGCAAGTAGAGTAAGATACAATAGTCATTAAAGCACAGATACAAAGATTTAATAATAACACATTGTATATATTCAAACAAAATCACTTCATTGTATTTAACTTTGAGTACCAATAATCTATTTTTTAAAGTGGTATTCAACAAATTGGTTAGGGAAATTAACCATCTTATTAACAGAGATAGCCTTATCCACTGAGAAAATAACTCACATAACTCGCTCTCAAGATAGGTATTTTTTTCTCTTTATTTCTCCCTCTTGTAGTTTTCATAGTATTTAAATACTGATTATCATAAGCTTTTTCAGTAGTAAATCCTGTTAAGAAAACACAAACCAATGGCATGAGAATAAGTATTTGTTCACAGACCTTCTGAAGCTAAATGAAATCCCTATAATGGTTATTTTTAGATATGTGGGCAAACTGTGCTACCACATCGTTTCAGCATATCTCAGAGCTAAATTAAGGGCAAGAAAAAGTTAATAAAAAATTGAGTTGTAGTTGTGCTAATACCTCTTAATTTTTAAATTCATTTCAAAGGGAATTTGCTATTCTTTGCTTTATACTTCAGAAGTTCTAATGGGCAGTTGAAACCTTCTTAGCTAATGCTGTTGGGACTTGTGGCTGGTGGTTGGTTAATCAAAAATGATCCATTAAAGCCAGAGCTAATGAGACATAATACACACAGAGTTGACAAATTTTAATTTGGAGTATCCGTTCATCTTTTGTAGTAGAGCTAAGTACTTTCCTTTGAGCATGAGTCTGCTCTTTGGAGTTGCAGCATTTTCTCTTTTTGCATAAAACATACCCTAATTCATCATGCACAATTTCTCTGGGTTAGTCAAAGCAGAAGGAGAACTTCATTGATACCTGTGAAGCAATATGAATGCCAAATCTTTCTAGCTTTGTGCTATTGCTCCCAATATCTTAATATTATTTTTCTCACAGGTAATTCAATTACATGCATTCTTGATTCTTTCCAAAGCATTGAACCTGTTTTTCATAGAAACAGCTCTTTCATTTCAAACTTATATTTATTTTATCAGTATATAAAATATTTAATTACGGATATAAATTTTAGTTTCAAGAATAAGTACCCTAAATGGGTTGGGAAAGAAATATGAATAATTCATGAAAGCATGCAGCTTGGGTGTTGGAAAGTCAAATGCTTCAATTCCAAAGTGTAGTATTCTAGGACAAGCCTTCACCAAGTCCTAGAATTCAGACAGTGTGGTTTAGAGAGAACAAGAAGCTGCTGGTAAGCCTTCAAGTTAGTTCTTTAGAGATCAGTTCAGAGTCCTTTAACTGAAAAAATTCAAAGGCCTCTGGATAAAATGAAAAGCCAACTTTTAGTGCACTTCAAATCTACTTCAAAAGTCTGTCTATACACTTAGAACCCAGACCAAATAGATCTGTGAAATAGTTATGTGGACGGCATTGCATTTACTGACTTTAAAATAAAATCACAAAACATCTGATTTTCTTTGGGAAGTTTTGTGTGAAAAACACATATCCAGTTGAATTAGCTCTGACCAGAATTGCAGAATCTACTCTTGATATCAAAATGGGGAAACATGGATATTTTATCTTTTTGAGATTTTTGTGTATCTTAAGTTTGATGTCATGGCCCAGAATGATTTGCCTAGTTAATGAATGTGTCCATGAGTATTTTTTAGCAGTGGCCATGTGGATGCAGAAACTATAACTACACCAATATCTTTGTCCTTGTTCTTTACAGTAGTGAACAAAAATGACAGATGACTTCACCTCTAGGCCTCTCTGAGCATGGGTTGATCATTTTTATTAAGCCTATGAATTGAGAAAGAATGGAGGCCTATTTCTTGCAGTTTATACCTAGGTGAGCTGGGGATGGAGAGGTTGGGGAACTGGAGGAAGGAAGTGGTGAATGGCCTATCTCCTTTAGTAAAAAGACTCTTGAATCCCTTACAGAATCAAGCTTTGTAACTCAAGCTCTTAATGAGGCTAGAGTTATTTACTGAGATCCTCACTGTGGGCATAGGTTTCTAAAGTAAAAATTACACGAGCCCCATTGTATTGTTTAAAGCAAATCAGGATTCTCTTTTCTGCCTTTAGTACTTTCTCCCCTGTGGGTCCCACGTCCAGTAGCCGAGTCAGCTCTGTTTTGTCTTTCCATCTCTACATGGGTTTTCTCTGCTTCAAAAACCCTTTCTTCATCAACAGCCCAGCAATTTTTAATTCTTCTTTTAGCAATCAGCCCAAAGGCCTTTATTTACTTAGGAAAATCTGGCAGGATCAAATACTGGGCTTATTCATAATAAGATTAACACTATGGAACAAAATATACCAGGAAGTATATTTATGTGATTGATCAGTAAGGTCAGTCTGATTCTAGCCTAAACTGAACTCTGATTTTTGGTTGATTTATAAGATGTGCTTATGCTGTTTGTTTCTATCTTAAAAAGTAGTCAAAATAACAATAATAATGGATTATTGAGGGTTTAGAGAGTACAAGGCACTTAAGATGTTTATATTCATTATCGTATTTATTCCTTATAAAAACTCTATGTGGTAGGCACCATTAACAGTACCATATTGTTATGGATGGGGAAATCAGGGCTATGAGAATTAATTTGCCAGTTATGGTAAAGATGGAATTTGAACCTAGGTCACCTGATTTCAAAGTCTGAGATCTTAATTCTAAAATAGACTACTCTCTCTAATAAATAATTGAGTCATATCAGACTTGAAGGAACTCTGAGATGCCAGAGAGTAGAGTTTTGAAATCATCATCAGATCTTTTTGAAAGATAAATACTGATCCTTTCAGAATAGGACTTGTGTAATTGACCTACATTATATAATGGTTGTCAAAAGGCTTCACAGTCTTGTCAAACCCTGTGCTGAAGGGGCACTTTGAGTTCTTGGCCCCATATTTGCAATAAAGCTAGTGAAGAAAGGAAGCGTGATAGGTTAGGGACTTGTAACCAAGACACTCATAGAACAAATGACAAGACACAAGATAACTAGAATATCTGAATGAAGATTTAGAAGATGTATTTGATTTGGAAAGTATAATTTTGTGATAAACTTTGAGAGAGTAGATTCAGCAGGAGATGGAGGAGGGCACTGGTTTGCAATAAGGGTCGATGGGAAGTGAGAAGTGACAGCAGTTAGTATAGTCTGTCTTCAAAATGTTTAGCTAGATATCCTAGTCAAACTCTTCAATTAAGCAAAAATCATGTCCAGCGTGCTTGTGCCCACATCAGTCAGTTGTCTATAAATAGGAAGTCTTTTAGCATACTCCTTGTTGCTTTACTTCCCTCCAGTGTATTTTTTTTTTGCCTTGTCAGCTATTTTAATAACTGTAGAGCTACTTTTTTTTTTTTACCTAAATAGTATAAACTTGAGATTTCCTACCAGGTATGTTTTATAGCAATGTAGCAGATTTAATGTGGTTAATTTACATTTGTAAAACTTGGTATTTGAAATATAGGTATTTATAAATAACCAGAATTTATTGTGGTTAAGCAAAACTCAGGGAATTGTATCTCACTCGTAATTTAAACTTGAAAGCAGGCATCTACCCACTGGGCACTCCACCCCATTTTGAAGTAATAAAACATGAGCTTTGGAATTGGCCTTTGACTAGAATAAAAGTTTAAGCAAATATTTTGATGCACCAGTAGTATATTTCATCCTCATCTGCCATTGAAATGTATAAACTTTGAAAAGTAGAGCTAATTCTGTCACAGTATTTGGTGAGAATGCTTGAAACAGAAGGTAATGAGTGATTCCAGTGGTGCTATACAGACCCAGGGCTTTTGAAAACAACAATTCAAGACATGATTATAATTTGAAGCTGCTGCATGAGCCCTCCTGGGGCATCAATTAATCCCTTGAACTCTTCCTCTTCTACATTACTTAACAAAGGACCTGAAATTAATGGTATTACTTCTTTGACTCAAAAAATTAATCCCTGACTATATGATACATGTGTCTGCCTCTCTTTGTGAACTGTGATTCAGAGTTAAGAGAATTTTACATTATATCCCACCCTCACCCGACCAGCAGTAATCTCCTCTTTTCCCTGTATTTATTAATTGTTATAGAGGTAACTATGTTCTTCATATTTATCCAAATTTTAATATTTGAATAATTTGACATAAGATATTATAGATTACCAAATATTAGGTAAATATGAAAATGGTTACATTAAATTTATACATAAAATTTTTAGTATACCTAAACACTTATGTACACTATGAATCAGCAATTCCAATTCAGAAGATATGTTAAAATATTTATAACAGTTCTATTCAATGAGTCCCAAACTGAATTCAACTCAAATGTGTTTCCAAAATGGACTGGATAAATAAATGAAAATACAGTCCTATAATGGGATAGATACCACATAGCAAAGAAAACAAACAAGACATCATTACAGGTAATTATATGAATTGATCTAATAACTCTAATTTTGAGCAAAAGAAGCAAGACACAAAAGCACATTTGTTGATGAGTCTAATTATCCATCTACCTACCTATATTACCTACCTTTCCATCTGTTATGGATTGCATGTTTATGTTTTCCCAAAGTTTATATCTTAACATCCCATCCCAAATGTGATGTTATTTGGAGGAGGGCCTTTGGGAGGTACTTAGGTCATGTGAATGCAGCCCTCATAAATGAGATTAGTGCCCTTATGAAAGAGACCTCGGAGAGCTTCCTTTCTCCTCTCCCCATGTGAGGATAAAGCAAGAACTGTTCATCAGACTGTTATGAATATTTTTTAATACATCTTCTAAAGTGGAATTACCCCTTATGAACCAGGAAGTAGGCTCCCATCAGACACTGAATCTGCTAGTGCCTTGATATTGGACTTTGCAGCCTTTAGAACTGTGAGAAATGAATGTTTAAGCCCTGCACTTTATGGTATTTTTGTCATAGCATTCCGAATGGACTAAGACATGATCTAACATAGGCAAAACTAACTGTAATATTGTTAAAAGACAGGGTAATGATTATCTCTGGGGGCAGGGGGTTGTACTTTGAGAAGATTTGATGATATTATGCAGCACCAGTGACATTCTATTTCTTGGTCTGGGTGCTGGCGAAAAGAATGTGTTCCCTTTATAAAAACTCATTCAGCTTATGATTTGTTCCCTTGCTGTACATAAGTTACGTTTTAATAAAAGTTGCACTTTAAAAAATGAAGTTGCTAAGGGCAACTTCCTAAGAGACATTTATGTGCCAGTTTATTCTCTATTAGCAAACAAATCAATAGAATCTAGTCTTAATATTTGAGCCTATAAGCTTTCTGAATTCAGGATTAATTGAAATGGAAACTGTAAGAAATTAACTTTGAACAGATGACATTTAATTCCAACAAGATCAAATAGGAAATTGCCCTTTCTTAAAGATGCTATTACAGTGGTGTGCTACCTAATTACAGATACTAAATCACTTGCTTTTATTCATTCTCTTTTTAAGAAGCATGGTATTGTGGGTAGCATTCATGAATCAAAAATTTAAATAACATGTGAAAAGACACCTATAGGTATTGTTAAAGCACATTCTCCAAAGTAAGATCAAGCTCATTTGAGTTTAACCTTATCAGCAGTCCAAATTCAGCAAGTACCACACACTGTGGTGTTCATGAGAATTTTATGTGGCAGTAGAAGAATTTAGTGCAATAGATGTCAAGACATAGTGAAAGAGGACTATTGTAGTTGTAGGGAATGTCCACAATAAATATGTACTAGGTAAAAATCCAAAGAATAATTTCTTCTTATTGTTGACCAACACTCCCGGGGAAATATGCTTTATAATTAGTTATTAGAAACACAATTTTGAAATAGCATAAAGAGAGAATATTGAGTTCAATTTTTCTTGATTACTGTGTAAAAGATAAGCTCGCCCCCCCTCCAGAGAACTAAAAGACACAGCTTAACTACCTCTCTTCCTCTGATTCCATAATGGTGGCTAGTAGAGAGAATATGCAGTGATTATGGAAATACAAATATTCTGTGTTTTCAAGAAATAGACACAAAAGACAAGGTATATGTGCAGAGAAGAAACTGATGCAGATTATATAAAATGAATAGAGGGCAGTGGGAGCTCATGGAAATAGATTACCTTTAGCCAGCATGACAAAGAAGGCTTCATGGAATAGATGTAGTGAATGAGTTGAGTTGGCTGAAGTATAAACATGAAGAAGTATGAGAATGGCATTCCAGGAAGAAGAGTTAGAGCAAAGGTTCATAGGATGAAAGGTTTCAGAGGATGAAAATAATGGGCATTGATAATAATGGTGAGTCATTTACTGTGACAAGAACATACATACAGATGCACCATGAGAACTAAGACTAGAACTGTATTTTAAGGACTCTCCATATTGTTCTATAGAGAGTCCTTAAAAACCTAGAAACAGAGTTACAGTATGACCCAACAGTCCCACTTCTGAGCACATGTCTGGAGAAAATTCCTAAATCAAAAAGATACATGCCCCCCAAAATTTATAAGAGCACTATTTACAATAGCCAAGACATGGAAGCAATCTAAATATCCATTGACAGATAACTGGATAAATAATGTTTGGTGTTTATAATTCATACTACCCAGCCATAAAAAAGAATGAAATAATGCCATTTGCAGCAATATGAATGGACCTAGAGATGATCATACTAAGTGAAGTAAGTCAACAGAGAAAGACAAATACCATATGATATCACTTATATTTGGAATCTAAAAACACACACACACACACAAATGAACTTATTTAAACAACAGAAACAGATTCAGACATAAAAAACAAACTTCTTATGGTTACCAAAGGGGAAAGTGGGGGAGGGATACACTGGGAGTTTGAGATTAGCAGATACAAACTACTATAGACAGAATAGATAAACAAGTTCCTACTGTTTAGCACAGGGAAATATATTCAACAACTTGTAATAACTTATCATGAGAAAGAATGTGAAAAAGAATATAGGTATATACATATAACTGACTCACTATGCTGTGCACCAGAAACTCACACACCATTCTAAATCAGTATACTTCAATTACAAAAAAAAAAAAAAAAAAAAAGACTGAAACTGTATTGGAGTCAGATCATGAAAGAATTAAGCATTTGTATCTTGTTCATTAGGCAAGTGGCCCAATAGCCTTATTTATTGGGCAACCATATGTAAGATACATTGCAGCATGCAAAGAACCACTCATTTATGCAGAAGACTCTGGGTAAAGACTGGCAGAAAAACAGTCTACAAAGCTTGTTTCCTTTTAAAAAATATTTCTATTTTTCATTAAGGAAGGAATGATACAGCACATTTACTTCCTGCTTAATATATATTTTTGATTCCTTTATCTCTAAATCCTGCATTCCTAAGTACATATGCAAGCTCAGGTAGAGCAAATCTCAGATGTGAATAAAAAATGGAATGCTTTTCATTTTTAAATAATGCCTTCCTTAGTGTCAAAATGGCCATGACAAGATTAACCAGAGTCATAGCGCCCATTTTATGAAGAAAAATAAGAAGCCAGTGGCAGTCATTTATTTATACCACCATCTGCACATTTGTATCTAAATCCTTCTGGCATTTAAATATGCAGCTTCCAAATTCAGGATCTTGTTGGGAAGCCTGAGTCATTCAGGAGCCAGCAGGAATGACAGGCTCCAACACATCTTTTTGTGGGCCCTTCATTTCAATCTTTTGTACAGTTAGCCTTTTTATGAAGTGCTGTCACTGTGGAATCCAGCAAATTCCAGTTAACAGGCATGTGGCTTCTTGGCTCTCCGTCATGCAAAGTCTGCTCTGGTCAAAGATTAGACGTGTGGAAGGTGGTTCGGAAAAAGATCAGAATAGGGTGACAGAGTCACTGAGTTTGTGAGGTGAAGGACATTAAAGGTGGCCTCGCTGAGAATTCACATTGCGCAGAGATGCTGTAGAGCCTGTGGGTTGCAGGACTCCAGCCTACACACACAGACCCACGGGCACACAACGTGCCCACAACACTTCAATCAAAGCAGCACCCTTGTGGTCTGTTGTAAATATAGTACTGAATTGTCCTCTGATAAGTAAGTGGCAACTGCAGGCCATGTATAGTGGCTTATGGAATCCAGTTTATGGATTGATTTCAGGGATGCTGTAAACAGCCTGGAAAAAGATAAATGGTTTGTCTTTTATCTTGTCTTCCCCCAGCCTTCTGTTACAGAAGAATAAATGGTCAAAAATATAGTAGAGTCTTTACAAGGTATTTAACATAGGGTACCGTTAACTTTAAATGTCATTTCTTTCTCTTGTGTAATTCTTTTTCAGTCCTGTGTTCATTATATTTCATGATTTCATTATTTATAAATAATGCTTCTTTGGTGATTTTTTTTTCTTGGTATCTGAAAAATACTAACTCCTTTCCTTTGCTACAGACATGGATTTTATCGAGTTCTATTACTGCTATGACTTTGTGTTATATCCTTCCCTACATAAGCTACTCTACCCAACTGGTACCATGTTTAGAGGCAAAGACTCAAGTCACTCTAGAGACCCATATTTGAGACAACCTACAACTTATGTATTAACCTAGATGCCTATTTAATTATCAATATTATAATTAACATATTTTCCAAACCTAAAATTCATTGTCCTAAGGTCAGCCAAACAGGATCTTTGATATTAGGACTATTCCAGAAAATCTAGGAAAATTTTTGAGTTTTGATTTTGATTAGAGTTAGTACTTTAAAAGCCTACTGCATTAAGAATATGGAAGGCATGTGAAACAATTCTGTCATTATATTAAAATTTACTGTGCCTACCTATTATGTTAGTGTTAGTGATATATTAAACTATTTGAAATTTGTACTCATACAATGAAAAGTTAGCCATTGAAGAGAAAAGGTGAAAATTTCACAATCAATAAATATATGCATATATTGGCAGTTTGAATAGTGATAATATAATTTAATAAATAAAAAATTGTTTAAAATACCATTTGTACATATACAAGGAAGGTGGAAGTATTTATAAAACAAATTACCACTGCCACAAATGGAAATATCTTAAAAATATTACTATACACAGTATATTGCTAATTCCCATTTTAAAAAATTTGATGAACTTTTTAAAAGCAAGTTTACTTTGTGTCACCTAAATGTCAGTCTTTGAGTGAATAAGAAGTTATCTCATTATAAATAACAACATTTCAATTTTTGTGTAGAAAAAGTCTTTGCTTGTTTGATATAGTAAGAGTTGTAGGATGCTGTTTGGTAAGAATCACCCCAAAATTACAGCAGAAAGAAAAGTGAAAACAAAAAGAAAATTATTCCAGTCATGTAGCCAAATGCATAAAACCACACACCTAAATATAAACACCTTCAGAATTCATTTTTCCTCCTATTTGTATTCCTTTTAAAGATTATGTTCCCCACCCCAACTCTTCTTTAATACAGAGAAGGGAAGCAACTTTGTCCATGCCTGAGGCATAGTTCTTGGTAAGCCCCATGCCAACCAACCATGTGATTTTGAAGTAACCCCCCCCCAACCATAGTAATATTTTCTTGATTAAAAATGATGTTTAGAAAAGGGAAACAATACATCTGTTCACCTACATGAGCCGTGAGTAATATGGTTTAGTAGTAGTGTTGCATTTATACATACATCTTTTGGCAACTGAGAAAATCACTTTTCTTCTGCTCACTTAGAAAATGATAAGCCCTTCGCAGTATCATCTCCAAGGAAACAATCATTCCGAGGACCTTGATGGACAAATCAACTTCTCGAGGCTTTGCCTTGCTAATCTAAATCTTTCTGTCAAGATCTGATAGATTCTGTCAACCTTGATGACTGTCTTAGAATGTAATTCCAAAGTTACTCTCAACATTTTATGTGCAAAAGCACAAATATCAGAGTCCTTTGATTTTTTGGAGATTGGCTTAATCCTTAAGGCTACACTTGGCATGTTGCTCTGTGGGGCTCCACATTGGGAATGCAAGGGCATGTCTCCTCTAATCACTGCATTCACCACCGTCAGCAGGGAATTAACCTTAGCTCTTAGTGATTGGGATTGATCCACTCAATTTTCATTCTTTTTCTTTTGTTTTCTGACACAGAAACTAATTTAACTGAAAGAATATCTTCTCCCTTACAAATTTTAATCCATTATATTTTCTTGTTAGTGAATTGCAAATATGACAGCAGTGAAAACATTGCATTAATTTCTTTTAGTCCTTCATCTTGACTGCTTAGAAACTAAGGGAACTCCAAACAAACAAACTGAAAACAAAAGAAAACAAAGTGGAAAAAAAAATAAAAACAACAAGCCAAGTAAGTGGGTGTCACACATTTAGACTATAATTGTATAATCAGATGTCCTTCATTTTGGTGCAGATTATTCAAGTCAAGATATTGAAAGATGTTGATACGCTATTACATCCTAGGAATGTGTGCCTTGGGCTTTGTCTAGAGTGGCAAAAGATTAGAGAAGCAAGTGAGTATTCATTTGTTCTGTGGATTCTGATGGTTTCCTGTGGAAACCAGGGAGCCTGAAAAATTCATCTTCCTCTCCTCAAAACTCTTTCCTCACTTTTATATTTTATTGCTGGAAAGATTCAGTATGGAAATTCCTTAAAAAACTAAAAATAGACTTACCATATAATCCATCAATCCCACTCCTGGGCATATATCCAGAGGAAACTCTAATTCAAAAAGATACATACACCCCAATGTTCATAGCATCAATATTTACAATAGGCAAGGCATGGAAGCAACCTAAATGTCCATCAACAGATGATTGGATAAAGAAAATGCAATGTATGTATATACAATGGAATACTACTCAGTCATAAAAAAAGCCATTTGCAGCAACATGGATGGACCTGGAGAAGGTCATATTAAGTGAAGTAAGCCAGAAAGAGAAAGAAAAATAACATATGATATCACTTATATGTGGAATCTTTAAAAATGACACAAATGAACTTATTTACAAAACAGATTCACAAGCATAGAAAACAAACTTATGGTTACCAGGAGGGAAGGGTGGTGAGGAGGGATAAATTGGGAATTCAGGATTTGCAGATACTAACTACTGTATATAAAATAGATACACAGCAAGGTCCTTATTGTATAGCACAGGGAACTATTTTCAATACCTTGTAATAGCCTATAATTTAAAAAAATATGAAAAAGAATATATGTATGTGTGTGTGTAACTGAATCACTATGTTGTACACCAGAAATTAATATAACAACATCAACAAAGATTCTTATTAACTAATTCTTTTCTCCTCAAACATACACTTCAGTATTTAAGAAGACTGCCCCACAAATACAAACATTAATGGCACAGGCTTAGAGTTCAAAAGAATCTTACCACTTAACTAAACCCCTCTATTAAAGATGGGGAAACTGTACATGAAGGGAGTTGCATACTTTGTACCGATAGTAAAGCTAGGTCTAGGTCTACCTCAAAATAGGACTCACATCATTTATTGCCTTCTCTTCAAATGAATGACTTTTTAAAATTACATGACCAATTTAGTTAAGATAAATGTTTGCTAAGCACAGAATTTTAAAAAAATCGAACTACATATAACCAAGTTTTCAAGAGTAACATAAATTAAAATTTACGTACAATATGTAAAATGTTCCTTTTAAATACCAAATAATCACATGTATTTCACAGAAGTAAGTTTGGGTAATTTTAATATAAATATTTATCAGTGTTTTAGTCTTCAGTAGTTATTATGAATGTACAAAATATGCAAGTGAGCAGTTAATTTCAATACATAATTCATTGTTGATTAGCCATGATATTCAATAACCACCGTGAAGTAGACATAAAGTACAAGAAATTATCTTTTATGACACAAAAGTGTCACCTGAATGCTGTCAGTGCATCATAAACACTGACAGAGTGCAGAAAATAGCCCACCTAATTATTGAATTTGCTTTCAACTAAATGCTGAATAGCTTACCAGCTTCTACGGCTGTGCCTACAGAGTATGAATTAACTATTTGATCATCTGAACCACTTGTTATCATTTCAGTAATATTTTAATCTCTGCAATGAGTTATGAAATCTATTTTAAAAGATATTTAAATGACATTCGGTAGTATTCTTATCCTCAACTTAAGCATTTCTCACCACCTTCAAAGATAAAGGTAAAATATACCACCAGGCCAAACAGAATACATGAAAAGAGAGAAAAACACTTGCCTGAGGACATGATGTAAGGAGTAGGGTAAAAACGCTGTAGCCAAGTTGTGGGGGGAAATCCAAACTGGATGTTTTAAAAATGCACCTGCCAAGCATATTTTTCATAGCAAGTTGTACCTTACTCATGAAAAGGTAAACGGGTGAATGAAATTTTATCTGGCAACAAAATGATCCTTGACATTTATGTAAAATTATGAAATCAACCTTCCTTTTTTTAGAATGAGATAAAGAAGAAATAACTATATACTGGTAGAAAATATTGATGCTATTCTATTTGGGGTAGTATCTACCTAGATGTTTTCCCAGTGAGAGAATAAAGAATTCTTATTAGGAGAATGGAAAATAAATTAGAAAGGCTAATCATTAATATTTTAACATTATACATTTTTAAAGTGTACAGTTTAATGAGTCACAACACACATAAATGCCCATGAAGTCATCACTACGCTCAAGATAGTTTCACACATATGTCATCACCAAGTGTCTTCTAGTATCCCTTTATAGTTCCTTCCTTCTACCTGTTCCACCCCTCCCCCCATCCAGAGTACCACTGGGAAAAACCCAAGTGCCCATTAAGAGGGGGATAGATAAACAGTTGTATATATCCATATCATAGAATGTCATCCTACAATAAAAATGAACAAGTAATACATACAATGTGGATTAAACTCAAAATAATTATGCTGAGAGAAAAGTCAGACAAAAAAGAATACATCTTTATGAAATCTTAAGAAATGCAAGCCATTGTCTTCTATGTTCTGTGGACAAAAAATTAAACATTAATATTTAATTTTTTTTTTTGTTAAGGGATGTATGTTGTTTAATTAACAATTCAGCTTCATATCCTTCAGTACCTAGGGCCCAAACAAAACAGCACAGAACAAAACAGAAAGTCCTCAGTGCCTGACTGTAGCAAGTTTAGGAATTCCTTTAGAGCTAATACAGGTTCCCAGAAAAGTCTGACAGGAAGAAGATAAAAAGCAAATGCAAAATAGGTAAAAGTTTTAGTCAAGACACCAGCTCTCCATTTGTTGATGGCTTCTTTTTGCAAATTCGTCTTCTATCAAAGAACATACCTGCATAAAAAGCTCTTCCATGTTTTTCCCTTTTTTCTTCCATTGGCTATCAGATGAGTGTTCACATCTTACCTCCTTTTTGTAACTTCTACACTAATATAAAAAGGGGAGAAATGTTTTTGAAATTTCACTTATGAAGAAACAGGAATCTTTGCTATTAATTTAATGTATTTGTCCCTTGGTTATTCATTGGAATTCATATTTAGCTCATAAGAACACACTTAGGTTCTTGATTTTTTCCCCTTACTGTAACAGTTTATGCATAGGTTGGTGATCTTAAATCTAATTTAGTTAAATGGAGATGCAAGAAAGTGGAAAATTTCTTGTATTTTAGTTTTGAATATTGAAAAGACATGACCTCATTTTTATCTGAATAAATCGTTCTTCAGTTGATTAGCAGAATGAATGCTTAGATGTGACTAAAACATCTTTTAAAGTAATGACATCTTATTGGTGTGTTTTGACATACAGATCTGGTCATTAAAGATTGATGAACAGAACCCTGACCTCAGACTATCCAAGTTTTCATGAAAATATTAGCTTAATAGACAACAGAAGAATTGACAAACAGAATCTAATTAAATCTTTATAAACTTATGTTTGATTATAATACTAGCTTGATCAATTAATGAGCTGATTTAAGGCACATAGTTAAATGAGAACTTTTTTGGAAATGCTGCCATGCAAACACATATACACACAGAGGTCATTTTTAAAATGTTTACTTGCTAAACAGACAAAATAATTGGCATGCGTCTGGACAGCCTTGTTAGTTAGAGCCTGTAAAAATTTATTCTTGCCATTTTTGTAATAAATAATAAAGTACTTACTGTTTAAATCATTTTATGGTCACCCTGAGAGAGTACTTATTTCTATAAAATAATCATAGCATTTTAAAAAATACTTTTTTCTTTTAATGAAAGAAGTATAGAATCAATTAGATCATAATGCAATTAGTGAAAAATATTGTAAGTTAGTATTTGTTCTATACTAAATAAAAAAAAAACCCTTGAGACCTTGAGATTATTTCTCATGATGCTTAAGAAATATTGTCACAAAAATGTAATGAAAGTTAATACATACCCTTGCAGAATGAGTATGTATTATTTATTGTTAACCTTCAAGGTAGATTCCTGTATAAATTGATAAATTTTCAAATCATGATTTTTATAGGGTAGTAAAAATGCAGCAGAAAATATCGAGAACTTTTTTTTTAATAACAAAAAAAAGTCTTTAAAAATATTAATCCCTCTGTACTCCTGCCAAAGACAGAAATCCAAAAGATACAGTAGTAAAAGGCCAGGTCAGGAAGCCAGCTCAACTCACTGTCTATAGTAGAAAGCAGGGTCTGTTCACAGAAAGAAAAATTTATGTTTAATGCAAAGAACATTATTTCTAACAAGTAACTTACCTGGAATATGGTGCCATGGGGAGTTTAGAAATAAAAGAATCAGCAGTAAAGGCTACTAATGTCCTCACAGGGACATGATTAAGTGTCTAAGCTTTCCGCTTGTTTTTGCGTTGGATTTTTTCCCCCTTTAGTTTGCAACACAAAGGTCCCATAGGAAGAAAAACTTTTCATCCACATATTACATCACTCAGTCGAGTACAGATAATTACATCTCTTCTGTGTGGGAAGAAATGCTTTTTACTGGACTTTGTAGGCCCATTCTTTGTTTACTTACATTGTTTGGGTATCAGTTATGGGAGGCTCAGCTCCCCCTTCCTTAGCAGTGCCAGCATTTTTGAGTGCAGTCCTCACAGACCCCTTCTCAAGTCTCCTTTCCCAACCCAGATGCTTCTGCTCTTACCAGCTGGATATCTGTCTTTAACTCTCACTGTGTATCGCACTCACATGTAATGAATGCCATGTTTTTGTATTTGCTGTTAAACTCTGTAAAAACAAAACAAAACCTAGAAAATATAAAGAAAGTAGCAAAACAAATAACAGTATTAGGCTGGTGCCATGCCAAGTATTTCATTTGATTTGTTTCCACAATCAGTATGATGGTTCTATGATTTAGTTACTGTTTTCATGCTCTTCTGTTTCACAGATTTTGACACAGATAAAGATGAAGTTGCTCGGTGCCCCACACCTATGAGGAATAGAGCTTTGATTTAAACTCAGGCTATCTGATCCAGAACTACATTCCTAACCACAAGGACATATCACTTCATCTATTTTTAATAACCAATTTCAAAACTTAGAACTTACTAGATACCCTTCCTCCTGGCATATTTCCATTTTGACCACTTGTTCAGCATTTACAACTATAGTTTGTAGTCTATACTGATGGATGGATGGATGGATGGATGGATAGATAGATAGGCAGATAGATAGATAGATAGATAGACAGACAGACAGACAGACAGATCAATCAATCAATCGATCATGTGACTGCTGAGTGGTACCTGGAATGGTGTTAGGTGTTTTTTAAGTTTGAACTTATTTAATCATGATTATCATTGTGTGAAGGTGACATTATTACCCTTGTTTATGGAAGTTAAGTGATGCATTGAAAACCTTGGAGTTTGCAAACAGCTGACCTGGGATTCAGACCCTTACCCTGATCTCTGTTACTCCCTAGATGGACATGGAAAGTGCCGTCACTGTGCTATTTGGACATGCAGTGAATGAAGAGGGATGCTCCTGTGTGAGCTTTTTCTGCTACTCCTAAGGAGTGCCTAATGATATTTATTTAGAAGTTTAAGGGCATTGTTTCTGTTGAATGAAGTTTCTCCTTTCTTTTCATTCTCTTGCAGTTTTTTTTCCTACTAAGAAGGGTATGCACGCCCCTGCCATCACTGCAGCTAGTACAGAATAGAGATTCGCTGACGAATGCAGCCACTAGTGAGGATACAGATTCCAGCCCAGAGCTGTAACAGAATATTTTAACAGACAGCAGCCAGGCAAGATTTTCCATGGCATAATGGGTGGAGGCAAAACATTCTATAGGAATCAGTTTTTTTAAAAATCACTCAATTGTGCTTTGGCTGTGCAAAGTGAACTTGGATTGTACGTAAAGGCTCACTGAAACAAGAAGCAGAAAGTCCAAGAGAGATGTCCTGGGAAAATAATCACCGGGAGGATCAGAGAAACAACCTAAACAGGATCATAGTTTGTCTGTTCACTACTGGTCAGAAATAACACCAGCTGTAGTAGAAGAGGAGACAGGGAATAGGAATCACATCCTCTCTAAAGTTTGTATGGCTTCTTGCTTATTATTACATAGAGTAAAATCTGTGTTATTCTCTTTACCAAATGTAAGTTCATTCATTCTCAGTAAAAACTTTGTTACCTTCTTAAACTTCAGAATTAAACAGCCCATCAGCTGCCATTCATTTTTTTAATATGGAAGAGTCATATCCAAGACCATTAATTTAGGCTCATGGTAAAATTCTATCTTAATAGGCTTATTCTGCTTAGATATGTAAGCACATCATTATTATTTCCCATCTCTAAATATACACAGCACTTTAAATCCCAATTATCTGATTATATATCCCTTTCTGTTATCATTTGCAAATTGTGAATTTATTCTGTCCCTTCAGGTGGTCAGGGGTCTCTTGAAAACAGGAATTGTATGTTATTACTATCTTGTACAGTAAATTAACACAGCAACTAATCCAAACCTTTATAATACAGCTAAATCCCTACCCATCACTAAATTTCTTCCAGGATAATTTAGAAAAGTTTTAAAAAATTACTTTAGGTATGAATTCTTTTATCTTTTGCTTTTTCTTCCCTTTTATCTAAAATATCTGTCCAGTGTCAGAAAAGAAGGTAGCTTCCTCCTTTCTAAAGCCAGTTTTAATACTGGCCAAGTTTGATGCTCAATCCACTGTAACTATCTCTAACTAACAACTATGGACTAAAAAAGCTCTTAATTTTTTTTTAAGCTTAGGGGAATAAAGGGAAGAGGAAGTCCTTTACTGAGAGTGATTCTGTCTGTCTCTTTGTGTAGGAGATGGTTTGAAACTGAAAATTTTCTGTTTCTGGCATTCCAAGGGTCAGAACACACTTTCTAAATATGTTGTTAAATAGATTTTGATTGTGTGGTTTGAGAAAGGAAAGAGAATATCTTTATCTGTATACCTATGTCTATATCAGCTTATGGACTGTGGATACTCACTTACACATTTCAAGTTTCAGAGACACAAAAATCTAGTCCTTTAGATCAATCTCCTCTTCCAAATAAGGAAATAGACCTTATCAAATTAGTGGCTCTGCTATTGGTCTCAAAGATTGGAGTCACGGACTTGAATTCACCCAAATCTGCTACTCATTCTACATGAATCTGGGCAAACCAACAAATTTTGGGATTAAATTTCTTTATCTGGAAAAAAAATTTCTGAGGTCCCTTCCAATTGCATGCCTATGTGATGATTCTAAGTTTTCTATTACCCTTTTTTATAGTGGACCCACAACTTCTGTACTGTTGCTGCTGGATCTGTTTTTAGAGTCTCTATGTACTGTGCACACATACACAATAGATTGGGGCACAGCTATGTGGTTTGTTGAGTTGGTGCTGGCGTTAACAATCAGTATGGCTCCTCCACCTGCTCAAGCAGCTGTGAAAATGTATTTCAGCTCTTCACCTTAGTCTGGGTGGGCTGCACTATCGATATTACCATTATGACACGTATTAACTTTGGCCCCAGTTTCCAGCTAATCAGGCTTTCTGACTTTAGTTGACAAGTATTTTTGATTTGTTTAAAAAAAAAACAAGAGTGTATCCATAAAACTGGTATACAAACTTTGTTTTTGAGAAATTTTTTTTTTAATGGAGGTACTGGGGATTAAACCCAGGACCTCTTGCATGCTAAGTGTGTGCTCTACCCCTGAGCTAGTTCCCTCCCTCTGTTTTTGAGGAATTTTTCAAGTCAATGACACAAGTTTTACAAATTTCTATGAGAATAATAATTAATAGACAAGATGTGTGACACATATTTCTTCCAAAATATGACAACAGAGCCAGGCTTTTGTATACCATTTCATGATTTTGAAATGAACATAATCTAGTTTATAGCATTTCTTTTAGCCCATGTGAATGCCTTCCTCTCAAAGAAAACTTGCGTTTTAATATATTTTCCCTTACTTTGACACATTTTCCCAGCTTGAAGTTAATATTTCAAGATTTGAGACACAGAGTGTCTGTATAGCGTATTTCTTTCACATAGCTGGTTTTCTCTAAGTTTGAAAGTAAATTAGCTATTAGAATTTCAATAGATAGAAGCCTGGAGCAGCCAGTTTCAAATAATCAGGTACCTTTGTGAGCACAACCACTTTTGAAACATCTCTGGTTATAGAGCAAGTAAACCAAATGTCACAGACTTTTCATCAGAAATGATAGCAACTGTTCAGAAAAGCAGAGAGAAAACCCTTCAAGGTTTGGCATTTATCTGGTTTTCGTGTCCTTTGCATGTCCTTTTTTTAAAGGAAAGGCTTTGGCTTTATACTGTTTTAGCATATCACTTAAGGAGTTTCCAGGCCTGTTTCAGAGCATGTAGAACATAAACACGGCTTTTTAGAACTGTTCAGATTAATTCCAGAAAAACCCGAGAAGGCCTAAGGATGGGAACTTGCTTGACAATCACCTGAATCTTTTTGAAGGGAACATATTTGCAGTTAATTCCCAAGCCAAAAGGAAACAGTGTCTAGGTCAGCATCTTTTAATGGCCATTTCTCTCCTAGATCACTGTTACAAGCGTTGAATTTTTTAAAAATGGTTTGTAATTGAGCAGGTGTCACTAGCAGCTTTCCAGAAAACTTAGTTTCCTGACATTTTTCATTGATTCCTTCTATATTAGAAAATGAAATGTCAGACACTAATAATTGCATTTTTACAATAAGTAGTTACATCAGGAGTAAATGGCTAAATGAAAGTACTTCCTGTCTAATTCACAATAGATGTATTCATTTAAATATATTCAATTTACATGAATGCAGTATGTCTGTATTCATTACAGTTATACATATCCGTGGGCTGAAATTGATGGGTTGGTAATTACTGCCTTTATAAGTGGGACACTATTGTCAGTCTGGAGGGAAAAAAATTTTTTTTTCTCGTTATATTTTACACACCTACACAGTGGGCACATTCCAAAATCTTTCTTTCGAATATAGAAATTTTACTCTTGAATTTCCAGATCTAAAGATTGTGAACACTGTCTGTCAGTGGTCCTCCTTTTCTCAAGGGTTGCTGTGGGTTGCTTTCTCTCATGGAAAGTGACAGAGAGGAACTGGGAATCTCAAGATCTCTCTGTGCTAAGGAGCTCTCTTTGTCATCTGGTATACCTGGAGCCCAACCATGTGTATTACATAACATAGATTAGATTATTTTTATACTATGCGTTGCTTTTCTTTGAGTTCAGTGAAGGTAGGACTATTAAAATGTGATTTCATTGTATGCTTTCATTTTCTAAATGCTAGACTTTTTAAACAGCAGTTTTAGGTTCAGAGGAGAATTGACCACGAGGTACAGAAAGATCTCGTATACTCCCCCTACTTTTGTACATAGTTTTCCTTCTTATTAACATTTTATATTAGTGAGGTGGGTGAATGTGTTACAACTGATGACCTGCTATTGATATGTTATTAGCTGAAAGTCTATAGTTTACATTAGGGTTCAGTCTTTGAGTTATACAGTTATATGGGTTTTGACACCGCCATATTTATTTCAGACTTTCCAATTCTCTCCCCTTTAGCATGATAAATCAACAAGCAGAAAGTCAGAAAAGAAATTAAGTGTATTCACACCTTCACTCACTACATTTATTCATTTATGAATTCATTAATGGATGTTTGCTGAATGTGAACTCTAGGCCAAGGACTGCTATTTAATGGATTCAGTCTCTTGCCTGGCCCTACGTAAATTTACATCTATTTTCCTGTACCCTTTTCTTTCTCTCCCACCTAGAAATATTGCCCGGTTTTACTGGTGAGAGCTGGGATGTTCTCTGTTAGAGACTGATAGTCTTTGCATCTTGATGGGACTCAGACTCTGTGGTGTCCCACAAGTCTTATTGGTTTATGTGTGTTTTACTGTTTCATCAATTGTTAAAAAATATTCTGAAAACCTATCCATAACCCTTATAAACTTGTGCAATGCAGCATCTGTATCCATCAATAAGCAATATGGAAATTATACCTGCCCCCTTTTTTCCTTTATGGCAGACATACATTGTTAAGTAATAAAGCAATAGCTAGTGTTATGACTATTTTAAGGTGCACCTGGGACTGCGTTATATACTTAAGTGCTTTTGGGGTAGAGGAACTGTGTATTAATTTATGTGGAGGAAGATGAAGTTGGAGGGGTAGAATGCTGATGAACAGTGGTTCTGAAAGAAATGCATGTATTTTTCAAAAATAATCTCTGTTCAAATGTAGCCAATTAGAAATCTTCTCCAAAATAAGCAGTTATACAGGCAGACTTTGCATATTGAATTGTTGCTTCATGCACAGAAATGCAGTCATCACTTGGCATCTTGCCAGCAAGTCAGAAATTCGTCATTCTTTCCAAATTAGAAATGGTGCTGAGCCTGCCACCCAGAGACAAGTTCACATATTTATGTGGTTGCATTCATCTGCCCATCTGGGCAACGTGAATGTATCACTCATGAGAGGGGAAAAAGCTCTTTTTGAAATCCAGGAAGTGGCTGACGTCATACCTACCAGGCATTGAGGTAAAAGCTAACTTTGGTTGTGTCCATTCAAGCCTGGGAAACCAATACTTGATTCTCAGTACATTGTACGGAGAACTATTGATTATGATAAGACGGGAATAGAATTGGAAATCAGTAATCTGTAGTTCTGATTGTGAATCTGTGTACAGCTGCCACCCTGCATTACTTTGGGGTAATTTGTCAATAAGCTTCTTAGAACTCAGAATCTACATTTAAAAAAAAAGATTGTACCAAAATTTCAATGTTTACAATCATACCCCTCTACTTATTCTGCCATTTCAACAGTTTTAATTCCCTGTGATATGCTTTAACATTGCCATGGTAGGTTATGCTGTTACATAGTGGGAAAGGCATTCTCTGCTTTTTATTTATTAATTTCACTTATTCACTTATTCAACAAATACTGCAGGGTAGCAGGAGATTCCCAGCCAGACTAGCTGGTGGGCGTTGAGGGGATAGAAGCCAGCCAGACAAGGCAGATCCAGGAGGCGCGGGGAATGCAGAGGGCAGGCACAGGCACAGGCGCAGTGCCACCAACATGTTCTCCTGAAACCACCAGAGTCAGGTCACCATGGCCAGGGGCTCCACCCCGGAGATAGAGTTCAAACGTGGCCACTTCCGACTCAGCCTCTTCAGCGACCCGCCCGAGGACACAGAGTTGCAGAGGAAGCTAGACCATGAGATCCAGATGAGGGAAGGGGCCTGCAAGCTGCTGGTGGCCTGCTCCCAGTGATAGCAGGCTCTGGAGGCCACCAAGAGCCTGCTGGTGTGCAACAGCTGCATCCTGAGCTACATGGGGAAGCTGCAGCGGCACAAGGAGGTGCAGGTGCTGGGGAAGACAGGCCAGCAGCTTTCTGACAGTGGGCCACCCGCTGAGCACTACCCCTGCCCCGGCTGGGTCTGCATCTCTGACCTCCGGATTCCACTCACGTGGAAGGACACAGAGTATTTCAAGAACAAAGGCGACCTGCACTGCTGGGCTGTGTTCTTACTGCTGCAGCTATGGGAGCACATTCAGGACCTGGAGATGATCCTGGTGGACAGGACCCTCACAGACATCTCCTTTCAGAACGTGCTTTTTGCCGAGGCAGGGCCAGACTTTGAACTGCGGCAGGAGCTGTATGGGCCCTGTGTGGAAGAGGAGGGGGCCCTGGCTGGAGCCCCGAAGAGGCTTGCCACAGCTCCCTGGGCCATTCCTCAGGGAGGTGTGTTCGGGCATCACTGGAGAATGCTGAGGGCTCAGAGAGTGGTCCATCCTGCTCCCCACACCGACTGTGCGAGGTCCTCGTTACCCCCTCTTGGCTCATACCACCCTCACCCTGGCAGCAGTGCAAGATGCATTCCGCTCTCATGACCTCACCCCACCTGGCTGCCCCTTTATGGTAGCGTGTGTTGCCGCCTGGTGGCTCAGCCTCTCTGCATGTTTCAGCCTACTTGCAAGTGGTCCCCTCAGAGTGCAGAGGCAGGAGAAGCAGGCCCGAGACCCTAGAGTGACCTGATCCAAGGCAGAAAAGGCGACATCACCTAAAGTTCCAGTGCTGCAGGGGGACACTGTGCCTGGACAGCTCACTGAGGCAGAGGTGGCAGAGCTGAGGGCTTGCGAGGAGGGTGAGCAGGTAGTCAGCAACATCATGGACAAGCTAAAGGACCGAGTCATGGATGCCGCATACAAATCCTACCTGGAATGGCAATGCATACCAAATACAGTCGAATGGGAACTGGAGACCGTGCTGCAGATGGTCCAGATGGGCTTCATGCCCCAGGATGAGGGAGAAACCCACCTGGCAGAAGACCCCACGTGGGCCAAGGATGAGGAACCCTCACCTTGCCCAACTGACTCCTGGGCTCAGGGAGCCATGCCCGTGCTGCACGTGCCTGCCTCGGTGGGACTGCAGGAGATCCAAGGCAAATGTATTTCCCCAGGACGAAGGGAGCATGGACCAGATCCCTTTAGGAAGATCTTGGATGGATACAGACTCTGAGGAGCGGATGGAATCTTGGGAGCGTTCTCAGGAGCTTAGAGTCACCCTGAAAACCCCACTCACCCCAAAGCAGTTTCAGGAGACAGAGCCTCGCGGTCCTTTAGAGGAACTAGACAGCCAGGCAAGGGGCCACCTCGATCCGACCCTTGAACTCGAGTACCAAACCGGCAGTGGAGGTGGTGCTTGCCACCAGTCCTCACTCTTCTCTGGAGTTGTCTCTGGGAGCCAGCCCCCGGGCCTCAGTCGGGAGGGCACAGCCCCTCAGCTCCCAGTTCTCCCTCAGATCTCTGCTATTACACACCCAAGCCTCATGTGGCTGGAGACCGGCCAGAGACCAAGAATGAGGATGTGCGCCGCATCACCCCGGGCGTGTCCGTGTCGGGCCGCTCTGCCGACCGCACCACGGCGCTCAGCCGCTAGCCGGTTTCCTGCCGCAGCAGCCCAAGCACACGGACCCCGCGGCTCGGTGCACCGCCATGCAGAATGGGCCGCAAGCACACGATGGTGCGCCTGGACACTGCGCGTCTGCCGCACCGCTGGGTGCGCTAGCTTGCGGAGGTTCTGGTTCAACACTCCCCTGTGCACCCCCTGGAGGCCTACCGCAGGCGCGGGCAGTAGGGTGGCGAGAAGACAGAGGCTCCGGCCGGATCGGCAGCCCCACTCAGCCCTACAGGAGGCATCTCCAGAGTCCAGTGCATGCCGATAGACTATGACGGAGCCGTCAGACTCGTGCATCTGGAAGACAGGGGTGAGGATGGGGTCACAACTCAGCTGACCTTTGCTGAGCTCTGTGCTAACTACTCCGCATATACCCCTGTTGGCCTTAGCCCATTTAATCCTCAGAACCACCCTGGGACGTAGGCACTACTTGTATCCCCATTTTACAGAGGAGGACACTGAGACTCTGAGAAGTCAAATTACCCAAGGACATGAAGCTAGTAAAGGGGCAGACATTGGAGATGGCACTTGAGAACTGAAAAACAAGGAAGGAGAAAACATGAGGAACAAAGAAGAGGGGGCTAATTACGTGAAAAGTTTGGAAATGTTTAGAGGTAAAGGGGAAAGGTCTAGGGTCCTTGGGGAGGAGTTGAGAAGACTCTAGTTGGGGAGGGCAGGAAGATCCTCTTCTTACCTATATTCCTCGATGTAGGTGGGTACCAGCAATACTCGGAAAGGGCGGACACACCAGTGGACCTGGAGGGCGGTGAGTCAGAGTAGGGAGAAGTGGTCAGCGCAGGGGACACGAGGACTCAGAAGTGTGGAAATTCAGGCGGTTAGACAAGGCCTCTTCCCCGGGGTTTGGAGAGGAAGGGCTGGTTTCAGCAGCACCACTCCCAACTCTGTGGCTCACCTGGGTGATAAGTGGGGAGCTCACTCCAGCGCCCTTCTCAGCATGCAGCTCGCGCTGGGTCAAGGGCACACCCTCAGGAGCAGCACTGAGAAGCTGGGCGTTGGGTCCATGGACTACGCCAAAAGGTATGAGGTTGCGGACGGCCTCTGCAGCACACTGAGGCTGTTGCACAGGGCAGCCCTCAAGCCTCAAAGGAGAATGGAGCGCTCCCTGCAGAACATCCTAGGGGAGAGACGTCCGAATCACGAGGCTCACGGGA
Source organism: Vicugna pacos (assembly GCF_048564905.1). Classification (NCBI taxonomy): domain Eukaryota; kingdom Metazoa; phylum Chordata; class Mammalia; order Artiodactyla; family Camelidae; genus Vicugna; species Vicugna pacos. The sequence goes on along the minus strand of NC_132993.1, from coordinate 65,193,891 downwards.
AACAGTCAACAGCGGAGATTCCTGTGGGGGTTGGGGGTGCTGTTATGAGGCGCTGGGAGAGACCCCTGAGTCTGGATCATGATGGGATGGGGGTTACGTGGTGCGGGGAGGGTATCGTGGAGCAGGCAAGGGGAACCCCAGGGCTGAGTCACAAGGCGATGCGGGGAATCCCGGAGGAGGAACGGCGATGGCACAGGCCCCAGTGGCCCAAAGAGCCCAAGCCGAAGTGAGATGAAGCAAGGTAGCCCCCAGGCCCTATCTCCCTATGCTAGGCTCCCCGAAAACCCGGGGCCAGGTAAGAGTTAATACTAGCCGCCCCAAATCGGCTTACCTGCTTCTGGAAGCTGTCTCTGAATCCGCCGCCACCGTACAGACGACGCACGCACGCACGGCTGTTGGGTGGGCGACCGTTAGATGGGGCACCATTAGGGGTACCGTTAGACCGGGGCGGTCCTTAGACTGGGGCAGCCCCGGTGGGACTAGGAAGCCCTGGAGCTGCGAGGTCTGAGCTATGGCTGTGGCGATGGCAGACAAAGGCTCCGTGAGCTTACGCTCAGCGGAGGGTGCGCTAGAGCGGGGATAGACCGTTCAGATCCGGGTCCGGATCCGTGGGCCAGCTCGGAGGCACCCGGCGCCCGCCCACCGCGGGAGCGCTCAAGATGGACAGGGAAGCCGCGTCTGTGCGCTAGGGCGGAGAACTCCACCTGCACCGCGCCCACGCGGACGCACTCTCACACTCTGAAGCTGGGGGAAAGGGTTTCAGTGGGTGGTGCAGAGCCCAAGAACAAGAAGTGACTTTGGGAACGGCTAATGCGTGTAGTAAGTCTCTTACATTGAGTTACCCACTTAAATGGAAAAACCAGAATTGGTTCAGGCCCTGGGGAGAGGTGCTGCTAGATAAATGAGCCATTTTGAGAATTTCAGGAGGAAGAAATGGACTAAACAACAATGCTGAGGCTATGCTTGAAAGTCAAATTGCTTAAAAGTCAAAACAGTTTAAAATAAGAAACAGATTTGAAGAGCATTTGTGCAACAGTATTTCTGGCCCCTCTGGTCAGGCCACTTCTAGGCACAGTCGGTATCACGGGTGTCATATTAGAGGGTAGGAGGGGAAGTCTAACCGACTCTCCTCTCCCAGACCTACCTGCTCTGATATGGCCAAGCCTGAACTGAGATGTGGGCCATTCCCTGGGCTTGCCACCAGAGCTGTTCTCACTAGCACAGAGGGGAAGTGAGGCTGAAGGAATTTTGAGTTCAGTGTGAGGTTTAGGAAACACAAGTTGAAAGAGAATGAATTTAAGGGAACATCATGTGTGAGGCAATAAAGTTAGGGATGGGGAGGCAAAGATTTGGGAAGATTTTGTTGGGAGGTGAATTTTGGAAGGAATCAAGTTCAGGGAAACTGTTGTGGGGAAGTGAGGAGGCGCCTAAGAATCTGCTAGTAAATTCTTGTGTCGTTAATGGATTTTGGGGGAACTAGGTTTTTTGGGTTTTTTTTTTTTTCCTTCTCAGTGGATTTTTCTTGATTATAAAGGGATACAAAATCATTGTAGTATAAAATGGAGGAGTGTAGGAAAGAAACATATCCACCATTACAGTTATTTTTTTCCCACTTACAATTTTGGCCTTTTCCTTTTCTTCAACACCTGTTGATTTACATATCTGAGATCATACCTGATGTAATTTTGTATCCTGTTTCTTTCATTTAACATATCATAAGTATTTTCCTATGCTATTGTAAATTCTTCCTTAAGATTACCTTCAATCATAGGATAATACTCCATCACATAGCTCGCACACAATTAGCCATCTGTTCTCTTTTTGTTAGACCTATGATTTCAATATTCTGCAGTTATAAATGACATTACAGGAAATATTTTAGATAATATATTTTTATTTTCATTTCAAAAAAAACCCCAAATATTGTGTTTCTCCTAAGTAACAAGTAACATGCTAGATGCTATAGAATGCAGACTGTCCATTTTATAAAGGAAGCCAGTCACATCTTTAGGGAAGTAAATATGCTCTCTTGTGTGTGTGTAATTTCTAAACAGTCCAAAGGGTAAATCAATGTGACTTAATTCAACACCCACTTTGGTAAGAGTTTTTATCATGAATGGATATTGAACTTTATCAGATTCTTTTTCTGCATCTATTGAGGTGATCATGTGACTTTTGTCCTCTCTTTTGTTGATGTGGTGTACCAGAAGCTAGAAAGAGAAAGAAAAATTCCCATATATATCACTTACATGTAGAATTTTCAAAATAACACAGATGAGCTAATTTAAAAACCAGCACCAGACTCACACACACAGAAAACAAACTTATGGTTACTAGGAGGGAAAGTGGGTAGGGAGGGATAAAATGGGAGTTTGGGATTTGCAGATACTAACTACTATATATAAAATAGATAAACAACAAGGTCCTACTGTATAGCACAGGGAATAGAATTCAATATCTTATAATAACCTATAATGAAGAAGAATAGGAAAAGGGATATATAAATATATGTATAACTGAATCACTATGATATATACCAGAAACTAACAAATTGAAACTGACATGTCAATTACAAATTAAAAAAAATAAAATAAGCAAAAGATAAAATGCCTGAAAATCCTAATATTTAAACCAAATTTGAATTTTCTAGCAGGGATTATGTTTCATATGAGATTGTGGGTTGAAGATGATAAGGACTCCCATCACTTGCTCGAAATTCTCATCAGAAAATCAGAGTTGCTTTGTAGACTACATAGGAGAATGGTATTTTAAAATAGTTTTCTAGTGTCACATGCATACAAGGATACACACACACACAACACAGACATACACACACAAAATATCCAAACATCAAATCCCTACTTTTAGCATATACTGTACTAAGCGCTTTCATAAAAATGATCTCATTTTATACTCATAACAATCCTGCAACCTGTTCATTATTCCCCTTAATTTATATTGAGACAGCTGACAACTTAAAGAATTTAAACTGCTGTACAAAAGGGGCTGAGATTCAAGTTAGTCTTCAAAAACTAAATTTTCCCTATCACAAAAATAAATACAGGAATAAAACCATCTAAAGCAAATTTCCCATTACCCAGTCTAGTACAGGGATGCAGGAAGACAGTGGGGACCAAAACAGGTTTTTCTTTTTTTGAATCAGTGACAACCACTTGATCAGAGGAGGAGGAAAATGCACTCTCTTTGAAGCAGGATTTTATTTGGGGGCCAATATCACAGAACAGGTTAGAGAATATTAGAATTCTTAAAGCAGTCTCTTACACGTAACAGTGAAAGGTCAAATGTGAACTTTCCAATGAAGAATATGAATTCAATCCTCAAAGCTCTGAGCTGGTATTACCGTCAGGGAGATACGAAGAACAGCAATTGATTTCTTCTCTTCTTCAATCATCAGGGCACGTATTCAGAACCAGTAGAAACAGGACTACCACCTTGTATTTTCCTACTGCCTATCTCTCAGCTTCAAGAGGTTTATAGATTTTTAAAATTATAATTAGTCCTCTTACTCTCTCTGGGAGCTAGAGGCTTTGTATCATTCCAAATCTACAAAAAATTTAGCTAAGACAGCTCAGAATCACATGGCATCTGAATAAAGGCTAAGTAATTAGGGCAGCCATGAGAATGGTGATTAATAGCTCTGAAGTAAGGCAGATCTGAGTCTGAATCTAGTCTCTGCTCTTCAGCGTTGAGTGAGTTTCTAAATGTGTTTGTGCCTTGCCTCCCATGTCTTTATATGGGGTAATAAGAGATGCTACTTCATAACATTGTCATGAGGATCAAGGGAGTTAACAAGCGTGAAATGCTTGGCAGATTTCTGTTTTACACTGAGAGCACAATGGGCGTTAGTGGGTAAGCATCCTCACAGCAATAATTTGGTAGCAAACATCCATATTTCTAATTAAATGCATTACTCTAGTCAGAATACTTGCCACTTAACAGACACACCTGTTATATGCCTGGATACAAAATTATTGGTGTGAAAGAGTACATTTTCTCTCCTTGCACCCAAAATATTAATTATGAAAAGCAATTAATTACTACGGAATTCTTACTGAGCTGCAACATAAAATGCCCATTGGCAATGCCTAATGTTTTAGAAATGACTCATTATGATAACTGCCAAATTTAATTTATAATTCATTTTCAACCTTTTAATGAACCATTGAGAATGATTAGCAAGCAGTTTTCTTTTATTTCATAAATGTTATTTTTTCCTGTCAAGTACACTTCCAAAGCCTCCTCTTCTAGGCATACTGTGAGAAGGGAAATTTGTGTAACTAGCAAATGAATGACAGAGTTATATGTCAACTTTTATATGTCTAATGCATTATTATGCATTTTATTCATTTTTTTTTACTTTTTAAAATTTACTAATACTGAGAATAAGTGGCTGTTTTTACTCTTTTCATGTTTACTCCATGTCTGTGAATATATTTAAAGATTGTGTAATTATTTCAGAGAATAAATGTCATCTTAATTTGCCTTCAAGGTTATTTGGCCAGTAAAAGTATCCTGCCATTCAACAAAAGGGCAAAAAATTCTGGGAGCTTACAGTGTATGCGGTGCTATATGTGAAAGAGAGAGAAAAAAACAAATAAACCTGTCTTTATTCAGTTATTCTTAACTAGTATGAGCTCGCTAAACTCTATAACAACTAATAATTATTACTGTGTCACAACTGACAGAGTTTGCCTCTTTATGTGTAATCCTGCCATGCTAGACTGTGGAAACTCTGAGGTAAAGACCTAATAAGAAATTGATGATTACAAGTTGCTTAATAAGAGATAATCTTGACTGAAGAAATGCTTACTGGTTAGTGGATGGACTTATGGTTAGATGAATGGATGAATGGTTGGGCAGCATGAGACAATGGAAAGTGTGCCCCTCCTGTACCATTACATAATTTTATTCAAATCACAAAATTACTAAACATCAGTTGCCTCTTCTGCTAAATGGTAATATTAGACTAGATGATATCCCTCCTATTAGTCTAAGACCCTCCAGCCTTCTGGCGCATCCAGCTGGACCAGCTCAGCTCCATCTGTATAGTTAGTCCAGTTTCACATGAGAGCAGGTCTACCTTATACTGAGTAATATCATGGACCACTAGGTTATGGTTCTTTTACCAAAAGTCAGCTCCAGCTCTAATCTCAGTTTCAGATTTTGTCAAAGATTCTTAAGGAATTCTTTTTTTCTTGTCCTTTATAATTCCTCTGTCCCTACCCAACTCTTGTCTTGCAGTCTCCTCTGCCCGAGATTTCTACCCTCAGGTCTCAGCTTCCCCATTTGTACTCCATAGGTACCTGCTATTGAGTTTGTATGTTTACTTCTGGCTTTGGGGGACACACTGGATTGGAATCTCTGTATGTTTTGCTAATAGCATTTATACTCCACCTGTGCATTCTTCCTCTCTTAAGGGGACAAGGATTTGCCCTTATTAGTGCATATCATTATGGGGTAATTTAATCTGATGACTGTCAAATGTGAACATGTATAAGAAACTGTATGTGACTCAAATGTTGGTAGAACTCTTTTATAATTATAACATTTTTCATTGAGAGTCATACAGTATCATAATTAAAAATGTTTTAGAAATAAAAGATTCTTTGATGTAGATACCAGGAGTAACTCAAGAAGCTCCACTCCTGGCCATTGAGCTATTGTCCTAAAATCCTCTACATCGTCTGAAATAATATGAAAATACATTTGAAACCATAGATTCACCCTGAATTCTCAGTTGTCATCCATGCCAGCTAATGAAACAGGCATTTTTGAGCCTGGAGGTTCAAAAAATAATAAAGGAAGAGCAACTATGTATAAACCAAAGTAGTCCTTTGTTCCATTTCAGTCCCTCTAATGATACTAAGAAAAGGCATTACAAATTCTTAGTGAGAAAGACTGGATGAAAAATAATGGTTCCTCCTGATTCTAAGCATAGTACCTCAAAAGATTTGGTCTACTTCAGTGCGAGACTGCTCTATCATGTGATTGCATTATCTCAGTTCTTTGAACAACTGGGTTCTTGTCTTGAAATCAGTGTCCATATTCTTGTTACTGGATGCATCCTGTCGAGTAGCTTTATATGCCCCATTAGCTTAGAATGTAACCAGATTTCTACTTCAGCTCTCTTAGATAGGCAATCCAGATATTTGGTCTAGTTTGCTCTTTGTTAATGTTACTCACGTCCTTCCTGCTTTTTGCCGTGCACGCTAGACTCATATTTGGGCTTGGATCATCATGTTCCTGCGTCTAAGTTAATTGCCCCCTCCCTTCACCCAGTCTTGTGAGAATCTGCCGAAATTCCCTGGACTTGCTATTTTGTCTGAGCTGTGATGCCCCTATGATTCAGGTTTAAGGCTTAATTTCTTTTTATAGAAGGTTAGTCATTTTGGGGAAACAAAGCTAATATCCCTTCTTTATTTTGTTGATCCATTCTTCATGAATATTTGTTTGGTATCCTCCATGTGCCAGTGATTCTTTTATTTGGGCACTGGGATAAATGGGATAAAAGAGGAGAACTTGCACAATGGTAGGAGGCATGAATATGTAAACCACCATTATCAATTTACGTAATGCATAATAAGCACCTATTCTGGGCTAGACAATACATTTGGCACGTGGACACAAAAAGAGTAAAATGGTTTCTGCCTCTAAAGGATTTATGGGAGAAATAGACATGAAAACAGATCATTTAATACCATGTGGCCTGTCTAGTAATAGAATTAAAGAGGTAACGTGGGAGCATGGATAGATGTAAGTTGACCCTGATGAGGCAGGAAGGAGCTTGCATGGTATATTAAGGGGATTGGCTTTAAAGAGAGGTGGTAAAGCACAGCTGTTTATTAACAAGGGAGCTAGGCATTGGTTCTTTGAATTTAAATCGCTTTCTCCCTTTGCTGACTCAGTGACCACAAGTGTGTGATCTCTCTGAGTGCTGGTTGATGCAGCTATGAAATGCAGATTAAAACAGAACTTACGTGAGGAGTAAGTGAAATAATTCAGATACTTAGCTGAATACCTGGCACATAGTTTATGTTAAATAAGCATTTGTCACTATTACTCTATAGGCAATGAGAGAATTCAAGAGGATTTTAAGCAGGGGAATGATGTGGCCAAAACTTTGTTGGAGATAGAGAATAGTCAAAATCGTAAGCTTAACCGTTGGCAGCGTCTAGCAGGAGTGGATTCTTGTAGAAGCAGCTTAGGCTGGAATTAGAAATTATGGATAAATAAGGCTCTAAATATAGTGTGAATGGGGTCATGCAGGGATTGTGTGTGGAGGGGATAAATCAGTTGGCTGAAGATGCAATTGTGTGCAGTACAAAAATGTAAGGGATAATATCAAAGAAAGAAATATCTATGATGGAGACAAAGTAGGAATGGTCATAGAGGTGTTTGGTAATAAGCAGCACATTGGAGGCTTTCTCCTCCTAGAAATGTCATGGAAAAGGCTTCCCGGAGTGAGCCAAAGAGCTGCATGTTGGGAAAGGAGTATCAGCTCACCAGTTTCACAAGGTGGGAAAATGCATTATGTGAAGAGAGAGTAGTAAGTCCCAACACTGATGATCTCACAGAGGCTAAAATACATGAAGCAGTTGGTGAGTGACATAAAACAGTACAATCAATATCTTAATAAAATATTATAGCAGAGAAGAGTTCTGATGTTTGAGATGGATCATTGGATAGGCTGAAAAAATGGTGGTGAGTATTCCAGTTGAGTGAGTCAGCAGAACCACATCTGGTGGCGAGAAGGATGACTTAAGGACCAGCCTGCAGCTGAGGGCTCCCTTGGGATAGGTCACTTTGTGTCTATCAGTAACTTAGGGATAAGGCCGAGCTGAAAGTTACTTCCATAGTGCCATGAATTTCTAAAAGGTACTGAGCCTAACCATGTTCTTTCAATCAGTAAAAAATTAAATACCAACTTGATTAATATGAGATTTGGTTATGCTACTAGAGAGAAGTACAACCAACATGTTTGCCCTTTTTTTTTTTTTTTTGAAGGATTTTCCAGAAAAGGAGAAGTCAACAGCAAAGGCCCTGGAAGATGTGAAGGCAAACTTCTACTGTGAATTATGTGACAAGCAGTATCACAAACATCAGGAGTTTGACAATCATATTAATTCTTATGATCATGCTCATAAACAGGTAAGTCAAAGTGGGAAGAATCTATTTTCATAATCCTGGATTTTTACCTTCAGAACAGAATGAATGCATTTGGCCTTATTTATCTGTATCTAAGATGCTGAGGTAAAACCATTTTTTATCTTTTTTCTTGAAGGATTGTGGTTTTTATTTAAATTTTAGGTGAAATGCTTTTTTCTAGAAGTAGCATAAAACTGGATTAATTTACAGATGATCCAGGAGTAGTTTGACATTTATTTTAGAATTATATACATGGGGAAACCAGGACCCAGTAAAAGTAGTGCCAGATTTAAGACCACCAAGCTAATTAGTAGAAGAACTAGAACACTGGACCAGTACTAGGACAGAATCTATTATAGAGTTCTTTCAAGAATTCCAAGATTTGGGGAATACTTTGGGAAAAATAATTCTCAATAAAAGGTTACATTTTCCCAAAAATACCCTTTTAGGAGAGTCAAGGTGGTTATTTAATAAATGAATCATTGCAAGAAAAACTTGGACAAAGGCAAAGTTCAGGAATATGGCAGATATAAACATTTCACATTTCATGTATTTTTCTTAAAATGCCATATATATATTTTTTTATCTATATATGTGTGTATATATATATATAATCAGTTAGGTTTCTACATGTTGATGCTAATATTCCCTATTTCCATCAGTCTGTGAAAGAGGAGGTTTTTGTTGTTCTCATCCTGTTAGATTTTATCCTTGCTGCATGAGGTATAAGAATATTGGCCCTTTAGGAATTAGGAGTGCTAAATACCACTAAGAAAAAATTCCACATGGCCAGAAGATTATTGCTAAGAGCTGAGAGAGTGCATACTCCTGATATATTGGATATGTGGATAAGTCTTGTATAATCTAGACTTAAAATGTTTACTCACAGTGAATAGCAATTTTGACTCACATCACTAATATTTATTGAGCACCTTGGGAGTTACAAACTCAATTTCTATCTTTAAAGATATGACAAGCATGTATAATTGACTGGATGTCTCTGACAAGAGCAAGAGCAATGGGATAAATTGTTTAGGACTGTGATTCCCAAAGCTTAGTGGGCAGAGTCATCTCTTTAGAACCTGTTAATAATACGGATTCTCATACTCTCCTTTTAATCCAGTAGTTCTGAGGTGGAGTCCAGGAAGTTGCATTTTAAAATGATACAAAATAGAAAGTATATAAACTTTTCAAATATATATTAAGATGAACTATGTGGCTACCATCCAACACCAGCAACAATTAGTCTTGTTTCATTTATAGCCCCACCACTCACTCCCCAACCCCGGCTGCCTTGTGCATTACTCTGAAGCAAATTCCAGACATCATATCATTTCATCTGAAAGTATTTCAAGATGTATAATGATGCTTAAACAGCATAGCTATTAACCTACCTAAAAATAGAGAGTAATATCCTGGTGTCAGTGGATGACCTTATTTCCTCATTTGTCTCATAAATGATTTATAAATTTGGGTTTGTTGAAATCAAGACTCAAACATATCTCAATTTTGGTTGACAAGTCTTTAAGTTTCTTTTAACATATACTTAAACTATAAGTCTTCCACTCGCTATTTGAATTTTACTCCTTGCAATTTATTTGTTGAAAAACTGGATTGTTTCACACATTCAGGATTTTGCTGAATACAACCCAGTGTTCTGTTTTCATGTTTTCTCTGTCTTCTGCATTTACTTTAAACTGGTTGTAACAAATAAAATCTGGTCAAATGCAGGTTCATTTTTTTTTCTCTGCAAAAATATATTAGAGAGTGTCCTTCCATAAGGATGTATATGATGTCTAATTGTCTTTCTTTTTATGACTTTAAGTTTGATCAGTGGGTTTAGGTACAGTTGGCTTCATCCGTCATTAAGTACCCCACCAACCTTTTTCCACTAATGTTCTTGTAGCCATAGATGATCATTTCTTTAAATCCATTACTTCATTTGGAGTTGTAAAATGATTCTGATGTTATCACTCTTTCGTCATTTATTAGATAGACTATGTCTATGAAGATAAACTTCTCAAAGCATCACCCAAAGTGAACTTTATGTAGGTGTTCTTCAGACTGCATATTAAGAAAAAAAATCACTCTGGGGATTCAGAGAAATAAGTGACCAGGCAAGGGCTCACGCGATAGCGATATTTGGTCTGTGCTTCCAACTTGCATAAGTAAATGTTGAAATAGAGGCTCAAGATGGATGGCATTCTTGAGAGTGGGAACACAAGAAACTAAGGTGAGGAAATGGAGACATATGAGGCTCTTTTGAAAACTGTAGAAAATATTAGACTACCAGGGGATGAATTCTCCATCTGCATTCCATAGCCTGCCTTACACTCTGGAATTCTGCCTCATCGATTTCTCTTTTTTCACCTTCTTCAATATTATTTCCATTGGCTTTTCAACATGTTGATAAAACAGCCTTTCCTTAATCCTTATATTCCATACATTTGCCCATTTCTGTTTTTCTGTAGGCTTACTTGCCTTCTGACACTCCCAGACCTGCTCCTTGTTCAAACAATGATTGAGTTTCTACTACATGCTGCTGTGCTAGTTGTGGAATTTGATCCCTAACTTTGGGGAGTCTATAATCTGCCTGGGGTGCCTATAGTCTAAATTAATCAATCTTTAAAATATGTTGATTTTTAAAATTGTATATCTAGGATACTAAGAGAACATAAAAAAATTAAGAGGAGATGACAAGTGAGCTAGCATTCTTGAAGAATGAATTACAAGTTAACCATGCTACTATACCAAGAATGGTAGGTCCTTTATGGTAGAAAACCTATAATAAGGCATGGAGGGCAATTAGAAAGCATGACCCACACACAGAGAAGCTGCAAAAGATTCACTGTGATCACTAAAGTCACCATCATTCTTTTGGGGAACTCTCAAAAATCTTTGAAACTGTATCTCATTCCTCTTTCTTCTTTAGCAGTAGATCTTGTTCTCATTCTTCATTTTGCACTCTCTTTTCACCATTCATATTTAATCTCACTCTTGATTCTTTGCCAGGGTCTGCTGAGTGGACTACCTGCATCCACTATTTTCCCTGCTTCACACCAACCTATCCATTTACAACCAGATCAATCTTCCCAAACTAGTACATTTAAATTATCACTTCCCTCCTTGAAAATCTTCAGTGGCTGATGGCTGATTTTTAAAACATTCTGAGATACTTAGTCTGTCATTCAAAATGTCCACAATTTGGCTCCTGCATCCATTTTCAGATTTATCTCCTGCAGCCCCATAATTTCCTTACAGTTTCTTGAAAGATGCATTATGTGTTCCTACCTGCTCACATTGGCTCTGTCTGGGATGCTCTTCCATCTTGTGGCTGTATTTCAACATATACTTCAGTAGATTTAATGCACAGACTGACAGCTTGTATCTGGATATGAAAAAAGTTGAGATCTCATCATAAGCTGATCTAACAGTATTCAAACTCCTTTTGATTAACACTTGTTAATATTGTACAGAATTTTGTACATGCTGCCCACCTGGGAAACATTGGAATAATTAAATTTGCCATAGACCTAGTAAGACTACTTTCTTGGATAAATGTTGAAATGCTTCTCTCAGACAATTTATTTTGACCTAAAATATTTTGAAAATTGCCTAAATTTTAAGTGAAGCTGAGTTTACAATTTCCATTTTACAGGAAACTGAATTTTATGTAGAAAAAAGGAAGTATGCACTAAAGTAAAATTTGCAGAAGTCTTTTTCTTTCCATATCCCAAAGCTAAATATGTCTATTTGGTTCTTGCTTCAGTAAGGGCTCTTCTTGATTGTTGTGCTGATTATAATGATAGTAGTGGGGATTTGGATGAAAGTATTTCTTGGCCTGAGTAATATGAACAGTTGACAATTTTATTTTCCATGTGGATTCAGACGAAATATCTGGCCTCTTCTGTTGAACTTCAAACAATATTGTCTTATGTTGATACTGTACCATATGGTCTTTTCGTACACTTAGAAGTGAATCCAAATTCACATGGAATTAATTCTGTTACTCATTATTAGCTCAGAACTAGAAACAGCGTAATCTGAGTTCTCCTCTCTACTTTCCTGCCCTCATTTATAATTACTCAGAAATCTTTGGTTTAATAAGTGATTTCTAAAGCTTCTGTGTTGCCTCACATCTAAATAGCAGTACTATGTGTATAATTTATTTTATTGCAAAGATTATATTATTCACAGATTTATTGTCATTCTAGAAAAGCAAGCTAGCACAGAACTTTAAGAAATAAAATAAAATAATCTGAGATTCATAGCTTTAATTCCATTGGACATTTAATAATATTTTCTATAATTTAATAAAAAGTGAGCTATGTTTCTTGTAAAAAAGAGGTTACCAGTAACAAAGCTGAATTTTTTTTCTATTTCTTCAAAAAGGAAAAATAAATGAATTTCAAGGTTTGACAGCCCTATTCTATATGTAACTCATGTTTTTGGAAAGAACTCAATTGTTTTAGCTATTGCTTTGAACCTCTTAAAATTCTTTGTAAATGCTGAGCATTACTAGTAAAACAGTTTGAATGTGTGTAGAAATTACAGTCACGTGGATAAAGAGAGCACTGTAACTATTAATATAGCTAACATGTCAGTAACAATTAATTCCTTCTGAGACTATAAGTCATAATCTCTTTCTCAAGACTATCAGCTGCAAATGCATAATACTGAAACAAGTAATACACATCCTCACAAGCATCACAAGTTTCTCCTGCCCCAGAGACATTCTGGCTCATCTCAATTTAGAAAAAAACAAATGAGCCAGATCCCCATACAATTAACTCATAAATACACCCTCAATAATAAAAAACAAATCCACTTCCAGATCCTCCACATGTGACACTTAATCCTCCTAATCTTCCTTTGCTTCACAATAGTATTTCTTTTCACTCAGGAGGAGCTGCTCACTTCTCCAGCCTGGATTTGAACTCCAGCTGATTCATTCTTAAAATATGTTTTGAGTTCTCCCCATCTCTGTCTGCTCAGGATAAAATAAACAAAACAGAATTATACGTGTCATTTTGATGCTAAGGGGAAAAGACTCCCAAAGCTGGTAAATGAATTCAATCCAATTACCTACCTCTGGGTTTGTTCCTACAATGTGATTTGTATTTTTTTCCAAATATTGCCCAATGATACATTTCAGCATAGTATGTTTAAGCTACTAGTCCTTTTAATGTGGCAATAAAACTTTGAAGTACAGTTGATTTGTAGGGTTGGCAAGATTGAAGAAGAAACATAAACAAGAGTGTCTGAAATGAACACTCTTTAGAAGCAGAAGGTAAAACAGAATAATACTTATCTCCTGCTGTATTTTGCATTCTATAAACCCAGGTTTCTAGCAGATTTTATGTTTATATATCCCTCCCTCCTGGGAATTACCCAGCAGTATTTGGAACCTCTATTAGCAAAGGAATACAAAATAATCAAAATTGATTTTAGCTTCCTGATCATAATTCAGCTCTTCTGAAATACTGCTTTCACCCTAACTAAGAGAACTGTTGATCTCAAGGTTAGCTCCCAACTGAAAAATTAATTAAAAATCTACGTTCTGGCTCTTTCTGTCTTTCAGATGTGCCAAGTGCTTTCCTGTCTTAGTGCATTTGCAGTATCTTTCTCTTCCAGAGATGCTCTTTCAGGTGACTTTCAGTTTCTGATTGTTCTCTTCATTTGTGGTAGCTCAGTGTCACCTCTTCTGCAGGGCCTTTCTTTTGCACTAATTCAAATAGTCAGTTGCCATTTCTCCAAATCCTAACACCCTGTTGGTACTATCAGTTATGGTTGGAGTTAACTTGTTTTGGCTCTCTAGAACCTGTTGTTTGATATTCAAGAATTCTGTGAGCTGATTCTTAAAACATTGGTAACTTGAAATCAGCCATGGTGGGAGATCCCCAAACACTACAGATAGGACTTTATATGTTTTGTTTGATTTTTCTATGGAGTTGATATACCAGCATGCCATTGCTTAATACTCTGTTAAAAATTTTTTTTTTTTACTTTTTGAATTTTTTGCCCCTTGCCCCCTTCCCTGAGATTAACCCCACAAAGAGAAGAGCAGGGCATTGTTGGCTCCATTGGCCGTATATCCGCGTATTCCTAGAACTTACAGCAGTGTCTAGTACATAGTAATAACTCAATAAATAATTTAAAAATTAACAAGGAGCTAAATAATCTGACATTTTAGAAGTTACCATACTCCTCTGTCCTACATCAATATATTCATTTGTCATTGATGAATCACTTCTTTTTTCCCTAGTTTTACTGAGAAATAATTAACACATACCACTGTATAAGTTTCAAGTGTACAGCATGATGATTTGACTACATATATTGCAAAGGATTTCCACATTAGTTTCAGTTAACATCCATCATCTCTTATAGATACAATGAAAAGAAAAGAAAGAAAAAAGAAAAAGAACGTTTTCTCCTTGTGATAAGAACTCTTAGGATTCATTCTCTTAACAACTCTTTCATGTATCATACAGCACTGTTAACTATAGTCATCATGTTGTACATCTCTAGAATTTATTTAGCTTATAACTAGAAGTTTGTACCCTCCTGCAATTTCCCCTCCTTGACCCTTCACTTCTGATAACCACAGGTCTGGTCTGATCTCTTTTGCTGTGAGTTTTTGTTTTGTTTGCTTGTTTGTTTGTTTTTAGATTCCACTGAGATCACACAGTATTTGTCTGTCTCTGTCTGATTTATTTAATTTAATATAATGCCTTCAAGTTCCATCTATGCTCTTACAAATTGTAGGAGTTCCTCACTTTTTAATCAGTGAACAATATTCTATTGTATATATACACCACAACTTCTTTATTCATTCATCCATCGGTGGATATTTAGGTTGTTTCCATGTCTTAGCTATTGTAAATAATACTGCTTTGAACATGGGGGCGCAGATATCTTTTCAAGGTAAAGTTTTTTTTTTTCATGTGGTTATATTCTTAGAAGTGGAATTGCTGGATCATATGATAGTTCTCTTTTTAATTTGTTAAGGACTCTCTATACTGTTTTCCATAATAGTTGTACCAAGTTACAATCCCACGAACAGTACACAAGGTTTCCCTTTCTCCATATCCCTGCCAGCATTAGCTATCTCTTGTCTTTTTGGTGATGGCTGTTCTAACAGGCATGAGAATTTCATTGTGGTTTTAATTTGCATTTCTCTAGTGACTAGCAATATTGAGCATTTTTCATGTACCTCTTGGCCTTTCATATTTCTTTAGAGCAACATGTATTTAGTACCTTTGTCCATTTTTAAATTGAGTTATATGTCTTTGTGCTGAGTTGTATGATTTCTTTATATATTTTGGATATTAAGCCCTCATCAGATATATGACTTGAAAATCTTTTTCCCATTTCATAGGCTATTTTTCACTTTGTTGATGGTTTCTTTTACTGAACAGAAGCTTTTAGTTTGATGTAGTCTCACTTTTTAATTTTTTACTTTGTTGTTTGTGTATTAGGTGTCATATACAAGACAGTCATTGCCAAATCCTACATCAAAGAGCTTATTACTTCTTCGATGTTTGATGGTTTCAGGTCTTATATTTAAGTCTAATCTGTTTCAAGTTAAATTTTGTGAGTGTTGTAAAATGGGGGTCCAGTTTCATTGTTTTACATGTGAATATTAATAACTATCCTAGCACCATTCATTGAAAAAACTGCTTTTTCTCCATTGAGTATTCTTGGCTCCTTTGTCAAATATTAGTTGGCCATATATGCTTGGATTTATTTCTGGACTCTCAATTCTGTGCCCTTTGTCTGTATGTTTGTTTTTATGTCAGTATCACACTGTTTCGATTGCTATAGTTTTATAGTATGGCTTGAAGTCAGTAAGTGTGATGTCTTTCTCTTTGTTATTCTTTCCCAGAATTTCTGGGGTTATTTAGAGTCTTCTGTGGTTCCAAATAAATTTTATGAGTGTGCCTTCTACTTCTGTAAAAATGCTATTCAAATAGGAACTGCATTGAATCTTAATAATAATAATAAATGTCTTTTGGTATTACTGACATTTTAACAACATTAATTCTTCTAATCTGTGAACAGGAGATATTCTTCCATTTATTTATTGTCAATTTCTTTCATCACTGTCATGTAGTTTTTAGAGTAGAGATCTGTCACTTTATTTGTTAAATTTTTTTTCTAGGTATCCTGTTTTTGATGCTTTTGTGGATGGGATTGGTTTATTTCTTTTTCATGAACTTTGTTGTTACTATATAGAATGCTACTGATTTTTGTATGTTTACTTTGTATCCTACAACTTCACTGATATTCACTGATCAGATTTAATCATTTTTGGTTGAATCTTTAGGATTTTTCTATATATAAAATTATGTCATCTGCAAATATAGATCATTTTACTTGTTCCTTTATAATTCTGATACTTTCATTTCTTTTTCTTGCCTGATTGCACTTGTTAGGGCTTCCAGTTCTATACTGAATAGGAGTGATGAGAATAGGAATCTTGACTTTTCCTGATCTTAGAGGAAATGCTTTAAACATTTCACCATTGAGTATGATTTTAGCTGTGGGCTTATCATATATGGCCTTTATTATACTGAGATATGTTTCTTCTATGCCTAGTTAAGAGTTTTTATCATGAATGGATGTTGATTTTTTTTAAGTGCTTATCCTGCATCCATTAAGATGGTCATTTGATTCTTTTCTTTCATTCCATTACTATATTACATTACATTGATTGATTTGCATATGTTGAACCATCCTTACACCCCAAAGATAAATCACACTTGAACACAGTTAATGGTCCTTTTCATGTACTGCTAAATTTGGTTTGCTAGTATTTTACTGAGAATTTTTTGCATCAATATTCATCAGTAATATTGTTCTGTATTTTTCTTTTAAGGTAGTGTCCTTTCTGGTTTTGGTATCAGGATAACATTGGCCTCCTAAAATGAGTTTGAGAGTGGTCCCTCCTCTTCACTTTTTTGGAAGAATTTGAGAAGGTCTGATGTAATTCTTCTTTAAATGTTTGGTAGAATCCACCAGTGAAGCCACTGGGTCCTGGGCTTTTCTTCATTTGGAGATTTTTGATTGTTGATTCAATCCACTACTAGTAATTGGTCTATTCAGATTTTCTGTTTCTTCTAGATTCAATCTTAGTAATTTTTCCATGTTTTCTAGGTTGTCCAATTTGTTGGTGAGTAGTTGTTCATAGTAGTCTCTTATGAGCCTTTGTGTCAATTGTAATGTCCTCTTTTTCATTTATACTTTTGTTGATTTGGGTCCTCTTTTTCCCTTGGTTAATCTAGTTAAGGGCTTGTCGGTTTTGTTTATCTTTTCAAAGAACCAACTCTTATTTTGGGTAATCTTTTCAATTATTTTTCTTTTTTATTTGTTTATGCTCTAATCTTTATTATTTCCTTTTTTCTGCTAACTTTGGAGTCAGTTTGTTCCTCTTTTTCTAATTTCTTAAGGCCTAGATTAAGCTATTTATTGGGGATTTTTCTTGCTTATTAACTTAAGTGTTTATTGATATGATCTTTCCTCTTAGAACTGCTTGCTGCATCCCATAATTTCTGATATGTTGGGGTTCCATTTTTGTTTGTCTCAAGATAGTTTTTTATTTCTCCTTTAATTTCTTCTTAGATCCATTGATTATTCAGAACAGTGTTGTTTAATTTCCACGTGTCTATGAAATTTCCGGTTTTCTCATTGTTGACTTCTAGTTTCATGCCATTGTGATCTGAGAAGATACTTGACACAACTTTAATGTTCTTGAATTTGCTAAGACTTGTTTTTGTGGCCTAACATGGGTCTATATTAAAAAAAATGTTCCACCTACACTTGAGAAGAACGTGTCTCCTGCTGTTGTCAGAGAGCATGTTCTGTGTGTGTCTGCTGGATCCATGTGGTCCATAGTGTCCAAATTCCCTGTTTCCTTATTGATTCCCTGCCTAGATGATCTCTCCATTGTTGAGTGTGGGATTTTAAACTTCCAGCTATTATTTTATTACTGTTTAGTTCTCCTTTTAACTCTGTTAGTTTTTGCTTTACATATTTAGGTCTTCTGATGTTGGGTGCATAATATTTATAATTTTTACATCTTCTTGATGGGTTGACCACCTTACCATTACGTAATGACCTTTATCACTTTTTATCATTTTTAGTTTAAAGTCTATTTTGTCTGATATAAATATAGCTATCCCTGCTTTCCTTTGGTTACCATTTGCTTCCAGTGACTTTTTCCATCCCTTCACTCTCAGTCTGTTTATGTCTTTAAGGCAAAAATAAGTCTCTCATAGGCAGCATATCATTAGATTTTATGTTTTGTTTTGGTTTTGATTTGTTTTACTATTCAACCATTCTGTGTCATTTGATTGGAGAATTTATCCATTTATGTTTAAAGTAATTATTTATAGGTAAAGAATTATTATTGCCATTTTGTTGTTGTCTTTTTTCATAGATTAATTGTTCCTTGTTCCTTATTCTCATCTTTTTCATGTTTAAACATCTTTTGCATCAATCAGCTTCAACTTCTTTATCATGTTCTTTTGTGCAATTTGTACAGATTTTTCTCTTGTGATTACCATGAGGCTCACCTAAAATATCTTAAAATTATAACATCCAGTTTTTAAGCTGACAACAACTTAACTTCAATAGAATTTCTAAAGTTTACATTTTTACTTCTCATCCTCCTCACATTTTAGTTTATTGCTGTTACAATTTACATATTTTTATCTTGCTTACCTAATAACAAATTATTTTAGTAATTATTATTTTGCTATGTTTATTTTTTCAACTTTTAAAGTAGAATTATAAATGAATTATGCGCTACCATTACCAAATTATAGGTTCCAACTGTGACTATATAATTACCACTACCAGTGTATTTTATGTGACCAGCCCCTATTCCCAAAATTATGAGTCATTTTGTGGGAGCCCCTGCTCTGATCTTGCCCCAGACTGCAAGGGAATCTGCAGGGCTCACCCAATGGGAATTTTACTGTAACTTTTAATGCAACAGAGAAGTTGGGCAGTCTTGTAACAGCCAGCACTTAAATCTTGGCAGACTGAGTTCATACCAGGGGGTGCTTCAGCCTCACCACCATGTTCTAGGATTTTATCAGTGGTGCCTTGTTCTTGAATAGTTATTAGCTATCCTTCTTATGAGAGGGAACAAAGTCAAGGATGACCTATACCACCATCTTGGTGACATCACTCCTTAATTACTTCTTAAGTAGATAGACTGAATACTATAGTGAGTAAAATGAAATCCTAATCCCAGGTTCTTTATAATCATTGAGCAAAGGCTGTCATGAAAACACATTTTTATAATTTAAGAAAATACTTGAGCCCATATTAATGCTGATGTAGTGTTCACTCTAAGAATTATAGACTTTACTCTGTAGGAAATTGCTAGTCTTCAAGGGCTTTTAAGCAAGCAAATGATATGATCAGATTTGTGATTTAGGCGAAAAAAATCTAAAAGCAGTTTAAGGGTTGGTACACAAGGAAGAGAGCTTGGCTCTGCAGTCACATGGGAGCCTAAGAGCCCCAGAGAGATGACTGACTTATTTATAGCAGTGACAAGGAGAGGAAGTGAAAGAGATACATTCAGAATATTGTCAATGGCTTATAACATATGAACACATGATCTACATCATTTGTAATCAAATAAATACAAACTGGGAGAATTTTTCAAAAAAAGAATGTTAAATATGAAAAAAGAATAATATTATTGATGAGATGTGAGATAAGAGATATGTTAAACATTGCTTGTAGGGATATAAATTGTTCAAATCTTTAGATGCTCAGCTCAGTTATCAAAAGCCATAAAATGTGAATTTTTCCTGTTAACAATTCCACCTGGCATGTATTCTAGAAAAATAATCATATTAATTCCAAAGATTTATGCATAAGGATATTTAAAATAGAAAAATACTGGAAGCAATCTAAACATACAGTGAAAAGAGACTGGCTAAATTATGATGTGCAGAAACTGAAATACTATGTAAAAATTAAAATTATTTTATATAAAATTAAACTTAAAATAAATGTTTGGACACTTGTTTATATTAAAAATTAATGAATATGTAAGTATGGAACAATGAGTTGGAAAACTATTTAATAATGGTTTAGTCCATATCTTTTTAGATAAGTTTCTAAATACTTATTATCAAATCATAAACTTTTATATAAAACCTAAACATAAAATATGATTATGTTATACACATTGTTCTGCCTTCATATGCTGTCACATATCTTATCAATTGATAAGGAGATTTATATTTTATTGGGTTAAGTCAATGCTCAGAATTTATGTCACTGTGACTTGTAAATTTTTTTTATGTGAGCCTGATAAAGTACTATGATTACTCTATAATTTTATTTTCTTTCTTTTACACCAATTTTTTCCTGAAGTTAGAAACTGCCTAATTCTTATATTCACTTATTTTTTTATTGCTGTTAATTTCTAATTCATCTCTGATCTACCATAAATAAGAAAAAGTCTCATTACAAAACATCAGATAAATGAAATAATAGGTCAGTCCTGGTCTACCCTCCTCCCCTTTCTGGTGAAGTCCTCTGTCTGCTCCAGTTTGGCCAGTTTGCACTCCATGCCTGCTGCACAGCTATTGCCCTGGGACTTCTCTTCATCATCATCCTGTGAGTGATTTTGCTTCTCTCCAAGATTGTATTCCTTGTTTCCTTGATCTCCTGACTTCCTGTATCTTACTTAATTTCCCCCTTTTGCTGGAACCTATTCCCCAGAAGCTTCTTAAGAAAGAATATACACAAGGTAAAATTGGGAGACCCTTGTCTGTCAGTAAATGCAAATGTGTTTATTCTACACTCGCATTTAATTTATTTCTCAATTGGGTTTTAGCTTTAGTGTTCCTTTTGAAAAGTTATATGTCATTTTGGGTCCTAATTCTTTCTTTCAGAAACTTTTTTGACTTTCATCTTCATCATTTCTTCTTATAACAAGCATTTCTTTAGTGCCTGCTATGTACCAGACACTGTTCCAAATACAGTTAGAAATCAGCAAATCATTTCCATCCTTGTGGAGCTATCATAGTGAGTGTGGGAAAACAGAAAATAAAGATATAAAATAATAAAATATATAGGACATTGGGTGGTTTTACCTGCTATGGAGGAAAATAAGACTGCAGTGTATGTGGAATGCTGTGGGGCAGGTCGAATTTTAATTAAGGGTTTCTGTCAAGACTTTAATAAAAAGATAAAAATAAACAAAGGCCTAAAAGATGTAAGGAAACAATCAATTATAGCCACCTATCTGAGGGAGTGTATTCTAGGCAGAGGGAATGCTAAGTGCAAAGTTTTGGAAATAGGGCCCATGTACAGTGTTCCAAAGATTCCTAATAGGTTAACATCCTACAATAATTTGCTTTGATACGAGTCGCTTTTCAATGAGTGTGCAGGGCATCCCATGGAATATTTCATTTTGGAAAGTCATGGCATTTGTTTTGGGAGATCTTAAAAATTATTTATTTGATAATTTCTGCCTCTACTCTTTCTTCTCTTTTAAAATCCTCTTATTTAGGTATTAGAATACCAACATAAATCTTCCAAACTTCTTATTTTTTAATATTTTCTATGTCTTAGTCTTTCTGTCAATATTTTGGGAGAGTTTCACAATATTACTTTCTAGTTTTCCTACTGAACCTTTTTTTACATTATGTGTTTGTGTATGTATGTGGGGAGAGAGACAGGGTGAGACAGCAAGCCAGTGCACATTTCATTTTATCTATGGTAGACATGCTAGAGGCATTCTTCAAATACCTTGTAGTACTTGGCTGTTTATCTGACATCTTGTTTATTACTGAGGAAATAAAAATTTTTGATTCAAAGGTTTGCGTGTATGGGTTGGTATGATAGGGCAGTAATTAATTTTTCTCATTGTGTGACCTCTAAGTGTCTGTGGATCTTTTGGAAGACATAAACGGAAAGAAAACTTGGAGTCTCATCAGTATGCAAATTTTCATTTAATCTGCTCATTTTAAATGGTTCTACAGCTTAGCCCTAGGGAATCAGAGATTCCTAAGATTAGATCCTACCTGATTCACTTTCCCTAGAGAGCAAGCCTCAGTCTTCTGCCACAGTGGACTAGGAGACCTCTTGGCCCATTTGCTCTTTTGTATACCATGGTCAGTTCTCCTGTTTCTAGTCACAGGCTCCACTTTTCCAGTTCTGCTTCTGTAGTAATGTTTGCTGCATTAACATTAGCTTATCCTCACCTCAAGCAGTCTAGTCTGCTTGATCTATTCTGTTGCATATTTTCCCCTCCCTCCCTTCCCCTCTCCCTCCCTCTCTTTCTTTTTCTTTCCTTCTTCCTTTCTTTTTCTTTCTTTTCTTTCTTTCCTTCTTCCCTGTACACCACTAACTCCTTTATTTCGTAGTAAAATATGACCAATGCTCCCTTGCTCAGAGAATCATTTTGACAATTAAATGTAAAAAATGCATGATGACTTCTAAAGCAGTGTCTAGCATAAGTACTCAGCAGAGTTGATGGAGGCATATTTCATAAGGTATACTTTCCAAGGGAGGCTAGAGAGCCGTTTCTCAAGAATACTGTGTGAGGAATTCTTTCAAGTGGGAGACTAAACCAAAAATCCTCTAATATGTTTTTATCTCTGAAATTGTGATTGTATAAATTTACATTTAAAACAACTTTCTCTCATTTAATTTAATCTTAGGCCTGGCCTAGGCAATAAGAAAAAGAAATCATTTGCTACTGGTTTTAGGTCCCTGCAGCTATAACATCTAGTTGGCCTTTTCTTTCCTGAACATAATTTAGCAACTTCACTTTGATATATGTCACATGTCAGACACCATGAAAAACTATACAGCAGAGTCTTGTTTCTTTACTATGTGTATGCTTTTTGCCTTTGCAGATCTATAGGTTTGCTTTCCCTAACCTATTTTTTACTTCTGTCAACTATTTACATTCTTTCTTCTTGACACAGTAGTTCAGCATATTATGACAGCTTCATACTGAATGAATTGTACATGAAATTAATACTGTCCTGTTTAATGATAGCATATATTATCCCATTGTTCAAGATTTCCAAATGACAATATTATTCTCTTTACCTATTAGGTATTATTATCAGTTGAATATCTGCCACTAGATGAGCTCTTCCCTATAACAATATTAAAGTAATAAAATAATACCCAGTATCATCAAACATCCAAAATATTCCAGTGCTGTAAGTCAGGCCTGAGCTTATTGCCCACATATGTTAGTGATAAGACCAGAGGATAGAAAGGAGAACAATAATTTACATATAAATCAGTTTTAATTCATTGTTTCTCTCCTATATCCATGTAATTCTGCCAATCATATATGTCATTCATTCAGTAATTCACTTTTTTCATTCATTTGTTCAAAAATCATTTGTGCTAGGAACTGTGTATTCTATAAATATAAAAATCAGTAACCAGTTCCAGTTTCTGAGCCATCCCATGTGGAACTTGGAACCTGCCACTCCCATCCACATAACCAGAGAAAACAAACAAGCAAAAACTGAACAAACTGAGTATCAGCAACTCTTCTTAGATCCATCAGCAAATTAAGGTTACAGGACAGATTGCTCCCCCTAATTTTGGAGAGACAGACAGGTGGATAAAGGGAATCACAACTTACTGAAGTGTAGGAATTCTGAAGGAATCAGTAGCAGGGTAGGAAAACCCAGACTGTAACTGGGAAAATGTGGACACGTTTGAGTCAAAATTCCAGTGGGGAGAATGTAGTCTTAAGTAGACCACCACCATGCTTTTATGAATTTTACCTGTGGTAGCTCTGTCTTGTTCTTATACTGAAGATGGGAGAAAAAAAAAAAAGAAAAGAAATCCCCTTATGTTTTTGACAGAGGAAGAGGAAAAGTAGCCATTTAAAAATATGTCAGAGCATTCTGATGTTCTTAACAAGACTTGCTCTCAAGAAAAACTTTTTGCCAGGACCTAACAAACCTTGGAGAGTAGAAATACCCATCTCCCTCTCTAGCCTTCCTGTCTCAACTAATGGTGGTATGGAAGAGGGCAGCCAGCCCTGAGAAGCACTTAAAGTTACAACCCAGGGGATCACTGAAGACTGAGATCTAATCATAGGGCTAGTGAACTCCTCACCTTCTCCCACCCACACCTCGCCACCACATCAATAGGTCTCCTGCAAAATAATAGAGGGATACAATGGAAAGAATATATCACCAACCTTATTTTAAAAGTCTCTAGGAAAACCTGAAGTTGACAGGAGAGAAAAACATGGATACCAGATAAACTTTAGCCTCTGACAGTTACAGCTACAGTAAACACTACACTCAGCCAAACCCCTTGCCAGATAAACATAAAACCTTACTGTAAAGGCCTGTTTGCTTCAGTTCTGTTTACCCAGTACAATATGTCCAGCTTTCAAGAAAATCATTGAAAGACATACTAAAAGACAAAAAAACACAGTTTGAAGAAACATATCAAGAATTAGCACAAAACTCAAATATGGCAGAGTTGTTGGAGTTATCAGATGGGGAATTTAAAATAACCTATTACTATGCTAATGGAAAAAGTGGATGACATACAAAAACAGAAGGGTAATGAAAACAGAGAGATGGAAACTCTAATAAAGACTCAACAGAAATGTTAGAAATAAAGAGAAAACTGTAGCAGAAATGAAGATTGCCTTTGAGGGGCTCATTAATAGATTAGACACAGTGAAGGAAATAATCAGTGAGCTTGAAAAAAATGTCAGTAGAAACTCCCAAAACTGAAAGGCAAAGAGAAAAAAGATAAAAAAAGAAAGGGACAGAACAGAATATCCAAGAACTGTGGAAGAATTACAAAGCCATAATTGTATTATTAGAAAGATAAGAAAGGGGGGGGGGAACAGGATATTTGAGGTAATCGTGACTGAGAATTTCCCAAAGTTAAACTTAGACAATAAACTAAGATCCGAGAAGCTCAAAGACAACTCCCCTCCCAAATTTACACCTTGGAATGCCGTATTCAAACTGCAGAAAATCAAGGACAGAGAGAAAATCTTGAAAGAAGCTGGGTGAAGTAGGAAACCTTTATCTGTAGAGCAGCAAGGATAAGAATTACATTGGACTTCTATTTAGAAACAATACAAGCAAGAAGAGTAGAGTGAAAAATTACAGTGTTGAAAGAAAAAGTCACCTATTTAGAATTCTGTGTCCAGGAAGATTTTCCTTCAAAAGTGATAGCTAAATAAACACTTTCTCAGACAAAAATTGTGGGAATTTGTCACTAGTAGACTTACCTTACAAGAAATGTTAAATTCTTCAGAAAGAAGAAATATATATACAATATATATGTCAGAAACTCAAATCTGCATGAAGAAATGGAGAGCATTAAATAAGAAATTATGAGAGTAAAATAGACCTTTTATTTTTTCCTTATTCTTGATTGACCTAGCAAATAACAGAATTATTCAAAATAATGATAGTATAAACCATGTATTCAGTAATTATAGCTTATGGGAGAAGGGCCATGAATGATGGCAATATTATAAGGGACAGAAGGGAGGATTTGGAAATACTGTGTCATAATATACTTGCACTACCCATGAAGTAGTTACAGCGCTATTTGAAAGACTTGGCTTAGTTGTAGAAGTTTTGTGGGTGTGTGCAAAGTCAAGGAAAATTGCTACAATAAGTTAAAAAATTATATATAACTGATATGCTAAGAGAGGAGAAAAGAGTAGAATCATATAAAATGCCCAATTAAAACTAGAGAAGGCAGAAAAAGAGGGAAAAACAAAAACAAATTAAAACAATAAGAGCAATGGATACAAAACAGCAACAGGTATGGTAGATATTAACCCAACTATATCATTAATCACTTTAAATATTAATGGTCTAAATTCATCAATTGAAAGAGACTGTCAGAGTCTATTAAAGAGGCCCAACTATGTGTTGTTTGGAAGAAATCCACTTTAAATATAAAGACACAGATTGAAAGTAAAGTGATGGAGAACCATATGCTATGCTAACACTAATCAAAACAAAGCTAGAGTAGCTATATTAATTTTGGAAAAATCTGCCCCTAAAGCAAGCAATACTATTAGGGATAAAGATACACATTGTATAATGATAAAGAGGTCAAAACACCAAGGAAACGTAACAGTACTGCATGTGTATATGCCTAATAACAGAGTATCAAAATACATGAGACAAAACCTGATAGAACTACAAGGAGAAATAGATAAATCCACTATACTCGGAGACACTAACACTTCTCTATCAGAAATTGATATATCGAATGGAAATAAAATCAAGAAGAACATGGTTGAACTGAATAGGGACCATCAATCAACTCTATCAACTAACATCTTTGGAATACTTCATCCAACAGTGTCAGAATACATATTCTTTTCAAGCCCACATGGAACATTCACCAGATAAATCATACTCTGGTCATAAAACACAATTTAACAAGTTAAAAAAGAAAAAGAAATCATACAAAATATGCTCTCACATCAAACTGAAATTAAACTAGAAGTCAATAATAGAAAGATAGTTAGAAACCTCCAAAATAACTGGAGGTTAAATAAGATACTTCTAAATAATATGAATATTAAATAATATGAATAAAAAAAGAAAATCTCAAAAGAAAAAATTTAAAATACGTTGACCTAATTTAAAAATAAAATGTGATTTATCAAAATTTATGGGCTGCAACCAAAACAGAGCTTAGAAAAAATTTATAACATTGAATGTTATATTAGAAGATCTAAAATCAATATTGTAAGCTTCCATTCTAGAAAACTACAGACAAAAGAGCAAATTAAATCCAAAGTAAACAAAATAAATTTTAAAATTAGAGCAGAAATCAGTGAAATTGAAATTGAAAACAGGAAAGCATTAAAGTCAATAAAACCTAAAGCTGATTCTTGAAAAACTTGAATACTAACATAAAATTGCTCAATCAAGGGCTTGACCTGATAAATGCTACTACAATAATAAAGCTTCTTTTGAAAAAATCTATGTGTAATAGAATCT
Organism: Vicugna pacos; assembly: GCF_048564905.1. Taxonomy (NCBI): domain Eukaryota; kingdom Metazoa; phylum Chordata; class Mammalia; order Artiodactyla; family Camelidae; genus Vicugna; species Vicugna pacos. Next base: position 65,166,712 of record NC_132993.1, on the reverse strand, counting down.
TTTGTATGTTCTATTGGGAGTGTCAGTTTTCTGGCTCATTAAATATCAAATGACAAATCTGAAAATCAAAAAGATAAATTCTGAATGAACTTCAGACTCTATGGAAGTCCATATGTTCAATGCATTATTAAGGAAACTGAAATACATTTGAGATTCAATTTTGAATAAGCTAAGTGCATACAATTTGAACAGTGTAAAAGCTGCTCTTTACAAAGAGCATTCTGGATCCAGACATAACTGAAAAAAATAACTTAATTGACCACAATACTTACAGTCATGGTAACCTATTCTTTAGAAGTTCTTTTTTTTTTTCCTTAAACAATTATGGATAACAAAGGTCTTCTTCTTATATAGGAAAAACCTGATGACCATCTTACTTTGTACCAAAATAATTATTTTAAAGAATTGAACAGTTGGCAAATTGAAATAAAATGCTTTTCTTTAAAATTTTTTTCTTACATTGTTACAAAATACTGTCTTTGTTGGCTGTGTATAATATTGACTATAAAAATATTTTTCTTAACAATTTCCACAGTGTCTTTGTACTTAGAATAAATGTTTAGTAATAGGTACTAAATGAATAGTTATTAAAAATAAAATTTTAAAAATATTTTGAATCAAAACCACCCTTCAAAACAACTTTTATTCTGAATAATTAAATGGGAACCACATATCTATTTTTCAAGCTGATTCCCAAGGTTGTGTACCTTCTTAAATACAAATCAAATTATAATATGTCATGAGTCTAATTGTACTTGCCAATGACCGTAATGGGTAAATTCTTATTATCGTTCAGCCTTCAGATTAGTTAAATCCAGCCAGTGTTTATTTAGCCCCTACTGTTTGCAAATATCTGCCCAAAGTGATGCAAGAGGAAAATTGGAGTAAGAGATATTTCCAGTCTTCAGGAAATTTATATGTGTGTGATGACCAACTATCCTGAAAAGAAGTCTTGAGCAAACTGTGCAGGTGCCTAGAACAGTGAGGTGAGAAGAGGAGAATAAGTCAGACAAATATCCACATCCTTCTAACATACTACACCAAGTATGACAATTAGAAACTTTCCCACAGTGATTGAAAGAAGGGGGAACAAGATGAATATACAATCCACTAATGTACAGCAAAAGTCCATTCATATCTATACAGAGAGAAAAATTGATTCTCAAGATGATTGAAAATGGAACTTCCCAATTTATCTGAAGCATATGTGACATTCAACTGGTCACTTAGCATTATTAGAAATTTACATTTTATTATATTCATTGTTTGGCAAACTACAAGGCTTTCCTCATTCTAAACTAGTGAGATTTAATATTATATTTATTTTATGTACTAATTATATATAATGAATTATCAGAGAATTATATTTTTATATATAGGCATGTATAATTTTAGTTTTATAAAGTGATTTTCTTGTATTTCAGAGTCAGTGCTGTTATATAAGGAGATGAACAGGGTTTATATTAGTAAATAGTATCTCATTTTTTTTTGCAGTTCCATCAGAATATTCTGATAAGTACTTTTAGAATCCTGCAGTCTTGTTTTTAGGGTTGGAATATTGTTTTCTAATTAATTAATTCTTAAATTCAAATCTTTCTTTTCAGACTTCAATTAGGAAGGATTTTCACGTTGCAAAAGACATAAAGGTCATGTGGAAAGTGGGCCGACTGTCAGACCAGTATCTAAAACTGTGATTCCACCACTAATGAGCAGTGAAAATTTGGGAAAGCTACATTGTTTCTCTTAGTTTCAGTTCTTCATCTGAAGGCTACAGTAATAATACCTGTCGCCCTTATCCCATAGGGAAAGAGTAATTGTGAAAAAACTAAGGAGAGCTCTAAAAATATAAGGTATCAGTGTAAATGTGAATAACATTTACAGCTCAATATGTATGTGGAACTTGTAACTTTCAAAATGTATACTTACATGCTTAGTTGGCTAGAAGAAAATATGCCCACAGCTCTCATGAGTGTGGAAGAGCCCGACACAGTGAAAAGAAAATGCTTTCACAGTCAGAAGTTGTAGGTGGGCTCCCTGGCTCAGTTACTTTTTAGCTTATTTCAAGCCCAGTCTTTCAGCTTAGTGAATCCTTTCTGTTTCCTCACTGTGGAGTGAGGCTTGAAGATTTGGCCCATCCACCTGAGAGTGTTGATATGATGATGAGTCAGGATGATGCCTGTTCAAGTACTCCATAAGTTCCCAAACAAATAGAACTTTATTTTTCTCATCCTGACTTTCTAAACAAATCTGGTTGTATAGTATCTTAGCTCAAGGCAGGAAGTACAGAGATGAGAACAGTCCAGAAAAGCTGGGATGGGTGAGGTAGTTAGTAGCTTCCAAGTCAGAAGTGCAAAATCTTAGGTTCAGAGGTGGGGATGTTCCAGAGGAGCTGGACCATGGGAACCACCTCTCAGGAAGATTTCAAAACATTCCAGCTCTTCAGTGCAAGCTGTCTGCCACCAGTGCTACACAACATGATTCAGAGAAATTATGCACTAAAGAGCTATGCTAGGCAATTGCTGCTCACAAGACACTTAAATCCAGGCAGAAAAATAATAAACCCAAAAAATTTATAATAAGAATAAGGGTTTTAAAACCACTTCTGAAGTGTCACAAAGAGTAAACTGTTAATTGAAAATGATGGGTTGAGAAAATAGGTACTTTTCACAGAACTTTGACTCAAAAGAACCCCCCCCTCAAAAGAGAGATGTGACCTGAGCACGTCTGTCAATAGATGGGGAAAATCAATTAGGGGAAGAAGAGAGTCAAAATACGAGCATGGTTGAGGTGAGGGAAGTGAGAATAACAAAGCAAGAAGTTTTCAGTAGGCAAAGTGGGATTAAATCAAAGCATGAGCAAAGCGGATTTTGAAAGGAGGAGGGGGCAGAACTCTGAGAACCAGGGCATTAGTAGAAAACTGTATAGAAATGCATATTTTGAAATAGACAAGAGGAAGATGAAAAAACTTCTGTCTTAGCATCTTGATTTTTGGAGCCTTCTACTGAACTTACATGTCTAAATCATGGAACTAGCACTTTTCCAAAGGGTTATGATCCATTAGTGGGTCATGACTCATATTTGGGTCATAAAATGACTTCAGTGGGTTGCAACTTGTAGGTTCAAAAATAAAATAGAATAAATCAGAAAACATTAGTGTGTACTACATTTTGTAGGAGTGAATTTTGTTTCATGAAATTTTGTTGCAGTTAAATATAGACATATGACTATCCTGGGTCATGCCATAAAGTAGATTTCTTTCTGTGGAGTGTAATAGTAATAAAAAAAAAATCCCAAAGCCACTGAACTGGAGAATTTCTATGAACTGAATACAAATGATGCCAAGAGGCAATAGAGCTGGGATGCAGGTTGCTGATCTAGATTTGTGTTGGGCTGGTCAGTACAATGCCCTACCCTTGTCCAGTGGTTCCCAGGAAGCTAGAAGCACCAATAGAGAAAGGATCTAGTGGTGTTGGTCAAAGTTTAGAAACTAGAGGGGGCGAAGGTGTAACTCAGGGGTAGAGTGTATACCTGGCATGCCTGAGGTCCTGGGTTCAATCTCTAGTACCTCCATTAAAAAAAATGAATAACTTAATTATCTCCCCCTAGTTTCTAGACTAGGGCTGGATGATCATCTCTTTTTAAACAGCTTTATCTGTTGGGAATATCTTTTCCATTGAGCCTCAAGTTTACATTCTTTTAATGTCTACCTGTTCTCTTTCCTGGTGCCTGGTGCCTTATGACTGTAAATTACTCATTAAATAGGGATAAAATAACAATTTGTTATTTATAAAAGTGTTTAATAAATTGTTCTGGTTTCTAATGACCAATATATTTAAAAGGGATACCTTTTAAACATATTACCTTCCATATCATCATACTCAAACTATCATTTTTTCAGTAGGAAGTCTATAGATGTCTAATAATTTTCTAAAGTCATTTTGCTAGTTAGTACTGTCAGAACCTAGCCTTTATTTCTAGTGTGAATATGATTTTTACCTCCCTCCAGTTTTTGTAAGTTAATTCTGAAGTATTTTAGAAGGGATATGTCTATAAATTCCCTCATGGTTATGTGAGCTTTTCCTGTGATTGTTTATACAAAGCCCATGGTGGGGTGAAAGACATTTCCTGTCTCTTCTTTTTCTATAGAAAATGGGTATTTTGTGCCACTGGCATTGTCTTATGGTTACTTTTCTTTAAATGAAAAATCATTATATAGCTGGCCATGTATCTCATCTCTCCCTAAATAACCTCTGCTATTTATAATTTAGAAATGAATTTTCTCCTCTGTGACCTCTTCCTTGAGTTATAATTGACATAGTTCTTATATTTTCTGCTTAAATTCTTTATTTCATATTTGGTACATCTCATCTGCTTTTATTAAAGATAAAAAACTTTATCTTTTTATTAAAAACGTACAGAAAAAACTTTACCTTAGTTTTTTTTTTTCTACTTTCATATTCATCTTCTTCAACCCTCTATTCCAAGTATTAATATTAAAACAGACTCAAACCTTGGGGGCAGAACATAATTTCTTACTCAGCACTTAATTTTTTTCTTTGAAATTGTAATCTGTAATTGCTTTATCCACTGGTTATTAAGACGATAAGCCTTCAGTATTTCAAAATGTGCCTGGTATATTATTTTAGAGACATGATAGACTCAACTAATTTTAGCGCATTCCTACTTGTGCTTGAGTCTTTACTTAATTATGATTCCAAACTGTACAGTATGTGTAGCAGATGCCACCAGTGCCCTGTCCGCATCATTCAGAACTATTCTCTGGATTTCTCCCAGCTATCAGTACCTACACCTCTCTGCCTGAGTTGTTTGTTTTTATTTCTCTACCTGAAACCACAAAAGCCCACCCTGCTTTACATATAAAAGAGGCTTGACTAACACGACCCCATCCCCAGGAATCCCAAACAAATGACTCTACTAAATATCCAAGTCCCTTTCTCTTTAGACAGAATTCCCAGGTGTGGGTTTCATCTCTCTCCCAGTACAGGTATCCCCTACTTTCTGAAAATTTGTATTACATCACTTTGCTTGTCTGAAACACCAACAGTTGGTACCTGTTTTCCATGAACTGAAAGAACTCCAAAGAGAATTTTCACTTTTACGAAAAAAGTCGAAAAGAAAACTAGCGTTCAGCTTTTGTTCTGCAACAGCTATTATAGAGGCAGAGCACACGCCGCCGAGCAGCACAGTCGTTCCCCCCACCCTCTCCGGAAGAACAGTGTATTAGGATCTTTCACACTTTCCACCAACTTCTGTTCGATGGGCTAATTTCTATGCATCATGTAAAACTCAGTTTATAGGTCTTCCACAAAGCATGTTCTTATCCTTCAAAGCTTTTTATGTTACCTTTGTTGTAACTTGCCATAGCATACCATATTTATTCCCATTGGGGCATATAATCTAGTGAACTACTAACCTCCTGTTTATACCATTAGCAAGATCCTAAATTGGCTGGACTAGATTATTCACTATTGCAGCTCCAGCACCTGGAACAGGATTTAGCATGTGGACACTAAACTGTTAGATAATGATTAATTAAATTCATAAATATTGATGGAAATGAATAAGTTATTGTTAGATTTTGAAGTGGTTTGAAAGAAATCTATCTAGTTATGGAATATTTGCTACCCATTGCCTCAAATGAGCACAGTTGGTTGCTGGTCTTCTTGAGACAGGAACAGGGCGGGGCACAGCCATTCAAGGAATGCTATAGCAATTAACATCAAAATGGTGAAAGATTCAACCCCCAGTAGGCCTTGAGGCTCAGTATGATGGGAGATTTAACTTCTAGTAAACCTTGAGCTTCATTAAACACTTACTGTAATATATTAACATGGTGACTAACATGCCTGCAGGCCCATGGCAGTCCCAAAGCTAGCCACAAAAGTTCAAAGTGGGAAATAGCCAACTTCCTGGGAATCCCAGCCCCTTTCCCAGGCTAGCTAGACTGGTCCTTCCACTTATTAGCATATGACTCTACCAAAAGCCCATAAGAACTGGCAACAGGGTGCACCGCTCCCCCTTCCACTACCCCCGGCCCCGCCCCGCCCGCCCCGGTTCAAAGACGACCCGCACTCTGTCTATGGAGTTTGTACCTACTTTTAATCTTGAGCTCCCAACCCCCACACCTCTTGGCCTTTCTCCTGCCTTTCAATTTATTTCTGAAATCTACCTTTACTCAGCTGTGGCTCGCTCTTGATCCTCTGTGAAGCCAAGCCAAGGACCCACACTTGGTGGGCACATCCCAGTGGCTCAGCCGAAGCCTGGGACACAGCCCTTCTCACACCCCATATCTGTTTTCCTGCATCATTCTCATTTTCATCCCTACTTTTATGATGTTATGAAATTAATGTGTTCTTCCATTTCCAGTTTGTGACCAACATTAAACTTGCTGGAGGTTAATCTTTGAGTATTTTTCAGTCTATATACAAAGAAGGCATTCAGTCATCTCTTGCATCATAAAAAAAAATCAAAACAACTTGAAATAATACAATATTTGAATTTTATTTGATTTCTGCTTAACTGAAAGCAGAGAAAACTTGATGTCAAATTGCATACTGTTTCCAAAATAGCACTTAATGATTTCATTTTTTGTGTTTATAATAATTTATCACTTAATTTTTAGATATTCTGAATGTTGGAAGATAGAGTTTATTAGTTTGATAAAAGGTTAAATAATGTTCTTTACTTGCTTATTAAATAACTATGTATTATAGCAGTGCTGCCGGAGAAAAACAAATTATCAAATGCCACTGAACACGAGCCAGTGATTGCTTTTGTGTTATGGCAACAAATTCCAGTTTTAAATGTCAGCTTACACAATTAAAAAAAATTTTTAAATATATGCATTTGTGAAGACAGTTGGGCTTTATGAAGAAATAACTGTACCTGCCATACTGGGAACATTTTCTTTTATGGCAAAGAAAGCAAATAAATTAGCATTTTTAATATTCAGAAACAATATGTTTGGAATAATAAGTTTATTTTAATCATTGCTATCTGAAAAATACCTAGCAAGCAGAGCCATGATCCCTTTAAAGTTAATGGCTAGATAAGCTAAGTTTGTCCTTTAATGTTGGTTACAGAGGAGTTATATTTTCTATGTTTTTATGTAAATGCTAATTAACATGCAAATGAGCAATTTAACCCTCTTTAAATTGGAAAAAACTCTTGGGACAGTTAATTTCATAGTTGTTAGCAATGGCCAAATCACTGAAAGATGGTTCTTCTGTATTTCATTATATAGGAAATTACAGAAGCACATTATCAGACTTTTATATTTAGAACAGAATGAATGACAGTCTTGACTGGCAGAGAATATTTAATTATTTTGCTTGTGTATTGATGTTTTAATTCTTCCATAAGAGTGGAAACAAAAACACCCAGATGGAAAATTGTGGGTGTATTAAATAAGGGTGGTATGTGAGGAAGGGTTGTTGCAGTAATGTTCTGCAGGACTCCAGTGAACTGCTTAAGATGTGAGTAAATACAGGTAACAGTATTAATTTAAAGCATTGAGATTTTTGCCCAAATACTGTCCTATCTCAGACCCAAAAGGCAGGCTGATCCCGCTCCTTATTTTTCCTTAGCTTTTTGGGTTCTTTGCAGCCATATCACTTGCTGACAAAGTCTCTTCAGATTATGATGTTGGCTAGAATCACATGTTTAGGACTGGAAAAAAGAAGAAAATTTGAAATGCCTGTGAAGTCAGCTATGTCAATCTCTCTCTCAGATCTTCATTTCTACTTATATGAGTGTTCAGGAATCCCAACCTGTTCATATACTAAACGTTTCCTTCAACACATACTTACTATAATGTATTTATATAACAGGGACTTTTGGTCTACCCAGTAAGTCCAAGTGAGAAAAGCTCACCTCAGCTGATTACTAAAGGAAACTTACATTCTGAGCAATCACAGTACATTGTGACCAGAAGGTTCCTCCTTAAATACCAAGTACACGCAGAAGATGGCTATTATTCATAAAGGTAAATGGTGGAACATAGAGTAGGTGTGAATAGGGAGCTGTATTTGGTAAACTCTAACCAAGTTATGACTCTCACCCTAAGGTAATTCCAAAGATCTAAGTACTAATCAGGTGCCTATGAGTCATTCCAAGTGGACCTGCTAAATTCACACTTAGACAGGCAGATCTCAGTCTCAGAAGAAGACTTGTATGCACAGGTGTGCTGATTGTGTATCACAGACCAAAGGCAGCCGTCAGTATCAGTTCAGTATCTTTGTGGACTTGTGTGATGACTTCTATAGAAAGAGGTCAGATTCCTGGAAGTTACCAACTTATAAATACAAATTAAGCCAAAAGACTGGAGAAGATCACCTGGAAGATACAGTCGAGTCAAAAGAGAACCTATGACATAGCCCTGAGGAACTTCAGCATTTTAAGTTTAGATGAAGCAGGAAGGGTTAGCAATAACCTCTTCAGTGCTAACTACTGAAGAGAGGGAGAGCTGGGATCCAGACTTACTTCTGTCTACGCAGAGCTCTACATGTTTTTGAGAAAGCCACACTAAATGCATATTTAAAAAAACAATCTAGTAGCTTAGAATCTGGCATTCAGGGATTTCATCTATGGTTGGCTAAATATTTTAAAGCTCTCTAGGCAGTCTCTGATCACAATGGTATTAAGTTAGAAACCAATTACAAATTTCAACTAGGAAATGTCACATATTTGGAAATTTTAAAAATTACATTAAATTCTTGTGAATCAAAGGAAACATCAAAATCAATAAAGGAAATAATTATTTGTAATTAAATAAATATGAAATAAATTCATTTCTGGTGTGTGCTAAGGTAATATTTAAAGGGAAATTTTAGGTTAAGAGCTTAAATTAAAGCAGAAATAAGCCTAAAAGTTAATAAGCTAGATATCCAACTTAAAAACTTGAATCTAAAAAAAAAGACAAATGTCTTTTACAAAACAAAAACAGACTCACAAACATAGAAAAGAAACCTATGGTTACCATGGGGGAAAGGGGATGGGAAGGGATAAATTGGGAGCTCAAGATTTGCAGGTGTTAACTAGTATATATAAAATAGATATACAACAAGTTTCTTCTGTATAGCACAGAGAACTATATTCAATATCTTGTAGTAACCTATAATGAAAAAGAATATGAAATGAAGCCAACACAAATAGATGAAAAGATATACTATGTTCTTGGATTGGAATAATCAATATTGTTAAAGTTACCATACTACCCAAGGCAGTCTACAGATTCAGTGCAATCCCTATCAAATTACCAGTGGCATTTTTCATAGAACTTGACCAAAATTTAAATCTGTGTAGAAACACAAGAGACCCCAAATAGCCAAAACAATCTTGAGAAAGAAGAACACAGCTGGAAGAACCATGCTCCCTGACTTCAGACTATACTAGAAAGCTACAGTAATCAAAACAGTATGTATTGGCAAAAAAACAGACACATAGGTCAGTGGAACAGGATAGAAAACCCAGAAATAAACCCATGCACTTATGGCCAATCTATGTCAAAGGAAGCAAGAATACACAGTGCAGTAAAGACAATCTCTTCAGCAAATGGTGTTGGGAAAACTGGACAATGAAGTTAGAATACTCCCTCATACCATACACAAAAGTAAACTCAAAATGGCTTAAAGACTCAAACATAAAACAGAATCTATAAACCTTTTAGAAGAAAACATAGACAAACTCTTTGACATAAATTGCAGCAATATTTTTTTTGTATCTGTCTCCTAGAGTAATGGAAGCAAAAGCAAAAATAAACAAATGGCCCTAATTAAAATTAAAAGCTTTTTCACAGCAAAGGAAGCCATAAACAAAATGAAAACACAACATATTGAATGGGAGAAAGTATTTGCAAAGGATGCAACTGACAAGGGGTTAATTACCAAAATATAAAAATAACTTATACAGATGAGTATCAAAAAACCAAAGAACCCAATCAAAATATGGGCAGAAGACCTAAACACACATTTCTCCAAAGAGGACATACAGATGATCAACAGACACCTGAAAAGATGTTCACAATCACTAGTTATTAAAGAAATGCAAATCAAGACTACAATGAGGTCTCACTTCACACCAGTAGAACGGCCATCATCACAAAGTCTACAAGTAAATTCAGGAGAGGGTGTAAAGAAAAGGGAACCTGCCTACACTGTTGGTAGAAATGTAAATCAGTGCAGCCACTATGGATAAGAGTCTGGAGGTTCCTTAAAAACCTAAAAATATGTTATCATATGATTCATCAACCCCATTCCTGGACATATATCTGGAAAAGATAAAAACTCTAAATAGAAAAGATACATGCACCCCAATGTTCATAGCAGCACTATTTGCAACAGCCAAGACATGGAAGTAACCTAAGTGTCCACTGATAGACAAATGAATAAAGAAGATATATATATGAGTAATATATGTATATTACTTAGCCATTAAAAGAGAATGAAAAAATGCCATTTGCAGCAATATGGATGGACCTCTAGATTATCATACTCCCTGAAGTAAATCAGACAGAGAAAGACAAATATATATCATTTAAATGTGAAAACTAAATAGCACAAATGAACTTATTTACAAAACAAAAACAGATTCACAGACATAGAAATCAAATTTATGGTTGCCAACAGGGAAAGGGAATGGAAAGATAAATTAGGAATTTGGAATTAACAGTTATGCACTACTATATATCAAACAGATAAACAAGGACCTACTGTACAGCACAGGGAACTATCTTCAGTATCTTGTAATAACCTATAATGGAAAAGAATCTGAAAAAGAATATGTAAGTATGTATAACGTAGTCACTTAGGTGTACACCTGAAACATTGTAAATCAACTGTAGATCTAATTAATTAATTAAATGGCTGATAAAATGTACTCAGGAAGAGTCATACAGTGAAATATTATAAAGCATGGAAAATAAACATTCTGTCACTGCTAGCTCCAGATGGATGAACCTCGAATACATAATAATAACCAAAGTCAACTCATAGGAGACGGCATACAGTTTAGTCTCATTCATATAAATCTGCAAGACGAAGCAACACCATATTGTCTAGGCTTACATGCCTAGGTAGGAAAATTATAATGAAAGGCAAGTGAATAACTGATATTCAGCAGGAGAGTTGTTACCTCCAGGGCACGCGGGGATGCAGTTCAGGACAACAGAGGCCTTTTTAGTATCCACTGTGAGGATGTTCTCTGAAGTCTGGAAGTGGTTACATAGGTGCTTTGAAAATTATTATTCTCTAAGCTAAGTATGTTTAATTTTAGTTTACTTTTAATTTGTGATAGCTATCAGAATTATTATTTTTAAGTGGCATCTGTGTATGAAAGTTAAAATGCCATTGTGAGCCAGGTGACTGAGCTAAACAAGATGCTGCTGCTCCTAGTGTGTTTGTCCTCTACAAAATGGCTCATTAAAGAATAAATTTTAGGATGTTTTCTTCTCATCAACTGTGCTGAGTTTAATTACTAATTCACATAATAACCCAAATTAAGAGGCTGGATTCTCTCTTGTAGCAGGAGAAATTTCCCTCAATTACACACTGACATTAAGTACTGAAATTAATACCTAAAGGAAATTATCCAATATCCTTCTATGAATTATTTAAAAATTTGCTTCGAAATCAGCACATTTTATATATAAAGTTCTGCTTGGTTGATCCTAAATTAAATGCTGTATTTCACAGTGTAGTGAAAAGAATAGTGAAAGAGAATCACAATTCCATTTCACGTTGGTTTTGTCTCTTATAAATGTAATCTCTGAATCCTAATTTCATCATCTAATATCTGTAACTTGTGTAAAGAGTTATATGAAATTAAGCTAACAGTAATGCCCTTTCTGTATGAAATGGGTTACTACTCTTTGGCTTTACATTTTTTTCTTTAATGAGAAGTTCTACCTGTTTTTCAAGTACATTATATAGACTGTGATAATTCATAAATTCACCCCATCCAAATTTGCCAACCTTGACCATTCGTAACCTTGAACAATCAATCCCTCATCGAAATATATCTTTTTCTCCTTAGTTGCTCAGGACTCTGCTCTCCTGGGCTAATGAGTAACAAACATATAGCCATGTCAGTGAGGCAATGGGTAATAATGTCATGGTAGCATTATTACTTTTGGTTGCATTGTAACAAAATAATTTAGGAATAATCAGATAGGCTGAAGAAACAGTTATTCCATAAGCAAGGTAACACTCTTTGTAACTGGAGAATGAAATACACATGGAGATAGTAAGAAAATCTATAAATGTATTTATGAGGTATGGTATTCTGAAGCTTAGTCTTTTGAATCTTCCTTCCGTCTGAGTCACTCTCTCTGGGTCCTTTATAAAGCTTAGATTTATGTTTTCATGTTGATTTTCTACAAATAGTTTTGGAAAATACAATTCTAGAATTTAAGGATCTTTCTGTAATTAATCTTTTTTTCCCTAATTAATCTTAATCTAAAAGAAGAAAGGAGCTTTAGAAAATGTTTAAAAGAATGAAAACACCTTGTGAATTACAGAAACATACATTCTTCCACTGTCGACTTTGTTGTTTAGCCTGAAACTCTACAAAAGGAAAAATGTTGAGTAGAGATGGGGCATTTGTCATTTTGGTTTGTTTTATTTTTTAATCATTTTTACTCTCAGAGACATGCTGTGTCTTTTTTTCATTTATGGGAGTTTCTCTATGATCATTTATTCAATTATGCCTCCTGTCCAAGCTTATTATTTTCATGTGCTGGCAGTTCAGCATAATGATTAAGAACTGCTGTGGGTCTAATATTCTTCTCTATCTCTCTGTAGATATTAATATTAATATATATTAAGTACACATTTAAAAAACTCTATTTGGATTGCTATTAGCTCTTTTGACATATGTCAGTTTTCCATTGATTAGATTTTTCTCTCTTTCAGGGTTGTTTAATATTTGTCGCTTGTTTGTGTACTTATCTGTGTAGGTGAGATGTCCTGTATGACTGTCTCTTCTTTTTTGTTCAGGGTGATGCATGCAAGCTGATCTGGGCTGTTCTCTTTTTCAGTGACTGAGGATGCTGCTTGGCAGTTGGTGTCCTGAGACTGGGTACTCACACACAAATGCTCTTAGCCATTTGGGATTCGCGTGTGCCTCCCTTCTTCTAAACTCCTTCACTTACCATTTCTGCTTGGAGAGCGTGCCATCAGCATTGCCAAGGGTGACCGAACTGGCTGCTCCTTGATACCATAGCTAATAACTCTGCTTGTTCCTCCTCATCCCCCTGCTGTTCATGGGCTCTTTTTACCGACTGTCGTGACGTTGCTTCTGTATTTTACCACTGTGATTTTTTCTGTGGCTTGTTTTGTTTTGTTTTCTTTTGTTTTCTATTTCTCAGGGATTCTCCAAAGTTTCTGGTTTATCTAGAGTGAGTCCTTTTGTTTTTTGAGTGAGGCTATATATTTCTTTATTTCTATATATGAGAAAATCATGTCTGAATTTGAAGCAGGAGGACAAAATTATATACTGTATTCAAGTCTGCCTTCTTGAAACAAAAGTCATTGGATATAATGGGTTGAATTGGTGATGCCCCAGAATGATATGTCCCTGTCCTCATCCCTGGGACCTGAAAATGTGACCTGTTTTTTTTTTTTAAAGGATTTTTATGGATGTCGTTAAGGATGATGAGATCAAATCATCCTGGGTTATCTGGATGAGCCCTAAATCCAGTAAATGTCCTTACAAGAGACACACAAGGAGAGGGAAGAGAAGGCCATGTAAAGGAGGCAAAGACTGGAGTTCTAACATTAATATCAGCAGAAAAGATTGCCTCCTACCTAACAAAGAAAATGACCACTACACAGACACTTCCTCAGTTTCCCCCTCATCACTTACAAATATATTTTTATCTATGTCCTTCCCTACCAACCTTGTCCCTCTTACTGTTGCAAGCTAACTTTGTATTAGTGACCCAATCCCACTTTATGATCTAGTAGAGATTTTCTTTTTACCTATTAATGTGGCCAAGCCCCCTCCAAGTGAAAAAATTCCTTCAGTTTTAACACATTACCCTCCAACTTCTGCCCAGTTCTGCCTTTGTTTCACAATCAGTCTTTGAGAGAGAATGGCCTACACTCACTGTCTGTTCTGTATCATATAAATCTCCTAATGCAGTCTCTCTCTGGACCCCAACATGTCACTGACAACTAATACTGCCAATACCCTTCACAGTCCCAAAGACTAAATACACTTGTGATACTTATTTCAACTGATCTCACATTGGTGTTTGACTCTGACTACTGCCCCCAGCATGGAGATTCAGTCTTTACCCAGCCTCTCCTTGTATTTCTTCTGATTGGCTAACCGTCCTTTCTTGATCCCATAGAGGCTTCTTTCCCCTAGAAACCCCCTAAAGATCACAAGTATTATCCAAGTATCTGTTTTTGTCCCTCTCTCCCAGTTACATGATTTCTGGGTAACCTTATCTATACCCACAGTTTTTCTTAAATTTTTACACTGGAGAGTCCCAGTATATTCTCCTAGCTTAGAATTTGTTTGGGGGCTTCAGTCCTGAACCTTCACCTGCTGCCTACGCGTCTCTTAGGATGTTCCAAGGACATTTCCAACTTTAACCCTTATCTTTGACATCCTTCCATCTCTACTCTAAAACCATTATCCTGTATTACCTGTTTTAGCAAACACACTCTCCATTCAAACAGTCTAAAAGACATAATATTGTCAGCATCCAGAAGCTCTTTGTGTGTCTTCCCGTGTCCTAACTTTGTACCTGATTTAAGCAATTATTTTATTCTGGTGTATGCTATGTTAAAATTGAATCAAGAATGATAAATGATTTTTATCTTAAGCACCAGGTCCTATTGATTTGTAGGGGCTGCCTACAGTAAGAGTTGAGAAGGAGAGTGAGGTCACCTTCAGAGTCAGAAGAGAGACAGCTTCAATTGATGGCAGGTAGACAGAATGGCAAGGCTTGAGAGAGCAGCAGCATTGCACCCTGAGTTGATTTTCCAGGATCATAGATTATAGAAGTCACAAGACAAGTGTGTATTTGTATATATGTGATTTGTGAGAAATTATTACAGCAAATAAATGATTGAGCCCAAAGAGGATGTTTTAGGCAGAACAAAGCCAGAAAAGACTGGCGGGGAAGGAGGAGACATGGAAGAGAAGCTCAGAATTTAATCTGCATTGAGCCAAAGCTCCTGCTCACATGAAGGTGATGGGAGAAAGTTAGGTTGGGTGCTCACTGGAGAAGGCCATCCATGCCAGTTAAAGAGCTGGTATTTAAAATAATATGACAAGATAGAATCCTGTCCTTTCTCATATGGCTAGAATTTGTTTTATTCCACTTGAGCTAATTTTTTTAAACATTCCTTTATAAGTTAATTTAAAAGTTTAAAATGATACAATGTTAATAATAATTATTCTTAGAATATAGAAATATTCTGTGAAAATGCAGATTTTTTTCACTTTAATTAAGAAATAGGAGTGACTGGAATAATGCATCTTTTGTCTGCAGTATCACCCACAATCTGTTTGTTCCTTGTCACTGGCAATAGTTCCAGGGAAAGACAAAAACCAGCCATACTAATTTGTCCTATTGTTCTCATATTAAAGTCGTTTTAGGGCGAGACCTCTGGTCGCGAGACTTTAAGACGGACATCCTAGCTAATAGATTCTCTACAGCCGTGGACACAAGTAATTGATACAAGTATTCTACTGTTGTCTACACGTAGACATTTTTGTCCTCCCACTATTTGTCAGGGGATTTGATGTTTACAAAGAGATTCTTGAAGATGTCATTCAGGGCTTTCACTGACCTCGGAAACAGGGCCATGTCTATTCCTCCTCCATGGAACTTGTCCATTTGTCTTTAACGAGCCACCAGAGTAACTGACCTGACTCCGCTGCTGTTGCTGTTTCTCATACTTCCAGTCTAGCACCGAGGTTGACTTATTTTTTCTCTTTTTCCATCCTTAGACAGCTAGGAAAAAAGAGCTGTTCTTCATGATAAAGGTCATATTTACATTTCAGAATTTTTAGTGACGGCACTGCCAGATGTTAATGCATATTATAAATAATATAAACTCCCAAATTCCTGAGTAGCAACGACTTTAAATAAATATCCCTCAGCAAGAACCATAGGAGGGCTATATATCATTGATCCTGTTTAGTTACAAAAATTTGATTTAGCCTGGAACATTCTTTTCTGTAACACAGTTCTACATATGCAACCAAAATGACAAGTACAGTCCAGATAACTCCAGAGCTCCTCTTGCATGAATCACCTTCCTGTGGATGTTGCCCTAACACTGCTCTTTCACTTACCTTTAAGGTGAGCTCTCTTTTTGCACTGAGGAATCAGACTTCATGCTTCATTGGTCATTGTATCCACATATTTTTTTTCAGTATGTTTCTTCATTTAATTCCATAATTATTGCTGTTGTGGTAAGTAGAGTTTTCATGAAGTGTATTGTTAAAAAATGTCTAGTTCAACTTCGCAGGAAATAAAAAAGGTGAGAAAATGGCTCACTTTACTAAATTTAGTAAAATTCGTGGATTGTGTGTGTGTGTGTGTGTATGTCTTTGGGGGATATGGGCAATGCACAGAATTTTACTAGACTAAAGTTATAGATACTAAGTTGTATAAATATCTTGTAAATCAATTGGAATAGGTGTATAGTTTTTCACTGGGCAAATTACTCATTTTAATGGGAATTTTTTCAGACTCTAGGGGTCGATTGCTTAGAGTGATTTGGCCAACTGGTTATTTTATCATTCTTCAGATCCTGATTTAAGCCCCCTTTTAGATCCTTGTATTCTCTCCCTTGATGTGGTTGATACAGGTACTTTGTTTCTTCTTACTGCTCTCTTCGGACTACAGAATGCTCCTACTTCTTTTCCAAGATACACTTCCCACGTCTGGCGATTGGATCCCCCATCCTCCTCTATGAACTTACTCCATTTGTTGTAATTTCCCTCTTTTGTACATTCTACTTTCTTTATGGTAGCTATTTGACATCAGTCAGTGTTATCAGGATTTTGGTGATTGCAAATGACAAATGAAACTAGCTTAGTAATCAATGGAAATGTACTGGTTTACAAATTTGAAAAGACCAGAGAGAGACCTAGTCTTAGACATGACTGCACCCAGGGACTCAGACGATAACATCTTTCTTCCATCTCTTCACTGTACTTCTCTCTGTGCTTTGTTAAACTTGCTTTCGTCATATATGGTCTAGTTCTGCATGGGACCTGGTATGGACATAGACAGCTTATTTGCCCAAGCTAGTACCTGCAGGAAAGAAAGGACTTCAGGTTGTCTGGTGTACCTTAGGTTAGAACTACTTTCAGAATCAAACAGAATGTAAAGTGGGAAAAGGGTTGTTTTCCAATAGAAGAATGTTTCTTATTGGAAGAGTAGAGGAAGGAATGTGTAAGCAACAGAAGTCTTCTAAATATGTTTGATTTTTAATCCTCCTATATTGCGCCCTATTTACTTATTCCTTTTCCTGTAAATGACTCTTTCTTTCTCATGATATAAACGCTGCCCACATTTCACTTTTCTCTTACTACTCATCTTACTGTGATGGACCACCCTTTGACCCAAAAGTCTACTGAAATTCTTCCTTGTATCTTTATTAAGGACATCATCCTTCCTAAAGTTAGTGACTCCTTTTCTTTCCCGTACTACTTGATCACATCATCTTTGGCATTGTTAGAGACTGCTTCTTAGCAGTCTTTATAATATATCTCTATATTCCATACCTTTTTAACTTGCACCTGCTTTTGAATTTCTTTATTTTCCTCTTCTATCTTTTCATTCAATAAATGTTCCCCAGAATTCTTTTTGTAGCTTTGATTATATCTGAATGACAGGCAGCACAGATTTGGTATCTTTTTGCCCAGAACAGTATCCTGAAGTACAAACATGTCTTTCCAACTGTCTATGAACAGGTACAAATAAAAACCACAATATATAAAATATCTGACTTTTGTAATCACTCTCAAATCTCCTCTTCTTCCTCTGTTTCTACCTGATCAAATGAATTTACCAAATTCTCAATTAAACCATTTATGAAGATAAGAGTCAATATTTGCATCTCTCTTCTTCATCTGTACATTCAACATGTAAGCAAATCTCTAGTCTATTTTCTACTTCCCATCAACGTGGAAACAGTCTCATCATCAGAACTTCCTAAACTATTCTGATAGCTTCCTATTGTGTCAGCAGTCTCCAATTTTCCCCCATTTCAGGCTGCAGGCATGATGTTACCTGGTTTATTTTTCTACCAACAAATTTTTCTTTTAGGGAACTGAGTATCTTAAAAAAACTGTCAATGTGTCCCTTTTGCTTATAGGGTAAGATTCAAACTCCTTAGCATCAAGTTTTTCAATTATTGTCTTTTCTCATTACAGTCCTACAGCTGCACACTCCATGTTTCAGCCACCTTAAAGTATTCACCATTCTTCCAATATGTTGTGCTCCTTAACACCTCCATATCTTTACTCACACTGTTCCTTCTGCCAGGAACCCCTTCCCCACTGAACTCATATTCAGTCTTCCAGTCATAGGACCTAAAAAGTACTTGGCACATAGTAAATGCTCAAAAAATATGTGTTGAATCTATGAATAAATTAATTAATACTTAACTTATCTTCAATTTTCTAAGTTGGGAATTTCATATTTTCTAAGTTGGGAAAATAATTTATGCCCTGAGTACCTCATAGGCAAACTGAAGGTTTTTTCAAAATTGACTAAAATGTATTAATTAAAATGCCTGTTTTAATCATGTGGTAATGTGCTTAACTTGTTCCATAAAGACAAATAAAACAGGAGCCAAAAAAACCCCCCAAAAAACCAATATACATATGTAGGGTTTAATTATTAGAGAGGTATTATTAGTAATTCTAAATAAAGATAACCAATGTGAAAGACAGGGTTCAAAACAACATACCTTCTCAGAGTATGATTTTTTTTAGTACGTTCCACCAAATAACTATTGAATTTTGTGACTATCCCTTTATTTACCTGTCACTTCTTAAAATGATAATTTGAACTTTATTTGTAGCACAGCAACTGTCTGAGGGTTGTAAAAGGGAAAAATTCTTTCATCTTTGTCTCTCTTTCAAATTTATAGGTGAAAAGTTTTTTGTTTTTTTAAGAAACAATACACCATCCACCATCAGATCAAGAAAACCGAACAAGCATTTAATTAACTCTCTCAGACAGAACATTGGAAAGGCCAACTCCAATTCTGTTTATCTACTCCCTGGCTTTTGGACAAATATTGCATTTATACTGCCTTCGTGTTTTTTGACAGCATCTGTGAAGCAGAGAAAAACAAATACTATTAAATTGATTTTCAGATGCTTTGTAGCTTTAGGTTTAAAAAATAAAAGTTCTTTCTTGTGATTCCAGTAAATGTTTTAACTGATTAAAAGACTATTTCTCAATTTTTGTAACAACACTAAGCACCATATCCCTATAAGAATGCACAGCCCTACAAGTAGTTTTGCGGATATTTTACTAAAATGAGAGTTTAAAAGAAAAATTCAACTTCAAAGAACAGACTAAAACAGTAACCTCATGCTACTCACTACAAAGAGGCAGCTTTAGACAATAGGGCCATCAAAACGGAAACCATGCCAAGTCTAATGAAAGGAAGACACTAAGTTTCTTTTCACTCTTTCAAAGAATGCTTTCATCAGGATTTCAAAAAACATCTCCTAGGTTATAGATTAAAGGCAAGTGCAGATGGCTAGGTGGGGTTATTGTTTAAATGTTTCATTTTATTACAATTAATTTCCAACTGAAAATTATTTAAAGTATTCAGGTTCTAATTCAGTATTAGAAATTTATACCCTTTTAGCCAATTTATAAATATTTACTGCCAGAAGCTCTCAAACAGTTTGATCAGTCTGATATTTTCATTTGCAGAGCATAATGTGATTAGGAAATTGACAACTGAAAAAGATAAATGGACTTCAATATGCTGTTTCTGGACTTTTTCATATTAATGAAGCTCCCCTTGTAAATCTCACCTTGATACCTTGCACATATTATAGGATCAAATACTTAATGTTTTATCGATTTGCAGATACATGGTGGGCATTTTAAGGTGGTAGATTTCAAATGTCTCCAGAACTCCCATTTAATTCTCATTTCTTAGGTCATCAGAATTTCCAAGAGGAAAACATTGAATAAGAAACAACAAAATATGGCATCTCACTGAAGGATGATAAAAATGACTTTATACATTTGGGGCAGTCGTTTTTTGTTATCAGTAAGATTATATACTAATTTCAATCAGAGATTCCCTTTTTCTCTCAATGAGAGATTCCCTTTTTCTCTCAAGTCAGTCACCACATTCTGCACCTCATAGCCCAAAAAGGAGTCTTCCAAATCTGCGTCTTAACCATAACAGTCGTACAAAAAGTCCAGTCTTTCTCTACTCTCTCACTCTGAAGAATGACCATTTCACATCCTCTTCTCTGTACTCAAATCTCCAACTCTACCTCTCCAATCACTTTTCTCAAGCAATGACATTTTTCCTATTTAAGTGAGAAACTAGACTCACTTAGGAGAGAAATTCCCCAAACTCCCCCCACCACACGACCCACCTGCCTGTTTCTGATCATTTCTTCTGCCTTCAGTCCAGTTATTATGAAAAGTCCATACATCCATCCAAAGCCTTCTATCAACTCCTCTATTTGTATTTCTTTCCTTCTTATCTACTTATTTGCTCAAATCTTTCTTCCAGAGTACTGCTCTACCTCGATTTTCCTTCATTGACTGACTGCTCTTTCGGTCTGACATGTATTTTTCCTTATCTCCCAACCTCTAAATGTTGGAATGTCCTCATGGCTCAAGCCATGGACTCCTCTCTCTTCTGTCTTTGTCTAGTCCCTTGGTGATTTCTTCCGGTCTTGTTGAGATAGGAAAGAGAAAACTGCAGAATTTTGATCTCTAGAATGAACTTCTCTCCTGATTCCAGATTTTTATACGAATTAACCAGCTGACATCTTAAAATTAAAATGTCATTAAAAGAGATTAAAAAAAAAAAAACTTACTCTTGGTCCTTCTCATCAAAAACCCTGCTTTTCCTTGAGGCTTTTTCTTCTCAGAAAGTGGAAAGTCCAGCCTGTCAGTTTCTCAAGTCAAGCTTTGACTTCTCTTTTTCTCTCTCATTGTACATAAAACCAGGAAAACGCTGTCACTATAAAAATGTAGCACCGCATTGCCACCTTGTTGGTTTTTACCCTGGTCTTGTCAGAATAGCTACAGTAGTCTTTTAACCGTCCACCTGCTTCTGCTCCTGCCTGTTCCTTACTCTACTCTTAAACGAGTGGTCAGATCATCCTTAGCATTGGATCAAAACCTTCCAACTCCTTTGCATCTCTCTGCGAGTAGAAGCCAAAGCTGACAAGGACTCACCCCTCCTTACACCTTTCCTGTAACGCACTGCTCTCTAAGTACTGGCTGCTCTGTCCTCAGTGCTCTGGCACTTGTAGTTTTCTCCACCTAGAACATTCTTTCCCCAGTATCTACACAGCCAGTTCCCTCATGTATTTCAGAAATTCAGTCTAATTCCGTCTTTCCCAAAAGGCCTTTTCTGACTGCCTGTTGAATTTGCAACCTATCCCTTGTTATTTCACCTCTCTCATTTCCTATTTTGTTATTTTTTGTTTACAGTTTTTATCATCTATTACGCTGTATATTTTTGTTATGAATTTATTTTTCATTTTGCTCCTATAAGAATATAAGCTCCATAAGGACAAAGATTATTCTTTATTCCCATTACTAATGATTCCCTAGAATCTAGAAAGTTTACCTGCACCTACTAGACATTCTAAAAGTGGCCTATTTGGTTTTGTGTAAGTTATCCAATGTGTAGTTATGTAGGTAACCTGTCTACATAAAAGAATTTTTGGATATATATATATTTGTATACATCAGTTGAGTGGTATATTGGACTAGAATGCAAATTCCCAAAAGCTCTATTGTGTGTTTATGGGGGAGATCAACTAAAACATGAACACTAACTTAATTTTAAATTTACCAAAAAAAAAAGCTTATTTTTGAGAGTGCAATAGAACTGAATATTCTGAAATACACTAGAAGTATATTTAAAAAGTTATTTTGTGCATGTTGTAAGAGGGAAATTTTAAATTTATTGTGACAAGCAAAATAAAATAATAAATATTTAATCCACGAATTATAGTAGAATGAGGCTTTTTGAAAAGACATTTGACTATAATCACAATACCACTTTCACTAGACAATTGACTACATTTAAATTAATTTTGAAATTAACTGGTGTTAAATTTCTGGAGAACTTACCGTGTTAAGTCTTCATCATGTATTTGTACTTAGTATGAATCTAGAGGTGTTGTAATACCCCTTGGTGTCTTTTTATCACGTCAGTCTGTTGAACAATGTAGATCACGTTCTCTAAATCATAGAAGTGTTTATAAGTTGTTTTTCCCTTTTCCTGAAATTATTAGGTCTGTATTTTAATGTATATATTTGGGGTTTTTTTAAGATTGTATATATACCCTGAATTTGCTTGCATAGGCACATAGAAATGTACACTCAGATAGTGTAATACCCTTACAGCCTCCTGCAGCCTGCTGCCTGGCACTCAAAAGGATCCTTGTACATCCCTAGGGAGATATCTCTTAGCAGTCCTTCCCTTCCCACAGGATTTGGCATTTTATCCTGTGTACTTGGCGAAGATCTGTGGGGAGAGGAAGCTGGTGGGACAGACCTAGTCTGTGTGTGATATTCCTAGTGATTCTAACTTGTCATACCTGCCCATACATAGTCATTAAAAGTTTGATAGAGGTTTGACTGTTTTTCCCTTACTCTGTCTAGAGTAGATTCCTCTTAGCCCCACAGACTCCCCAGGAAGATACAAAGCTGTGAATCTTTACTCTCCTAAGAAGAGCTCATCATTTGCTAGAACTCACTGTTTTAGGCCTCTTTGTATCTTGAGCTCTGTGACAGATGTTTTAAAATTATAATTTGCCTGCCTTGTTCTCATCATGAGGATTAGAGCAATGGTCTCTATGTTAGTTCGCCACGTCTGCCGTCACAAAAACCAAACACACCAAATGGCTTAATAACAGAAATGTATTTTCTCATTATTTTAGAACATAGAAGTCCAAGATCAAGTTGTTGGGAGGACTGGTTTCTTCTGAGGCCTCTCTCCTTGGCTTGTAGATGGTGACTTCTCCCTGTGACTTCACATGGTCTTTTTCCCGCTGTGACTATCTGTGTCCTGATCTCCTCTTCTTATAAGGACACCAGTCAGACTAGATTAGGGCTTACCCTAAAGACCTCGTTATAATGTCATTACCTCTTTAAAGACTCCATCTCCAAATGATAAGTGTAGTGGGCTTAATAATGGTCCCCCCAAATATCAGTTTATAATCCCTGCTGCCTGTAATTGTACCTTATTTGGGTAAAGGGTCCTTGCAGATGTGATTAAGTATCTTGAGATGGGGACTTTATCCTGAATCATCAGAGTTTGCCCTAAATGCAATCATATATCCAAATAAAGGGAGGGAGACAGAATTTGACCTCACATAGAAGAGATTCCTCTCCTGCATCATCACAGAGGCAGAGACTGGGGAGATGCAGCCACAAGCCAAGGAAGGCTGGTAGCCACCAGAAACTGGAAGAAACTAGGAACACATTCTGCCCTAGGCCCAATAGAGGAAGCCCAGGCCTCTCTCAGCACCTTGATTTTAGCCCAGTGAAACTGATTTCAGACTTTTGGCTGCCAGAATTTTGAGATAATACATTTCTGTTGTTTTTAAGCCAACAAGTTTGTGATAGTTTATTAGAGCAAGCAGCCATAGGAAACTGATTCAATAACAAATACAACTAACAAAATCAACCAGAGCTCGAAATTAAAGGGATTCATTACACTGAGATTTTTCTGGCCTTTTCTCATGGCTGGTGGGAGTAGTGACCTTGCCAGATTTCTACAGTCTAAGCAGAAACCAGAAGTCTATTTTAGATTTTAATTCCCGATGCCTTTGAAAATAGTTGTATTTTGCCCTCACAGATGAATGCTAATTTAACAAAGTACAAAATTTGAGGTTCAAAATCAGTTTCCTTCAGACCATTTAGGATAGTCCTCCATTATAGGCTAGTAACCTCAGTAACCAGTATTGTTAATGAGATTTGTGTTTCTTCAGGTTCTGTATGAAGAGTTCATGGCACTAGTTTTCCTCAATTATGTGGATGCTTGACAGTGTGTAATTTTTGTGTTTGCAAATTCCTGCATGGTCTTGCATGCCAGTTCAATGGGTCTTATTCCATCTCTGGGAATTATGTCAGAGATCAGGATGTGTCATGATCTGAGAATTCTGATAGTTTTTATTTTGAAGGTGAGGGCTTCTTGCTTCTCTTGAAAGTAACTCTCTGGGCTCATTTTTACATCTCCCTGCTCTCAATGTCTGTACCCCATCCTTGATATAAGAGCAAATATCACTGCTACCTACTGGACGAGATGCTGGGTAGTATCATTACTCAAAATGCAGTTCTGCAGTGACTCACTTTTTGGATTGCCTTAAACCTCTCTTACTGAGTTTGACTTTGCATGTTACCTGGAAATTTTCTCACCTTGAAGGTTATGTTTTTCTGTAAATACTTTTGTGCTCCAATTTTCTACTGAAGGATTTCTCTCAGTTTCTCATCTGCCTGAAATGGTCAAAAGAATCAATCTCTTTTTTGTTGTATTGTTTTTCACTGTCATCAATAATTTAGTGTTTTATAAGATTTTATTTTCTCTGATTTCATTGGATTTTTGGAAGGATGAGAAATTCAGATTGTGTTAAATATGCAAATTTCAGTCAGTCTCCAAGTTTCTTCAAATATATTATTTATTTATTTATAATAAAAATTGTCTTTTTTAGAACACTCTCAACTTCCTTTTTTAAGTAAATCAATTCATGTTTTAAAACTCGAGATAAAAGCATCAAGCAAAACTCTGGACCTATTAATATCAATCTCAGTTTATCTGGAGATACTTTTGTTTTTCCCTGACCTTTTTCTTTTCATCCATTTTTGTGTATTATGAAGCTTTATGCTCGGTAATAGTCAAGGGCTAAAAAACAAGGTGTATTTTTAGATATACTCACTTATGGTATGCCTTTAGTTAGGAAATGTTTGGGTGTACAAAATTCTTCTTAACTTTTTAGAACTACACAGCTTTCTCCCTAATGAGCTGCTGGCCCGAGTCTCCTGTTTCCTGCCTTAAATGAGGAGAGGCTGGATTTCCAAATAAAGTATTTTAATATCGATTCTTTATTGTACTCACTTTGTTAAGAAATCACTTGAGTCAAACATGGCTACTTGTAGTTTTTATTGCTTTGTATTTGTCAATAACTATGTGCATAGAATGGGGCTTAACATAGTTCTTACGTTGTTAATGTTTTCATGAGCTCTAAAGCTTTTAATACCATCTTAATTAGTATAGGTAAAAGTGCTGTGGCTGACCCAGTCACTATTTCAAATAGCATATAGTAGGGCTATGTTTTAATTCCCTTCTCTATAACTTCTTTTTAATTGCCTCATACTATGTTCAATTGATTGCACACATGCTATCCTGGAGTAATAAAATTAGAAATACGTGCATTTCTTTGTGTTGATGAAATGTTTTCTCTTTAGGGACTATAAGTCACTGCCAGAGGCAACTGATCTTGCTGTCTGAGTAGAGAAGAATCACTTACTCTCAAGCTACTAATTTATAGTCATCATTCTTGAAAGCTATACTCCAAAAATAAATTGTCCTCTTCAATCTTATCCCAGTTCTGGAAACACAACCATAAGATTAGCACAGTTCACAGAAGCCTGGCTGAGATTCCACTCTATCTGTGATAAGTAAATTGTAGAATAGGTTCCGAAAGGGGTCAGCCCCAGGTTCCCTCTGCCATATTTCACATGTGCTGTAGGGCTTTGAAATGTCAATTGTGCACTTATCACTTTGTTTTTTGGTGTGTGGAGGAGTAATTAATACAATTCCAAATTTATAAGAATAGTTCAAAGAACTGTGATATATACCAGATTCACCAATTTTTATCTTTATTATTTTCTCTATAGTAATACAATTGTATTTTCTTTCTAACCATTTAAGAGTAAGCTGGAGACCTCATGTCCCTTTAATTTCTAGTGTGCATTTTCTAGAAGTAAGAACATCACCTTACGTAAACATAGAAGAGTTTTATGAAGTCAGGAAGTTGAAGACTGAGATAGTGCTATTTTCAAACCCCCATATTCAAATTTCACCAATTAAATCAATAATGTCCTTTAGAGCTATTGTCTCCTGGACGAGGATCCCATCCAGGATCAGATATTACATTTATTTGTATCTTTTCAATCTCATCTAATCTGAAATACTGTTAATCCATGCTCAATTTGTTCATAGTTGGGTTTTTGTTTTTTTTTTTTTTGAGTGGAGGGGTAATATTTCTATATCGTGAACTGTATAGAAACTCGTATTTAGTGAGCTTTGACAAGTGCCTGTAATCAGCACTACTATCAAGATACAGGATATTTCCATCATCTTAGTTCTCCTTATAGGTGGAAATATACAGTATTTTGTCTTTGGCTTCTTGAGCTCAGCATAATGACCTTGTAATGAGCTCATGTTTTTGCAGGTAGCAGTTGTTCACTTGTATTACTGAGTGTCGACTGAAAAAAATGCACAGCCTAAAAGTTGGGAATTATGTTTAATTCAGTGGGCTTTCTGAGGGCCTCAAGCCCTCAGCCCTTGCAGCTACCCCCAATGGTGCACCCTGAGAGGACTCAGCACAGGAAACAGCAGGATTACTGGCCTTAGGTAGCTAAGGTGCATATCAAAGGAATGATTTTCAGTGAGCCCAGACTTCTGCATCTTCCCAAACATAGAAAAGCACTGAATTTATTAACTTAAGATGTCTGGTTTTCTTTAACAGTAGTCTTTTAATGTTCTGACTACCTGATTTTTGTTGCAAAACTTCTCTGTATCCTAGCTCCTCCCTTACCTCTTTGGAGCAGTCCCTTAGAGCTGAGAGGCTGCCTCCCAGGCTTGAAGTCCTCAGAAAGTCCATTGGATAAAATACAATTCTCAAATTTTAGGTTGTACATTTTTGGGGAGAGGGGAGGTAATTGGATTTATTTTATATATATGTATATATACACACACACATATGTTTTTTATATATATATACTTTTTTTTATGGAGTTGCTAGGAATTGAACCTAGGACCTCATGCATACAAAGCACATGCTCTGCCACTGAGCTATACCCTCCCCTCCTAGGTTGTACTTTTTTTTCAGTTGACATGAATATTATTTGTATATATCAAAATGTGTTTATTCATTTGGCAGTTTGAATTGATTAGAAACTTGCTTTTTTGGCTATTATGATAAAATGGCTTTGGAATATTTTGTACAAGTTTTGAATTTAATTTAGTTTACGTACATTTTTATTTCTTTTGAGCAAATACTTAGGAATGGAATTGCTTTGACATAGGATGAATACAGGTTTATTTTTATAAAAATCAGGCAAAACTGGTTCCAAAATGATTGGTTCACTCTGTATTCCTACCAGGTAATTCTAACTAAAGATTTGTCAGTTTTGTTTATCTTAAAAAAGAAAAAAAACCCTCAATCTGTTGATCTTTTCTGTTGTTTTTCAGTTCTCTGTCTCATTTATTTTTAATCTGAGGTTTATCCTACTTTTTGCTAACTTTGTGCTTAGTTTGTTATTTTTCTTCTACCTCCTTGAGGTAAATATTTAGATTGTTTATTTGAGATCTTCCTTTTTTCTCCATGTTTTCCTTTATCACTGTAAATTTTCCTCTCAGTGCTGCTTTTGCTGCATCCCATAAGTTTGGGAATATTTTTTCTGTTTTTATTTATTTCAAGATATTTTTAATTTCCCTTTTGATTTTATCTTCGGGTCACATTGGTTGTTCAAGAGTGTGTGGTTTAATTTCCACATATTAAAATTTTTTCCATCTTTCCTCCTGTCATTGATTTCTAGTTTCATACAACTGTCATAGGAGAGATATGGTGTAATTTTGATCTTTAAAAGTTTACTGAAGTTTGTTTTGTGACCTAATATGTGATCTATTCTGGAGAACGTTCTGTGTGTACTTGAGATGGACGTGTTCTGCTCCTGTCAGATAGCATTTTCTGTAAATGTCTATTAGGTCCATTTTGTGTGAAGTATAGTTAAAGTCCAGTGTTTATTAATTTTCTAACTGGATGATCTACCTATGTTTGCTAGTAGGTACTGAGGCCCATTGTTATTATTGTATTGTTTTGTATTACTCACTTCACGTCTGTTAGTATTTGTTTAATAAATTTAGGTAACTCAGTGTGTGCATATATAGTTACAATTTTTATTCCATCTTAACGTATTGACCCCTTCATCATTATACAATGACCTGTCTCTTGTTATAGTTTTTGACTTAAATTCTGTTTTGTCTGATATTATATTACCCAGCTCTCTTTTGGTTTCCATTTCTATGGAATATCTTTTTCCTTTCTTCCTTTCCTTCACTTTGAGTCTAAATATGTCTTGAAGTACATGTCTTGTAGGCAGCATATTCTTTTTCTTTTTTCTTTTTAAATATGTTCATCCACTCTATGACTTTTGATTGAAGCATTTAATGAATTTATATTTAAAGTAATTATTTATAGGTAAAGGCTTACTTTTTCCATCTTGCTAATTGTTTTCTGGCTTTTTTTAATTTACAAAAATTTTATACACTTTTTAAAGGTTACTGTTTACAGTTATTAAAAATGTTGGCTATATTCCTCATGTTGTACAATACATCCTTGAGCCTATCTTACAATAATTGGTACCTCCCCTCCCCCACCCATACATTGACCCTACCCCCCACCCTTACTGGTTGACCACTAGTTTGTTCTCTATGTCTGTGAGTCTGCTTCTTTTTTATTATATTCACTAGTTTGCTGTACTTTTTAGCTTCCACATATAAGTGGTATCATAAAGTATGTGTCTTTTTCTGACTAATTTCACTTAGTATAATTTCTGGCTGTTCTTTAATTTCATTGTTCTTTTCTTCCTCTCTTGCTGTTTTCCATTGTGAACTGATGATTTCCCATAATGATACACTTGGACTCCTTTCTCTCTATCTTGTTTGTATCTCCTACAGTTTTTTGTTTTGTAGTTACCATGAGTTTTACTTCAAGCATCTTATAGATATAGCAGTCTGTTTTAAGCCAGTTAACTACTTAACTTTGATTATGTACAAAATCTTTACCCTTTTATTCCTTTATCACCGTTTTATATTTTTGATGTCTGATTTATACCTTTAATATTTTTTGTTCCTTAACTAGTAATTATAACTATAGCTATTTTTAATACTTTTATATTTCACAGCTCATTACTTCAAACTTTATACACATTACCTTATTACATTATTAGAGCATTCTGAATCTCACTATATGCTTGCCTTTACCAGTGTATTGTTTATTTTTATGCTTTCATGTTACTAGTTGGCATCCTTTTATTTCAGCTTGAAGAACTCCATTCAGCATTTTTGTAAGGTAGGTCTCATGGTGATAAGCTCCCTCAGCTTTTGCTTGTTTGGAAAAGTCTTTTTATTGCCTTTATTTTTGAAGGACAACTTTACTGGGTAAAGTATTCTTGGCTGGCCTTTATTTTTCAGCTGAGAAAATAGATCATCCTGTTCTCTCCTGATCTACAAGGTTTCTGCTGATAGAACTACTTTTAGCCATATAGAGATTCCCTTGCATAAGAGAAACTTTCTTCCTCCTGCTGCTTTTCAAATTCTCTCTTTGACTTTGATTTTGGGTAGTTTTGTTACAATGCCTTGAAGATCTTTTTGTATTGAAATTTGAGGATGACATATTAACTTCATGATTTGAGTGTTCAAGTCTCTCCCAGATTTAGGAAGTTCTCAGCTATTATTTTTTAAATAAGCCTTCTATCCCTATCTCCCTGTCTTCTCCTTCTGAGATTCCAATCATGCGACTGTTGTCTCTTAATGGTGTCCCATAATACCCATAGATTTCCTTCATTCCTTTTCATTCTTTTTTTTCTTTTTGTTCCTCTGACTAAATTTCAAAATATCTGTTTTTAAGCTCACTAATTCTTTTTTCTGCTTGGTATAGTTTGTTGTTGAAACTCTTTAATTATTCATTTAGTCACTGTATTCCTCAGCTCCAAAATTTCTGTTTGTTACTGGAAGTTTACTGTAATAGATTGGTGGAGTCATGTTTCCCTAATTCTTCATAATCCCAGTAGCCTTGTGTAGGTGTCTGTACATTTGAAGAAGCAGTTACTCTTCTAAACTTTATGGACTGCCTTTGGTAAGAGAAGATTTTCACCTGCAGGTAGGGTCATGTAGGAGCATGCTGCGACCCTAGGTCTAGTGATCCAGGGCACCAAATGGGGGAGGATGTGGTGGCACCAGGTCCAGGGTGGGAAGAGGTGTTGTAGTCCATTGGCTCAGGCCAGTGTAGTGGTATACACACACTTGGTAGCAGCTGTAGGTGTCTGTGTACTAGATGGAATGGTTACAAACACCCAAGTAGTGTTGGAGGCCAGGGCCAACTGTAGACATATTGGCAACTGTGGAAGCTCTGGCTGTCAGCATGAGCTACCATGGCTGGCATCTTGCCATGGGCACAGAGCAGTGAAGATCAGTGATGGGGCCCGGGCTGAGGGATGCAGACACACAGCTAGACAGACTAGCTTCAGGTGAGTTGAGTGGCACAGGCCAGTGACAGAAGATAGCCCTCATGCTGGCCCATAAGCTGTTCTGTGGTCCCTGGCTGTCAGTAGGCATGCTCTCCCTTGGCCATAAGCCTCCTCCAGGGCACTGGGGACAAGTGACAGGTGTCAGGCCAGTAGCATGCAAGTGCACAACTAGAGGGGCTAGCCTTAATAATGTGCAGTCAGTGTCGGCCAATTGCGTGTGTGCACTCACGCGGCCACAGAAGGCTGGACTGGCTGCCTGTGCAGTGCTTGGTCTCTGTTGTGGTTGGGGAGGAGGGAGCAGGGAGGAACTCAGAGGGTTGGTGTCAGAGAATGGCGGTCATGGCTATTGCTTTCTTCAGTGGAGAAAGCTGCTGGGTTTGTCTACAGAGCAGGCCAGTGGGAACTGCAATTGCTCCCACTACATGGCTGCTATTGGTAACTCCTGATTTTCTTCCTTGCTCCTGGATAGTAATATATGTATTAGTTTTGCCGGTCTGGGTGGGATGAAATTGAAGTGCAATCTTTGTGCTGTGATGGGGAAGCTGGTTGCTCACCCCACTGTCCCTTTAGCAGCAATGGAAACTCTTTCTAGTTGGAGAGTTCCCTCTTTGTGCTGTGCATGCCAGCCTGGGGATAGGATATTGCAAGCAGAATGAACCCATTTTCATTCCCTTTTTGTGTAGCTATTCTCAGGTTTTTTGTTCTGTCACGTTGCTAAAGTTTCTTAAGTGAACTCCAAAGCTCTCAGCTGTTTTTGTTCATGGGTAGCTGTCTAATTGTTGATCTTTGTAAGGGTGGCAGAGACTGAAGTCTATATCTGCATCTTGGTGATGCCACTCCTGAAGTCTGAATTGATCTTTACAATGGGGAAATTCGTTTCTTTCTTCTTTCTGGAATTCTAATTTCTGATTCTGCCTTAAGTTTTATGTGTGTATGACACTAGAAGACGTGAGATACCAGGTTTTCATTGTCCTTCAAAAACAAATGAGAACAAAAGTTCCAACAACTATAACAACAAAATTCAGCTCATTTATCCCTAGTGCCTTCAGCAATTTACTCATTTTGGGAGTATCTAGTTTTCATTGTGGAGTAAACACCTCTGACCTAAAATTCCCAGTGCCTGAAAAAAGGCATAGTTTAATTTTCCCTGAGGGTCTGAGGGTTGATTGCTTCTTCCTGTTTAACTCTTACAAATAAAATGTATGAGTCTGTATACAATATCTCCTCATTATAGTAAGAGCAAAGCTACTTGTTTAATTAAGCCACTAATGGCCTTAACCAAAGGAAAATATCTTACTGAAACAAATGATTTGTTTTGGTAATAGTAGTGTCAAGAGTGCAAATAGATCTCTAATTGATGAGCAAGTTCCCAGCAATTAATTCTGCTACCTAAGTATTCCCCTCTGCTAGCTCTCACACTGCCCCTCACTTTAGGTCAGGACCCCATCATCTCCTGCTTGGTTAGTTTCCTTGGCTCCAGTCTCCCCCTCCCCAAACTTCATCTTTCTAAAATGCATTTATTTATAGCCATATCACATCCCTCTGCTTAAAACATTTCACTTACTTCCTTCTCATATACCACTGTATAACTCAAAATAATGGCTAACCTGTTTATGTTGACTTAGAAAGCTCTTGCAGATCCCATCTTTCTTCTCCTATCTCATCTCTTACCTTTCCCTACTTTTCATCCCTACCCTGCTTGCAACTAAATTCTAGCCTAATAGGTACACTTCTGTGTATGAATGTTTGTGCATGCTCTTTCTTTGATCTGGAAAACTCCACAGCAGTTTTTGCCCTTTACCAGTTAATTAATATCTTTCTTGCATGATGTACTGGTGACTAGGGGAAAGAGGTTGGAACTATTTTTTTTAATTGATGTATAGTTGATTTACAATGTTGTGTTAGTTTCAGGTGTACAGAATAGTGATTCAGTTATACATATATATACATACATAAATCTATTATTTTTGAGATTCTTTTCCATTATAGGTTATTACAAGATACTGAGTATAGTTCCTTGTGCTATACCGTAGGTCCTTGTTGGTTATCTATTTTATATATAGTGTTTAGTATCTGCAGATATGTTAATTCCAAACTCCTATTTTCTCTCTCCCCTGGCCTTTCCCCTTTGATAACCATAAGTTTGTTTTTTATGTCTGTGAGTTAATTTGTTTTGTAAATAAGTTCATTTGTATCTTTTTTTATTTCACATAAAAATGATATCATATGATATTTGTCTTTCTCTGTCTGACTTTACTCAGTATGATAATCTCTAGTTCCATCCATGTTGCTACAAATGGCATCATTTCATTCTTTTTTAATGGCTGAGTAGTATTTGATTGTGTGTGTGTGTGTGTGTATATATATATATATATATATATATATACATCTTCTTTATCCATTTATCTGTTGATGGACATTTGGTTGCTTCCATGTCTTGACTATTGTAAATAGTGCTGCTATGAACATTGGGGTGCATGTATATTCACTCTTTGACATAAATCACGACATTGTTTTTTGGATCTGTCTCCTAGAGTAATGGAAACAAAACCAAAAATAAACAAATGGGAACTAATTAAACTTGAAACTTTTTACACAGCAAAGGAAACCATAAGCAAATGAAAAGACAACCTATGGAATGGGAGAAAATATTTGCAAGTGATGTGACCAACAAGGGATTAATTTCCCAAATCTACAAATAGCTCATACAACTCAATATTCAAAAAAAAAAACACAATCAAAAAATTGGCAGAAGATGTATAAAGACATGTCTCCAAAGAGACATACAGAGGGCCAACAGGCACAGGAAAAGATGGTCAACATCACTGATTATCAGAGAAATGCTAATCAAAACTGCAATAAGGTGTCACCTCACACCAGTCAGAATGGCCATCATTAAAAAGTCTACACATAATAAATGCTGGAGAGGGTGTGGAGGAAAAGAAACCCTCTTACACTGTTGATGGGAATATAAATTAATGCAGCCACTATGGAGAACACTATGGAGGTTCCTTAAGAAACTAAAAATAGAGCTGCCATATGATCAAGTGGTCCCACTCCTGGGCATGTATTTGGAACTACTTTTGATTAGTAGTTAGTGTAAGGACCTCTGACTGCAGAATCCTAGATTCTGAAGACGAGAATACATGGCATGTAAAGAGTAATGAAGTTGGTCCAGCAAGGGCGTGGTTCTTGAGCTGGGAAAGATGATGGACTAGTAAAGTAATGGAAAGAAGTCAGCATAGCTGAAGAGCAATAGAATGGGACAATCAGAATAGGGGAAAAGAATATAAAGGTGGAGAGATATGGAGTGTCTAAATCATGTATAATATCAGAAACTTTTCAAAGAATTTGGATTTTAGTCTTACATCATTTCTAAACCATGTATAAATTTTAATCAGGCAAGAGGCTTAATCTGAAAGACATTTTAAAATGATTTCTCTGCTTTATGAACAGTAGGTAGATGTGAGGGCGAGTAAAACTGACAGACGAGAAACCAGCTAGAAAGTTACTATGATATTCGGCAAGGATATGATGGTGGCTTGGTTTAGAATGGAAGCACTGAATAAAAATCGCTATTAATATAAGCTATAATCTAGAGATAGAGTCAGATAGACTTACTGATGGATAGGGATTTGAGGAAAATTGTCTTGCATTTAGGTAGAGAATTTCAGAGGCTGGTATTTTTCTACAAGTTTTTTCTCTTTTTTTTTTTTTTCCTGAAATGATAACAGCTGATAGACAAGAAACAGTAATAGATACCTTAAGCTTAACACTGACTTATTTTGACAACTTTCCACCTTATTATTAGAGTTTAGTTCATCTGTTGTCTACCCAAGTTCATTCACGTGTGGCTACAAGATGCTTATTATTTATATCACCTAATAGGTGGATTGCAATAGATGATCTTGACAGACAATGCAGTAGTCTCTTCCCTGGATTCTTATGATAACTTATTCCCCTTCCTAACCCAGCCTGTAAACCCTATCCACTACCATCACACTTACTTTTCTCAAGAACCATTTTGATTAATTTTTTCTCCTGCCCAACATAGTTTTCATGACCCACAATACTCAGTACCATATTTATCTTTCCAGCTTGATATCTTTTCCTCTGTATCCCACATTTCAGCTAAAAATAGCTGTTCAGTGTTCCTTAAATTTTACCATCCTCTTGCCTTTGCTCTTGTAGTTTTCCACAAGACATATTAGAATCCAATCTCTCTATGGAAATTCTACTATCATCGGGGCTTGAAATGATGGCAATGCATAGTGAGTAAGAGAATTAGTAAAGAAACATGGGTTAAAATCTTCCTCTGTTACTAATTAGATATGTGATCTCCAACAAGTTCTTACCTCCTCCTAGGGGCCAATTTCCCATCCTCCAAGATGGAGAAAATAATAGTATCTACCCTACAGTTTTGCTTTAAAAATTGCATGGCAAATAATTAACAGATTTTGCAATAGTGTTTGGCATAAATTAAGCATTAAATAAGTGACTGGTTTCAATATCTTTATTAAGGCACACTTTAAATGCTTATAACCATATTAAAAAAACCCCATGACACTGGTTTGAACTGTCAACTTGAATGTGATGTTACATATAACAGGTTTTTATACGTATATACACATATGTAGGACCAAAAATAATAATCCCTTACATTTTCACTCTCATAACAATTTGTCTACACCTCTCGCATACTTCTTATCACATTCTGTTGTGCATTAAGACTGCGTATATGCCACTCAGTAATCTCCTGCACTGAACATTTTCTCCTCTACGCTACACCCAATTCCTAGAGAACTTATGTCTTTTTCTCACACTGTTTGTACTTGCAACTCCTGCTCAGTGAGAGAGTTAAACCACACCTCTCACTGCCTAAGTCACAGGCAATTGGGACTTGAATGGACCCTGGGCAAGAAACACCCTTGCCAGGTATATTCTTTCCCTGATTGACTTAGAAATCAGAGTTCGAAAACCTATCCCTTTTGGCATAGTCAAGCCAGAGCTTGCAATGGCCATGTTCTAATACATTCCAAAGTAGAGAAAGGCATGCTGGGAAGGATAGAAGAATGGAATTTGTGTGCCCAGAGAAGAAGAAATGGAGATTGCTCTGTTCTCTTTTGACAGATAAAACCATCTCTGTTCATAGCTTTCTTGTTCCTGGTGTCAGTCCTTTGGCAGCCTAACTATACCTCCTGACAGGTCTCTGAGTTGAGATACCCTCGCCCTTCCATGAAATCATCCCTAGTTTTTGTACATTTGTGCTACTAGCAAAGAAACCCCCCTTGTTGGAGACAACGTGCACATTACCTTTCCCTTTGAGTGCTTGAGCATATTTTTCATCTTCTCTCACCCACAGTGCCTAGCTCAGTGCCTTTACTGAACAGCACTAACAACCTGGATAGCTCTCAGTTGTTTTTGCCAGTTCTTGATAATCTTGACTTTAATATCGTACTGCTCACAGAACTGAATCAGACTTATTTAAAAGTAAATTTAAATTAGTTTTCTTTGAGGACTTTGGTAGCATTTTATAAAAGTCATTGAGATTTTCTCTAAGACCCTGGATTGTGGCAAACCTGTGTTGGGAATTACTAAATTGGACTGAAATATAACAAGGAGCATAATTGGCTTTTCTTACAGTAATTCACATGCATTTGGAAAAAGCAAGGCAATTTCCTGGGTTGGAATCCTATTTTAGTAAATAATAATTTTTCTTAAGTTGAATTATAACCCAGAGGTTTCACTTGTTAACTGAGGAGAAAGCTGATGTTTTTATGTTGTTCGCCCAGAGACATTCAAAGTTTCAGATGCTAAATCCCAAGTGAACATTTTAAAGCTTTCATAGATGCATGTTTTTTTTTTAATTTTTAAAAAAATTTATTGAAGTATAGTTGATTTACAGTGTTGTGTTCGTTTTTGGTGTACAGCGTAGTAGGGAATTTTCTTATTCATACACTTTTTTGTTATAGATTATTACAAGATACTGAATGTAGTTCCTTGTGCTATGTAGTAGAGGCATGTTTTTGAAACTACAGTTTAAGTGGAATGGAAAATATAACTTGTGAAATGTAATTTAAAAGTCTTGGTCCTGTGAGGATGGCAATGTCATGATTCTAAGGGAGAGTAATAGTGGGTTGCAAAATACATAAAGAATCTATCAGAGAAAAGAGTGTGGAGGTCACCAGCCAGGGTTTGGGAGACAGGCAGTGTGGACTTCAAGTAAATTCTATAAAACTGTTTGTTAGTTGTATGATTCTGAGCAAGTTACTCAGCATCTCTTAGCTTCAATTTCCTCATGTTGAAAAAAAAAAAAGATGTGAGTACAAATAGTAGTTACAGCGTTTCAGGGAAAATTAAATCAGATTATTTAAGTACAGGGCTTAGCATAATGCCTGCCATGTGAAAATCTTACAATTCATGTGGATTGATGTTGCTCTTGTTTTGCTGTAGTCATTATAGACAGATTTTCACCTGATTTCATGGCTCTGTTATAAGCTGGATGGAAAAGATTATAAAACTGCATGTATCACACAATTTATATTTAGAAGCAAATGATGCATGAACCTTGGAAGGGCAAACATCAAAATGTTATTAGGGATCTTTGCTAATAAATTAGGTTAATAAATATTTTAACTTCTCTACTTGGTGCAAATGCATTTTCCAAAACTCTGTACTGATCAAAATGGCTCTAATGCTCCCTTTAGTTTTATTAAACTTTTGGAGGGTTTCTTCCTGACTGTAGGCCCCTGACCTCCCTTTGCTTAGAGGATTTACTTTAGAAAACTTGCAATTGTAAATTATTTCTCTGCAAGTTTGAGATGCTAATGTTCTGTAATCTAGAAATGTCTTAAGATCTGGGAGTCATACCTTTGAAATGTAACCATCAAAAGAGATAGAGCCCCTGTCTCCCATTCGGGGTTGGGGACAGGGGCAGAGCCTAATATTACTAAAGGACCATCCTTAAACCTACCTGGCCTACTCACATTGATGGATGTCCCTACAGCCTCCTCCAGTAGTTTTCCATTAGTACATCCCCGGTATTAATTTTTTAAAAGAGATATTTTTCAGCACCTTATTTATTTGAAGTTCATATAAAATATATTCACTCATGGTTTCATACCTATTTATACCTGAAAAATGGTGTGTGCTTTTTTGTGAGCTCCATGTTTATTCTAATAATTTGTAAAGCAACTAATGGTTAGATGACTTTGTTTAGGAAAAATGAAATGTGTGGCTTTCTGAAGTTACCACTTCTAATAGATTTAATAATTTTTATGTCCAAATTTTGAATTGCCGTAGTTAATAAGGTTTAGGAAATTCGATTAAAAATAGACTAAGTGAAATAAGGGGGTAAGTAAAGATTACGTCTAAATAGCTGTTGATAGCTGTTATCCGAACAGATTTCATCTCCAGGCATAATTTACCACCAATCAACAACCATTTAGATGTAAAAGAAAATGGTTTTTACTTGAATTACAAATTTCAGTTAATTGCATAGTCATATTAACTAAATATCTTATTTCATTATAGTTGTAGCTTCATGATACTTTTTGATTTGAATATGAATGCAGGCCAAATATCTCATAAGGAAGGAAACAGAAGCAAACATATTTTGTCAAGGCCAAGAACCCCACCTTGCCTGTATATCTCTCTGCTCTTGTTCCACCCAATTCCTGTAATCTTTATTTCCATTTTACTTTGACTCACAACTGTGAATTTTAATTTTTAGTTACTTAAGATACCCTCATCTCAACTGATATTCTATTTTATTTTATTTTATTTTATTTCATTTTGATTTGATTTAATTTAATGTAACTTAATTTAATTTTATAGAAGTATTATAACCTATGATAGAATGTGGCAGTGCCCTTGAGAAGGTAAAATTTTGAGGCTGTGGATATTTTAAGACACTGAGTTTGATGAATTCTCTAGACTCAATTATTTCTTAAGGCAACAAAAACAACAGAAGTAATGTGGTAGACTTTCTCTTTCTTAATTTTAATTCAGCTAATTTCAGAACTGCGGGTGAAGAAAATACATACAAAGGAATAAAAAATAGTAGGGCTTACAGACATGGTTCTAACTTGCATATCACTCCCAGAAAGAAGATATCACAGACAATTTGAACAGTGGTTACGAACCAGGACTAAGGAATTCGACAAATTTTTTTCCTAAATTTAATTCCATCAGTATTACAAGGACAACCTTTGTTCAGTTGTGTAATTTTGTCTGAGGGATGCATTTCTAGACGAGGAGTTGCTGAGTCAGGGGATTGTGCATAGAGAAATATAATTGCTGTTGCCAGATTCCCCTCTGAAGGGATTGCACCACTTTATAGTCACACCAAGAGTGGATGAATGTGCTATTTCCTCATGTACCCAGTACTACTGGATATTAAAAACACAATGACTTTCTTAGTTGAAAAATTGAAAAAAAATATGGAATCTCTTAGATGGTTGCATTATATTTCTTTATGAATGAGAATACGCCCGATCTCGTCTGATCTTGGAAGCTAAGC
This sequence comes from Vicugna pacos, assembly GCF_048564905.1. Lineage (NCBI taxonomy): Eukaryota > Metazoa > Chordata > Mammalia > Artiodactyla > Camelidae > Vicugna > Vicugna pacos. The sequence continues at coordinate 65,127,434 of NC_132993.1, read as the reverse complement.
AGGTTGGGCCTGGTTAGTACTCGGGTGGGAGATTATTTTATTTTTAAAATTCAAAGTGAATGTAAGCAGGCTTTCTTAGTGCCTCTGCATTTCAGTCTAAAAGTTTTATGCAATTAACATATTTGGAGATATAAAACACACAATGAATAATGCAATTTTAGAAAAAGTATAGACGTGACAAATCCTCTATTGTAATATTTTTAAAATAGTAACTAGCATTCATCTAAGTTTTAAGTCATTTAAACCCTGGCCAAATGTTATACGTTTGCCTAAAGCATACTTATGTTTATATTCTACTCACATATCATACTTTACTGAAAAACCTGAGGATGGCTAATTTTGAAACAATGTGACTTTTTCAATGTTTTAAAAGTGTAAGATTTATGAAACATCTTGTCACTTTGAATTAAAGTATAAATTTGATCTTGGTGCTAATACATTCATTTGGAATACTTTTCCAAGAAGCTTTTGCCATCACTAAAAGAAAGAACATTTGAAGTTATTTTTGAGTAGTAATAGCTGTGGGTGTTGATAAAATTTTGTTCAAATAATTTCAATTTCAAAAAGAATACACTTCCAATAAAATTATTTGCTTGTCAAAGAAGCACTAATTAGTGCAAAAATAGCTGGTGAACTTACAAAAAACTTTGTTTTTGTAGTCCAGGAACTGAAAAATTTGAAAATAAATTTCTCTAAAAATAGATAAAAATTGAATTTTTTCAGAAGATTAAAAAATCAAGAGTGAAATTAAAAGAAAAGATGCTTACAGAGCCCTGCCTAAAATCCACTTTCTCTCAAATATTTACTCAGCTATAGCTTTCATTTCCCAAGCTCTTGTGCTAAACTCTGTGCTAAGTTTCCCACAATGCATTTAATGAATGGAGTTATACTTCTGACAAGCAAAAACAGTTAAAGTATTTTAGAAGACTACTTACCCTTTTCACTTGCAAAACACACACATACACACACACACACTCCCAGACAAAACCAGTGAGTCTGTTTCGTGTTACTTGAAAATGATGTTCCTTATTCTTGAAATGTCCAAACACTCTTGACTTAACTATCTATGCTTTCTTTATTTCTTTGCTCAGCAGTGCCTTCATGCAACAATCAGCAAAGAATAGAAAAGATCATGAGCATCATATCCACCCAATGTTGTTTTCTGTGAACAATGCCAGAGAAATACTTGAAATGAGATGCTTCAGTCTGTTAAGTTCTGAAAATTAGCTGTGTGTGTAGTAGCTCTGGGAGATCTATTCAGTGAAAATATTCAGGGCTTGATTTGTTATCAAAGTCAGGCCTGATTCAGACTTCGTGCAGGACAGTTGGGAATGTTAAAGCTAAGTCAACATCTTAATGGGAATACGGGCCTCCTCATTTTGTTGTGCTTCACAGAGACTGTGTTTTTTACAAATTGAAGGTTTGTGGCAACCCTGCATTGTCAGATGATGTTTAGCATTCTTTTTTAGCAATAAAGTATTTTTAATTAAGATATATGCATTTTCAGACATAATGCTATTGCATGCTTAATAGACTACAGTATAGTGTAAACATAACTTCTTTTCCGTTAAGCAATTTTAATATTTATAAAATCATAATGTTTTAAGGAATTCTCAAATATTGATTAAATGATTTGATGATGTGACAAACATAAACTCTAACTTATAGTTATTATTAACCTACAGTAATCATAATAGCTAACCTTTACTTAGCACTTAGAAAGGCTAGGTTGTATACATAACTTGTATATGCACTGGGAAAGCAAAAATATCATCAGACTTTCTTTACTGAGATATTCTGTTTATTGTGGTGGCCTGGAACCAAACCAGCAACATCTCTGAGGTGTGCCTGTACTAAAAGTTATCCTATAAGCACTACTAGTTCTACTTTCTGGAGTTTCAAATTTATTACTATCAGTTACATAAAGCTGGATTTTTCTCCAAATACTATTACGTCTTTCTCCAACCACTATCTGGATCTTTACTTTTTAACCTGACCTGGCTATTTCTCTCTGGGAAAATATCCCTTGTGATGTGTAAATATGGAACTAACACCTCCTTCATCCTGAACTAATAAGAACAGGGCTGTCTCTCACCAGAGTTGCTGAACCTTCTGGAAAGGGCCAGATAATAAGAATTTTTAACTTTGCAGGGCACATGTTCTGCTACAAGGACTTACTTCTGTCATTATAGCTTGAAAGTAGCCAGAGATGAGATGTAAACAAATGGGGGTGGCTGTGTTCCAGTAATACTTTTTTAACAAAAACAGGCTGAAGGCCAGATTTGACCCATGGGCTTTCATTTACTGACTCCTAATTCGAACACTGTTTACATAAGTAAAATTCATCAGCCAATTCCAGATCCTGTTGAGAACTGGTAATTTTTAATTAAGGCCTTTACAAGGATGTGGAGTAAAATGATCTGGAAATCTCCCTTTATCTTGCTTTGCAGCCCAATGGCTTAGGGCTTATAGAGAGAAATTTTACATCTGAAACAGACAGATGACTTGCTTGAAGACTTACTGTACCCCTTTTGGCAACATTTAGCAACTTCAGTAGGGCAGACACTGCTGGTTACCTGCTCACTGTCCACTCCACCCTCTCTCCATACTGACAAAATCCAGATTTATTTGAGGGGTGGCCATGCACCCAGCTTAAAACCTGAATTTCCCACACTCCGTACTTACATGTCAACAGCATGTGACATCCCTCTAGCCAATGGTGTTCCAGTGAAGCCTGTGTGGTGCAGCTTACAAAAAACTTACCTTTTAGATGAAAATAGTAGAGTCAGCTTTTGCCCTTAGCTTTTCCTTCTTCCTACTTGGAATGCAGTTTTGATACTTGATTATTTCTCAGGCATATTGCAACCAACAGGATAAAATCGGAATAAACTAAAAGCTGAAAGAAGAATGGGCTGTGGACTTCCTTAAGAAGGTATAAGTACCATGGTCTGCTTGGATATAGATTCTTGGTTAAGAGTAAAATAAATGTCATTTGATGAAGTCCCTGTAGCCAAGTTACGAATACACATAGCTCAACTCATTACTAACTGATATCTTTAGCTTTAAAACATCATTTCTATTTAGTGTATGATTCATATGATTCAAAATTCAATTTTATACCCAAGTCTAATTTCATTAATTTCTCATGTTTGTTCCTGCCTCTATTTTAATAGTTTCTTCTCAAAGACAATTCTATTTCAAAACAACATTTAGGTAGGAAATTGAGGAGATCTCAAAAACACTTCTCCCGCATTGACAGTCTTAGTTTGCAGGTATGTTCAGATTAAATACTTCTGCCTGCAATATTCTCAGCAGGCATTGCTGACCCTAAACTGGGGTTTGAAATAGGGCGAGGATAAAGTGGAAACTGAAAGAGCTCTTAAAAATCAATGTAATGTTAGGTTTTACAAGATGCTGAAATACAAGAAATTGCTCTTAAACAAACAGCTAGAGATCTGGGTCAGAGTGCATTAGGTCAAGTTTTCTTTATGAACTGAAAGAGGAGGGGGCGTCACCCAGCTGGGAGAGAAAGCTGCAGAGTAGATAATAACCTGCCAGATAAAGATGGCATCATGACAGCAACCAAGCAGTCTTCTGGAGGGCAGAGGGTGGCCATGGGATTCTCTTAAGATTTCCTTTTCAAACTCAGGACCTAGTGCAAAAACACTTGCTTCCTAAAACTTTCCCACAAGGAATGAGATTAATTCTCTTGATCTTTAAAAATAAATGTATAAAAGATTCCCTTAAGGCTTTATTCTTGTCCACATGTAATCGGGAGTGTTATAAGTAGAAATTAGCCTTACACAGAAAAATCTTAACAGTTCTGTTTTGATAACCATTCTAACTCTGTATTTTGATACTTGGAAGTATTTCTAACAGAAAGAGATTTGTAAAATTTATTTGAACATTTTTTTTGGCATGAATAACACATTTTTAGAGAAATTATAAGTAATTTACATACTAGACTATAAAGAATGTATGAAATATTTTGGCATTTTCCATTTTTTTCTAAGGACATACTTTTGAAACTTTATTGCATAAGATAAAGTGTCTGGATTTTCCTGGTCTTGACATCTTTTTTCTGTTTCTCACATTGAGCTATTATCCATGGTCTAGACTGTGATAGAATGTAAAATTCTTTTTTCTGAGGCATTAAACAAGTATTAGTCAAAACGAATATTTATTCAAGACATAATCTTTAATTAAGGAATTTCCATTTGCTCATTCAAGAAATGGTAGATTTCTCCAAACCTGAACATCCTCTCTGCAGACACTTAATGGGAATTAATATTCTTTTAACATGGCAGGTGTATTCTTATCATACTGTATACATAGAGAAAGCTGGAGATTAAAAGCCCTTTGACTTCTACAACTAAACGATTCTGAAAAGCAATTCCCAATTACTTATCACCAAAGCACTTCCTTTGTAGTGGTCTTAATCATTTCACAAGAATAGTCACTAGAGATACTGATGTTGATACAGGATTGTCTATATTCTTGCCTGATTTAATATGGCTTACAAAGGCACTACAAGCTGTAGTTTTGGTTATGCCATGGTACAGAAAATAAATAAACCTTGCAATTAAAACCAAATAAAGATCTATGCCTTGTATCACAGCTGACTTGGATTCTGATCATAAAGCTAGAGGATGGAAGGACATGGGCAACTTCTCAGAAATAATGGGAACACTAGAGCTGTCCATTTGCCTCTTGTGGACTTTCTTAAGGGATCCTGGGTCTTGGAAGGGGATGGCATGGTGGTTCACTGGGGCACATACCATAAGCACCTGAAAATATGCTCCTCCCTAAGCCACGGAGGGGTGCCATACTACTCTGAGTTACAAAGAATTTTTTTTTCACAAGAACTACATTTTCTACATTGCCCTAGAATCTAGAAACATCCCCAAACTAGCACCAAGATAGTGGTGTCTTCAGGCGTGACTGTATCTCTCCTGAACATCAGGCTCAACCAGTTAGAGTCCAGAAATGAGCCCAATAAGGTATCTCTAGGTTCTAACTGTCAGAGCACAGTTGGCTGACTGTTAGCAATTATATTTGGAGGCCAGCAATTCCTGTTCCAGCATATGTAGGAAGAATCCTCTAGATCCTGTTGTAAAGTATTTAACTTAGCACTTGTGAACAAGATAGTGGCAGAGTATCAGTTCCAGGTTCATTTCTTCTCACTCATTCTTAACTTAGCTTGCTTGCGGCATGATTGGTCCTTGGAACCAGAAATCCCATCCTAGGGAAAAAATTCAGATGCATTCTTTCCAGGGAACTCCTCCTGGTTAGTAGCCTAAACTGCAGCTTCTAAAATGAGAAACCTTAAAAAGTATTTTAGCTTATTTCCCTATCTGGGTTTGTATAGATACCAGGTCACAGAAAAGATAATGACATGTAAAATAGCAGGAAATAAGGAAAGTCCCATTTCAACATAGAGAATTCTTTTGACAAATAATGCTTTTTATATAATTTAATTCTGAGGCCTTGATCATATTTTTCAAATTATATCCACTCTTGTTTTTGATTATTTTTAATGATCTACAAAATGTCTTCCAAATCGTTTTGGTCTAAAACATTTTAAAATAATGAACAGTATTTCAGAACTGGATGGACTTTTCATTTCACAAAATGGAACTCTCATAAATGTCTAGAATTTTACATAAGCTCTTCTGATTTTTCCTTTAATGAAGATTAGACACCCTATTTTCAAGGCACAGTTCTTTTCTTTTTTATTTTTTAGAGTCAATATAATTTCTTTTTTTTAATTGGGTTATAGTCAGTTTACAATGTTGTGTCAGTTTCTAGTGTAGAGCACAATTTTTCAGTTATAAATGAACATACATATATTCATTTTTATATTTTTTTCATCATGAGCTACTACAGGATCTTGTATATATATCCCTATGCTATACAGTATAAACTTGTTTATCAATTCTGTATATACCTGTCAGTATCTACAAATCTCGAACTCCCAGTCTGTCCCTTCCGACCCTCCTCCCCTTGGCAACCACAAGTTTGTATTCTATGTCTGTGTGAGTCTGTTTCTGTTTTATATGTAAGTTCATTTGTCTTTTTTTTTTTGATTCCACATATGAGTGATATCGTATGATATTTTTCTTTCTCTTTCTGGCTTACTTCACTTAGAATGACATTCTCCAGGGACATCCGTGTTGCTGCAAATGGCATTATGTTGTCATTTTTTATGGCTCTATATTATTCCATTGTATAAATATACCACCTCTTCTTTATCCAGTCATCTGTCGATGGATCCTTAGGTTGTTTCCATGTCTTGGCTGTTGTAAATAGTGCTGCTATGAACATTGGGGTGCAGGTGTCTTTTTGAAGTAGGGTTCCTTCTGGATATATGCCCAGGAGCAGGATTACTGGGTCATATGGTAAGTCTATTTTTAGTCTTTTGAGGAATATCCATCCTGTTTTCCACAATGGCTGAACCAAACTGCATTCCCATCAGCAGTGTAGGAGGGTTCTCTTTTCTCCATACCGTCTCCAGGATTTATCATGTGTGGAATTTTGAATGATGGCCATTCTGACTGGTGTGAAGTGATACCTCATTGTAGTTTTGATTTGCATTTCTCTGATAATTAGTGATACTGAGCAGTTTTTCATGTGCCTATTGGTCATTCGTATGTCTTCATTGGAGAATTGCTTGTTTAGGTCTTCTGCCCATTTTTTGGATTGGATTATTTGTTTGTTTGTTTTCTCATTTAGGCATATGAGCTGTTTATTCTGGAAATCAAGCCTTTATCAGTTTCATCTTTTGCAAATATTTTCTACCATTCTGTAGGTTGTCATTTTAAGGCACAGTTCTCTTCTTGGCCTCTTCTTTGACATGAATCAAGTCACTTAACTTTCTATATGTTTTGTTTCTTCATTCCTAAAATGAGGTTAATCATTTTGATCTGGTGCATTGGGATTTTGCCCCTCCCTGAAGAAAATACCCTGGGATCTATGGATGAAAGGACAGAAATGGAAGAAGTTATTCTACTTAAGAGAGGAAAAAGTAGATATGCTTGAGTAAATTCATTGCACACGTGCGTTCTGCTTCATTGAAGATGAACAGAGCCTGGGTACTGGAGTCAGAAACTGTTCACAGGCATGTTCTGACTACAAAGCAATAAAATTGGGAGCATTGCTGTTCAAAACACAGGGACTCATTGACTTGATCAGTTTGTCTCTTTATTTGCTTATTCACAGCTGAGTTCTACTTACAATGCTTGTGCCAAGCATTCTTGTTGGCAGGTAGGGAAATAAAGATTGCTTAATTTGTGCTTTTAAAATGAACCTGAGAAGAAAATTAAATCTGAAATACTTCATAAATGCATTTAAGTAAGTATGTCTCCATAAGCCTTATTTATCTTATTGCTGAGAGAGAATAAAATGCATCGTGAAAGATGGAGAAGATATGTGAGGACCACTTTTCCTTCTTTACCTTAACCTCTGTGTCAGTCCTTTATTGCATTGCTTTTGATCTGGGCAAACACCATGACAGGTAGCCTCTTTTCAGGACCATGGAGACCATCTGCTCTGCCATTTCTTTTAAATTCCTCTTGTGAATACAAAGACATGAACTAGATGGGGGGATAATAGCACTTGCTTAGCATGCACAAGGTCCTGGGTTCAATACCCGGTACCTCCATTATTTAAAGAAAAAAATGTGATTCAAAAAACAAAATAAATATTTTTGAAAATCATGAACTGGATGCCCCTATTTCCCTCTAGGAAATACTAGAAGTCTACTCTTTTACCTTCTTTCCTGTTTGGATTCCATTTTGGATAATATTAATACCCAAGGGCAAGATTCAAATAAAGTTTGTCAAAGAAAAGTCTGACAACAAATCATGTTTTAATCTAAAATTTGTAATTATCGTTAAGTGGTGACATATAATCTTGGATTTAGAGAAATTACAAATATTTCCATTAATTAATTAATCAAGACAAGGGTGAGAATGTACCCAGTATGCTTCCCTTTTCTGTCCTCTCCTTTAGAAAAGGCTCTACCCACTGAGCTTGTAAAACTGTCCAGATGAAAACCAAACATTCTGTTTTCAATAAGCATGTGAGTCAAAGGTTCTTGATGTCTCCCCTTCGCCAGTTAAATCAAGGGTTCCTTACTCATCCTGTTCCTTTTTCAGCTCCTTAAATTCTGACCATTTCTTACCTGTGAAAGTGATCATAGCTCCTGCTCACCGGGTATTTGCTGTACATCAGGTGCTGTGCTCAGTGTTTTACCTTTCTCAACTCAAATAATAATCCCAAGAACTCTCCGAGGTAAATCCTGATAGGCTACCAAATTAAAAGTGTAGCTGAAGCTAGGGAAGAGTAACTTTCTTAGAGTCGCAGAGCTAGTGAACGACTTAGAAAAGATACAAACTCAGGTCTGACTGATTTCAGAATCTTTGTCTTAGCCTCTACATGGTGTTGTCTACCATCCAAACACTTCTGGAAACCAGACACTGTTTTACTCCCTGTATTGTTAGATACTACTCTGTCTTCCCTACTCCCCCTTGCAGTGAGCTTCAGCCTCTTACCTGCTGTAGCCCATTCACCTTGAGTTCCTACAGGTAAGCAATTGATTATTGAGCTTCTATATTTCTTTGTAAATATGTGAACTAGCAATTTTTTCTGAAATGTATTTGTCTAGGGCTGTTCTCAGTAAGAGTTGACCAACTATATAACCTCACAGAAATTTAGTTTTTTCCCAAATGCTTTTCCTTTAAGCTGAGTAAGATTATTATTGATAATTATTGTATGTGCCATTACTTAAATAAATGAATTTTTATCAGAAAAGGAGAAGAAAAGTAGAAACCCATGAAAACCCAAACTGAATTATGATTTGAGTCTGGCAAAGTTTGACCTCTGGATTCTTAGAAGTCCTCCTTTTCTTTCCAGGATCAAACAATCCTCTTTTCATTAAACAAATCAACTCTTAGAAGGGTCTTTGATAATAGGCATGATCACCTTGATAAAACCTGTTTCAGAAATACTCTGTTTGTGTTACTGGAGAATAGGTTCTTGTCTTATTGCAGAAGGAGTTCAGAGACAAGACATGGAAGTCCAGAAATTAAAGCAAGAATTTATTAGATGCACTTTCCATAGACAAAATGCAATCTGTCTCAGAAGACAGAGTGCCCCAGGCAATAGGGTCATCTTAGAAAGTGAGAGTGGCCCTAGGGTGTGAGGGCCTAGTTTTATGGGCTTGGTAATTTTTTATGCTAACAAATAGGAAGATTATTACAGCTATGTGGGGGAAGGGGAGGTGATCCCCAGGAATTGGGTACCTTGCCCACTTTTTTGCCCTTTATGATTGGCTTCAGAACTATCATGGTGCCAATGGGTGTGTCATTTAGCGTGCTACTGTATTACAATGAGCCTATAATGAGGCTCAGTGTCTACTGGAAGTAGAATCTTCTGCCATCTTGGTTCTAACCAGTTTATGTCCTGTCCTCAATGTCTGTGTCATTCTTTCAATGATTGTGCCCTGCCACCTTCCCTCTTGTCTCATTTGCAATTAACATTTTCTTGCAAGTTTGTAGCAGGGCATTGAAAGCTCCTATTATAATTGTGGATTTAACTTTTTCTCCTTGTTGTTTTATCCATTTTTGCCTTGTGTATTTTGAAGCTCTGTTATTAAATGCATAAACATTTAGGCTTATTTGTTATCTTGACTAATTTACTCCATTATTGTTATGAAATACCTTCTTATTCCTAGTCATATATCTTTGCTCTAAAATCTATATTCTATTTCATAGTAATAAAGCCCCTCCATCTTTTTTTTTGACTGATGTTGATTTTTTTTTTACAACTTTTTCTTTAAACCCATTTTGTCTTTATTTTGAAGTTTGCTTTTGTAGTCAATATATAGTTGACCTTGCCTTTTTATTCTGTTTTCTACCTTTTAATTTCAATGTTTAGGCCATTTACATTTAATTTGATTAGTGATATGTTAAGATTTTGTTGTTATTTTGCTATTTGTTTTATAATTTTCCCATCCATTTTTATTTCCGTTGTCCATTTCTTTGGGCTGAGTAAATTTAATGATTTCCTTTTATCTTCTTTGTTGTCCTACTGGCTAAAACACTTTGTTTTATTAATTAAATGGTTGCTGTAGGCTGTATACTACTTTTCTTCAACTTACCACAGTCTACCTTAATTGTTATTATACTATTTCCTATATAGAATAAGACCTTTCAACATTATATGTCATTTCTCCTCTCCTGGGCTTTAAGCTATCATTGTCAAACATTTTATTTATAAATGTGTTATAAATGCCAAAAAGCATATACTTTTTTGTACAGCAGTCTCAATACATCTCAATCATGAGAAATATGTCTTGTTGATCATGGTAGTTACTATCTCTGGTGTTCATTCTTTTGTGTAGACATACATTTCTATCTGTTAATATTTTCCTTTGGCCCAATTATATTCTTTAACATTTCTTATCATGTGCATGTGCTGTTGTTGAATTCCTTCAGCTTTTAATATATGAAATCATCTCCATTTCACCTTAATTTTAAAAGCTATTTCTACTGGCTATAGAAGTTTATTTTGGAGAGTTTGAAATTTTCTTTCAGAAATTCAAAGCTTTTGCTCCACTATAGTCTGAATTGCTTGCTGCCAATGAGGATTCTTCTGCCATCCTGCTGTTTGTTCTTCTGTACAGAAATACGTTTTTTCTTTCTGGGTGTTTTTACAATTTCCACTTTTTTCCCTGATTTTGAAAAATTTGATTATATTGAGCCTTGGTGTAGTTGTCTTCATGTTTCTTGTGCTTGAGGTTTTGTGGGAATGGTGGGGTGGTCTGTGAATTTAGAGTTTCAGAAACTATGGAATATTTTTCCCTATTATATTTGCAAATATTCTCTCCTCCTTCTTCAGGGACTCCAATCACACAATTTTTCACTGTCTTTTTTTCTACTTTTTGAACATACGGTATACAGTTATAACTGTCTTAATGCACTTCTCTGCCAATTCTAGCATCTGTGTGAGTTCTGCATTGGTTTTGATTCATTGACTTCCTCATTTTTGGCTGTGTTTTCTAACTTCTTTGCATGCCTAAAAATCTTTGATTGGATGTTAGGTGTCATTAATTTTTCCTTGTTTATTGAATATTTTTGTTTTTTTATAAATATTCTGAAATTTGGTTCAGAAATGCAGTTAAGTTACTTGAAACCAGATGTACTTTTATTTCTTGCTTTTCTCATGTTAGGCAGACGTAAAGTAGTGTTCGATCTATGGCTGATTATCCTCTACTGAAACAAAACACCTCTGAATTCTCTACTCAGTACCCCAAGAGCTTTCCCAGCTTTTTTTGATAAGAACAGGCACTATTTTTGGTTGTATGTGAATGCTAGGCATTGTTTCCTTTAGTTATTTCAGGTGTTATTTTCCCTTGGCCTGGAATAATTTCCATGCGCACGCACGCATGCGCACGCACACACACGCACACACGCACACACGCACACACACACACTGTTGATCAGTATGCTGAAAACCTTAGGGGATCTTCTGCACATTTCTGGGGGTTTTTCTTTGTGTAATCTTGAGCACTAAGCATTGACCAAGCCAAGACTGTGACTCAATATGTTCTTCCAGTTCTATGTGTTCCTTAAAAGTGTTCTAGCCTTACTGACTTCCTCATCACAGCATTTCTCCATCCCCGTTCAATCTATCTCATCTTTTCCTCTATGCTTCCAAAACATCTTGTGTCCACTCCTGTTAAGAAACTCAACACTATCTTGTAAAAATACCTGTTCATTTGTCTGTCTCCCTTGAAGGAAAAATAGTTGATTTGTACATTGCTATATCCCCATTACATACTAGGAGTTAACAGCATTTGCTGTTGGATGAATGGGACAGAATTCTCAATCGTTTCAGTAACTCCAAGATAGAAGTGCTTTCCTGGAATCTGGGAGGCCAGTGAAAGAAACAGGTATACCAGGAAGTTTCAAACAAGATTCCAATAATGAGTCAAGTATCAAATGCTGTGAGTTAATGAATCAATTTCCTGTTCTAGGCTATCCACACTTGTGTACTTGTAGTATCAAATATTAAATAAATATAATATAGAGCATTTCATGTTTGGTAGTAACTGAGAGTTTAAAAAAAAAATCCCTCTCCTCTTATCAAAGTAGCCATCCTCTGTTTGACACAGTTGAACTGCATTCTTTGTGGGCTCTTAAATTATGTTGGACAATTTCCAGAAGGTCTTTGCTCTTAAGATAAGCCTTCACCCCAAGAGCTAGATTATTATGCACCAGGGAGCTGAGGAAGTATGTGGAGGGCGGTAAGTAGAAATGGGGATTGTATAAGCCTCTCTGTCTTCTGAGCAAGGCTAACCTTGAAGGCTTAGACCCTGTGCTGTATCTGCTCTAGAGAATTGTTGAAGCTTGCTTTTTTCTGATAAAATATGGGCCATATTTTAATTTTTTTGAAATCTGTTTTTTAAAAGGCTCTGAAGCATCTGTCTGTAACTGAATTCATGTTGACTCCACTGTTCTCCCTGTGGCTGTTCCTAGTTCTGTGGAACTCTTGTTCTTTGTGCTCAGACTATTCTCTTTCTGAAAAAATATGCTGCCTCCTTCTTCAAATACTTAGCCTAGAAGCAGTTATCTGGCTACCATCTCCTGTGAGCGTGTTTCCTTTCAAGAAGGAAGCTAATGATCATTAAAGGTCTTGGCCCTTGTTCTCTGGGTAGAAAATAGTCTACTACAATTTTGTGACCTCATTTGGTGGCTGTGTACTTTTTGCCATTCCTGGAAAATAGCTTTTTATACTTGATTTGGGAAATAAAAACAAATTAAATGGACACAGATTTCAGGCAGTTTAAAAATCACTTTATACGGGTTAAGAGAGGCTAGTCTTCAACTATCCTCTTAATTCAGGATTAAGCCCCAACCTTCAAGATGCTCATTTGATTGTGGCTGTTTCTCAATTTGTTCAATATCATTAGTTGCACTTAGTGACAGATTCTGAAGGAAAAATCCCAACAGATAATGAGGAGCACCCCATCTTCATGTAAGCCAATTGTTCTAGAGAGAAGATTCATTAAAAGAAGTGGTAGCTTAGTTTAACCTAAGCCAGGCCAAGCCTACTTATCCTGAGTTTAAATCCCTGCTGCAGTTTTAGACCTCCAGATACAATATAGAATTCTGCATTGACTAAATATCTCCACTACGAAAATGAGTTGAAAATTACTTTTGGAGCTTTGAACTAAAGCTTTCACAATAACAGATGTTCTTTATTGAAACAAGCTCATTTCAACCAGTGTGTTTAATCATACCAATATTCATGAATTAGAGTAAGTATGTTTTCAGTCATACACATACATACATATATTCCTTTTCACATTCTTTTTCATTATAGGTTACTACTATACTTCAATTGAAAATAAATTTAAAAAAGAGTAGGTATGTTTTACAAGTGAGAGGGCTGGGGATAGTGGTAGAGGAAAGTGCATCCTATAACTTCCTCTCCCCTTATACCCATTCATATATCACACATTTTCCCCTTTTTATGTTTCACAGACACACACATGATGGGAGTTATGCAGCCAGGGCAGTCCTGGTAAGGACTGGAGTCCAGCTTTGCAGCACATTTCTGTAGCAGTTGTGACAAGCTTTGATTAATAACCCAGTTGACAACTAAATTTATCTTGTAGCAGAGAATAGGATTGATGGAGAAGATGCTTCGACTCTCCCTATCCAGAAAGTCACCTCTACAATGGGGACAAAGTTTAATAAGGAAGCTTGCAGATGGAAAAAATATATATGACTTATTCATAGTCACCATTCTGTTTTTCTTTGTCCACAGAGACTGAAAGAATTAAAGCAACGGGAATTTGCTCGAAATGTAGCTTCCAAGTCTTGGAAAGATGAAAAGAAACAAGAAAAAGCACTTAAGCGACTTCATCAGCTGGCTAAGTTAAGGCAACAGTCTGAATGGTAAGAATTAGAGGTGCCTCAGGTGGTTCAAAAATCCTTTCAACTTCTGGGGAAATTTCAGTAATAAATTTATTTGGTTCACTGTAATAATGTAAACAAATTATAATTAATCAACAGATCTATCTTAAGGCAAATGTTCCTAATAGTTAAAGATTGGTAAATTAATTACTTTGACATCTGTTTCCTCCCCCCCCAATATTGTTAATTTACTATTTTCTTTGGTGAAGTGATCCAAGAATGATTCTAATATTTTAGCATTTATTCTATCCATTTGATTCATATGGAGATACATAGGTCTTTATTTTAAGTTTTGTAATAATAATTTTAAAAACCACAAATAACAATGCCTCTTTTTGAGGAGGAAATAAGTCTTCTGTACATTCCTTTGTACACACCTGAATCTAGAATAAATGGTACTATCACTATCTGGATGACAAATAAGATGTAATTAATGCAGTTAAATTTACCACACCGTGCAGTTAAATTGATAATTATAACAAGCATTGCACTAATACATTCTTGTAGCTGAAAAATGGCATTTTTATATAAGCTTGGAACTGCTGAATGTTTCAAAGTGAGGAGATTGTTACCTGGAACTCAATTAAGTTTGCAGACTGTGATTTGTGTTCATATGAATCATAATGTAGAACACTAATGTAGCTAATTAATGTCGTTGACAGCAACCTGGTGAATTGTGAAATTTATTGCTCTGTGCCAGAATTTAAGCCCCAATTGTTTAAATGAAAAACACTATACAATAAGCTTGGGAGTGAATGACTCAATTATAGTAGCATAAAATGTTAGACCTCATATTTACTCTTAAGAAAATATTTATTTTTTAGCATCAATTATGAGTAAAAGCATAGTTAGTGTTCAGCTTGAAAATATTCATATATTTGTACCATTATCTTAGAATAATTTAATTAGCTTATAAAAAGACAAAAAATAATCATATTAAAAATAAATGGGAAATTTGATATAAAGAGAAAAGGTTGGAAGACCATGTATCCAGAGGTGAGGTTTATTTCATTTATTTCTTTTTCTGTTTTTTTTTTTTTTTTAAGAAAGTATTGGGGATTAAACCCAAGATCCCATGCATGCTAGGCATGAGCTTTACCAATAAGCTATACTCCCACCCTCAGAGGTGAGGTTAATACAGAAATGCATGCTCTTATGTAGCATACAATCATAGAAACAGGCCACATATTTGGTACTGAGCTTTGTACCTGCCAATACAATAAGGATCTTAAAATATATTTTTCAAACACATTGTCAATAAGATATCAGACAGTTCTTGTCAAAACAGGACTGAGGAGGAAAAGTCTAATGGTTACTAGGGTAGCACACAGGAGAAAATGGACAGAGGATGCTCATTCCTGGTTAGTTAATTATGAGATGCAAAAAGTCAGATTATAAAAACAAGGTAAGCCTTAACACAGAAAGACACCCTTTAGATACATTCTCTATGGCCCAAAACAGAAAACCTGAGTAGCCTTAATACATATAACTTTGGTTCTTTTGTTACTATGAAAGTTGTCACACTTCTGCATTTCTCCTCACCCATTCCACAGTTTCCTTTGGAAGAAATAGACAAAAGATCAGAGGAGCCTTGATGAAGATGCCAATGATGAGGATGGTGCTTTTGTTTAAAAGCTCTATGTTTGTAGAGCTACCCATTAAGTGTCTTCCAAATTAAAAGAAATTAAAAGATATATTCTCTGGGGGTTGAGCTGTCCCTCTGGAATTCTTACTAACTAATCAGACACAAACCAAGGTGTATCCTCTCTAGGTCCCAATCTAATCGTATTTTCAGGGAAATGATAGGCAGGTATTCAGTTTTCCAGATTCAGAACTTGAAAGTAGGAAAATTATTTCATTCTTTTTCTATTACCCACCATCTGCCCTCCAGACGATTGTCCTCCCAGCTTAAGCAACCTCATGGCCTAAGGGAAGTTACTTAATAGCATCATTAAATATTTTCATTTTGGCAGCTGAAATGACAAATGAAAAAAAAAATCATGTTTAACTTATCCCGTGGATAACCTTTCTTTGTCCTTTATTTTCATAATAAGGGCTTCTGAGTAAGATGATACAGATAACAGGAAGCTTCTTCCATAACCCCCCGGAGGAGAGAGGTCAATTTACTGGTAGTCAGAATATTTGAATCAGATTGATAAAAAAAAAATGATGACAGGAAATTATTAATGGATCTTATAAAGGGCAGTCAACTTTAGCCAGCTCTTGGGTAATTCAGCTTAACCTGGTTCTTCAGCAAAACCAATTATTTTATTGTGGGAGGGAAGAGATGTACTTTGTAAACTTCTACTATGTGTAAGTCTTAGTGTAGTGTGTCTCGAGATGGACATTTTTTCAAATTTTAAAAATTTCGGGACCACTGATTCTGAGAATATGAACTTCCTTATATAAGAGCTGGATAATGTGGGCTGTTAGAAAATTGTGTCATTTAAATAATTCATGTTTTTGATATGCTTTGATTCCCATTTGGAAAGTATACTTCTTGCGCGAGAGAGAATTAAATTGAGTTACCAAGAATTAGAATTTTTTTAGAACCATTGGAATGGACAATCCATTAAGAAGAACTAAAAGGCTAACGAATGTCATTTTTTAATTATAAATAAAAATAATTAGGTAAAAAATACAGAAAGAAGCTAAAGAATGTCCTAAAGGAGGGAATGAAATCATAAATGAGGATATGACTGTAGAAAGTAAACCTTTAGTTATGTTATAAGGCATAAACTTGTGTTAACATAATAGAATTTAAAATACCAGAAAGATAGAAAACTGGAATTTTCAAAAATAATAAAAAGAAATTAGATTTAAGATCAGGAAAATTAAAATTTATAAAACAAAGAGATAAAAAGTTTAAAGCATAAGCATGAGGTATAAAATATTAATAATGAGGATGAAATGTTAAACTTGTAAAAAAATAATCATAAATGTAGATTGAGTTGAAACATGTGAGCAAGAACTAAATACTAGAAGAGCAAAATGTATTATAGAAACCATAAGAGCAAAGAGGTTTGGAAATATTTGAAAGAATATGAAAGGTAGAAGCTTATACATATTAGGAAGATATATGGTAAAATAAAACAGCAATACAGAAAAGAATATTTAGACTAACATGAATCAAAGCAAGAAAACGCACAAAACAGTGCCAGGATAATAAATGACAATGTTATTAAGGAAAAAAGTAGAAAGAATATAAAAATAATCAAATATCTGCCTCATAATGGAACCAGGAAGAGTAGAATGGTAATACACATACAACCAGGCTTTTGAAATAGTTTTTGCTAAATTTGATGCAGATGATATCAGATTGATTGAAGTTCCTGGAGAAGGTAACTTAATACAGATGCATTTCTCCATCTTACTCTACAAATACGGAAAAGAATCGCTTTGGCACTGAGGCAAAATTCAGTGCTGCAGAGATTTCTGAAGCTTATACTTCTATCCCCAGGCTGCAGGCACTTTTTTAAAAGACTGATAACTATAGTAAACCTCTAGGCTTTCTATTTTCCTTTATTTTTAAAAGAAATATCTAGTAATCTGTATACCATCTTAGAGTGTTCCTCTTCTTTCCTTACATTAAATATGCCTAAATGCTCTCTCTAAAGAATATCTAAATGATTCAAAAGCAGAGATTACTGTGATGAGTAAGAGGAAAGTTTTCACTTGGAAAGAGTAACAGTAAGAAACAGAATACACTTCAAAATTTTTTCTAAGTTTAGTTTTCCACAAGATTCAAGGAAACAGGACAGCTCTAAAGCTACAGGCATTATTCATGGAGAGAGGACAATCTAAAATTATTAAAGACTGGTGGCTAAAATTATTGTTTATAAATTAAAACCCATGTGGTGTGGTAAACAGAATGGACCTTGTCAAAATTGAGTCAGTAAAATAGAAATTAAAAATGAAAATTTTTTCTGAACTAGAACAAAAGACTGGAGATACTATCGTACTAAGATAAATGATAAGACCGTAAAGGTATATTCAGGAGAACAAATAAATTTAAGGATAAGAAACTAGAACAGGAAAGAAGCAATAATCAGAGAAATAAGAGAAGAAAGTGTCTCTGAAGTGCAGAAAGTTGAATTGAAAGTGCCCAGAAAAAATTAAGCAGAAGAAATCAATCTGTAACAATGGTCTGGTAAAATGTTATACATGTAATTATGTATTATATAAGTAAATTATCTTTTACATACACATAATTTACTGGATGTAATAAATATAACAAAGCATATAAATAAAAAGGAAAATTTATAAAATCATACAAATGCACAAGTAGATTTGTTTCAATATGAATACAAGGAGGCTAATTAAATATGTCTCTGTAATATTAAACATACAAAGACAGTGATGCAAAGCACATGAAATTTGATGGACAAAAGGAATATGGCATCAAAGTTCTATGATAGTTGGCTGAACAATTAGAAGTGAAGGCAGTTAAAAAAGAATTTCTCAGACCAAGGGCTCAGAAAGGATTACATATAATATATATATAATGTATAAATATATATATTTTACTGAAGTATAGTCAATTTACAATGTTGTGTCAATTTCTGGTGTACAGGACAATGCTTCAGTCATACATTAACATACATGTATTCGTTTTCATATTCTTTTTCACAACTTACTACAAGGTATTGAATATAGCTCCGTGTGCTATACAGTATAAACTTGCGTATCTATTTATATATAGTAGTTAGTATCTGCAAATCATGAACTCCCAATTTATCCCTTTCCACCCCCTTCCCTCCCTGGTAACCATAAGTTTGTTTTCTATGTCTGTGAGTCTGTTTCTGTTTTGTAAATAAATTCATTTGTCTTTTTTTTAGATTTCACGTATGAGTGATATCATATGGTATTTTTCTTTCTCTTTCTGGCTCACATCACTTAGAATGACATTCTCCAGGGACATCCATGTTTCTGCAAATGGCATTATTTTATTCTTTTTTATGGCTGCATACTATTCCATTGTACAAATATACAACAACTTCTTTATCTAATCCTCTGTCAATGGACATTTAGGTTGTTTCCATGTCTTGGCTATTGTACATAGTGCTGCAATGAGCATTGGGGTGCATGCATCTTTTTGAATTAAGGTTACCTCTGGATATATGCCCAGGACTGAGATTGCTGGATTATATGGTAAGTGTATTTTTAGTCTTTTGAGTAATCTTTGTACTGTTTTCCATAATGGCTGCACCAAACTAAATTCCCACCAACAGTGTAGGAGCGTTCCCTTTTATCCACACCCTCTCCAGAATTTATCATTTGTGGACTTTTTAATGATGGCATTCTGACTGATGTAAGGTGATACCTCATTGTAGTTTTAATTTGTATTTCTCTGATAATTAGCAGTATTGAGCATTTTTTCATGTGCCTCCCCATTAGAATTTAAGCTACATGTGGAAAAAAATCAGTTGGTTTAGTATTATTTAACAAATGATATAAAAATCTAAAATAGAAAAAAAACAAACAAAAACACATCAAAGAATATGGACAAAAAAAAAAAAGAAAAGAAAATAAAGCCAGCTCAGAGCAAATGATCAGATAAATGATGTGATTTGTATCACCTTCCCTTCAATAAGGTTTGTTTTGTAGTTGGGATTTTATAGGTAGAACATTAGAGATAATTTTAATCTAAAGAGTTTCCTCTCTTACATGTATTGCTGTTTCCAGTTTTCTGATTGAATTACTAATTAAGCTCAGCAGAATGAATAATCTTTAAAATCTGTTAAAAGATAAAACATATATATGCGAAAAAGGCAGAAGGAAAATATTTTGGTGAGTAAGAAGCAAAAAGAAGATTTCAGACTAATCGGATTCTGAAGATTGAGATGGCTTGTGTGTATTACTTTATTATAATTAGTCCTATTAGTGACATGTCATAAATAAAGAACTAACCACCACTTCAGAGAGACACAAACAGGAAGGAATTTTAAAACTGACGAAACAAAACTTATAAAATGCTAGAACTTTAAACAAAAAAGCAAGTAAAAGATTCTGTTTATACTTTGGAAGTGACTTTTAATTCCATTTAATTTCCTATTTAAATGAAGACACTGATTGAAAAACCCTTTACAAAAGAATGTTAAATCTATATTCTAAAGACTTAATAGGTTCTGAAGGATGTATTGTAATGTAAATACAATACTTTATTTTCTTTTGCAGCACTTGCATAAGATATTCACCTGCTATTGGTTTTTGTTAATCTCAAAAGAATCCACTTAAAGACGCATTTTAGAATAGCCGCTGTAAAACATAAGTATACTGAGTTACATAAGCACAGTGAAATGGTTACATCACAGTAGACATGGTTCATAAATAGTAACAGAACCCATCATAGAAAAACTATGAAATGTTCACATATAGATAAGATTCCAAATCTGACGTCTTAATCATTTAAATGTTTATTGTATTTACAGTATTTCTGGAAGTGGACCAGCATACAAAGCCCCCAGGATAGCCATAGAAAAGCAACTCCAGCAAGGAATTTTCCCCGTGAAGAATGGCAGAAAGGTATCATGCATGAAGAGCGCACTTCTCCTTAAAGGAAAGAATCTCTCCAGAAGCATTTCCGATAAACAGCGGTCCACCACTCCAAATCGACACCAGCTACAAACAGACAGACGTTATTTGTTTGGAAATCGGGTACCACAAACATCCTCAGATCTCAGCGGTGCAAATCACAGGACCGGAGTATCATTTTCTTTTTCCAAAAAAGTGCATCTGAAATTAGAATCTTCAGCATCAGTTTTCAGTGAGAACACAGAAGAAAGCCACGACTGTAACAAGTCGCCCATCTATAAAACAAAACAAACTGCAGAGAAGTGCACGTGCTGCAGGTTTGCAAATGAGGAGACACGCCTCTCTAAGGAAAAAGATAGAAACATCTCACCAAGCCATCTGGAAAGTGTTGTACACAATACCTTCTCCATAAGCTCTCAAATTTTGCAGGACAAAAATGACTCTGTTGATGAAACACTAGAAGATTCGATTGACATTCATGCTTCATTCAGTAAAGCTAACATTCGTCTTTCAGATGTGGATTTTACTCCTTCCAGCAGAACAAAAGAAACCAGAAATACATCGAAGAACACTTCAGAACACTGCATTAATCACTCATGCCAAGGAAATGTTTCCTCCAGCTTACTGAACATTTACAAGCACAGTAATGCCAGGATATTTGAATGTGTGGATGAGTTTCCATCACGAGAGCCAAGTGAACAAAGCAGTACATTGCATCTGAATCCCAACTCCAGAAAAGAGAAGAGAGAAAAAGCATTAGATAAAACAGAAAGAGTTAGCAGAAGTGTACAAAGGCTTGTAAGAGAAGCGTGTCCGCATGATGTAAAGTCCAAACCACTGCCTTTTCTCCACGTCCAAAGCAAAGATGGCCACACCATTCTCCAATGGCCTACGGAACTACTTCTCTTTACAAAAGCAGAGCCCTGTATCTCTTATGGCTGCAACCCATTATATTTTGATTTTAAGCTTTCTCGAAACAGGAGTGATGGCAACGATCCGGAGGACTTCAGAACAGAATTGCTGAAAGAGCCCTCGGAAATGCCGACTACGGTACAGAACCAAGTCTCAGGTTTAATCAAAGACCAACAAAATTTGATCCAAGAAGATAATAAGTCTCTGAAACCAAAGATGACACTAGCCAATCCAGATTGGGAAAATTTCCAGAGAAAATATAATTTGGGCTACAACAGTGCTGAGCCAGATATGAATGAAAATAATTTTAGTGCAAGCGATTTGGAAATGAAAAATCCTGAAGTGCCTGCTTACCTAGATCTCGCTGTAAAGAACTGTGTAAGAAACAGTAATGATAGTGATAAGGAACTTAAAGAACCTTCAAGGACCCATTTGCAAAGCTGCCAAAGGGTAACTCTAAATGATGCAAATGAGGGCCTATCTTGTTCTCCTTGTGTTTCTAGGACTAAAAAGCATACACTGATTTCCAGTGATCTTCATTTAGATTTTGAAGATGAGAATCCCTCCACCTGGAATTCTAGCCCTTACCCTCTAAGGGGCCACAGTGACCATGAGAAGGACCTCGGCGTAATTTTGAATAGTGACCGAATTGGCGTGACCAGCAGTGTTTCTGGTTGTGGAAGAGGAAATTACAAGAGAAGTTCCCCAAAGTTGTCTCTGAATAAACGTTCTAGCCCTTCAGACACATCCCCTAGCAGGACATCCAGCTTCAGAAGTACTTGTTCAAATCATAGGTCCGGTGGTCACGGCAGAGGGAATTTGCTCTGCTTTTGTAAAAGAGAACACAACTCAGTTGAAAGGCACAAAAGGAAACGTCGAAAGCACAGCTGTCTCTGCTTGTCTGATGAGCTGGCAACGAGCGAGTCCCCACAGTCTGAAACCCAAGGAGCTAGGAGCTGCGAATTGCGGGAATCAGTTAAAAATGAAAAAAAGTCAAAATATGGATATGGTCACTGCAGAGAAAAATATAAACCGGGCAAAAATCAGCAGGGTCTAGGGCCACAATCCAAGAGAACCATCCACTGTGATTCCAGCGCACAGGTTTCTGGTGCTGGAAACAGTGAAAACCCACCTCATTGCCAGGCACCTCAGCACAGCAGATTGGGCTCTTACTCAAGAGAGAAAATGTCTCACTTAAATAAAGGTGAAAGAAGTCAACAGTCTTTGGACAGTCCTCTTGTTTGTGACCCGGGAAAAGTAAAGCCCATGCAGTGTGACTCCGGGAATCGCAGCCGTCTTCTAAGGAACTCCTCTAACCGCTCTTTAGAAACCGCAGAGCTGAATGCTGTAGGAGGAGAGAGGACAGCCCTGACAGCCAAGAGCCTATTGGAAAGAGTACAAGCCAAGAAATGCCAGGAACGAGCAACTGATTTTGAGGTCTCTTCAGACTGTTGTAAAAATCAATCAGAGGCTCATTCACAAATCGAATGCACACTTCAGTTCACACCACCGGGCTGTACCAGACTAGCATTGCCTTTGTCTGAAAAAATACAGAACCCAAGAAGAAGAAGAAATGAAGAAAGCAGTGCAACGCAAAGAACTATTGAGAAAGACAGAGTTGAAAGTTCGCAGACAAATAATTCCACTGTTTTAGCAGACACTGATTGTGATCGTTACCTTTCAAAAGGTATCATTCACATAGTAGCTGAGTCTCAGTCACCAAACATGAAAAAGAACCCAATGACAAAAGAACAATCAAAATGTTTAATTAGTGAGGTCCAACCTTTTATTCAAAGCTGTGACCCAGTATCAAATGATTTCCCTGGTGCTTTTCCATCGAATAGACATATTGGTGTTACTGATTCAACAGAGACCAAAGAGGACCAAATAAATCTAGACTTACACGATGTAAGCATGCATATGAATCATGTAGAGGGGAGTATCAGCTCTTACTATGACAGAACTATGCAGAAGCATGACAAAGTAGCTGATGAATTAGAAGTGTGTCGTAAATCTCTCTCCCCACCTTTAATTCAACAGCCCATAACATTTTCTCCTGATGAAATGGATAAATACAAGCTCCTCCAGCTACAAGCCCAGCAGCACGTGCAGAAACAGCTCCTATCAAAGCATCTTCGAGTTTTGCCCGCTGCAGGGCCGACTGCCTTTTCTCCGGCTTCAGCTGTGCAGACAGTTCCAATTCACCAGCATGCGTCTATCACCACCATCCACCACACGTTCCTGCAGCGTTTTGTTTCTGCTTCCCTAAATTCCCATAGCAGTCACCTCCCTATAGCTCATCTACATCCTCTTTCGCAGCCACATTTTAATCCATTCCCATTTTCACCTCTGACGCCCACTATCATCCCTGCACACCCCACTTTCTTAGCGGGTCATCCCCTGCATTTAGTCACTGCTGCCCCATTCCAGCCATCTCACATAACTCTCCAGCCATTGCCCCCTGCAGCGTTTATCCCCACCTTGTTTAGCCCTCACTTTAACCCAGCTACTGCTTCTATCATCCACTTGAATCCTTTAATTCAACCAGTGTTTCAAGGTCAAGATCTTCGCCATCATTCCTGCTCCAGTCAGATGCAACAGTTAAATGGAGTGAAAGAGGCCTTAAATGTGTCAGCTCACTTAAACTAATAGGTCGTAAAGCCCCTCTTGTGGATAAATAACACAAATTGTCGCTGCCTACAAAATGATATATCTCAAGTTGTCTGTCTGATTGCTAGAAGATTTAAAAGAGTGGTGCCAATTCCAAATGTGACCAATAGAGAAATATGAACTGAATTGCCAATACTGAAATAGAAACATTTTAAGAATTTATTTTAATTTGTGGAAATAATAGGACAAATTTAAAGTAATTTTATGGAAAGGTAGAGGGAAACATGTTAAAGATCTGTTTTAGATGAGTTCTCATATAATATAAAAATAGAAAACATTTAGACAGATCATTGATATCTCAAAGAAAATTAAATGGAACATAATACCCTATGTTTTAGGTGTTTGGTGAATAAGTGAATGAATGAATGAATGAATGAGTGAATGCACATTTGGTTTTATTTATCAGATAATAACAAAAGGTCAGTGAAACAAACTAATCATGTATTAAAATTAGTTCTTATGGTTAACTGTTGACTAGTTTTCAATCAACATAAACTATATTTTCATAGGAAATATGAGACGGCAAGAAATTTTCTGACTAATTCAGAATGAAAACTACTCTTCAATGCAAAACAATCTTATGCAGATTGTATTGTTGAGTTTCTGTGAAAAATTGGTTTATCTTCGTTTCACACACTTTTATGTCAAGAGAATTTTGTAATTGTAATAATCCCCAGTACCTGAAATTAAGAATGTTCAATTTTTGTATAAAAAATATAGAGAGGGTATCATTAGTATTTGATCATGCAAAATAAAAATAAAATATACTCAATGTTTTGAATATATTGGTCAAACTTCTAAATATTTCAGATACTAAAATACTAACTTTTCTTTATTCTGCTCAGAAATCTTACTGTGTTCAGCTAATATATGTATAACTGGAGAGGTAAAGTTTTGGAAGTGTCTTAAATTCTACATGATATTTATTGAAAAAAGATCTTAAAAAGTATTTGGTGTAGTTTATTCAATTGTACTAGATATTTATAGAATACAGTGAATAATGATGGATATTATCACCATTCATGTTAATTTTTCAAATGATTTTAAACATTCATTCAAAATATTTTCGGGTCCACAGAATTTGCATTTCTTGCATCTATATTTCTAAATGGCCCTCCAGTTAGGTTTATTATTTTATAATCTTGAAAGGAAAATTTGTGTGATTGCACATTCCCTATAAGCACAGGTTTCACAGAAGATCAAACTAAACAGAAATGGAGGCAATCAGTCATCATCACTGTGTGGATGATGATGCCAACTCATCTACCACTAGGAGAAGAGAAGGATGTCTTATTCAGCCTTGGATTCAAAGCGAAGAGAGCTAGACTTACTGAAGGCCTACCATGCATCAAGAGTCAGGCTGAACACTTGGCCGACATTACCTCATTGAATCTTCACAACTGAATTTTGAGGTCAGTATTATCATTCCTTTGTACAGATGGGGAAAATGAAGTTGAAAGGTAAAGTTCTTGACACTTGCAAGCAGTAGGACAGGACATCTTGGATGCTGGTGAGAGAGAGATGGAGGGAGAAAGAGAGAGAGAGAGAATAAAGTGAATTTAAATTTTTAACATAAAGAAAAGATGTAGTTTCCTAGATAACACCATAAACTTGTGGGATGGAAATTTGACTGGGGTATGGCAGTGAGAAAGTCTTAACTTGTCTAAAAGGAATAGAAGAATAGAGAAAGGCATCAAATCACAAGAAATCCTATACTTAGGTGGAACTCCATAAAGCTGATTGTAAAAGAACTTTGATAAATATTGAGTGAAATAAAAAAAAGTGAAATAAATGGAGTATTTCTTATAAAAATAGATGAAAAATGTCCCAACACATAAAAGGAAGAGTAACATGAATGACTATTTCCTAAAATGGATTACAAAGCTGACATAGACCCAAGACAGAGTAATTATGGGAACTCACTAGAAGTTGTATGAAAAAGATAGCACCTAATTAATTTTTGTAATTGTCTTGGTGACAATTTAATTTCTCAGAAGGTTAGAATAGAGAACCTCTACTGGGCACTTAATTTTAACTAACTAGGAAAGATTGATATGAATTGATGGCATGGAAATGACTATCTTGTATTATTAGTGATGAAAATGTTCACTGATACCACAAGATATACTACCTTGGACTATGGGAAAGCAGACTTCACCACTTAAATAAAAGATGACTTGTACTCCAGGGTAAGAAGTTATAAAAGTTGTAGAATCACATGAAAAAGCTACAATTACAAAAGATTCCAATGAGGCAGGAAAAATATAGTCCTTTAAACAATCCAATATAAACCAAATGAGGAAAACATTCAGAGATTGTTTAAGTGCATGTATTTAACCAGAAGCACAATAGCCATGAATCAAAAATGAACAGAGATTAGCTTAATGCCTTTTTAATATCACATTTATTGGAAAAATCAAAAGAAGTAGGCTTTTGCTGCTTCTTACTTCTAGGGAAGATGATTTAATAATAATCATTTTTAAAAAGTTATGTTTCCTAAATAATATTGCATTTTGCTTTCCCTGTTAGGGAAAAAGTTCTTCAAAGTGGAAATTTTAGAACCAACCTGGGTAAGAAATTTGGAATATACAGATAAAATTACTTCCTGGCCACTTCAGATAAATTTGAATCTTCACATTTAGAAGAATTTTACCATAGAATATTAAAATTGCCTGAAGGAGGCCTCAGGACACCAATTGGCCTTAAGAAAATATGCAGCATGGAAAAGAAGCTAGAACAAACATCTCTATTAATAAATATTTAATATTTAATATAGGTATTACTGATTTACAAGTTAGCATATTTACAGATAAAGTTTTAAGCAGAATGTTTAATGAAAATGAAGAGACAATCACTGTTAACTATAGCAGGTATACTAAAAACAAATAATACAGAATAAAAGTGTTTTATTTCTCACTTATTCACTTTATTTTCTTTCTCATTCAACATATATTTATTAAGGGCCATGTGTTATGCATTAATCTACTGTTGTGGATATAATAGTAAGCAAAACTAACAAAAAATAATGCCATAATATAATTTAATTCTAAATGAGTCATGCAGACAAAAGCCAGAATAGACAAGTGAAATAATACTATGTCCTATGATGATAAATACTATTGAGAAAAATAAATAGGAAAAGTAAAGATGCTTGGATGGCAGTAGTGGCTAAAGTATAATTTTAAATAGGGTAGTCAGAGGAACCTTCACTGTGAAAGTAACATGAAGGAAGTGAGGGAAGTGAGCATTCCAGGCTAGAAGACCAACAACCTGTTGGGTGTGCTTATGATGCTTAAGAAATAGTATGAGAACACTATGGCTGAGAGAGAAGGTTTCAGAGGGAGAACTACAGGAGATAAGGTCACAGATGTAATTGTGGGGCAAAATCATGTGAGATCATGTTGACCATGACAATGACTGGCCTTTATTATGAGATGAGAAACTACTGGGTAGTTTTAGCGGGTAAGCAGCATAATTCTTAGATTTTACGAGGGTCACTCAGTTATTGCATTGTGAATAATCTCTAAGGGAGTGAAGATAAGAGTAGGGGGACCAACTAAGACATTGAAATATTTCAGGCAATAAAATGCAGTGATATGTGCTCAGTGATAGTCTAGTGGAAATGTTGGGAAATGGTGAGACTCTGGATTTATTTTGAGGGTAGGGCTGAGAAAATGTGCTTCATACTAGTTGTAAGGGGTAAGATAAAGAAAGAGATGACGTAGTCGTTTTTGCCCAAGGAACTAGAAGGATGTTAAATGAAATGGGGAACACTGTGGGAGAAGCACTGTAGGAGAGGAGGATCCATTTAAATATTTTGTTTGAGGTGCCTGTTAAATATTGAAGATAAATAGAGTTGGTGGTTGAAAATATGAATCTGAAGTTTGAGCAGAGGTGTGAAAAGGACTTTCAGGAATCGTTAATGTATAGAAAGGATTTGAAGCCATTAGCCTGGATAATATCAACAGGAGTAGGTGGTGTAGACAAAAGACTACTTTCAGAGACTGAGCCCTAGATCACTCTAACTTTAAAAGCAGAAGTTGAAGGAATCAAGAAATGAGACCATGATGAACTTTCAAGTTACACAGGGAGAAAATCAGAACAATACGGCAAATAAAGAAAGTGACTCAAAGAAGTGGAAGTGATCAACCCCATCACATGTTGCTGAGTCAAGAAGAGGGTGAAAAATTAAATGTTCCTTTGTTATCTTGACCGGAGACATTGTGGTGAAGGTGTTGGGGGCAAAAGATAGTAAAATGTGTGAGAAATTTTATAGGGAGACATTTTATGATTCTCTTCAATATCTTTATGGACAGTAGTCAGCACTGTGTGACGAATGTGCTTTTATTGTTACTCAAACAACTATACCCAAAGAGTGTTGAGGCCCCAGCTAATTTCGAATTGGAGGGAGGGTTGTAGAGATAGCTATAAGGCTTTGTGTTGTACTCTGTTACATTTAACCTTTCATAAAACATGGACAAAATCATGGAAGACATACCTGTCAGATAGGAGGCCAGCACAAACCCAAGAGGACCAGGAAATGTAGTGAATGGCAAAATATGGTGTAAAAAAATGAATGTATCTTTTGATATACTCTGATATGATAAATACATCTGTTCTCTATATTCATCAGCACCAGGTTTTTGCTTTTTGGTTTGTTTTGTTTCTGTTTGATTTGTAGGTTCCACATGTAAGTGAAATCATGCAGTATTTACTTTTTCTGACTTATTTCACTGAGCAAAATGCCCTCTAGATCCATCCATGTTGTCACAAATGGCACGATTTCACTCACTTTTATGGATGAATAATATTCCATTTTGTGTGTGTGTGTGTGTGTGTGTGTGTGTGTGTGTGTGTGTGTATACACTACATTTCTTTATCCAGTCATTCATCGATAGACATTTACGTTGTTTCGATGTCTTGGCTATTATAAGTAATGCTGCTATGGACATGGTGCGTATTTACATTTTTTTAATAGTGATTTTGCTTTCTTTAAGTGAATACTCAGAAGCAAAATTGTTGGATCACATGATAGTTCTATTTTTAATTTTTGAAGATCCTCCATACTATTTTCCACAGTGACTTCATCCATTTACATTCTCACCATCAGTATATGAAGTTTCCTTTTCCTCCACATTTATCTCCTTTATTTTGATAATAGCCATTCCAACAAGTGTGAGGTGAAATCTCATTGTGATTTTTATTTTTATTTGCCTGATGTTGCACGTCTTTTCATTCACATGTTGGCTATCTGTATTCCTTCTTTGGAAAAAATGCCTATTCAGTTCCTCTGCCCATTTTTTAATCAGATTTTTTGTTTTTGCTATTGAGTTGTGTGAGTTCTTTATGTATTTTGGATATTAACACCTTATCAGATATATGAATTGCAAGTATTTTCTCCCATTCAGAAGGCTGCCTTTCCATTTTGATGATTTCCTTCACTGTGCAGAAGCTTTTTAGTTTGGTGTAGTCCTGCTTGTTTATTTTTGCTTTTTATTGCCGTAGCTTTTGGTGTCAAATGCAAAAAATTATTGCTAAGACCTATGTCAAGGAACTTACTGCCTATGTTTTCTTCTAGTTTTATGGTTTTAGATCTTACATTCAAGTCTTTAATCCATTTTGAGTTAATTTTTTTGTGTGGTGTAAGATAGCACTTCAATTGTATTCTTAAAAAAACTTTTTTTTTTAGAGCTTGGAAAACAAAAAGACCACTTGTGGAAAACTATGGGTTGTTCTGGGATACAATTTAAAACAATTATTGGCAAACTGAAGTGAGTCCATAAGTGGCAGATCTGAGCAGTTAAGAGACCAGATTAGTTTTATGTTTTTACACTTCAAAATAACATGAGTTCCGTGAATTAACAAACACTATTAATTGAATAAAAGTTTAATTTTCAAATATTTTACAGAAATGTTGGGTTAAGTAGTTTTATTTCTTTACTTTGGCATATCTCAGAACATTTGACAAGCAATATCCACTAGACGTTTCCAGGAGAAGGATTGAATAGATTGAATTTCCAAAAGTGACAATAACTTTTTTTTTTGCCTATGGACCATCTCATGGAACTAATGTTCTGTAGAACAGACTCTGGGAAATGCCATTTGAAAAATAAAGAAACCAATATGTGCATTCCAAAGAAAAGAACACTTGTGGAAGAAAAAAATAGTTGGGAATAACTTTCTAACTTTAAATATCTGAATAGCAGCACAGAGCTGTGTACCATGGAAGATCATATTGATTGTCTTTAGGGCAGAAAGTGTAAATACTACAAAAAGGTAGGTGTTGACTCAATGTGAAGAGGAACTTGACAAATTGAGTTATTTGTATAAAGCTGTAAAATCTCATCCCTCAAGTATTCAAGAACTTTAGCATATTTGGATGGGCAGAAAGCTTAAGGGTTTTCAGAATACTTTTCTAGAATTTTACTTATGATCAGCGACATATCCAGTTATTTTCTAGGATAATTTCCAAATTTCAGGTGGTTGATTCTTAGGACTTAGTTTTGTATCAGCATTTTTCTTCTGATAATATTCAAAATATTCCTGCTATAGAGAACATTCTGAGCCATCCTCTTAGTTTCCCCAAATTAGTGTGGGCTGAAACATCTTATTTTTTTAAAATTTTACCTAAGTGAAGCATATTTTGGAAGAAAATGAAATAGAAAGAATTCTAATTATGTATTGAATTCTAAAATAGATCTTTTTTTTTTTAAGAAAATTGCCACTGTGATGGGTTATATTTTCAGCTTTATTCCCTTCTATTTATACAACTATTTGACAGTTGATTTTCAGTGTTAAACTTGTTTTAGGCCATTGCTTGGTATTTATGGGATAATTCTCTTTATGGGATTATACTTTCACATTTGGCTCATTGAGGCAAGTTTTTCTGTGTCTTAAACTATAGTATTTCATTAAAAACTGAAGATGTTTTAAGACTGAAATCTTTACACTCACAAACACACACATACACACCCTATTTTTATATATATATATATTTTTAGAGATTAAGAACCAGTCCAGCCTTGATGGATTCAGAGGATGGTTAGACAAAATACTTTGTATGAAGAGCTATAAATTTCATTTACTTATTAATTCCCTTCCATATTCAGCAAGAAAAACCTGAGTTATAAAAAGTGTATTTCAATATGTCCTTTGAGTTCACCTTTATATTGTTTTAAATGTTATAAAATATAGAAAATAATTAGAATATAGGGAATAGTTTGGAAAGTTCCTAGTTCCCAGGGTTTTTTCCTTAGGCAGACATTTCACAGAATCATTCCCTGAAATTTTTATTTCATTCACAGAAAATGGATTTCAGAGTGACTCCTTTTTTTCAGTTTCTGCCAGTACTTAATAGAATCTCCCTGTTATCTCTGAATAGAAATATATTCAAAGAAACTAATCCTATCAAGCTTTCCCATTAAATAGAATATTTAATCAGTAAAATTACTCAGGATCTTATTTCCAGCTCTGGCAATCTCCTTCGTGCATGAAGTTTTTGGTTACTTACAAAATCCTCAATAATGGCAGCAGCACAGCCTGAATTTTACCATGATACTTTCAAGCTTATCTAAACACTTATGTATTTCAAGCATTTGGGGCAATAATTGGAGATGCTGGAGATGGTGCTACCCTTTAGAGTGCCACTTGGTGTCCCAGTGTTGTATGTGAATGAAACGTCCAGTTGCCCTCCCCAGGCTGTGTTCAGAGTTCACTGCCTTTTTATCTGTGAAATAACATTGCTGATCATCTCAAACCAGTAGCACATTTTTCTACCTTCCCTAAACATTTCCCCATGGGTTTTCAGGAAGCTGGTTAAACTTTCTGAAGGAAAATATGTAAGTTATCAGATCCAAAGAATCCAAATCTCACACATCAGTTTATGGAGCTAATGTACTTAGGAGCAAAACTGACCTACTGCTTATCTCTGGCCTGTCAGAGCTCCCTAAGAATTTTAATTTTAATTCTTTAAATTAGTGAACCGTTGAAGAGAAATATGCTCTCGTTGGAAAACAGAATGAGCATTACAAAACAAGGTTATGAGCACTCCTATACAGTAATCAGGGAAAGAACTGACTGCCCTTTGTGTCTCAGACTGAAACTACTTCAATAAGATGGAAGTTTCCTACTAAAATATGTTTTCCTGCCAATAAACCTGGGTCTAGAAGATTTTCAAAGGTTATCATTTCATTCCAGCAAAAACATTATCCATCTCTTCTATTAGGTAGACATTTGAAGGTGATGTATTGCTTTGGATTACACTATATTAAAATGGAAGTAGGGTCTGGATCAGTTAGGTTTAGAATAAGTCAGTATTAGAGAGATAAGCAAAAGTGTTCTTTTTTTTTCCATTTTATGCAGCTTTTTATCAGAGGGAGACCTCCCAATCCACTTTCTTAAATCCCTTCATAAAGTCACCACTTCTTTTTGCACCCTGCCCACCTGCTCCACCTTTTATAAATTGTGAGAGCAAGACCATCTTGGCAGAAACGTAAATCAGGTAAATTGGAAATATACAAAATGTGTGTGTGTGTGCATACATGAGTGTGTATAAATGAGTGTGTGTTCTTAATGAAAATACTTTTTAGTCTTTAATTACGGATCTTGATCCTTGTTCAAAATAATGTTTTTCAAAACATATCCACATATTGAAACAATCAACTTCCACCTTGCTAAATCATCAGTTCCTCTTATTTGAGAGATTAAAATAGTTGATAATGTAACTTGGTTAAGTACCTGTTTAAAACAAATTCTCACTTTAATTCTATTTGAAGTATTTACTTTGTAATTAACCTAACTGGATGATAGTTTGGCAATATCATACACAACCCAAGAATTTTATTTTGTATCCTCTGTACAAAACTTTTTTATTATACTGTGGCTAAGTAAATTGCACTATTTATTGTACATGCAAAGTAGCTTTTTTAGTTATTCAGTAAATTACTTGGACTGTAGTTCAATGCAATAATATTTTTTTCAATAAAAGGCTTAATGGTATAAGAGTGTTAGTCATGTATGTCTAACAAAAAGCATACCAAAATATAAGTACAAAATCAAAAGCAAAATGGTATGGAAATATTCTGTATTTTACCCTGCTGACTTTAAAATACATTTAACATTTTATTTATTATTGTATAAATTTATATTATATATTTAAAGGCCGGGATTTCTTAGACTATTTCTTAAAATTTTAGTGTTATAAAATAAAGCTGATTCCTCAAAGTGAAAATAAATATGACTTACATTGTATAGATGTATTATTTGTTCAACTCTATTATACATGTACTATGTGAAATCTGTTTCTGTTTACTTAAAAAGCTGTGATCTAGTATTTTGTAATGCTCTAACAAAGCTCTATATATACTTTCTGGACTAGATTCTCTAACCGATGATATAATTTAGACATGGGGGTGGTCTACCTGTTATAATAATTTTAATGTAAACTCTGAAAAATAATAACCCAAATAAGCTATGATTCTCAAAAGGACTCGACTCACTAGGGAATCTCTTTAATCAAGCATGACCAGTGGTGTGGAAATATGACTTGAGACTCCACTTAACTTCCACTCCTCACAGTACAGAGCCCTCATTTGCTGGATCTTAGTGTGATTTATTCTGTGCAGAAACTCAGACCAGGTGTTCCTGGAAGTGACCACTAGGTATTCTCTTGTTCTTGAATCATATCTATCCATACTCTTCCCTTTACCCTCTAACAAGCTTTAACCATGTCCCAAAGTTCCTTGCTCCTGCACTTTAATTAGATGCCCTGTCACTATGTATGCATTAATGAAACAGGACTCTGCTATGCACTCTAACCCAGTGGTTAAGCTCATGCTTTCAGTGGAGAAATGTTTTCGTGGCCAGTCATCTGCCTCCCTAGACTTCTAGCCGAAATTCTCTATTTCTATGCTAGACTGTTTTTCAGAAATCCTTGTAAGTAATCAAGAAGTACCTTTCACACAACACACACACGTGCACACATACATTGTTGACAAGAGCCATGACAGAAACTCTCCTGTCTTAATTCGTGAAATTGTCACCATTTATTGACTACCTATGTGGACCAGGCACTGTTTAGCTCATAGGTGTACTTCCCACTGGCTATATTCCTGGATTCCCTTTGGGCAGAAAAATCAATTTTGCTTGAAAATGAAAGATGCTATGAGTACTTGCATGGAGACATGGAAGCAAATGGTAATGTATAGTCTGTGTACTCAAGGTCTGCTCCTCCCTCATATGTGCAGTTTCTGCCAGGTCAGAGCTTTGTTCACCTTCTGGATAACTTTTGGTTCATCATGGAAATATTTGACACTATGGAGGTCACACACTCTTAAGGTTATGTGCTCTTGTTAGATCTGGTAGAATTGAGTCACCTCCCAAATGGCATTTGGTAATGCTTTAAATCATACAGATAAAATTAGCAGAACTTTTTGAATTTGCTCAGCGATTAATAAATAAAAGCTACTCGGCAGCCTGGGACATTCATGAGAGTGCTGTGCAACTCACAGAATCCACCCCCCGGGGCCCCACATCTCAGGGAAGAGCTCCTTTACTATTCATACCACTAGCCTTGAATTTGTTTCTTACAACACTTAATAATCTGCTATTCTATTACATATTTACTTTTATATTTGTGTTTATATATTTTTAAATTCCATCTTCCTAGAAATAAGCTTTCTGAGAGGAAAAATTTTATCAGAGCAGGATTTTTTCCTCTATTGTTCAATACAATTTTTAAGTTTCTTGAAATCATACTGGGAGCATAGTAGAGACTCTATAAGCATTTGTTGAGTCATATAATGAATACACGTGTTAAAGAAGATTCTCAGCTTGTTGGTTGATTTGAGGCACTCACCACTGAGTACCAGTGTGCAAAATTTGATGCAATTTATTAAATAAAGTATACTTTAGATATTAAAGCCTATATTTTCTTTTTTTTACATTTTTTATTGAGTTATAGTCAGTTTACAATGTTGTGTCAATTTCCATTGTAGAGCACAATTTTTCAGTTATACATGAACATACATATATTCATTGTAGCATTCTTTTTCACTGTGAGCTACCACAAGATCTTGTATATATTTCCTTGTGCTATACAGTGTAATCTTGTTTATCTATTCTACATACGCCTGTCAGTACCTACAAATTTTGAGCTCCCAGTCTGTCCCTTCCCACCCCCCCCCCCCTTGGCAACCACAAGTTTGTATTCTATGTCTATGAATCTGTTTCTGTTTTGTTTTGTATTTTTTTTTAGGTTCTTCATATGAGTGATCTCATATGGTATTTTTCTTTCTCTTTCTGGCTTACTTAGAATGACATTCTCCAGGAACATCCATATTGCTGCAAATAGCATTATGTTGACATTTTTATGACTGAATAGTATTCCATTGTATAAATATACCACTTCTTCTTTATCTGGTCATCTGTTGATAGACATTTAGGCTATTTCCATGTCTTGGCTGTTGTAAATAGTGCTGCTATGAACATTGAGGTGCAGGTGTCTTTTTGAAGTAGAGTTCCTTCTGGATATATGCCCAGGAGTGGGATTCCTGGGTCATATGATAAGTCTATTCCTAGTCTTTTTAGGAATCTCCATACTGTTTTCCACAGTGGCTGCACCAAACTGCATTCCCACCAGCAGTGTAGGGGGGTTCTCTTTTCTCCACAGCCTCTCCAGCATTTGTCCTTTGTGTACTTTTGAATGACGGCCATTCTGACTGGTGTGAGGTGATACCTCATCATAGTTTTGATTTGCATTTCTCTGATAATTAGTGATATTGAGCATTTTTTCATGTGCCTATCGATCATTTGTATTTCTTCCTTGGAGAATTGCTTGTTTAGGTCTTTTGCCCATTTTGGGATTGGGTTGTTAGTTTTTTTCTTATTAAGTCATATGGGCTGTAAAGCCTATATTTTCAACCAAAGAGTAGATATGAAAAAACCTTGATTAATCGATGAAATATTTAACTTAAGGTGTTGCATATTTTAATTTTTAAATTATCTAGAGATCATGATGTATTTTCTTGACAGACCTACATAAAGTGTTAATACATACTTTAAAGTTTACAATGCTTTGTAAAAGTATTTATCATATAAGCTCTTTTTAGGGATTCAGGGATTGTTTGATCCTGTTGGTTGGAGGCAAGGATACCCAACATCACTTGGGTGCAAGATTCTACTCCTCTATACATCATGCTTCTACTGCTCTGTATAAGTGGTGAGGTAAGCTAGTAATTCTCTGCAGAGTGGTTTCCTCAATCATTCAACAAATGTATAGTAAGTAGCTACTATATGCCAGACACAGCTCTAGCAGTCCATAAATATTCCAAAAGCTCTGCTCTGCTCTTATGAAGCTTACTTTTTAGTGGAAGAGGAAAAACAAACTAAATAAATAAGCCAAATACACACTAGGATAAATAATGGTAAATACCAAGGAAGTTCACAGCAGTCTGTGAGTAATGGAAGAAACTGAATTTGTACCTGGAACTCTCTTTTGTTCCCCACACCATGTTTCTTTTATTATATGAAATGATGTAAGACAGAAATTACTGTCTGGTTAATTACTGATGCTTCTTTGCTTGGTTGGTTCCTTCAAAGAGGGATTATGGGTTGAGGAAAATTTATCTCTTTTGAATGGTTTGCAGAGACTTTATAAATTCACCCTAATGTCACCTAAGTTAAGCATATCTTGACTTTGAAATTGGAATATTATGATTACACTAGTTGAAAATCTGTTGCTATTGAATAATTTAAAATGTGATGGATACACACGGGAGAGATAATAATGACATTTGGACTCATGACATATTTACATAGATATGAACATGCTCTGCTGTCATTAGCAACTAATGCACATCCAGAAATGAAAAAATCTGATTCTAGAAAATGACAGGTGAAGTTGTCTTTTGAGATCTTTGTCTTATGGAAGCAGTTTTGTATGAGGCAAACCTATCATTTTCGGCAAACTCTCCAGAGAAATTTCATTTCATTAAAAGGATAGGCACTCCAGGATTTATTGCTATTCAGTTTGTTAAGGTGTGACTATTCCTTACATCTTTGCTATGCAGCTATTTTCTTACATATTTTATAGGCAGCTACCCTTTACTAGGCTTTTCTGTTGTCTATGATCCCGATTATTTCATTTTTTTCACCAACATGAATAATAGGCAGATTCCTTTTTATCTTAGGCCCAGTAGTGGAATGAAAATTGCAAACACACCCATATGAAAACCTGAACTGCCTGGGAAAGGCCTCTTCCTGATTTCTGATTGTATTTGCCAATGATAAAGAAATTTATTATCAATAAAGTCTGGCTGCTAAACAAGACTTCTTGGCAACACTGTTACACACTGTTATACAGGCGAAGATGTCCTTTGGTCCATACCCAGTGTTTCTTCTCAGAAGCTCAGACCCGGAACTACAGCACCCGCCTGGGCTTCCTTGTTTCCAGTTGAGCTGTTCCCGCTTCGTGGCAGCATGGGGTTGGTCCTGTCACTACTTAAAGAAATGTTCCAGCGCATGTCCTTGAAGCATCACCCTCCCCCTCCTGGTGCTCCTCTCCTTCTGTTTCTTAGAGATTTTGCCCTCATCAATTTTCCTCACATTACATTCCTGTCAGAGCTGAGTTTTCACAGCCATTCTGTCAAATTTGAAGAAAGCAAATCCATCCTGAACTCTGACCAGTGGGGATTTTATTCTGCCTGCTGAGGTTGTGTGGGTAGTATTTGCCTTAGAATTCTGTTACTGGCTATGACATGGAGAAAAATTCTCATAAGCTGAGTGTTTGGGACCACACAATTCTTTTGTCTTTTGGGGTCTTACTGGATGACTCAGTGCCAGGGACAGTGTTCCATTTAGAGACAATGAGTTCAGGTGCCAATTTGAGGGCACTGTCATTAATGATGATTTCAGAGAAAAGGGCTTTTAATATTTTTATGAAAGAGTGAGCTAATCCAAAAGTTGCCAACGTTGTTCATATTTCCTCAGTCAGGATGTGCGGACATATAGCAGGAAATAGCATAGCAACCAGAGCTGAGTAGAAGGTTAAAAGACAGTACTGTCATCTAGACCCATAAGAACAATACAAACATGACTTTGCTTTGCTAGGACTGTCAGCCTCTGGAGCAGTGGTGTGTGTACCTGTGATTTTGTGCCCTACATTTTTTGCCTTTTTGACTCACTATTATAGCTCTTTGTTTCATGCTATGTTATTTCTTTATTAGCATTTTAAATTACACAGAAAATTGCATGGAGTGAATATATTACAATTTATACACTCATTCCTATTCTATTGTTATTTAGACTATCCCCCAACTTTTTACTAATATAAAAGACATTTTCAGAAATGTCGCTTTTCTCTTGTTATTCGTGATAGAGGTTCAGTTATTGGCAATGAGGATTAAAGCACACACATACTAATTTTTTTTAATATGCTACCCAATTACATTTCAGTCAGTTTTCTCAAGGTCAGAAATACATTTAAAAACTTGACAGTAATGTGCTATAATTCATTCAACTCTTGTTTTTTGTCATTTATTAGTATTATTACTACTATCATCATTCCATCTATATTATTATTATGTCATAATTGTGTGGTAACTTAAGAAAAAAAAGTTCATGGGTCTTTTTTTATCTTACAAATTTTTACGTGTGTTTCATTTTTGTTTGATTTTTCCACTTTTACTGAGATATAATTGGCATATAGCACTATATATGTTTAAGGTATATGGCACAATGATTTGAGTTACATATATTGTGAAATAAGTACCTCAAAAAATTTAGTGAACATTTATATATCGTTCCAAAAATAAAACTGTTTTTCCTTGTGATGAGAACACTTAGGAATTACTCTTAACAACTTTCGTATATAGCATATGGTGGTGTTAACTACAGTCTCCATGTTGTACATATATCCCTGGTACTTACTTGTCTTATAACTGGAAGTTTATACATTTTTGACCACCTTAATCCAATTCCCCCCTTCACACCCTGCCTCTGGTAACCACAAATCGAATCTTTTTCTAGGAGTTTGATTTTTTTCCCTTTTTTTTCTTTTAGATTCTCTGTATAGTGGGATCACACAGTGCCTTTCTCTGACTTATTTCACTTAGCATAATGCCCTCAAGGCCCATCCATGTTGTTGCAGATGTCAAGATTTCATTATTTTTATGGCTGAGTAACATTCCATTGTGTGTAGGCACCACATCTTCTTTATCCATTCATCTATCAATGGACACTTCAGTTGCTTCCATATCCTGGCTATTATAAATAATGCTGCAATGAACATGAGGGTACATGTATCTTTTCGAATGAGTGTTTTTATCTTCTTCAGATAAATACCCAGGAACAGAATTACTGGATCATGTGATAGTTCTATTTTCAATTTTTTGAGAAACTTCTATACTGTTTACCGTAATGGCTACACCAATTTACATTCCCACCAACAGTGCACAAGGGTTTCCTTTTCACCAGTATTTATTATCTCTTTTGAATGATAGTCTTTCTGGCAAGTGTGAGGTGATTTTCATTGTGGTTTTGATTTGTACCTCTAGTGACTTGTGGTGATGTGCACTTTTTCATGCACCTGTAGGCCATTCATCTGTCTTCTTTGAAAAAATTGTCTAATCAGGTCCTTTGCCCATTTATAAAATCAGATTATTTGGCTTCTTGCTATTGAGTTTTATAAGTTCTTTACATATTTTGGATGTGGATCCCTTATGGATATGGTTTCCAATTATTTTCCCTTTCCATAGTTTGTCTTTTCATTTTATTGAATATTTCTTTGGCTGTGCAGAAGCTTTATAGTTTGATATAATCCCACTTTCTTATTTTTTTAATTTTGTTTCCTGTACTTTAGTGTCATATCCAAAATATCATTGCCAAAACCCATGTCAAGGGTTTTTTTTTTTTTCCCTGTTCTTTAGGAGTTTTATGGTTTCTGGTCTTACACATACATCTTTAATCTATTTTGAGTTAATATTTTGTGAGAGGTGTAAAATAGGGGTCTAGGTTCACTCTTCTACATGTGAATATCCAATTTTCCTAGCATCTTTTATTAAAGAGACTGTCTTGTCCCCGTTGAGTATTCTTGGCTCCAATGTCAAATTCTGGGTCCTTGACTTTGTGCCATTGGCCTGTGTGTCTGTTTTTATTCCAGTAACATACTTTCTGATTACTATAGTTTTATAGTATAGCTTGAAATTAGTAAATGTGATGCCTCCCAGTTTGTTGTTCTTTCTCAGGATTGCTTTGGCTATTCGAGGTCTTTTGTAAATCCATATAATTTTTTAACTTCTATTAAAAAATGCCTTTGGAATCTCAGTAGGAATTGCATGGACTCTATAGATGGCTTTGAGTAGTATGGACATTTGAACAATATTAAGGGACTAATATTAATGGGAATAGTATTAATATTCCCATTCATGAGCACAGAACAACATTCCATTTCTCTCTTCAATTTCCTTCATCAATGTCTTGCAGTTTTCCGTAAAGTGATCTTTCACCTTTTTGGTTAAATTTAATCGTCAGTATTTTATTATTTTTATGCTATTGTAAATGGGGTTGTTTTCTTGATTTCTTTTTCAGATAATTCCTTGTTAGTGTAAGAAACGTTACTGATTTTTGCGTATTAATTTTGAATCTTGCATCTAAATTTGTTGATTAAATCTAGCCTTTTTTTTAAAGTGGAATCAGGCGTGGAAGGTCGGGGCCGAGAGGCTCCCAGGTGTTGCCAATGAGGCTTTCAAGTTGGGCGGGGCC
Source organism: Vicugna pacos (assembly GCF_048564905.1). Classification (NCBI taxonomy): domain Eukaryota; kingdom Metazoa; phylum Chordata; class Mammalia; order Artiodactyla; family Camelidae; genus Vicugna; species Vicugna pacos. Next base: position 65,086,578 of record NC_132993.1, on the reverse strand, counting down.
AGGCCCTGCACTCAGCGGTGGGTGGGGCCATGAATTAGCTCTCGTGCCCCAGTGAAGCAAGCGGAACCTCCAAGCTTGGTGAGGCTTTTAGCTCATGGTCTCGACTCAAGCCAGGCTGCGTTGCAAGTTCCTTGGCCAAACGGTGCCGTTGGCTTTGCTGTGGAGATGATTAACTCTGCCTGCTGTATCCTCAGCTCACGGGCTGCTGGGCCCGGCAGCTTCCAGGTGTTCCTGATCAGGCTTCCGGTTGTGAGGAACCCTGGGAGCCGTACCGGCAGGGAGGCGGGCCGTGACGCAGCAGCCCTGCCCGCGGCCGGCCCGCGTCAGGCCGCCCTGCACGCCAGCGCGGTTCCCGCTCGGCCGTGGCTCTGCACCGCGCACCCAACGGCTCTGGCTGCGACGACTGCTCGGGCGCTGCAGGTAGGGACTGCGGCCCGCTGGTTCTTGCCCCCCCCCCTTTCTTTGTGGCAAAAAGATTCCCAGTGGGCAAGCCCCACAGAGTCCTCTGCAGTCCTCATGGGGTGAGACCAGAATGGGGAGTTCCAGCAAGTGACCCCAGGCTCTTTCCCCACTGGAGGAGACGGAGGCCTGAGGAGACCTCTGTGGTGCTGCGCTGGCCCGGTCGGCGTCCGGCCCCTTCTCTTTCCCTTCTAACGCCGTCTGTCTTGGTCTCTGGAGCGGCGGGGTGGGGGTGGGGGGTGCTCAGCCCCCGTGTTCTAGGATGCTCTCAGTGGTGCCCATGAATGGTTCTTGGGAAGGGGAACCAAGTCAGGAATGTATGTTGCTGTCTTGGTGACGTGACTCCCTTCCTTATAAATTTAAAAAATTCTCCTAGCTATGGTTCCTGCTTAAAAATACACACACACACACATGCACATATATGACTCTGTAGTTACACATTTGGGGATTTACATAAAACGAGAATGTGAGAGCTTGTAGCTCTTGTTCTTTAATGGAGTACAAAAACCGCCATGCCGTAGTCATGGTGCTTCCTGCTTTTATTCCTTGATTTGAATGCCTGTACTTTACACACCATCTAAATACGTAATTGCCTGACCAGGAATCATAGTTTCCTCCAGGATCTTGTTTCTTATCATTGCTTTTCCTATATTTCATTTAAGAAGAGCAAATTACACCAAAAATAAATGTCGACTGGCCATTCCAGGGCTGCTCATAATGGAAAACTGCTGTTCTCGCGCAGTGGGGAATCACAGCTGCTTACAATTAAGACACTTAAGAGCTCATTGTGGGCCCAGAATAGTGGGCCCACAACCTTGTAGACGCTAAGTACAATCTTATTTAATTAACGAATGAATCAAGTACCATGCTTTCATTTCATAAACACTGCTTTTTAAAAGTGTGTCCCAGAATTGCAAATGATTTCACCAAGGTAACCTGATATTCAATTTAAAAGAATTAGCTGTTTACCGTACTGCTATACCATCCAGATGTGAATTGATGACTAGGTTTAAAAGTATTAGTGATAAGAACTTGATGGACTTTAGAACCAAACTGTCCAATTTTAAGACTTGGCTCTTGCCAGCTGCGTGACCTGAGATAAGTCCCTTAACCACCTTGCGCCTCGTTTTTTCATTTTAAAATGTGAATAATGATAATACTTGTCTGTGTAATAAGAAATTTGCCTGGGAGGTAGGCTCTAAACATTTAGAGTAAAGAATATGGCTGGTCTTTGACTTGGGTTTCTGGGATGTAGCCTCTAAATTTTTGGAGTTTTCTAAGTAATAGGAGTGTCTTTGCTATTCATGGTGGGCTCTGATAGTTTATTCTGAGGGGGCTCAGGGTCTACCCCTTGAAAGTTTAAACTAATGACTCAGGATAGACGCTAGCTGTGCTGGAAAGACCAGTCATGTGATGAGAGGGTTGGGGCTTTGAACCATAGACTATCAGCCCAACCTATAGGGAGAAGAATTAGACTGGTGATTGAGTCACATGGTCAGTAATTCAGTTAAGTGGCCTATGTAATGAATCCCCAATATAACCTGTGGACAATTAAGCTAAGGGAAGTTGCCTGGTTGGTTACAATCTGTGTCCTGATTCCACAAAAGGACAAGGAAAGCTTCCCATTTGGAACCCTCCCTGATTTGCTCTATATGCTTTTTCTTTTGGGTGGTTCTGATTTATTTACTTTTGGCTATAATAAAACTACACCCATAAGTAGTGTTCACCTAAGTTCTGTGAGTCTTTCTAGTGAGTTGTTGAACCTGAGGGGGTAGTAAGAATCTGAATTTGTAGTCAGTTGATCAAAAGGGAGGGTGGCCTGCGAGCCGCTGAACTTGAGGCTAGTGTGTGACGTGAGGGCAGCATTGTAGAGGACTGCTCTTACCCTGTGATGTCTGACATAACTGTGGGTAGTTGGTGTCAAAAGTTATTGCAGAATCTCAGAGTTATTATGAGAAATAAACGGTTCAGCATATGTAAAATGCTTCGAATAGTAACCGGATGCAGTGAATACTATGCAAGTCTTCGTGATTTATAATTATTACTAAAGGTTCAGGTTCTTTATGACTGATAAATATAACAGTAATAATAAGTGCTAGTCATTGTTTACTTAGCATGTTTCATTTAACCCTTAGAATCATTTTATAAGATGTTTCTATAAGGTGCTTACACAAATACACAAACAGTTGTTTTCCCAACAAGATGTCTAGAGCGAAATCAGTGGGTACTTAACAGAGACCAAACTTCCTCTGCCCCAGTTCTCAGTAGTATAGAATAACTAGCACAAATAGAGATTTTTCTTCCATTACAGTTAAGTTTATCTCACAGATCTCATTGGCATTGTATCTCCGTATTTCTCAGTGAGGCTTCTTCTGTTTAATTCTGTAGATTTCAACACACATAACATTTTAGAGAGAAATGTAAGAATCTATTGACAAAGCTGGTTTGATGCCATGATCAGCCAGAAGTTTCTGCTGTACCCTTCTTCATATTGAAATGGGTTAAAGCCTTTTATTGAGATTGATAGACTGATTGATAATGGGTTTTTACTGTGAAAATTTAATCTGGTAAGCAAAGTATTATCTTAGGAACCAAAACAAACAATGACAGGGCCCCACTGGGGGCCTCGGTGTCCTAGGGAAATAGTCTTGATACTCTGGACTACTTTTTCCTTTGACTCCAAATTTCATGCTAGCTTATGAGGTTGAAGAAAAACAGATACAAATCATGACAGTTCTAATAGATGATTGTTCAGTTTGCTTTGAATACCTCATTCTTGGGGTGAAATGCTATAACTCTCTGTAAGTCTTAGAATCAATAGATGTAACTTTTAAAGCAAGCTTCCCAGGTGAAAGATACTCCTGGGGATGTATCTGAGCTCCAGAGGAATGCACTGTCCTCATTCAAATCTTGCTTTGCAGTGTCTCTCCCCAGTATTTGAGGGAGCATGATGTCTCGGCTTAGTACCTGGCACTAAAGTTCCTTCATGGCCCAAAGCCCAGCAAGGAGTTGAGGGGATGGGGATTTGAGACCAAATCAAGATCTGGTGATGAGGGATTTGAGCAGTGCACCACCTGAGGCCACTTCGTCTCTGGCCCCTGACCCATGAAGCATGGTAGTCAGGGAAGATTCTATTTGGAGAACCGCTCTTCAGTACTTATTTAAAATCAACAGTGGCTGGTCTCCCCAGGCTCTTGCTATAAAGCCTAATGTTGCACTTCCGACTTCAGGTTTATTTCTACCTCCTGAACCATTGGCATTTCTTTCATATCCATCCTGAGGTTGCTGTGAACCTTCCTTGTTTGAACTCAGTCGATGCTTAATTTATTTTCCAGGTATCTAATTTTATCATTTAAAGAAACCCAGCTTTGAAATTAAATCTGGGTTGTATCGTGTCTCTTGGGAATCTGAAATTTGTCATATTGGATTCCTCAAGTTTTATTTCTCAACATATTTCTTCAAGTCTGGAAAAAAGAGAATACATGGACTTTGGGAATTTAACAGCCTTAGGCCACAGCAGCAGTACCCACAGCAGCAGGTCTGTAGACACAATGGCATGGAACTTTAACTGCCAGTTACTCTCATAAACCTTTACTCTGTGACTCCTGCCATCCCTTTGTCTGTCTCTGTCCTGCCATGCTAGGCATGGATTTCATAGTTGACTCGTTGGTCTCATTTCCTAAACTGTAGTTTCCTCTAGGGCAGTATTCTTACTTCCTGAAGTTCCTAGCAAATCCTGGGACATACAGTGAGTACTCCAATCAACATTTGAGTAAAAAAAAAAGGGGGGGGTCTGCCAAACCTACCTTTAAACTGCTTCTTGGAGGCAACTTGACGCAGAATTGCTAATCCAGAGTGTTGGCATTTACCTGAGGCTGCGCTGGTGATGGGATGCTAGCTGTGGTTCTTGCCCTTAATGGGGTGGGGGGGAGGGTGGCACTCAATTTACTGCTGCAGCCCTCAAGATAGTGCTCAAAGGTGTTTCATGGTATAGGGCCAAAGGGAAGACGTGTACTGCTTGTTATACTGTAACTGGGGATCTGTTGGAGCTCTATCCATATTAGGAAGAAAGTATAGCATGGGGCAATGGGGAAACTTCAGAGTCTGTAAGCCTGAATTTTCAATTATTAGTTGTATTTCTGTGAACATCTACCATTCTTGAACCTTAGCTTCTTACCTGCAATATGGAGAAAATAATTAATTCTTTCCTCTCAGTTTTCATATTTATGCTCTGAAAGAGTACAAGTAAAAAAGCTGTAGATCATAACATTTTGGAATAAAATATACCTTATTATCTATAAAATGTATTGGTGGTAAAGCACTGGAATCTTCTATCAGATACTTCAGCCAAGTAGGTAACACAGTGTAAGACATGGAAGAATTAGATACTTTATAGTGAATTCTGAAGTAAATGCTAATCCGTCCAGTTGCAGTTTGCATTGGAGACCATGTTGAGATTCAGGTGTAGGAGGTGCTCCTAGCAAATGAGGTAGCGAGTGAGACCAATATCCAAATGACCTGATTCCAGCCAGGAGTTACCAATGACTTGAAAGAAAAATCCTACCAGCAGAGCCATAATAACATACCACAGGATGATGTGGCTTACGAGGCCATAACATAAATGCTCAGGTTTTACCTTTACATGTAACAAGAAACAAGATTTGCAGTGAGGGAAGCTCCAGGAATCACACCTGCATCAGCATCCAGGAGCCCCATATAACCATGGGTGCCTGAAGACCCTAAGAAGGGACATGTCCTGGTATAAAAGATGCAGCAGCCCCTGTGGCAGCCTCAGACTGGCTGATATCCAGGAGAATCCTTCTCCCATACAGGGCGATTCTTGGAGCAAATGCTTCTGCTCTTGTGCTACAATCAGGCTTTCAGGAAGCTCCCCTCCAACTTCGTTTTACTCCTTGCCTTCAATAACCGTGTCCAACCTTCCCCCTAATCACACCTACTGTTTTTTTTTCTTCCTGATGAAGAAGTGCCTGTACTTAGAGGTGAGGGATTACTCTTTGTAATAATATCTCTGCATTTTCAAGTTGACATAGTAGAAAATAGTATCTATATATGTGCCATGCGGAATATCTCAGTTGTGTTGACAAAGGGTAATGGTGTAAACTGTTCAGTCATAATGAGTCTTAGCTTTTTAGTTTAAGGGCTGATTATTTTTGGATGGGGATGGTTCTACTTAAAATGATACTGGAATTACATTAAGTCCCTAGGACTAGAAACTTACAAGTAAAAACAAGGCTCCTTTCTATAAATTAAACAAATTGCCTAAATGCCTCTTTCCCTGATTGCAAAAACATTCTTAAAGGAGTAAATTCCCTCTGGGAATCAAAATATACATCCAGTAAGAGTTTCGATAAAGCATCTAAGAATCTAGGCTTTTGATATGTGATTAACTTTCCCTCCTCGTGTGACCTTCCTATGCAGTGGTGTTCAGAGACTTGTCCTTGTCCCTGCCCCCAAATCCCATCATTTTGTCAAAAAATAACCCAGTCTCTCCCACAGCAGATTCCAAGCCAACAGGTTTCCCTGGGATTTCTATCCTATAGCATTTGAGTCCAAGTACACATGCATTCTTGTTCTTTTTTTTTTTTAATTCAGGCATTCTCAAAGTATTTATTATAATCTTGCCAAATGAATGTGTGAACAGGTAATACAGAGGGTTAAAATGAGGGGTACAATTGTATTCTTCATGTTAAAGTGTTTGTCATTCAGAGAAGTGAAGACCTTGACTACCATTGGTTTTGCTAACCATCGTATCTCCAGAAAATTCTGTACATTCTGGCACCTAGTGAGGCCTCAGTGTCTGTCAAATGAATAAATGAATAAATAAATTAATGAATCATGATACTAGAAAATGGCATGAAAAGTGTCTTAAGAGAAAAAGAAAACACTCCACCTCTTGGGATCTTTGGCTGCTCTTATCATGGGACTATAGCTGACACTTTGGGCTCTCCTCCATTGCTACCCACCAAACACACCTGGGAAAATTTATAATTCATATTTTGTTGCAATATGATCACCATAGTAAGTCTAGTTAACATTCGTCATGACACATAGTTGTAGTTTTTTTCCTTTGGATGAGAACTTTTAAGATCTATTCTCTTAGCAACTTTAAAATATGCAATACAATATTGTTAACCATGCTGTACCTTACATCCCCATGACTGGCTTATTTGATAATTGGACGTTTGTACCTTTTGATCCCTTTCACCGATTTCATCCATCTCCCACCCCCCTGTCTCTGGCAATCCCCATTCTCTGTATCTGTGAGTTTGCTTTAAAAAAAAGTTTGAGTTTTGCATTTATTTTATTAATACAACTTATACACTCTATGGGCACCTTGCATAATTCTTACTGATGCCAGGACATATTGGATTATGAAAACAGGGAGGCCTTTCCAGTGCAGAGCTAAGAATCATTGTACCACCATATGGAAAGATGCTCACAATGAACCCCTGAGGGGAAAAAAACATACAAGACATTTAAAGACGGGGAAGAGGGTATATAGTTCAATGATAGAGTGCATGCTTAGTATTCAGAGATCCTGAGTTCAATCCCCAGTACCTCTATTAAAAAAAAATTATGAAATAGAAAATTTTTTAAAGTTTGCACCTTGACACTTAAAAATCTAAATTATTTTTTTTAAAAAGTGTGAAAAAAAAGACATTTAAAGAAAGAGGGGAAGCATATTTCAGTTTCAGTTTTGGGTTTTTGGTGAAGGAAGAACTAACATCTAGAAGGATAGGTTTGAGTAAATCAGTCTTCTTTCTGTTCCTGAGCTATAATGGGGATATCCCATATCAGGGTCTTTGTTGTCTCTCCTATTTGGAATATCATTTTCCTTTATCATTTAATGAATTTCTCCTCGGAACTTTCGACACAACTCAGATTTCCTCTCCTCAGAGATCCTTCCTTGACTACCCAACCAAAGTACCTCCCTGTCATTGTATAACATTAGCCTACTTTATAGCCTTCATAGCATTGAATAATTTTACACTTCTTCATGTTTGCCATCTGTTTATGCCACAACTTTTACATTCTTTCCAGTTACCCCTCTTCATTGCTAGGTCCACAGCATGTGAAAAAGTGCCTGGCCTGGAGTAACTTGTAGAGACTAACCGACAGCTAATGAAGGGCTTTGAATGGCAGACTTCTTCGAGACAGAAGACAAAAGGGGTCTAGTGGAATTTCTTTAGCTATAAGAGGGTGTGTGTCCAGAACTGTGCCTCAGATAAATTACATTGGTGCAACATGCGGTCTGTGTTAAAGAAGAGAGATCCTGGTACAGAGAGTTCATTAAGGATAATGATGTTAGATAGTTTTTCCTATATGATGTGTACAGTATCTTTTCCTATATGATGTGTACATATTTCTTTGTACAGTATAGTAGCTGTTTAGACTAGAAACAGGTTTTAAGCTAAAGGAAATCTATATTTGATATCTGTTAAATATCATATATTATACATATTTCCCAAAGCAGCTATTAGTTGTGTGTGTGTTTACCAAAATCTTAGTTGGTTATGTAAAGTTATCAACATGTCTCTATAAAGATGAAGATAACTATTAATCAAAGGACCCCAGTATTTTAACCCAGACAATATACAGAGTCTTGAAATTCAGAATTTGCTATAATTATTGGTGTTAAAAATAGTGACAGCTATTTAAAAAGCTTCCTGTCTTGAGGTGGTATGTCCTTGTATTCCAGAAACTTAATAAGGGATAGTAATAATGATTATAATAATGATAATCTCATCAAAATCATGAAAGTATGTTTAAAAAGCCTAAAATGAGTTTCCTGCTGAGATGATAAAAAGGATGTTTTTCAGGCCAAGTAGAGAATTGAATTTCTGCATAGTCCAATTAACTTCACACAGAGGGAAAAAAACCCACAACTATTATATGGCTCCATGTTGTACTCTGAACCGTGTGTGGCAACCGCAACAAATCAGCAGTATGGTTATTGAGCAACTAACGTGTTAGGTGCTGATGGTTGAAAGCTTTTTACCAAGTATGTGTCACTGGCCAAATAGGAAACTGGGTCAAGTGTGGATAAATGACTGCAAAGATCACAACTACAGGCAAATGTTAGGAACAAAGTCATTCAAAGCAAAGTCGTATTTTTTGGTATTCAAGAACCAATTGTGTGTTATCTCTTGATGTCTTATGACTTCTCTATTTTAGTTTGTTATGCTTTTTCAGGAAAAACAGAACTTAATTTATTCCCATATTCTATTTTTATCACATGACTTTAAAACCTCTAGTTTCAATTCTTTGGTGTCTTTTAAAAGACATGATGTATGTAGGTCAAATCATTATGCTATGTACCTTAAACTTGTTAATTTAACAGCTGTGTTAATTATATCTCAATAAAACAGGAAGGAAAATATGAGCAAAAAAAGGATAAATTTGTTTTTAATTAATTAATTAATTGGTTAAGTAAAGACATATCTGATCCTGAGTCTTCTCTGCTTATAACCTATTAATAGCTAGCTACCCAGAATCAATAGGAAAAGGCCAATCATCTAAACTTGACACAGAAGGTCCTCCAGTGCTCACACCTTCCCTAATTCTTCCACTGTGTTTCCCAAACCCCTCAACTTTACACTTAATGTATTAGCACCAAGCTGCTGCTTGCTTCTATTCCTGCTGCCTGGTGTGCTCACCTTTCCTACCCCACCTTCTTACTTCCTCTCCTAACTCTTACTTAACTTTCCAGACTAAGTTTAAACATCTTCTCAAAGATACGTTCTATATATCTTCACTAAAGTCTAGTTAAGTGCCTTTAATCCAGACTTCTGTTGCACTCTGGATACTAATACCATATCCTTATTATTACCTTTATTGGTACCCACTTACATCACTCCACCTAATTCCTCAATAAGATCTGTACTCATTCATCCCCGAAGTGCATCCATTCCCACTACTTCTTTCAAATGGCTCATGAAAGTGTCACCAAGGCCATCCTTTATATGAAATATTAATCACCATTTAACTGTTGCTGTATTGCTTGACTAGTTGCAATATTTGATGTAGTTGAGCATCCCAAATTCTTAGTAAATTATTTAATGAAGTATAGTATATATAAAGTTCATAAATTATCCAGGTACAGGTTAATAAAAATTTTTACAAAGTGAACATGCCCATGTAATTACTATCCAGGTCATGATATCAAGGTATGTAATATTTTCAGCACCACAAAAGCCTCATCCAGGACCTCTATGTCATGATCACTAATTCCCATTAAAAGGTAATTACCAGAGATTGGTTCTGCATGATCTTGAACTTTGTATAAATACAATAACATCGTATGTACTCTTTTGTGTTTGGAATATTTCCCTCAAGATTGGGTTTGTGAAATTCACAGTGGCCTCCCATACAGAAATAGTTACTGCTTTGCAGAGCTGGATAGAATTCCCTTGTATGAATATACTGCCAATTGCTTTCATATCATTTGCTTGATGATTACTTGGTTTCTTTCTAGTCTGTAGATATTGAGAATAACTCTGCTTTGAATATTGTATACTTGTCTTTTGATACAAATATGTATGTATTTCTATTGGTTATATGCCTAGGATTAGAAAGTCAAGTTACATGGTATGCATGTGTTAATCTTTGGTAGATACTGACAGTTTTTCTGACTGATTATATCAATTTAAAATCCCACATACAGTGTATGGTACAGCATCTTCAGCAGTTCTAATTTTAGCTGTATGTTTATATATACATTTAATTTACTTGTATATAGTTTTAATTTGCAATTCCCTAATGACAGTGATGGGGTTTTTTTGTTTTGTTTTGTTTTTTCCTCACCTTTATTAATATGTAATTCATATAAAATGTTGTGTGAGTTTAAGATGTACATGTGATGATTTGATACATGTGGATATTACAAAATGATTGACACAAGAGGGTTAGTTATATCCATCACCTCACATGTTTACAATTTAATTTTCTTTTTTGTGGTGAGAACATTTAAGATTTATTCTCAGTAATTTTCAAAAATATAATACATTATTGCTAACTGTAGTCACCATGGTGAATATTAGATCTCCAGAATATATTCATTTTATAGCTGGTAGTGTGTACCCTTTGACCAACATCTCCTCATTTCTCCCACACTACTGCCCCTGGAAACCCCATTCTACTCTGTTTCTATGAGCTGAGTTTTTTCTTTTTACATGTCACAGTTAAGTGAGATTATACAGTAGCTGTCTTTCTCTGTCTGACTGACTTAGTTTAGCATCCATGTTCTTGTAAATTGCAGTATTTCCTTCTTTTTCATGGCAGAATAATACTAAACTGTATGTATACACCTGTACCATCTTCTTTATCTTTTCATCCACTGATGAACAGGTTATTTCCATGTCTTGGAGACTGTGAATAATGTTACAGTGAACATGGAAGTGTGAGTATCTCTTTAGTATCCTGTTTTCTTTTCCTTTGAGTGAATAGCCAGAAGAGGAATTGCTGGAACACATAGTAATTCTATTTTTAATTTTTTGAGAAACCACCATACTGTTTTCCATAGTGACTGTGCCAATTTACAGTCCTGCCAACACTGCACAAGGAAGGGTTTCCTTTTCTTCACATCCTCACCAACACTTGTTATATTTTTGGTTTTTTGATTATAGCCATTGTAACAGGTATGTGGTGATATCTCACTGAGATTTTGATTTACATTTCCCTGATGATTAGTGATACTGAGCATCTTTTCAGATACCGTTTGACCTTTTGTATGTCTTCTCTGAAGTCTTCTGCCTATTTTTTAGTCAGATTGAGTTTTTCTGATACTGAGATATGTGAGTTCCTTATATATTTTGAATATTAACTCTGTATCTGATATATGGTTTGCAAATATTTTCTCCCATTCTGTAGGTTGCCTTTTCTTTCTGTTGATTGTTACCTTTTCTGTGCAAATCTTTTTAGTTTGATACAATCCCACTTGATTTTTTTTTTTTTTGGCTGGTGCTGGGATGTCATCTCCAAAAACTAATTGCCAAAGCCAATGAATGCCAAGACTTTTCCTCTGTGTTTTCTTCCTATGTTACATTTAAGTTTTTAATTGATTTTAAGTTTTTAATCGATTTTAAGTTTTGTGAGTGATGTAAGATACGTGTCCAATTTCATTCTTTTGCATATGACCATCTAGTTTTTCTAACACCATTTATTGAAAAGACTGTCTCATCACAGTTAAGTTTTCTTGGCTCTCTTGCCAAATATCAATTGAACATGTATGCTGGGGTTTATTCTAGGCCCTGGGCCCTCTGTTCTGTTTGATTGGTCTGCGTATCTGTTTTTTTTTTTTCCAGTGCAATACTGTTTTGATTATGATAGCTTTATAATACACTTTGAAAGCAGTAAGTGGAATGCCTGCAGCTTTATTCTTTCTCAGAATTGTTTTGCTATGAAAGGTCTTCTGTGATTCTATAAAGATTTTAATATTTTTATTTCTGTGAAAAATGCCGCTGGAATTTTGATTGACATTACAGGTGGCTCTGTGTAGTACAGACACTTTAATACTAATTTTTCCAATCTGTACACACAAGATATGTTTACATTTATTTGCTTATTCTTCAGTTTCCTTCATTAATATCTTAGTTTTCAGTGCACAGATTTTTCACCTCCTTGGTTAAATTTATTTCTACATTTTATTGTTCTGATGCAATTATAAATGAGGTTGTTTTCTTTATTTCTCTTTCAAATATTTGCTTGTTGTTATATAGAAATGCAACCTTTTTTTGTATGTTGATTTTATATCCTACGAATTCACTGAATTCATTTATTAGTTCTAACAGTTTTTGGTGGAGTCTTTTGTGTTTTCTATATACTTAGATCATTAAACCTGCCAACAAAGACAATTTTACTTTTTGTTTCTTATTTGGATAGCTTTTATTTCTTTTTCTTGCCTAATGACTCTACTTAGAATTCCCAGGACTGTTGGGTAGGAGTGGTGAGAGTAGGCACCCTTGTCTTGCTCCTTCTTAGAGGAAAATCTGTCAGATTTTCAACATTGAAAATGACATTAACTGTTGATTTGTTATATATGGCCTTTATTATGTTGAAGTATGTTCCTGGTATACCCAACTTGTTGAGAGATTTTTATTGTAAAAGCGTGTTGACTTTTGTCAAAAAAATTTTTTTGCATCTATTGAGAACATAATATAGTTTTTATCCTTGATTCTGTTAATGTGATATATCATGTTTATTGATTTGCATATGCTGAACCATTCTTGAATCCCAGGGATAAATACAGCTGGTTCCCTGGCCAGCAGTATTTTTCATGCTGAGCAGTCATAATCAAATTTTGGAAATAGGCCCTGATGTTTTGATGCTATCAGGAGAGGAATAAAGCAGTCAAAACCCTCATGAAGTATTATTTGGTGAGGTAGACTCTGACCAAGTCAAATGTTCTTATTTTATAACTGAAAGCAATGTAATGATAACCAGGAATATCCTGATTCTATAAGTGAAGAAAAATGAGTAAAATGTCAGTTGCAGTACAGTGATTGCCTATTGTTAACAAATGGAAGTGAGGAAAAGTTGAGCTGAAAATCTGATCTGGTCCCAAGGCCTAGAGCAGAACCAAGTCAGGTGACAGACTCCACCATACAATTTGCTGCAATTCTCCCAGACATAGTTTGTTCCACAGTGTGTAGCTCCTCTATTTCTTCACTCTGCATCTCAAATACAAGTGCCAAGTATCTTAATCATCTTCATCTTCTCACAGGAACAATATATTCTTGGGCTTTTCTGTCCCTGTTCTAGTCAAATACCAAAAGTTGTCAGAATACTCTTTATTACAGTGGTTTCTGTTGCTGTCTTCAGAGTACCTAAAATAGAAACAAGCATTTTCTCTTAAAAAGTGAAATTAAAAGAGGGGAGGATATAGCTCAAGTCATAGAGCATGTGCTTAGCATGCACAAGGTCCTGGGTTCAATCCCCAGTTACTCCTCTAAAATTAAGTAAATCAGTAAACCTAATTAACTCCCCCTGCAAAAAATAAATGAATAAAAAAGAAGGTTCAAAAAAAAAGAAAATAAAAATTGAGTTTAAAGTGGACTTAATAGAGTCATCTAAGAAATGTTTTTGTCATTTCAACTCTTAAATTTAAAAGCTGAAGAAACATCAATAGAATTTAAAGAACCTATGAAATTGATTTGACTTGATACAATCCTAAGTGGTAGCTTTAAGTAAGCCTTCCTCTTTCTTGTAAATTACCTTGAACAGAGCTGTTTATGAAATAATGTGCCACTTACCAAAATCCTGTCTTGGTGTTTTACTGTGTTACTGAATATCTTCCACTAAGGTTGGGCCAATTACACAGTACAAATTCTACTTTTTTTTCTTCCTGCCAACACAAAGGTCAAATGTCTGAGAAACCTTTGTTTGGATGGATTGAGTTTTCTTCTTGGGATGCTCCCAGTTCTTGGAGAAGACTTTTGAAGTCCCTGATGTTCATCCTTACATCCCTCTTCAGGTGACAGCTGAGCAAGTAATAAATTACATGCAAGGATTTTGAATGGTATAACAAACAACTCCTTTAACTAGTGGCACAGCAGGTAGTAACAAAGGAACTTCACAGCACAAATTCTTGGTTTTGGTTCAGTTTTTGAAACTAAATTAGAGCAGATTTTGGTTAAGGTCAATCTTTTAATTTACTACAGTGCTGACAATTTAATTTTTATTAATAGATTTTCATGTATTTTTACACTTAATTGCCTAAGATTCTGTTGCTTTTGACATCTCCTTAACTAGAATCTTTATGACCAGAATATTTTATAGTATCCTGATCATATTTTTACATGGTGATTTAATACATTCCAGTGAATACCAGATCTCCATTTCCTATTTGGATACTAACTTCAACATGTTGAAATGATCAACCTGTTATAAATCCTATCTGAGAGGAGACAAAGGAGATAATGACTAAAAGAATCAATACATTTTATATCCTTGATTAGAGGTTAACATTTCTATTGGAGTGTGTCCCCCACCACCCCAAAATTAACATTTCCGTTTCCATAAATATGAACTAGACCAGCAAGGGTGTGAACACAAACTTGTTCAGCTCTCTATTTCCCATAACTGGTGTACTTTCTTATTTGTGTAGGAGCAAAATCAGTGTTCCTGTCAGCAATGGAGAGATTCTTAATTATTCAGTGCACCTTCACATTTGAGTGTAAATTAACATGCCTGCCAATTTCTAAATATAACTTAGTGAAAGCTTTTGGTAAGTGTTTTAAAACACTGTCTATGGGTAATATGTGATTTCAGGCCACTCTCCCTTCCCCTTGCTAATGGAATAGTGATAGCAGAGATCATCCAGAGGAGAAGGGATTGTCCTATGTCATGTAGATTTGACTTGAAGAACAGTATATTTTCTAAAGTAGATTTACTTTTCTATTTCAGCTTAGTGGAGGTGAACAGTCAAAGGTGTTAGTTTTCCCTTGGAGAGTGGACATTGAACTTTGTTGGTTGCCTGTCATTGCTGTATCTGTGGGTCACTGTCCACAGAATTGATGGGCTGTATTTGTTCTTATAAATGAGAGCAAACTATATAGTCTGTTCTAAATATAGTAGATGATTCAGTTTTCATTCGCCCCGTTGTTAATGCATTTTAAAGCACTTTCAAAATGATTTTAGTTGACCCTTTCAATAGACTGGTGAGACCTTAAATTTGACCACTAAAAAAAGAAACAATTTGAGAAAATTTAACACATATTAGTGACCATAAAAATACCACCTTTTTATATACAATAATGTCACCTTTTTCCCCTAAAGTGTTATTCCAAGAATGATACTAGTAATAATCACCAAAGTACATGTTTTTTTTTAACAGTTCATGCATTCTGAGTTTGTAATCCTTATATATAACTTGCCTCCAATCTTTTGTTTGACATGAGAGTTGCTTTTAAATAAGGAAATATAGTTAGTTGACATGTGGTCCACCAATTTGTAAGCCTATACATTTTCGGTTCCTTGACTTGAGAATTCATTGATTTTCTTGATGCCTTTTTGAATATCTAGATGGTAAAGACTGAAAACAAAAAGGCCATGTTAAATAGATACTGTTTTAGACACAGCTGTTGGGACAACAGATAAAATGGATAAAATGTTCGGCAAAGAAAATATAACACTCTCCTACATAACTTAGTATCTTTTTGTTCCTGAAGTTTCATCCAGAGAAATTTTCCCCATTTGTATCCTAGTATCAGGTGAAAAGGTTATGAAAATTTCTTACCAAAGATAACAAAATTATAAATACAAATGAAATTATGTAATGTAAAGTTATATCCATAAAATGGAATATAATACTGTCATCAAAAGGAATGAAATAGAACTATGGGTACAGATGAGAGTGCTGAAGTATTTTTTAAAGGAGTGAAATAAGGTAAATAGTCAAAGAGTACATGATAGATATAGGTGTATATATAGATAGCAAATATGCCCACACATGATTATCATTAATACACATACAATATACACTCCACTCCATATTGATAGTAATAGC
Source organism: Vicugna pacos (assembly GCF_048564905.1). NCBI lineage: Eukaryota > Metazoa > Chordata > Mammalia > Artiodactyla > Camelidae > Vicugna > Vicugna pacos. Next base: position 65,070,593 of record NC_132993.1, on the reverse strand, counting down.
AGTTTCAACAGTTTCATTATTCTACTCTTGCTCTAACCTGCTGTTTTAATTACTATACCTTCATATATTGATTTTTTAAAATGATTTTATGTGAAGCCAATCTTGCGTTTTTAAAAAAGTTTTTATTTTTTTCTATATATTTACCCTTTTAATTAATTTTATAACTAGGCTATGAGGTTTCATGAAACTGAACAGGTTTTGAAAGGTATTTATTTGGATTTATAGAGTAATTGAAAAGGACTTTAGTTGGGAGGGTATAGGTCAGTGGTAGAGTGTGTGCCTAGCAAGCAGGAGGTCCTGGGTTCAATCCCCAGTACGTCTATTAAAATATATAAATAAATAAGGCTAATTACTTAATCCTCCCCCCACCCCCCAAAATTTCCAGGAAATAAAAATAGACTCTGGGTGGTAAAATACAAGAAATCAATATCTACATAGAACTGACACTTCCATCCCCATAATAGCATGACTCCGGAATTTAAGGTTCTTTCTGTTTTTCTGTAAACCCCCTTGAATTGTCTCCATAAAATTCATACTCTACTTTTAAAGAATTACAAAATTTTTCATTTACATTTCGTAAATGTTATGTTGGTTTTGTTGCTGCGATGCATCATTTTTCTGTTATAAGTTTTAACTGATTGTTGCTTTGGTAGAGAAATATTAAATTTTTATGTTGATCTTATATACAGCAAATCTGTTGAATTTTATCACTTCTGTGCATTGTAAATTTGTTGATTCACTTTGTTTATAGAAAAATCCCTATGTATTTTCTTTTATTCTTAAATAATGTCTTATAAAATCAGTGAGACATTAACTCACCTGGTTCTTCGCTCTAAAACAGTTTGTATAAAATGATAAATATTTTTCTTTGAAGAGTTTATAAAGATAAATGAGCTTTTGGTAATTTTATATGTTTGTGTTTTACATATATTTTAAATTTATTTTTAATAATTTTTGGCACTTAGTCCCTAGAAGTTTGTCCTTTTTATTTTTTTTTTTTCATTTTATCTAGGTTTTCAATTTTGCTGGTATAAATTTGCCAACATTGCTCTATTAGAATTTTTAGTTCTTTTTTCTACTGATACTTAATTACTGTTTTTTTTATTGTAATTACTTCCAGTGTCCTTTCTCTTCATCATTGATTAAGTTGCAATTTTTTTAGCTATCATTCTTTGCAAGTAACAATCTTTATTTTTCCCTATAATTTTCTACTCTTTTGTTATTTTGTTATTTTTAACCTATTTATTTATTTATTTATTTTGCTTTATACTGAAAGAATTTCTAAGTTTGAACTTTTGGTTCACTAATGTGTTTTTCAACTATGTTTAATCTGCTCTTTACCCATATGTTTTGTTTCACAACAACAATTAAATGCTTTATTTGTTAGATCTCTAATTTGTTTTCTTTTATTGTCACCTGTTTTTGTTTTATAGCATCTTGTTTTAATTTCGGTAATGATTCTGTTTGTTCATTCCTAAAGGCTCATTTTGAACTCTTCTGATTTTTTTAATACCTCTAATTTCTTTAATTGTTATTATTGTTCTTATATTGTTGTGCCTCTATCTGAAATATTGGCCTTCTTGAGTTTTTTCCCCCATCAATTTCTGTACATCCTTACCAGCCTGTCTTGTGGCAGCTACATCAGTTTCCTCTTTGGCTGCATTGGGGTGACCTAGAATGCTGGACCCCTAAGTGTTCACAGGTGAGGTTCTGCCATCTTTGGGGATGGCCTTGCGTGTGGCAAGCACCAGGCTTACCCTGTAGGCGTGCCCTACAGCTCTGTCTACTGCAAATCCCTCTTACTCTTCAGGCGTTTGTATTTGTATCACTGAGCTTAATTTTCATCTATTTTCTGTCATTTTTCAGCTTCCATGTAGGTGAGGGAGATAGGAACATGAATTCATTATCTGAACATAAAAAACTGTTATGCTACTTTTATAATGAAAACTTTTTTTTTAGGTTAAAATGTGTATATAGTGCTTGGAAGGTATTAATTTCATTATAAGTGTCTGTTGAACTGAATTGAATTTTACAGTTTCAGACAATTAAACTTTAATAAGCATAGATCCTGATACTTAATCAAATTTATCTCTTTCACAATCAAACAATCCTTTATTACTATTCTTTTCCAAAGAGTACACACACTTACAAAACACAGAGCCGTTTATTTACTTTACTGAATTACAGAATATACCGCAGTACAACTGCTGGGCACAGAAACTAGGCCCAATACATGCCTGCCCTTTACATGAAAATTCTAACTAGCATTCATTCATTATCTCTTTCACAAGTCATCTGTTCATTACACTGAAAAGTGCAAAGTTTTATAGATGTCTTTTTTTCATTGGCTTTCTCAAAAATCATAATTAGATACTATAAATTAAAAGCTGGCATTTACTTGACACAGGAGAGGAATTTTTCTCTTCAAATATTTTTTATGGTATAACTTCAAATGTTATAGTTGCTCATGCTCTGGAAACTCACTTTAACTTGGCAAATTTTTCTAATGATTGCCTCTTGCTTCCTAAGTTCTATAATACACTTTGCCCAAAAGTAGTAGAATTTGACTTGAAGATGAACTAGTTTTTAAGATTTTAACTCTGAAATTAGCCTTATTTAAAAGTAATCATTTCTTAAAGTATCTGAGCAATTTAGTGTTGTTATATATATATTGATATATATATATATATATCTCAAAGGCAAATATTAATATCTCATACATAGAAGGCTCTTTGATCTAATTTAAACCACAGAGAGATTATATGATAAGCAAACGTTAACGTAGAATGAGAACCTTGAGTAATGCGTTACAGACCTGGTCAGGTACTTTTTCCACTGCTCAACCTATTTGCACTCAATTTCAGGGCTCTTCTTCCTCTAAATACTGTGCATTCTCTAAAACACTGGCAACAGGCTCATGGCCAATATGTCCACGGAATGATTTTAGATGATATGATACCTTCTCAAAAATACATCTTACTTAAATATGACATAGAACAGCTTGGAGAAAGTGAGTAATACTGCAGTTAAATGTTAAAATAGTGTGTCATTTTTATTCCATTTTGTATCAGATAAACCACATCACAGTCATTCTGGTGCAGTTTTAGGTTTATATCTCTTTTCCTTTCTTCCTCTTCCGTGATTTCTGTGGGGAATTTATTGATTATAGAAGACTTTTCCTTACCACTGAGAAGCTTTTACTTTTTAATTTTTTTTTTGTTTGGTTTTACTTTGAAATAACTGAGAACATTTTGTTGGAATGAAAACTGGTGAGCCTAGTTTACAGTACATAATAAAGTTACCACTCTGCATTCGTTACCAGGGGGATTTTGCCCCTTTAAATCCTTGTTTTAAGTAAAGAAGGTGATTTGGGAGCCAGGGCAGATTATTCTGCAGGGAGAATGATATCTTCCTGAAAGCTCACTTATTTCTAGTTTAGTTTTGGTCAGGTTTGTGAAAAAAATATTCAAAAGGATGATCTTGTGCCAGTTTGTGGTATAATTACACAGCATTGCTCAATGCTGAAATACCCATTTTGGGAAAAGTGGAACCTTTTTCCTGCCTGAATCTCACGTTGAGGTTCAGTTTTGTTCTCATGTGATGAGAAGGCAACATGGAGAAAACCATCCCCACAATTTTCTTCAAAGGCAAGATCTAAAAGGCAGGATCCAAGAGGGGAATTGCCAGGGTGATGGAGTTAAACTCATACTTACAGCTTTCATTATGATACAGTTTATATCATTGATCAGATATTTAAATGCAGAAAATTAAACCATAAAATCATTGAAGAAAAAGAATCATTTTTAATAATCTTGGAATATAAAAGATCTAAGAATGTTAAATATTAATGAAAGTCATATAAGAAAGGTGAGATATTTAGGTAACACAGAAAATTAAAAGGTAATTAACAAACAAAAATTAGTTGTAATACAAATAACATCTAATCATGTATATATGTGATATATACATTTCTAAAAGAAAAAGGAACAAAGACTACCAGAGTACTGTGGAAAGTTCATTTAAAAATCAAACGGTCTTTTTAAAAAAAAAAATTCAACCTCATTTAAATAGAAATTTGTTCTGAAACTTCAAAAACAAAATTAAAGACAGATTGATATATTCAACCAATAGAATGCTACACACAACATGAAAAAATGAATTACCAATATTTGTAGGCATACTGTGTTGCATTAAAAAATCAGAAACAAAAATATTCATATATGATTTAATTTATATTCAAGAATAAGCAAAACTCTTGTGATAAAAAGTCTGTTTCTCTCTTGAGAGGTTGGGTACTTGAAAATGAACAAAAGAGATTCTGGGGTACTGTTTATGTTACATGTCTTGATTTGAGTAGTAATTGCACAGGTATATACATATATAAAACCTCATTGAGCTGAACACTTTTATTACATACAAAATAACCCTCAATAAAAATAAAAACCTTTAATGAGATAATCTCTCAGATTAGCAATGATAAAACAACTTAATCTTGAAATATATATATTTTATAGTACAGTTTTTTTATTTTTAAAATTTTTTTATAGAAGTATAGTTGACTTACAATGTGTTAGCTTCTGGTGTACAGCATAGTGATTCAATTATATGTATGTGTATATATATTTTTTCATTCTTTTTCATTATACGTTATTACAGGATACTGAATGCAGTTCCCTGTGCTCTACAGTAAGACATCATTGTTTATCTATTTTATATACAGTAGTTTGTATCTTCTAATCCCAAACTCCTAATTTATCCCCCTTACTTTCCCCTTTGGTAACCATAAATTTGTTATCTATGTCTGTGAGTCTGTTTTAGATGCCACATATAAGTGATATCACAGGGTATTTTTCTTTCTTTCTGGCTTACTTCACTTAGTTTGACAATCTCCAGGTCCATCTATGTTGCTGTAAGTGGCATTATTTTATTTTTTATGGCTGAGTAATATTCCATTGTATAAATATACCACATCTTCTTTATCCGGTCATCTGTCGATGGACATTTAGGTTGTTTCCATGTCTTGGCTATTGTATATAGTGCTCCTATGAACATTGGGGTGCAGGTGTTTTTTCAAATTAGAGTTTCTTTCAGATATATGCCCAGGAGTGGGATTGCTGGATCATATAGTAACTGTTACTAGTTTTTTAAGGAATCTCCACACTGTTCTCCATAGTGGCTACACTAAGTTACATTCCCACCAACGATGTGGGAGGGTTTCCTTTTCTCCATATCCTAGAGGCTGTATTTTTCTTTTTGTAATTTTTTTTTGAAGTATAGTCAATTTACAGTGTTGTGTTAATTTCTGGTATTCACCATAGTAATTCATATATATATATATATATGTATGTACACATATTCCTTTCACATTATTTTTCATTATAGGCTATTACAAGGTATTGAATATAGTTCCCTGTGCTATACAGTAGGGCTTTGTTGTTTATCTATTTTATATATCATTAGTGTCTGTAAATCTCAAGACTCCCAGTTTATCCCTTCACCCCCTCCCCTTCCACCGCAGTAACCACAAGTTTGTTTTCTATGTCTGTGAGTCTGTTTCTGTTTTGTAAATAAGTTATTTTGTTAGAGGCTGTATTTTTAAAGGGTAGTTGGCCACCATGTGTGTGTACAGAGACAGCCAGGTAGAAAATGTGAGGTTCTGGGAAGCCTGTGTACCAATGATGAAGGAAATGGAGATATTTATCCAGGAAGAGGAAAAAAAAATCTCAGTGGAATCTGGTATTACAATAAAACTTACCTGCAATGGGCAGAACTGGGACCAGTAAGAAAAAAACAATCAGAACACAACTCGTCTTTGATGTAAAAAAACAGATTTTATTTACAGTTCTAATTGTTAAATTATGCGTAAAAGGGGTTGCCTGGCAAGGTGGTGAGTTCCTTGTCACATGAAATATTTCAACAGGTAGTCATAAATTGAGAGGTCAAACAAAGTGGTATCAAAGATACTGTGGAAACTTTAGATTCTGTGCAGTGTCATTAAACTAAAATAGCACATTTCTGGCCTCCTTGTGGTCTCTCATCTTACAGAGAGATACTTACCCACACAGTTTAACATACTGAAAGTGAGTTCCCAAAAGTTTCCAGAAAAGCAATTTTAAATATATGCTTTCTTCTTCTAAAGTATGTTTTTGTGAATTCTAAGTAAATTTTAAAACCTCAATAGGATACTTCCAAAATTTACAGAGCTTTTATTGTTCTATTTTCACTTGATTAGATCTCTGCAGTATACATCAGCTCTTTAGCCAGAATTCAAAGAGAATGAGAAATTTAACCTTTTTCTCCCATTAGCATTTTGCCCTTAGTAGGGCTGGGCAAATTACATTTCTGCTGATGTAATTCACTCTGCAGAAGACAATAGAAATCTCTTGCATTGAGGAAATTCTTCAAGGTACAGGGTACCAGGTCACTAACGCACCAGCTTGTGACTGGACTCTTCATTTTAGAGTATAATGAGAGAATCAGTAATTATGTGACCTTGGAGCAGATGATATATGAGACTCTGCTTGAACAAAAGGAATCACACCATGGGATGGCAGGAGTTCTAAAACTCAACAGATCTGAGATGTCTGTTTTAAAGATGAAATTGCTATGTACAGATAGCCTAGTATAGATTGGTAAATTACAGCCAGTCATAAGACACTATCATTTTTCTTCAAAAAGTTGGTGGCTCCCACTCTTACGATTCTGATGGAGGACTTGTTCACCAAGTCCTCTGCTTCCTCAGTAGAGAAATTCACGACTCAAGTTGTGAGTCTTTGTGGGTTAAGAGCAGCAGCCCCTACAGCCAGAGATAATAAAACAAGTTTGGCTAAGGATTGGCACCTTCTGAAATCTCCGTGAAGACTGACACATACACAGTAGGGAGAAAGTTTTTCCTGCCTTCCTGGTTAGCATTCATTACCACTTATTTCCCATATGATCCTCAGGTGTCCAGAAACTCGAGGATCTAGCCCTTTCCCCTCCTCCCACCAAAATCTTTCTGAAGAAAGCTGAGATATTCATATACATTAATGATGGTCTCAGGGGTATTTATATTTTAAAAGTACTCAAATACTTAACCTAAAGAATACCAACAAATGAAATGTTGAAGGGCCATTTCAGACACTTGTCAACAGGTCTCCCAGGACATGGGCTACGTACCCAGCGTATTCCTAAGATCAACCTTCTTGTTCCTCTGTGCCAGTTACAGAATTTCCCAGCGTGTCAGTACAAATATTAGTGCCTGAGGGAATCCCAGCCAATGTGTGCAAGTCTTTCAAATTATAGATTAAAATACAGAACAGAACAACAACAAAAAACCTGAGGCTAAAAGGGATGAAGGCACTTGACCAACACAAAGCACAGCTGTCCAGTGTCAAAACCAAAATGGAGATTCATCTTCCCTATTTGTAGTTTGGCCAGCATTCCCCCACCTCTTTAAGCATTCTTTGATGCTCTACAATTTTTGATGTCCTATCTCATTGTTACCTGAATATTCTTTAGATGTGGGGAATTTTAAAGTAGACAGTGTGATTTTTTTTTAATAGACTGTATTCTTTTAGAGCAGTTTCAGGTTGACAACAGAATTGAGCAGAAAATACAGAGTTCACACATAGCCCTCCCAACCCACACATATATAATGTGATTTTTAAAGTAAAAGTTTGGGTACAAAGTTGGGAGTTTGGGACTGGCAGATACACACTACTATGTACAGAACAGATAAACAATAAGGTCCTACCTTATAGCATAGGGAGCTATATTCAATGGTTTGTCATAACCTGTAATGAAAAAGAATGTGGAAAAGAATATGTATAACTGAATCACTATGCTGTACACCAGAAAGTAATGCAACACTGTAAATCAAGTATACTTCAATTTTTTAAAAAACTGGAAAGAAAAAAAGAACAACTTTGGCCATGGGATATCTAAAAGTTTATTTCTTTTAGGGAAAAAGAAACTTGGTGTGTGTGTTCTTAGGAGCAGAAAATTAGTGTCTGAGGGTAAAGACATGTATTTTAATGCTCTTAAGTAAAACTCTAAAAATTTGTATTTATCTTGCTGTGGTATATACATCATTGAAATAAGTGGCCACCCTTGTGTTACTGAGCTATTCCTGTGATAATAAAATGGCTAAGATAAGATAAATACACGTTTTACTAGGACTTGCTATAATTTATCATACTTGCATGCATGAACCACACATATATACACATCCAGCCAGAGAATCTGGCAAGCAGCTAACCATGAGCTAAACCAGAATATAAAAGCATGGTAAAAAATTAGAGAAGTGTTTCCAATATTTCAACTACCTTCAACAAATTTGTAAAATATTGAAAATATTCTCCATCTTGACTTAGTAGATGAAACATTATTTCCTCAGTTCTATGTGCTCCACAAAATATAACATTGTCATTCCCCCAAATTTTATGCGTACTTCTGTAAAACAAATCAGCAAGCATTTGCTTTTAAAAACTGTTTTAAATAAACCCTCAAAAGCTTAAAATGAAACTATTAATGGTTGCAAAATTCATCGTATTTCCGCCAAAGATTTCAGTGCACATCATTTTTGATAAGTCAACTGTAAGGGATGGTGTATTCATTGTTTCTCCAGATCAGAAGCTCCCAAATGAGGCTTTCATGTTGATCTCACTTAGGAAGCTGAGATAATTAGACAGCCTCTCAGATGTTTGTTTATGATTTCTCTTCATGGGGAACATAATAACCAGGTTTGAAAGTTGCAATGAAAAAGTGCCAAGAAAATAATTATTGTCATAGACGAAGGCATTAAAGCAGCTGCTTATGATCAATTTCGTGATGACCCAGAATAGTTATCTTTTCAGTGTGGTGTTAACTGGACCTACTGTCATAAAGACCGCTTTTGTTTGCTAAGAGGAGAGCTCTATCTGTGGGATGCTTTAGTGGGATGCTTCTAGCTGAAGATTCGATGGTAAATCTAGGATCTGTGGTTTCAGGAGGCATGGCTCAGTGGGAAAGGTTTTAACTGCAACCTGGTTTCTTTCTGAGAATGACACCTCATCAGTGTTCTTCCACATGGAAATCATTTTATCTTTCACATCTCTTGTCTCACGGAGGCTGAAGGTTGATGCCTGCCTTGTCCCTCTTTGCCCTTCATCCCCATTGTTTCTCTATCACTCCTTCACTCTGACACTGACTCTAAAACTTGTTCCAGTTTCTCCACACCTTTGATGATTTATCCCTGGTCGATTTTGTTCTTGGTTCACTGTAACTTGATCAAGTTTATCTGTTGCCCACAGACACACATTGCTATGAAAATTCTTATATAGTCATCCAGCAAATTTTTAAATGGCATGAGGTCCAAACAATGCCCTCTGCTTTAGAGTCTGAAACCCTGTTATCAAAGATACTTGCAAGCTCTTGTCCACATCTTTTCCATGTTCATTTAGAAGCTGTTTCTCAAAATTTGGCCTCTCAGTTCTTGACCTCCTTTTCTCCAGTGATCTTGACTTTCAGTCCATCTCAGCCACTCATTCCCATGTTTATACCTGAGACGTTTAATTCCTAGTAATTTTTCTAAACTCTAAAGTCTCAATCCTTATTTATAAAAGTTTTCTATAGATACAGATACAGATAAGTGGGAAACGATTTAAAAGGAACATTTTGAGGGCTTCCTTTCCCTCCCACAGTCAAGGAAACTGAGTATTTCTAGAGGAGGGTTGGTCATGTTTATTTAGGTTTCTGTAGATACCAAATGATTCTTCTAACTTTCCCATGCAATTGCTATAAAGAGATTTTTCCCTCTGTAGTTTTTACTTCCATATGCAATGATATTCATGCAGTATTATAAAATGTATTTTGAAGATTTTGTCTTGTGTTTTAGACAGTCGGTCCCTGACAGTTACCTTTAAATTACTATTTCTTACATTTACCACATTTTAAGTATGTCTCTGGAGGGAGCAGAGACCAGAAATGTGTTTAAAACAACAGAGACAAATGAAGAAATTATTGTGTTAGTGAAATAGACAGGGATTGATAGGCAGATGAATAAATAGGGAAAATAATTAAAATTTATTTTATTGAAATATAACTTACCTACATTAAAGCAAGCAGATTTTAACTGTTGAGCTCAATTAGCTTCATAACCATACACACCCATTTGGCCACCACCCAAAACAAGATACAGAGCATCTCCATCATTTCGGAAAGAATCCCATTCTCTTTTCCAGTTCCCCCTCTCCTCCCGAGAAACCTGCTGACAGATTCACTTTTCCTTTGTTTGAACCACATAGAAATAGGATTTATATTATTTTACTCGTAAGAGATGGAGAGGCAAATCTAGTATTATGAGAAAAGTGGTTACTTGTCTAAAAAATAAATGAGAGACTTCAAGCCAAGACAGATTTGTTTTTAAATGGAGAGAAAGTTTGTATGACTGGTTACAGGTAAAGCATATATAATGGGATGGCATTCTTTCTGTCTCTCACATACACACACACTCACGTGCACAATACATGGATACAGTGACAAACAGATTCTTAATCTCCAGTAGGAAATGGATGGGATGGGGACGAAGAAAGTATGGCAGTTCAGGCAGCAATCAAGGAATTTCAGGGAAGTGGAATCATCAGCGATTTGTAGAAATTAGGCTTCACCAAGTACAGAAGGCCCGAAAAGCTAAAATTCTTTAAAGAAGCCACGTAACAGCACTAATCAGCTGTGATGACTTGGTAAAAATTTGCTGGCAACATACCAACATACCGACCGGCTGTACTCCCAGTGTGGTTCCAGGCCTAAATACTGATTTCACATGTATTCAAAAGGCTTTATTTTTATAAGAAAATATTACAGCACTCCACTCTGATGCAGTTTGTGCATACATGGATGAGGGGAAAACAATATGTTTACAGTTAAAATTGTGAAATATTTAACCTCCAACAATTCCTGTGCATTATATCTCATTTCTCCTTGGTTCTAATCCTTTTTTTTTTCCCTTGGAGCACATCCATTAGAGACAAAATACACTGTCCTAAACACAAATTGTCCTCTTCACTATGGATTCATGCCCTATACCGGTCTTGGGGTTTTGGCATAAACATGATAGCACAATACCCAATGGTATGCAGAATTTTGTAGAGTACGTGCAGTTTCTCTTCTAATTATGTTAGTTGCCATGCTGGGTTTTGCCTGCAGTCTCTGCAGGATCTTCTCGAAATGAGTAAAGGAAGTCACTGCTGCCTGTAGCACCTGAACCCAGCAGTTCCCAAACATCAGTTCCCTCTTTCAATCAGAAAACTCTTTTAAAGGGAGATCTCAAAGCGAAGCCTAACAGGATATTTTTCCTTCTTCCTTAACTCAGTTTGGTATATCCTCAATGTTAGAAAAGGTTTATCAGCAAATTTAGCAGTGTCTATCTACAATCCCACATATTCTCATATATCTAGAGAAGTTTTAAAATTAAATTGTCAGTGTTATTAAAGTGAACATCAAAATAATGTACAGATCTCAGTATTAATGAATAAACATAGGGAGATAGGTTCTCACCAGCCTAGGAGATAATATGTAAGAAAACACTGAAGAAAAATGTGTAATTGGCATTATGTAGCCAGTTTCCACTTTATCATCTTCTAGCTGTCCAAGCTAAAAACCTTGAAGTCACTCCTAACTCTTCTTTCCCATATACCAGATCTGATTTTTCAGAACTGGCTCATTTCTTACCATTTCCATGGCTACAATGTTAGTGTCAGGCATCTCCCAGCTAATGGTGCTACTTCAGCTGTGGCTTTCCTAGAGTCCATGCTCAAAAGAGCAACCAGCCAGCCCGTGCTTGTAGAGCACGTGTCAGATGCTGCCACTCCTCTGTTCGTATCTTTGAGCGGGTAAAGCCAAAGTCTTCCTGATGTCTTAGAAGCCCTATCTAATCTGCCCCAACAGCGCCCTATCACGTCTTATCTTCTACTTCCTCCGCTTCCTTCTACTCTTCCTGGAGAGAACAGACTCACCAGTGCCGCAGTGCCTTTGCGTTGGCTCCTTGCTTGGTCTTCCCCCAAACTTCTTTCATGTCTTTACTCAAATGCCACCTGCTTGGAAAGACCTTGCCTAGACATCTTATCTACCAAACTCTAGCACCTACTTGATTTTCCAGCTGATGGCTTCCCTTGTATTTAGAATGGAGGCAGCTGATGGCACTGAGTTGTTGCAAAGAATAAATAAGGTAATATATGAACACATATGGCTCATTGTAAAAGCACGTGAATGATTATGGTTTATATTATTATGAAAAACAATGTATCTAAAAGAATATATGTATTATATAAATCTCTTAAGTGATTATACCAATATTCACTTCTACCAGTAGTGTGCTGAGTTCTCAGTATTCCATATCCTGACCACAACTTTGTATAGATAGTTTTGTTTTCTAGTTTAGTAGGTATAAGAAGGTATCTCATTATGAATCAAATTTATTTCCCTGATTACTAACGAGTTAGTGCATATTTTATAATCATTTATACTTCTCTTGTGAACTACCTCTTCATGTTTTTGTTTTTCCTTTTCCTTCCCTTTTTCTTTATTGAGTGGTCATTTTCTAATTATATTATTTCTACTTAATGCTGGTTTCTTATTTGTGAGACTTAAACATTTTGAATACTAATTTTTTAATTAAAAGTGTTTTAAAATATGAAAAAATATCTTCTCCAAGTTTGTAGCTTATAGTATCTTTGAATTTTTTAATATAGTCAGATATGTAAATCTTTTCCTTTATGATTTGATCTTCTTGGGGTCCTATTTTTAAAAGCCTCCCTATACCAATGTCTAAATACATATTTTAATGTTGCTTTCTTATACTTTTGAGGTTTTGCCACTCACATTTGTCTTGTTTTAGAAGTATAGGTGACTTACATTATTATATTAGCTCCAGGTATACAACATAGTGATTCAATGGCTTTATAGATTGTACTCCATACAAAGTTATGACAAAATAATGACTTTGTTCCCTGTTCTGTGCGGTAATCCCAGTAACTTATTTATTTTATACTTCGTAGTTTGTACCTTTTAATCCTCTTCACCTATTTCGCTCCTTCCCCTGTTCTTCTCCCCTCTGGTATCCACTAGCTTGTTCCCTGTATCTGTGACTCTGTTTCTGTTTTGTTGTATGTGTTTGTTTTACTTTTTAGGTTCTGTTTAAGTGAAAACACAGTATTTGTCATTATCTGTCTGACTTGTTTACTAAGCATAATACCCACCAGGTCCATCCATGTTGTTGCAAATGGCAAAATTTCATGGTAACATTCCATCATATATACACATATACACACACACACACATATACTTGTATATGTATGCATATATCACATCTCTTTAATTTAATTGGATTTTCAAAAATATTGTGATACAGAAGACATATTTTACTTTTCACATATACTGTTAAGTAATTGTCTCAGAAGCATTTATTAAATAATCGTTTCTCCACCGATGTCCATTGTAATAAATCAGAGTTCTCTCTGTCCTTCATCATTTCTGTTGGTTTTCGACCCCAGTGTAACCTTCCTAGTGAGGACTTCTCTGGTCTCCCTGTCTAAAACTATATGTCACCTGCCCCTTCACAAATAGACATTACAAATACATATACATTACACAAATACATATTTACTTTTTTAAAAAATTTTTTGTTTAAGTATAGTTGGTTTACAATGTTGTGTTAGTTTCTGGTGTATGTACAGCAAAGTGATTCAGTAATACATATTTGTGTGAGTGTTTACATATTTTTCATATTGTTTTCCATTATGGCTTATTACATAATATTAAATATAGTTCCCTATGCTATTTCATACTGCTTTCCTTTCTTAATATTTCTCCATAGCACCTATCACCATCTAATGTACTATATTTTACTTATTCATCTTATTTATTGCCTTCTCCTCAGCTAAATCTAAGCTCCACAAAGACAGAGTTTTTGTTTTCTTTGCTCTATCATTGCTGTGTCACCAAACTTTAAAATAAAATCAGAATATAATGTCTTAAAAAATTGTTAACTTGTATCGAATTGATAGTCTAAATGCCTATTGCCATTCTGATGCAAACTGTACCGTACAACAAACTGATGTTTTGCATCTTGATCCCTTCACCCAGTCTTCACTGAGAATATCTTGGACTTGAGTCTTCGACGTTCCAGGTACATTTGAGAGTTAGCTTTCAAAACTATTCTGAAAACTCCTGTTGGAGGGGTGGGTATGTAATCAGCACACCACCTTAGAAGAAACTGAAATCTTTATTTTATTGAGCCTTCCTGTCTACAGATAATATTTATCTCTTCCTCTGTTTAGGTCTTATTTAATTGCCTTCAAAAACATTTTATAATTTTATACATAAAGTTCTTGCATGCATTTTGCTAGTCTCAGTTCATTATACACTGTTATTGTGAATAATAAAATTTCTAAAATTAGAAGTTGCCATGATGGGAAATAAAATGGTAACATGTACTCACTTCAAGACAGTTGTTTTCAAAAAAAAAAAAAAAAGACAGTTGTTTTCAGCTCTCCTACTCATTAGAAACCCCTTATTTTATTAAAAAGAAAACGAAAGGCAACAACTGGACCCTATCCAACAGGAATTAACTGGACCCTATCCAACAGCAATTAATCACATCCCAAAGAAGCGACCATAAAAATAATTAAATTAAGAAATAAGAAAATTAAAGATAAATGATCATAAAGATAAATAATGTGATATTTAGTATATTGAATGCCCATACTTTAATTTTTATATTTTCTTTGATTTAGACCCTCCACATTCCATGGCTAAAAGATCAAATTTTTTTTAATATTAACACCCCATAACCCTTTAAATGTATACAAAGTAACAAAATATCATTTAAGTTTTCAGTTATTTAAAAGTGGAGAGAGTATTTTGAGATCAGAGGTCATAGAACCACAATCACTAGTGTACAATGGCAAGTAAAACTAAATGTTTCAAATATCACAATATCCATTAAGTGGGGAAAAACTTTTTCATGTATTTAATAATTTTAAAATGTCCAAACTCTTAGAAAATGTATTAAAATAATCGACATAAAGTTCATGTTATTCCAAATATAGCAATATGGGAAGAATCTTTGGATAGTAGGGTCTGCAGCATTTCAGCTTTAAAATGAAACAAAAAGATGAAGAGTTATGAGAGGGAAAAGAAAGAAAAAAAATAGGCAGACTAATACTGAGCATCAGCATGAAATAGCACATGCTTACGTAAGAATTCCTCTTAGGAAAATGACTAGGGAAATTAGTGCGTGATCTTTTTGAGTGTGAAATGTGACATGTACCGCTCTCCATAACTAGAATAGGGGTAAAGAAATAATGAAATTAGTATGTTTAAAATTGACAATTTAGTTTCCAGATAAACCTCAGAAAATCATGGAGAGAAGAAACTCAGCAACACAATAGAATGCCAGAGTAGTCTGGGGAAGGAGGCAGACAAGATTTGATTTGTCCTGAAAGAGAAATAATGATTGCATAGAGTGTGAAAGGAGGCCATCACACCAAGGAGGAACCAGGGTTAGACAAACCTACAATTTGGAGTCCTTATCCATTTCATTTCATTTTAAATTTTAAAAAGTGTGACTCTATGTGCCTGGAGGACTTGAGGTTTTGCAGGCAAGTGACATCCAGGTTATGTACTCGTGACACGCCCTGCTAGGTAGTCTGGAAATGAAATTCACTAATGTCAAAAATCTAAATCAAAGATTCTCAAATCAGGGCACTTCAGAGTTGGATTTCTGGGAGAGTGCAGATACTACTATATATAAAAGAGATAAACACTAAGGTCTTACTATATAGCACAGGGAGCTATAGTTAATATCTTGTAATAAGCTATAATGAAAAAGAATATGAAGAAAAAATATATATATATGTATAACTGAATCACTGTGCTGTACACCAGAAACTAACCCATTATAAATTGACCATACTTCAATTAAAAAAAAAAGATGTCAGATAAAGGTCATCCTAGAGCTTGATCTTTAAGTTAGAACATGCATACTATGGATTACACAAAAACTTTACAAGGGGGCAATATAGCAATAAATATTAAGATAATATTCAAATTTCAATTTTCTGTTTTTATTTCTTAAAAAAAATTGAACTGCAATCTAGGTCTCTTGTTGGCTCTCTGTTCCCCGTTTTCCTTTCAGAATGTCTCTTCTCTTAGTCTAAAAAAAAAAAAAAATCACTTTTACCAGCCCGTCAGAACCTTTCTATGCTGCATTGTAGCAGAGTTCTAGAGAACATAGTGAGAATTCCAATTATAATGTTGAGAGGCTTCCATTAATCAGGACATCAAAAACCTTCAGTGGGCTTTGCATCTCCCCATGCCTTTTACATATTAATGTTCAGGACAATGAGTGGTATTAGAAATAGGATATATTGGCCTGTGTTGAGATATTCTGAATTCAAGTATATTATAGATCGTGGTCATGGAATTGATGATAATTTTCCCTTAACTACTTTCCCTTTCCTTTCCAATGACTGTTGTCAAAAAACTCATTACTCTTGAGGGAGAATTCTTCGAGACTTTTGGCAAGAAAATGAAATATATAAATTTTGAATTCATTTCTCTTCTAAAAATATAATTTACAAAATTTCTGGAACCTATTAATAAAACTATTTACTAATTTTTAATCAAAGAAGATGAGTATTAGTACAATGTAAATAAAACCAAAAGGAGCATGCAGTCAATATTATTGTGGAAGCCTCATCCAAATTAGCTTTGCTCAGTGTGAAAGTAGAAATTATACATGATTGTAGAATAGATTGTAATATCTGTTGCACTATTCTTAGTTTAAAAATATTAGGTGCCAAGCCTGTTGTTGCAATTAAATTGATTTCTTCTATTCAAACAACACTATACTTTGTAGAGATCAGATAATAGCAGGGAACGTCATTCAATACATTCTGACAAAAATTGCTGTAAATAAAATGCACGTACCTTGGGCACTGAAGATCCAGGGATATTTCTACTCATTGTCAGTTAATAATGTATGTTCATGTGTCCAGAGAAGAAAATTGGCATTAATTATGGTGTGGTACACAAGTCTTGCCAAATAATCACTTAGTAAGGAGACTTTCCAAACATTAAACCGTGTTTGAGTTGATTCTGGTTGGATGGGCAACAGTCAGGTATAAGAATGGTTTATTGCCCATCCCTGCACTGGAATCTTTATTTTATTTGGAGAATGCTATTTTTTAACAATCTCTTTAAATTATGTGTCAGTTGAGAACTTTAGTAAATACTGAAAAACAATACATTCAAATAAAATCTTAAACTAACAAATAGAGTAAGGTGATGTGAGATTCTAAGTACATAGATCTGAAAAAAAGCAAGTTGTTAGGCAGTCACTATCAGTCAGTAGACAGAACGAACTAGTCAGTCTGAGACGGCAGAATGTAGTTTGAAACTTTAGTGAAACACGAGTTTTATTTTTATGGAGGAGGAGGTAAGTATAGGAAATGAATATAAATTTATGTTTTTCCTAGGCTGAATATTCTTAATTTCTATGTCAAGATCAGAACACTAAAAACACATTGAACAGTTGAGTGAAGAATGTTAATCACCAGGGGTGGGTATAGCTCAGTGGTAGTGTGTATGCTTAGCATGCATGATGCCCTGAATTCGATCCTCAGCACCTCCATTAAAAAAATAACTTAAAAAAGAATGTTGATCACAGGAACAATAAGCATGCTGTCAACATTTACTGATACTTGATAAATTTACAGCTCTATAATCTCTTATCCTTACTTCCAAACTCCAGAATATTTTAAAAACCAAAACAGTTACATATAACTTGTTTGGGAACAAAACTGGATGTGAAATGGTGTGAGGCTATTTATAGTCTGTATGTCACTTTATCTTACTGAGTGTATGTTAGTAGATGTTTCAGTGCAGGAATAGTAATAGTTTTGATTATAGGGAGCTGAGAATGTTACATAGTATCTGATGTATACACTCAAATATTTCAATACCTGAAAATTCTGAATATCAAAACATCTACCCCAACGATTTAGAAAAATTGTTAACCTGCTCAGATTATTAATGGGAAATAAATTACAAGAATCACTAGCCATCTCTCTATGCCAAAAAGACCTTTGACCTGTAAAAGAGCCTGCCTGGTGTATGTGGGACAACTTTAGCCATCATATGATGCTATTCATTGAAACTTAGCAAGAAGATGACACCTAAGATTACGTTTACCCACAGGAGCCCTGAAAACATCACTTATCAGCATCTTTGACAGCACTTTGGACCTCAGAAACACTGACAGAGAGCTGTTGCCACATGTTTCCACAAATTTTTGGAAATTTAGCTTTCAAAATATTGTGACAGTAAGGTGAGAAAGAATTTACCAGGAGCGAGAGCATGATATGTCACTCATTCACTTAGCTACGATTATGGAATGCTCCAAGTGTTCCTGACACTGTTCTGGTTGCTGGGAATACATTGGACATGCACATTTGCTCTGCTCTCTTAACCGTGCTGCATGTTTTGAACAGCTTTCTTATATCTAGGGGACTTTCTCTTTTTCCAACACTTTTGTAGTGTATATTTTACATTAAAATTTTTTATTTTTACATGATTTTTAAAGGTTACTTTCCACTTACAGCTATTAGAGCCAGTATTTTCTATTCCCCATGTTGTACAATACATCCCTGAGCCTATCTTACACCCAGTAGTTTGTATCTCCCACTCACCAACCAGTGTGTTGCCCCTCCCTCTCTCCACTGGTGATCTCTATTTTGTTCTCTGTATCTGTGAGCCTGCTTGTTTTCTGTTATATTCACTAGTTTGTTGTACTTTTTTAGATTCCATATATAAGTGATATATCATACGATATTTGTCTTCCTCTGTCTGACTTATTTCATCTAGCGTAATGCCTTCCCAGTCCACCCATGTTGTTGCAAATGGCAGAATTTTGTTCTTTTTATGACTGAGTAGTATTCCATTGTGTGTGTGTGCACCCGTGTGTGTATATATACACACACACACACATATATGTATACACATACCACATCTTCTTTATCCATTCATCTGTTGATGGACACTTTGGTTGCTTTCATGTCTTGGCAATTGTAAATAATGATTCTGTGAACATCAGGGTGCATGTATCTTTTTGAATTAATGTTTTTTGGTTTTGGTTTTGGTTTTTTAATATACTCAGGAGTGGAATTGCTGGGTCATACAGTAGTGCTATTTTTAGGTTTTTGAGGTATCTCCATACTGTTTTCCACAGTGGCTGCATCAATTTTCATTCCTACCAACAGCGTACGTGGTTTCCCTTTTCTCCACATCCTCACCAACATTTGTTATCTGAGTTGTTTTTGATGACAGCCATTCTGACAGGTGTGAGGTGATCTCTCATAATGGTTTTGATTTGCATTTCCCTGATGACTAGCAGTATTGAGCGTCTTTTCATGTGCCTGTTGGCCATCTGCATTTCTTCTTTGAAAAAATGCCTATGTAGTTCTTCTGCCCACTTTTTAATTGTTTGTATTGTTTTGCTTTTTGATGTTGCATTGTATGTGCTGTTTATCTATGTTAAGAAACACACTTCTCAAGTTAAGAACCTGAAATTCCTTTTCCTGCCACTGCCCTTGGTCTAGAGTTAGACATGTGACCTAGAATTGACTAATCAGAAGCACTTAACTCATGAATCTGGTTCTGAAAGAACTATAGGAAGCAAATACTAAAGGGGGTACTTTCCTACATGCTTTACCTACTAGGTCAGAGCCCATAGACGAGGAGTTGAACTTCCAGAGGAGCAAACCATCAGCATATGAACTGTGGTTTCTGAGTCTGGTGGCAGTAGTGGTGGAGTTTGTTGGAACCTCCCCACAGTGAGGCTTTGACAGTGTTCCTAGTGGCTTAGACTCCAAGCCTGGATAATCTTGCTCTCTGAAGAGTCCACAACCAACCTACTAGCTTTTAATAAATTTATTACTTTTTATGATAACGATGGACTTGGTCCTTTTTCAGTTAACAACCACAATTCATGTACAAAATGAAAAAGATTCCTGACCTCTTTCCAGGAGGGGCTAGCATTGTAGGAGGGGACAAGATAAATTAATATGCTGATCAGCATAAAATACAGTACAGAACTATTTTCTTGAAAAGAACATGGGTAGAGGATGAGGAAATACTACTTTAGAAGCTTCGTAAGGGCAGAACTCCCAGAGAAGAAGGCATTGAAATCTAAGTAAAATCTAGCTGAAGAGAGGAAGTGAACCATGTGAATATCAGGCAAGGAAACCATAAATGCAGACTGCTGTGGAACAAGAGAAATTTAGAGGATGAGGTCTGAGGGATAGCCAGGGGCAAGCATGTGTGAGTCTTTTAGACTATGTTAAGGACTGGGAGAAACACACACACACACACACACACCTGTCATGGAGAAGTGTTATTTGAGTCTTTAATCAGCCCATTTTACAAATCCTAAGAATAAATCTAATAATATAGATTGCCCATTAATCAATGCAATAATTTAGGTTGGTTTTTGTGTTTTTTTATGAGTTAATAGAATTTAAATAGTTTTTATATTAAAATAAAGACATATTACATGGTAGGATGCAAATGTTGCATGAATTTTGAAGTTACAACAGGAGGGCCCTAAAGACAGTTTAAGTTTGTGGGCAATTTAGAGTAAATTTCCCAGCCTGTTTTTGGTATGGGTTTCATTTTGATATCTCCTGCAATTAGGTATACTTAGCAGGAAAAGTTCAAGAAAGGACTACCTTGACAAGCAGTGTACGCTGAGAAGAATATATCGAAATATGAATAAAATGGATATCGACCAAGTTTTACTCATATATGCAAAACAGTGTGATTTAATGAAAGAACATGGAATTTCAAGTCACTCAATACTGGATTCCAATTTTATTCTGCCATTGGCTACCCAGATTACCATGGGAAGATTAATTGAATGCTCAGCACTTGAATTCCCTTATCTGTAAAGTTAGGGCCAGTAAAACATATCACATAAATTATTATAAATATTAAATTAAATCAGCAGCATCTCTAAAGAACAAAGATGTTTCCCATAAGTGACACAATTGTGTATGTTAATTTTCTTTTTAAGATTGTCTTGCTATTACTGGTTTTCTAGTTGGTTTCACAGCACAGCCCAAGAGCTGGGAGAGAAGCACAAGGAGCAAAAGATGCTTAGAAGACTTTATCCTCACAACAGCAATAAAAACAAAAGACTTAACAAGAAACCTTTTTGTAAGTTTCCATATTATAGTATATCTTGGGCACTTCATACCTTTTGATAAGGTCCATAGGTTTTGAGTGTGTGTTGAACTTACCACCATCTTTTTTATTGCTCCGCATCTCTCCAAAGCATCTGGAGATACTAAAGCTGATAGAAATAAATCAGCACGCTTCCCACACCTGAACGTAGTATGGGAATAAACTCAAGATACTGACTTTAAATACAACTGGTGGGTAAGTTTAGTAAACACTGTAAATCTTGAGAAAATACCAGTGAGGGAAAAGCTTAGAAGCTAACATTGAAGGACCCACAACAGTCCAGAACATACCAGGATGTATATTTTTGGATATGTTGACCATCCAGAGCTGGAGCCAACTAGAAACCAATCTAAAGATATAACCACTAGGGACTAAGAATTCCAAGATACGTACAGAGAAGAGGTCACAATCAGAGATGCAAAAAATTAAAATTTAATAACACAATAAAGCAGTTAACGAGTATGTAAAATATTCCAACACCATGGGGAATCTGAAGGACTATAAATAAAGGGACATTGGGTAAAATAGTATGATAGTAGGCTTTTCACAGTTAATGTACATCACACGTTACTAGCACAAGTAAGGCTTGTGGAAAGATATGAACTTCATTAATGGACTGAAAGGGCTCAAGCTGCAAATAGCAATTCATTGGCATAACACAGCACTAGGGAGTTATTGGTGGTGGGCTTGGGGGAATGCATATTTGAGCATCCCACAGGCATGGCAAATTTGTACTGCATTCAGTTAATAAGGTGCAAACAGTGACCTTATGTTGTAATGCAGGATTTAGTTTATTGACATCATTATATGTATGGATTCAAGTTCTTCCTCTTTCACTCAACTGTTAGTGTAGCTTTGGGCAAAGACTCATCTGTAAAGTGGAAATAGTAATTTCTATCTCATAGTATATGTGAAACAAATGATAAATTTATTGGCATCAGAAGTAATAGCATTACTATTTTGCTTTTGATACTATTGTTAAAAGTAAACATGAACTTCTCTTTTCAGAAGTCTATTTAATCAAATTTAGATACCTCTGCATATCTTTCTAAAACTTTACCAAAGTATACATTGTTAGATGGTACTGTATTGTAGCCACTGTTCAGGAGTAATGGAGATATTCGAGATCAAGATATCATATTAATATATTATTAGCTCTTGTTATTTCTAACTAAAATGTGAACCATCAGGAATATCAAACTATAAGGCCTAAAAAAAGGATGTCACAATAAATAAGATACTGCTGATATCTATGTATGAAATGACTGAGACTGTAATATGTTGTTTCAAATTATTTCTTGTAAGGTAAAAGTTAAGTGTTACTTACTTTCTTTTCCATAAGCAAATATAAGCTATCTGGTGCCCTGATTCCCTCCCGTTGCCCAGACATTCCAGAAGCTATTCTGGACATTAAAGATCCTACCAGAGCTTTAACTGGTCTCAGTTAAATAATTATTTCAAAAACCTCAAGTTCAGGGGAGAGTTTCCCTCTGGAGAATTTCAAGGATAGTGGTGCTAAAATATGCAATTTCTAGAAGATTTCAGACCTGCAAATTTTTCACCAGTTTTCTCAAAGCATGGTAGAATCTTATCATTTCATATCTCTAGCTCACGCTGTCTCTAGTAAGTATCGTGGGTTCTGTTTTTGATCAGTCAACCTCCCAAGCAGTTTGTGCCCGGGAACTGATAGTTACTAGATTGACACATGTTTTGGGGGTTTAAATTTGGTCAACACTTTCTCTCTATCAGAGAGTGCAGGAACTCAAACCAACTTCCATTTCTTGTCCTTTATTAAAATGCCAGGAAATAATTTTTAGCTTCTAAACTTGTATCATGAAGTAAGCATTTTCCCACCAAGTTGACTGCCATTCTGAGGAAACGCATGTTTTGTTTTAGATTTGGGGCTCACCTGTAAGTCTATATTTAAAATTGGAGCTGCCATCCTCCATAGCCATTCATTGAATGCTCAGCAGGAATGGCAGCCCACGTGAAAACAAACAGTGCAGCAGACAACCCTGCTCCTGACCATTTAAGCCAGTGAAAGAAGTGGAATTAGTTTTGCCGAAAGACTTCAGTATCAGTGCCTGATGTCCTACTATGTGAATGTAGAGTCAGTATCCTGGCATTTGAAAAACTACTGGCATTTAGACATTTGTGAACACCATTTCTTTTCATCAACAGAAATGTCTTTGCAGAGCTACCAATGGCTCAGGACTAGACAGAGTCTTTTGTCATAAAGAGTTATTACCCAAAAGTGGAGAAATAACTGTCATTTCGAGGATTGGTGCCATAGGAGTAGAATTTTCTTGCTGAGGAAGAAATTGTGAACAGCGCCAGCAAAGAAAGAGGAAGAGCCACGGCAGCATTATTTGGCTTTGTCCCCGCTGCTAGCACAAAGCAGCTGTTTTAAAGGTATTTTCTAAACATATTCAGGTAATCATCTCAATCTGTCCATTTTGAAGGATGGATAGATTTCATAACAAATTGCTGTTTGGATAGCACTGCTCATGCACACAATCTGGATGCCAAGGAATGGGTGGAAAGCCAATTGTCAAAATTATTTCTTGGCCTACCTTTCTCAGGGTTTGTGTCACCATGCCCTCTGCACTTTGAAAGCTGCCAAGTTGGGCAAAAGTCACAGTGTATGCTGCGTGGATTGTAAACTAGGATAAAATGTTAGAATCTCCGTCAGCTTGACAGCCAGGGAAGAGTGAACCTGCCCGTGCCAGACAGAGATGGCATAGTTTGAATAAGCAGTTTTAAAAAGTTAGGTGGAGTATTCAGAATTCACTGAACTGAAGGGAAGTACACGCGCAGTACTCAGGAAAAGATAGAATCTAATGTGAAACACTGCAAAGCTTTCCCCGTGCTCTTATATGATCATGTACTCTCTAATCTACTTCAGGAAACAAACTCGGGGGGGGGGGGACAAGAGTGGGTACTTGAAAAACAGCGTAAAACACATTGTCAATAACTGCCCAAATAGTCTACACACTTTGAAAAATCTAAAGATTCTTGGTTTTAGCACTGAGCAATGCTCTTGTCTGATGAACAGCCACATATTGACAGGCCTAATGGCTGAAAACTGTTACTCAATTATCAAACAGTCTTTAGTGCATAAGAGACATGAGGACTAGTTTTGTGTTAGCCGGCAGGGCAGCATTGTTTGCTCCTTCACGTGTTTCCAAGAATTCGCCAGTAACTTGCCCCTGTGAATTTGCCTTTTATTTCAGTATTCTGAATAAATGATACTGCACAAGAAAAGCTATTCATTTCATTTTTATCTGAATGGTGGCTGTTCTGCCCAAAACAGATCAGAGCAGTTTCTCAAGTTTCAGACATCTATGAAATAAGCCTCTTGCTTTTTCCTATCTTATTTTTAAATGAAGAATGGCAACAAAAACTATGGGTGCAAACTGGACCAAGGCAAGAAGTGGGAAAAGTGAACTAGCTTGCTGGGCTCTAGTCCTGACTCTTAGTCATATTCTGGGCCTCATTATCCTTTCCTGTAAAATAAAATAATCTCGATTAAAATGTCATCTGAAGTCCTTTTCAGCTATAAAATATCATGAGTCTTTTATTTACTTTTATCACCTGTGTATGCACAAGAAACAAGAATCTCCTGCATTTTGCAAGTTCTGTAGTTTTCAAAATTTTATTAATAATCATCCAGTCCATTTTACCTTAATATTAAAACACCTATTTTTAATGTACTTTTTACTTTTTATACAATTTGAAAGGTTACATTTCATTTATAGTTAATACAAAATATTGACTATATTCCCCAGTTGTACGATACATCCTTGAGCCTGTCTTACACACAATAGTTAGTGATTCTTACTCACCCAACCCTGTGATGCCCCTTCCTCCTTCATTCGCCCCACTAGTTATCACTAGTTTGTTTTCTCTGTTTGTGAGTCTGTTGCTTTTTGGTTACGTTCACTGGTTTGTTTTGTTTTAGGTTTCACATATGAGTGATATCATACAGCATTTGTCTTCCTCTGTTTGACTTATTTCACTTAGGATAATGCTCTCCAAGTCCACCCATGTTGCTGCAAATGGCAAATTTTTATTCTTTTATATGGCTGAGTAGTGTTCTGCTCCACACACACACACCCATACACACACCCCTTCACTCATTCATCTGTTGAGGGAAACTTAGTTTGCTTCCACATCTTGGCAATAGTAAACAATGCTGCTGTGAGCATTGGGGTCCAGGTATCTCTTTGAATTAATATTTGGTGGTTTTTTTTTGTTTTTCTGGGTATATACCCAGGGGTAGAATTGCTGGGTCATATGGTAGTACTATTTTTAGGTTTTTGAGAAACCTCCATACCATTTTCCACATTGGCCGCACCAATTTACATTCCCACTAATAGTGTGTGAGGGTTCCCTTTCCTCCATATCCTCACCAACATTTCTTGTTTGTGGTTTTTTTTTGATGATAGCCATTCTGGCAGGTGTGAGGTGATACCTCATTGTGGTTTTTATTTGCATTTCCTTGGTAAGTAGCAATGTTGAGCATCTTTTCATGTGCCTAAAAAAGTCATTTTTAAATTACGCAAGCAGGAATAAAAGTTGTTATACGTATGTGCTAGTGGCAGGAAAATCGTAGAAATATTTTGAAAGGAAAAAATTAAGAGATGCCTAGATATATATAAGTATATAGCAATAAACATATATAAGGTATAGGTCTATATATCTTTATCTGTGGAGATAGCTAAATCAGGATATACAGCAGATCAGAAAACAGAAGGAAAATATACTAATACCATAAAATTTAAAATGAACTAAACTGTATATAATCAAGAACTACTGACTATTAATAAATAAAAAAATAGTATTATGAGTGACTTGGCCTTGTTCTAATCATATCACCTATTTCCACTGAAAGCCTGACATTGATTTGATAATGGCCAGGCCAAGGCTGGAAGTGAAAAGTGTTGGCTTAGTTCCTTAGAAATCAGAACCGAAGGCAAAACTCATACCATGATATTTTGATGGGGTAGGTAAGGGGGCATTCCCTGAAAACAAAGGTAAAAAGACCAAAGGGAGATCATGGAGAAGGAGACAGACACAAGATGGTTTGTTACCATATGGGCCACAGCCTCAAGAGATACATAGTTGATGATAGCTCTCTTCTGTCAGTTGTTCAAGAAGCTGTGAAGAACTCTCTGCTTGGGTGAATCAATCTAGTGGCATTGAAATAGAGAGGAAAGGCTAGCAAATTACCTACTGATTCTTTTTTTTTTTATTTTCCCCAATTGTTTCTTCCTTGTCAAAGCCTAGCTTGGAGTTAACTCTCACCTTACTTCTAAATTGTATTACCTGGACTCTCTGGACAACTTAGGAGGAAATGGGGGCTTCCAGGGGTCCAGCCCAGTCAATGCTTTGTGCAGCACTCTCCTCCAAGGTTTTGCACAAGTGTGTGTTGGGGGAGGAGGGAACTTGGTTGGTGATGGTTGGTGACCTTTGTGATGGCAGTGATGGCAGTGATGGCTAAGGCAATGAGCTAGGCTTTATGATTGAGGTCACAGGGCATGAGACATCCTTAAAGCCATTCTGGCCAGGAAACAGAGTAAACAGCTGAGACCTGAGGGTCATGTGAGGTCAAGTAGATTCAGAAGGCAAAACTCATGTTCACTCACAGCCTGTAATGATCTTCAGATCTCACAGGAGAACACTGCGTTCATACCTTCCCTGGGAAGAAGGGTATGGAGCTCATCCTTTAGGTGATGATCAGTGTAATCTCCTAAAAAGACTTACAGAGGTTTAGCAAACAAAACCACATTCAAACTATTTCAAGTGCTACAGAATTGATATTTCTCATTATCCTTCACGCAAACTTTCTGGCTTTTCTTTACCTTCTCCCAGCATTTCAACAGGTCAGGGTTGCTTATTTCAGGAGATGACTCAGCATTCATTCTTAATGGGTTTGAGATCTTAACTTGGCTTTGTTGGGTCATGGCTGCTGAAGTTTTTCATTCACAATTATCAGTGGGCATAGAAGCATCAAAAGATGCACCAGTGAATCTCCTAGAACACCGACATCCTCCACTCTGTCTCCACTGTTGTAATGACAGACGTACCCAGGCTTACATTCCTGGTTCATAAAGGTTAATTAGGTTCACTCCCGTATTACTTCCCTGGTTCCTGCTGGCATGTATTAACCATACCTTGAATTTCTTTGAGAATTAGGAATTTTTACCCCAGACCAGAGCCTATTCTTCCCTTCTTGGACGGTAATGTGACTTAATTAGCCTGGAGCTAATGGGGCATATTAAGGGCAGATTTTGTGGAGAGCAAATTATCTTTTGAGACTCCTGCTTTAGGTCAAGACAGTAAACTGTCTCTAGGAAAAAGCAGATTTTACTTTTTCGATAAGTTCTTTAGTGTGCCCTCTACTGGACAAGAAATTTAAGGAAGATTCGGCAAGTTGACTTTTCGGGCTGATTCATCCAGATATAACCATCTCAGGTCATAGGGTCCTACTCTTTCCCTGTGAAGATCCTAGTTTATCATATGAGACTTAAGATAACGTGTTTCGTCTCCTTTCCAGATTTGCCATCCATAACTCATAACTCAGATTTGAGACTAGATTTTGACATAAACTACCAGAGAAACAAAATGTGAGAGACTTTTGCAAGCTTTCATTAAGGTCCTTTGGTTTTCCTGGAAAATAGCTGCTATAAGCCTATCCTTTTATTTTCCTCAAGTTTTCCAGTGTTACCAAAAGCTGAGTTAATACTGTCCCCATAATGATCAGTACAGATGATCTTCCAATGCCTTTGTCTTCCACTCGGACTCAATTCCAATTAACCACAGGTCAAAACATTAGTAATTATGGTATCTCTAAATATCAAGAGTTATTACCCTCCTCCACTTACCATGAGCTATGTGATCACTGCTGCCTTCAAACAGGCAGAGAATCCAACTCTAAAGTCCCATCCTGAAGGGTACGTGCTGTCTGAGGCCACCATCAGGATTTTCTCAAAAACAGAGCCTGAGGACAACAGTGAAAAAAAATCAGGAAGTAAAACAGGGAATACTTTGCTCATAGTTTATAATGATTTCCCTTCTTCCTCCACTGTCAGAGTCTGGAGGGAATCTTTGCTTACTAGCGGTAACACCCTCAAAGACTGGAACCTCGGGAGTTTCTTACCTCAGGGTAGTCCACTTCAGGCTCCAGAAATTCTCAAAATTAACATTTAAGTATTCCTACCAGTTTATGTCTCCAGGGATTCCTACTTCAGTTGAACACTTCTCTCCGATGACTCTAAACTTGCCTGTTTTCCAAATTTTGAGGTGACAGCCTTCCATACTGTGTCAATTCTCTGATGAGTTCAAGAAAATTCAATGATTTTAAGTTTTATCAACTATTTTTGTAAAAACAGGAGTCTAAGACAGAATCTAAGTGTTGTAAAAAAAAATAGGAGTTTTAGACAGAGTCTAAGCTAAACTTTTTGGGCTAACCTTGAAAGTTGAGCTCATATTGTTTGTTTTCTAATTGAAGAATAGTTACAATGTATCAATTTCTGTTGTACAGCATGATTATGTTATATTCACTGTTCAAAGTATAGTTTTCTGTTGATACTTAGATGAAATAGAAACAATAATCAGCGATGCATCTCTAAATTTTTTTTGATACTTGGGTCAACTTGTAGAGAAATAGCATCAAGCCTTCCATTCACTTTTCCTGTTTTTGCCATGCCTGCTGGAGCAAGGAGATTAGCCTTGGCAGGTCAGGGGAGTGCCTGGAGTTAGGACTTCAGATGACTCACAACTTGGCTTTTACTTATTCCCAGCACAGATGTCTTCCCTCTCTAAGTCATAGTATCCATTCTTACAAATAAACCAAACTCAGATGTGACCCCAGAGGAGCCATCTTTTCATTATCCTCAAACCTAAAAAATGAAAAAAAATTACAGTACTATTAAGTAAGATAATTATAGCTGTTGTTTTTCCATATTTATCATTGTTTCTCTCTCTTTTCCTTCTCCTCCCCCTTTTCTTTATGTAAAGCAATTTTATAACCTAGGGTAATTAGAAACTTCATGGTAATATATTTTATCAAGAGTATAATTCTTTCTCCTTTAAGGTATGAAGCTGGTGAAACAAAATTGATAATATTAATCTCAGTTAAGTTGGTTATTTCAATATAGACAGATGGGAAAAGGAGTCATTATTCATCACTTTACTAAGTTTCATACACCAAGTGTTACAAGCAGGAAAGTATAGTCTCTCAAGTGAAACATTTTCTTATTTCTTCAAAAACTCAGTTCTTCATAAGTAATGCTTTGGGGTATCCTCATTCCCCTCTGTCTGGGTTATTATCATCCACTGACATTCATGCATAATAAAGTAAACACTAAAATTTGATGATGGATATTGAAGCACAAAGATTCTTGTGAATGGGGAGAGATTTCCTGGAGAAAGGTCACTTATCAATACAAAGCCGAACATGTCGACAGGATGAAAATAACAACACCCACCTCCCTGGTAAAATATGTACTTTCAATAGACATTGAATGACCTTGTCTCCTACTTACTGAAAAAAAAAATAGTTAAAATTCTAAAGTGTAAAAAATGCAGTTTTAAATACAAAGATACTGAATTTTGTTCCTGCAGTAGCTGTGTAGCTTTAATGAGTCACAAAATCCCTCTAAGACTGTTCCCTTACTCTTTAAATGGATGCACTAATACTGAACTGGCAGGGTTGTTGAACTATTTGATTTATCAGTATAAAGAATGTAGAATGGTAGATATTCAATAAGTGATAATGAATTACTATTAATATTTTAAATATTCTCACAGGTGTGTAATTCTTTAAAAAGTAACCATTATATCTTGCAATTTGAAACACAGATCTGTTACTCTGTCTCAAAAAATACACGTCTAGATAACATCCTTTTGCCTGGAATAAAAATAAGAAAAAGAAGATTAGGAGGAGGGAGAAGAAGAGAGAAGAAAACAAATACGGTTCTACTCTAGACTATTTGCTGCAATGCGATATTTAAGCATTTCATCCAACTCCTTTGAGAGACAGTAAGAAGCCCCCATTAACTTAATTCATGCCCAGGGAAGTCTGTATCTTGACCAAATTTGGTAATAGTTTTCAGATTCATCAGGACTCTAGTGCTATTTCCCACTACAGATTACACTCTCCCATCTACTCTTGGAATTTTTAGGTCTTCTCCGCTTGAACTCCGTTGTCTCAGAACGACTGCTAGCCTTTATATTTTACCATTCTTAGATACACTGTTGCTTGAGATCTTATTTCTCAACAATTGGGATGTCATAAAGGAGCCCTAGGTAAGGGATCTCAGGCGTCAGAAGGGGAAAATTGTGTATATGTGTGTGTGTGTGTGAGAGAGAGAGAGAGGGAGAGAGACGTGGGTGGGGGGCAGGGAGGGAGGTAGACCCAGTTTATGGCTTAATGAACCTTTGTATAGAATAGATATGGTGCTGAACAGACTGAGAGTGTTGACATTGTTACACTTGGCCAGGCAAGAGGGTGTCTTTTTTTTGTTGAATACTTGTTTTCAGAAATCCCTACAGAATTAAAGAAAGTTCAACAGAGGAAGAAATGTCACTTTCCCAGTTTGTTTATTTCATAAATTGGCAACAATTTGTGAATGTTTGAAAAGAGTATTAGAATGTGTTATTTATTCCAAAAATTCTTATCATAGGAAAAAAAAACTTTGCTTAAAATATCTTCATCAAAACAAACAGCAAATATTGAATAAGCAAATTCCTTTCAGCTATCAGATTCTGAGGTTTTTGGTTGTTGTGTTGGTGGTGGTGATGTGTTTATGTGTATGTGTTTTAAATTGTAAATGACTGAAATTCCTGCACTTTTAATACTGGACTGGCAGTTTTCCTGTGGAATTTCATGAGGCTATGTGTGAAAGACTAATGAGAGGATAAAAAGACTTCTCAGGTGCCCATGGAAAGGAAACCATGAGCTAAATCTGCTATTTACTTCTAAGTGGTACTGCATCCTCATTGAAGTAAGAAGGAAATTATAACCTTTTCAAACAAAAATGTAAACTAGCTTAAAAATAGCCTAAGTGAACACATGGCAACCAAAAACAAAGGTGAAAAATAGAAACTCAGCTCCTTCCTTACTGCTGAGGAAATTTGAGTCATCAACACCCAAATACTGTTTCCCCAGTGGCACCATGGAATTTAAAGAAACCTCTGAAGTGCCTGTGGTTTTCACAATCAAGTCTCCATCTGAAGGAAACAATCATTTTCTTTTCTTAGCAAAATCATAAGGGCACTTAAGAATGTAAGCAATCATTTGAGGAGGACCAAGGAGAACAGCTTTCTGTTTGCCATGGGTGAGTCGAGCTAGGAGTTGCTAGAACGTCAAGTCCACTAAGCTGATGTCTTGTATACTAAATAGCCGGCTGAAAACTAAACAAATGAAAATCTACCCATAAACAAAAATTTTTTTTAATTATATTAAATTGTAAAGTGCCAGTTGAGAGAAATTTTCAAGGGAAATGATGTCTTTTTCTTGGTCCTTTGGGAGAAGCAGAAAAGGAACCAAAACATTTGAAAAAACACCTTGTGTATCAAGAAATGGGGAGAATAGTATAACATCTAGTTAATGGTAAAATCTGTGATGAAATAATGACAATAGCAAATAGATAGTTTCCAACCTCCTCCTACCCACAAACACATACTGACATTCCCCCACACCTTCCTCCCCACCCCTACCCAGTCTCCTTTTCTCTCTCTTTAATGTTACTGCTTTGGAATTCACCAAGTGATGTTTAAAAGCATAATTACCTTCCCCGTTGTATTTGTTACTAACATAAGTATCAGAATATGCTCTCTGCCTGCATACTGGTTCTGTGAGCCCTCTGTGAGGTACAGGGAATCTATCCTAAGAGATATCTTAAATGACTATTCTTTCTTAATTTTGTTGCCAATTTGATGCAACTTCAGGATTATTTCTGTTGTAAAGACTTAGTTCCAAATCAATATATTCTAAAATTCTGTATGAAAATGTTTTTATAAAGCCAAATTTAATTTCTGGTTTACCCATATTATAATTTTAGAGATGCCATAACTTCATTCTTTAAATCTTTGAATCAATTTTTTGAGGTACAGTTTACATATAATTAAATCCCTCCATTTTAAATACAAGGTTCAGGAAATTTTGGCAAATTTATATACCCACGTAGCCGCCACCACAGTCGAGATACAGAATATTTCCGTGACCACAAAAAGTTCTCTTATCCTTCATTTTCATAATCCCTGCTCAGCTGCAGTCCCAGAGAACATCTGATCTGTTCTCTGAAATAATGTATTAAATTCTTTTTTCTAGAATTTGATATAGGTGGAATCATACATATGTACTGTCTTGTATCTGGCTACTTTGGTTCAACGCAATGATTCTGACATGCATCCATGTTGTTGTGTATATCAGGACTCCATTTCTTCTTAGTGCTAAGTAATACTTCTATTGTACTGCTTATATGTTTGTCAGCAATGAACATAGCTTCTTTTCAATTCTTACCATATGAGTCTATAATCAGGGAAGTATACATCTTTGTGAGGACATACGTTTTTCATTTTTTAGGGTGAATAGTTTCCCTGGGACTTACATTGTGACCTTGACAAACATTTGAAGATTTTCCAGATGTCTTTCTGTTTTTCATTTATAGTTGAATTCTGTGGTATTAATAGAATGAACTTTGTATGATTACAGTTTTTAACATTTTGGAGGCTTGTTTTATGGCACAGAATATCTTTTTGAATGTTCCATGTGTACCTGGAAAGAGTGTATTGTGCTTTTGAAAATAGATTTCTGTAAGTCTCAGTTTGAATAGTTTGATACTGTTGTTTAGGTCTTCCGTACTCTTAGAAGTTTTGTGTTTTCCTTTCCTGTCCTATCAGTTACTGCAAACGGAGTGTTGAATTTTTCATGTGTAACTATAGATGTATCAATTTCTCCTTTTAGTTAAATCAGATTTTCAATATACTTTGAAGCTCTGTTGTTAGGTTAATACATATTTGATAATTTAAAATTTATTTTTATTGAGGCAAATTGGTTTATAGTGTTTTAAGTTTAATGTGTAGACCATTATAGTTCTACTTCTGTATAACACTATAGTGTTCTCACCACCAAAAATTTATTTGGTATTTTTATGTATTATTCAAATAGACCTTTTATTACTATCCAGTTTCTTTTTATCCCTTATAATACTTTATTTTGAAGTTTCCTTTGGTGTTAATATAGTCCTCTAGATCTCTTACTTAGTATATATGTGATATATCATTTTATATTATTTTACTTTTAAACTTTCTAAACCTTTGAAACCTTTTGAAATCTTTATTAAGTATACTTCTTACAGAGTGCAGATTTTTGGTCTTGCTCTTTTTTTTTTTCTTAAAAAATCCAGTATAACAGTCTCTACCTTTTAATTGGAATATTTAGATCGTATAAATTTAAAGTAAAATGATAATATGTGTGGTAGACAAAATAATGGCACCCTGAAGATGTCCATCCACATTCTAATCCACAGGCCCTGTGGCTATATTAGGTCATGTGGCAAAGAAGATTAAGGTTGCCTATGGAATTGAGATTACTAATCAGCTGACCTTAAAATAAGAAGAATAACATGGATTATCTGGTAGTTTCAGTATAATCTCGGAGGCCTTAAAACTGGGAGAGGGAGGCAGAAGGGAGAGATGGTAGCATCTGGACTGGCCCAATGTTGAAAGAAAGGGGCCATGAGCCAAGAAATGTGGGTAGCCTCTGTAAGTTGGGAAAGGGAAGGATATAAATTCTCCAGAGGGTCGAGAAGGTTTTAGCTCACTGAAACTCATTTCAGAGTTTTGTGTCTAGAACTGTAAGATAATAAATTTCTGTTTAAATCACTAAGCTGATGACGATTTATTTACATAGATAATAAGAAACTAATACAGATGTCATAGAACATACCAAATAAGAGTTGTTGGGGACACACTACTGTGTCAAAACCAAAGGTATGTGGGAGGAAGTAATGTAAGCCACTTCCAAACCTGGCCATCTAAAGCATCCAGTGGTACCTTCTGCCTCTCTCCTTCTCCATTGCTGTGACTTACATGGCGCTGTGTTCCAGGTAGTGTAGCTACAGATGGGAGTCTCTTGGTTTCATAAAGCACCATGTGTAGTAGAACCATTTTTGAGAGCTGCTGGCTCCACACTAAATATAACAGGGCCAAGAAATAAACCTATATTTATTAAGCCACTGACATTTTAGGGTTTAATTGTTGCTGAATCATATCCCACCCTGTTTATAGCTATTAAAACAGGTTTTTGATAGTACCTTATTTATAGAAATGCTGATAATGTGTTTTGTACTAATAAATCACCCTTAATTGGCCACCAGGGAAACTAGATTGTTCCCTGTTGACATACTGAGACTGCTTACAAATACGCCCCTACTTCCTCTACTGAAGATCTGACTGAATGAGTTAAGATGTCTTTCTTTATTTTTTATAACATGGAAGGAATGCTACCTCTGACAAGGTGGAAGCAGCAGTGACAGTCTTAAAGAAAAAGTATCACTCAGGGTGTAATGCTTTTCATTGGCTTTAGTCTTTCTTCTGTCAAATAATCAAATCAAACGTTAATCAAATCTGTCAAACTTTTGTTATTAAGCCCAGAAGTATATATTACTATTTTTTCAATCTAAACTATCAACAATTAAAACTTTTAATTATTTACATTAAGATAATTTTGAATCCAAAGTGTCTATAAGTAAGAATTTATACCATTAAAAAAAAATTGTGCCATACCTACTTTATTTGTGTAGGGCAGTTTAACTTGAAAAGAATTTGCAGTTCATTTTGGAGAATCAAGTTAATTACACAAAACAGATAACAGTCAAGTTCAGAGGAGAGATAAAAAATAAACAGTAGTTCGTTTTAGGTTTTGGAGTCAGTCAGGAAATAGTGTCTGTTCATGACCTGAGCACTTAACATAATCACCCTAAGCCTCAGTTTTCTGACCTATGAACTGAGATAATATTTGTGTCATTCTCAAAACTCAAAGAATTATATAATGGATATAAACTTCTTAGCACACAGCAAGTGCTCAACGAGTAATGTGAAGGTAGAGTAGTCATTTTTCAATTTTGTGTGCTAAGAAAATCAGAAAATTTCTCAAGATGGATTTTAATCAAGGACTTAGCCACTAGAAATGAAATTCAAAGTAGTGACAACAGAATGGGAAAAGGTAGAGAATTGAAGATGAGTATGATGTGTATCAGCAGAAGAAGGGTGGAAGAAGCAGCAGAAAATAATTTTTTAAAAACATATCTGTAATGTAGAGAGCTTAAGTTTTGAAGCCAGAAAAACGGCATTCCAAATTCCACTTCTGTGACTTGGGACAGTTATTTATCTTTTCTAAGCTTTACTTCCATTATCTCAAAATGAGAATAATATCTTTTGGGGAAGTTTTGAGGTAATCAAAGTAGAATATATAAAACAAAATATTATATATGTAATCTACTATGAACCCTTGTACCTTTAGGTGCTCAATACTTGAAATGGACTATTAGACATTTATAAATAAAGGGTGTGCAGGGCCTTAAAACATAGAAAAATTAAATCTTATAGTTTTTGTAGGTAATTCTTAACTTGTACAAATGGATTGTAACAACACTGTGAGGAACAACCTCATCCTAAATGACAAAAAAGGAGTTTTTTAAGGCAATTATATAAACAAAACGAACATTTATGATTGATAGATGAATCTCATTCTGGGAAGTAATACAGAAAAGTGAAAGTTGGAAAAAAATTTTCATCTCGTCAGTTGAGACATACGCACACACACAAATTCAATCATATTTTAGTACTTTCACTGTGTAACTGGGCAAATTCAGAACAGTCTGTCCCTAAATAGGTTATATCTAGTGGGCATGGTGTGTAAGAATACAAAGTGTTCTATGGTATTTGATGGAAGTAAAGCACAAATTGAATAAAAATGCTAAATAAGGGTTAAAATGACTAATGTATAATAACAAATGGGGACTGCAGAGATCTTTAAGGAAAAGTTTGCATATGAAGTAGATATTGCAAGGAGCTCTTAAATGCCTTTACTGAGACGTTTGGACTTTAGTCAACAGCTAATGGAGAATGAAAAAGGAACTTCTTTCTTTTCTAAGTAGGGAAGTCATCTGACATCTATTTTAGAATAATTATGTTGATAGTGTTGAAGGAAGACATAGAGTGTTAATACCAAGGATGGATGTCTCCTTAAGAAGCTACTGCAATAATTCAGTGATGAGAGAGAAAGGAGTGAGCTCTGTAGTGTTGGAAATACAGAGAGGAGGCAGGTTTGAACCTACAGCGGTAAAATGAATGGAGTCAGGAGTCAGAAGGATCATGGGATGGTCCTTTGGAAAAGAAATGGAATTTATCAGAGAAGTAAACATGATTCCAAAGATCTCCCAGGCTGTTCTGTCTCCGCAAAACACCTGTGTCTTTGGGAAAGAATAAACTCCTGATGTACCATGTGTTTTTCATTAGGTGACAGAGATATTATGATAAAAGAGAGCTAAAAAGACAGCTTATACATTGGATCTCTTGGGTTTCACTTTCAGTGATTAAATTCCTTATCAATTCAGTTTATGTATTATTATTTACCTGTAGTCATCCCCTGCTGCCAGTGTCTTAATCATTTGATTAATCAGTATTATGTCCACCAGAGGGAAAAGGTGGTAAAATGGAGCTCAAATTAATTACCTTTGCTACTTGACAGCAATATTCTGAAAAAAAGGTTAATCAGGTTTCTAAATGGGGTTTAATATATATTCTTCATTAGCATACAATGAAGAGATGAATATAAGTAGGAGACCAACTGTATTTGATCTTTGGAAACCTTTACAACCAAGATTTCTGTTCACCTGAACTTAAGATTTCGAAATTGAAAAG
Organism: Vicugna pacos; assembly: GCF_048564905.1. Taxonomy (NCBI): domain Eukaryota; kingdom Metazoa; phylum Chordata; class Mammalia; order Artiodactyla; family Camelidae; genus Vicugna; species Vicugna pacos. The sequence continues at coordinate 65,033,396 of NC_132993.1, read as the reverse complement.
CATGAGAACTTAGAAAATGCTCGATTGCTCACTCCATGGACTTGTAACAGTAGATTCTTACTTGTGTAAAAGTGTGAAATTATTATTTAGAGTCTATCCCTTTGTGATGTATCATCTGGAAATAATGTCCCAACCTCAGAAGTATTAGAATATTCATAGTAGATATTTTTAAAGATTATATTCATAGAAAGAGCCTGTAATTTTTAAATTTTTCCTAATGGATTATTTATAATAATATAATCTTGTTTGAAAAACAGTTAATAGGTATAATATAAAGAAGAATTAAGTTGAAAGTAAAGCAACTATTTGCCACGAAATTTCTTAGCAATCACTCTACCTAACTTACAGAATTCTTGGTCCTTGTGGATGAATAGCAAAAATACCTTCATGAAGGATGATTCCATTAGCTCTTTGGGTTATGACAGTGTTAATGGGGCAGAGGATACAACTGAGTTCATAAACTCTTCCTTCATGAATTTTTGCCATTGCCTCACAAACCACCACCTACTGAATGAAAAGTCTTTGTTACTCCGGGAAGCACATATTAGCTCCAGGGATGGGGAGATATAAAATAAGTGAGTAAAAATAAGAAAGTTATCTGAGACTCTAAGTTTATTTCTTATAACTTATAGCAAGATACTATTTAAAATCTCTTTTGATTTTTCAATCATGTATGTTTTTGAGGAGAAAAAAAGGGAATTTTTTGAGTTCAAAGAGCTTAGCTTAAAGTATTAAAAGATGTGGGCTGCTAGGTAATGCTTAGGTGACAAAATAAGGATGTTTCATGATACAAAATCTGGCTTTCCTTCCCCCAAAGCAATATAGTAGACTAGTTGGCAGAATGAGGGACATCTGTGAGCCAGAGTAAGAGTGAAAAATGATATTTTGAAATTTGAGAAATGACCTCAGCACTGCTTGCTCCTACCACTTCTATCTGTGGCAAGCTGTTTATAACATCATGTTCCAGGCACATGTAGGAATCTGAGTTACCTGTGTTGCACACTACGAAAGATGATAAATTCTGGAAAGTTCTTTTCTAATAACACAGAAGCAAGGCTTAAAAATGCAGCTCTGTTTAGACTTTTATGCTGATAGACTAATGTGTCTTAAATTTATTAATCAAATTATTAACCAATTAAAATATAAGAAAATGTCATAGCTGATGAATTCGTGTACAGAAGGACTCCAAGTCTGGGAGAAAACTGGAAATCATTTCTCAATTATTTCTGTAGTTTATGTTAAGAGTACATCCCAAAGTACTCTATCCTAACCTTCCAAAGGGGAGGCTAAGAGAAGAGATGCATGCTTTGTGTTTGTTAACAAGGAGGGCTGACAAGAAGTAGTTACAATGCAAAGATGACGTTTCATCATATTGAAGTTTATTTCTGGATGTTGTTTCCAAATGTGGGTGTTTGGCTGTAGCAAGATGAAAAATACTTTTAGAACAAATATATAGCTGCAAAATCACTACCTACAATGACCCAGGACTTCAAGTTAGGGTAGAAAATGGAGCAGTAAATATTGCCCCTCCCTCCCCTGCCATATCCTAATAACACATGCAGTTTTGTATTTGAGGAATGAGGAATAAGTGGAAGCAAATCACAAAGAGAGAAGAACTCAAGGGGAAAGGGAAAAGAAAAATGTGCAAAAACCAGAAAATAGGAGTGAGGTCATATTTTGTGGCTGCCTCTGTTCCCCTGGATGCATGCACCCATCTCTTTTCGGGTCTCACAAGTTCTAAAGATGGAATGTACAAGCAGCAATGCAGTAATGCCAGAGGATAATTCCAGTGATTTATTAGGTCTGTAACAACTCTCATTTTCATTATCATTATATTACCTTTTGCATTCATGGTTCACAAATTGGAGTGCAAAATGCAGATGGCAAGTTCCTTTGCGAAGGCACATTGTTTTGTGGCTTAATGTTTCAAAGTGAAGATGTATAATGAATTGTGCGTAGCAAGTAGTTACAGCTTATTTATGGTATTTAGCATTGAACAGTTCAGAACCAGATGCAAGCATCTGAAGAAATCCAGGAGAGTCTTTTACTAGGCACATGCCACAGCATGTGTAGACCTAAGTTTATAAACATGGGCATAAGCACTTTTGAATGAAAATGCTAATAGATATTTGACTACAGTGAGAAAAAGAAAAATCATGGCTCTAATGAAAATTTTCAAAAGTCCCATCAGGCTGAAGCTAGATAAGAATAAAGGACACAGATTTCTGCTGCCCCCACTGTTTTATTTATTTTTGTATTTATTTTTCATTAGGAAGAACGGGAGAAGCTGTAGTATCTAGCTTCAGGGAACCCATTTCTGGAAGCTGTTTACAAAGAATCCATCAGAAGAGAACTAACAAATTCTAGTTACATTGTAAAACATTAGAGGTTTATATTTTTTTCAACTATTATTCAATGTAAAACATTGTTCATAGTCAAAAGTCATTTTTAAGCCTTTTATCAGCATTTCTCATAATGTTATTTAGACACACTGCCAGCGTGCCTTTTTAAGATTGCCTTACAAAGCAGATGTAAAATTCTAGGCTGTCTTTGAAACATGGTTAAAAGTGATTTCAGTTATATTCTGATAATATATGCCTTATGGAAATGGACTACTGAGTCTTTACCTCTATGCTTGAAAATAAGTGAATATGAGAATAATCCCATCACTTGCACCTTGCTTATGTTCATAAGGAAAAGAACAAATGTTTCTGATCATTTGATGTTTGGGAAGAGTGTACAATGGACTCTTTCATTTTGTGGATATGGCAATTGAGTAATTTTGTGGATATAGCCATTCAGCAAGTTTGCTATATGTAAAGAAATTCTTAAAATGAGAGTATGTGCTTTGCAGTATATCAACTTTCAATTAAGGTGTTAAAATACTTAATTTTATTTATTCTTATTTTACTTATCTTTCTTGAAGTAGAATTGACTCACAGTATTACAGTGATAGGATATTTTTATACATTATGAAATAATCACCAGGATAAGTCTAGTTACCATCTATTCCCTTACAAAGTCACTACAGTATTATTGACTATATTCTGTATGTTGTACATTACATCTCTGACATTTATAACTGCAAATTTGTACCTCTTAATCACTTTTGCCACTTGACCCTATCTCCCACCCACCTCCTCTCTGATAATCACTAGTTTGTTTTCTGTATCTATGAATCTTCCTGTTTTATACTGTTGGTTCATTCTGTTTTTTAGATTTCACATATAAATGAAAACATACAGTATTTGTCGTTCTCTGCCTGACTTATATTACTAGCATAATGCCCTCAAGGTCCACCCTTGTTGTTGCAAATGGCAAGACTTCATTCTTTTTAATGGCTTAGTAGTATTCCATTGTGCACACATGCACGCACATGCATACCCACCCACCCAGCTACCCACCCCACATCTTTATCCATTCATCTATCAGTGGACAGTTTGGATGCTTCCATACCTTGGCCATTGTAAATAATGCTGCAGTGAACATGGGAATACACATATCTTTTCAGATGAGTGTTTTTGTTTCCTACAGATAAAAACCCAGAAATTGAATTGCTAGATCATAGGTGGTTGTATTTTTAATTTCTTGAGGTACCTCCATATTGTTTTCCATATTGGCTGCACCAGTTTACATTCTCACCAACAGTGTAGGAGGGTTTCTGGTTTTCCACACCGTCTTCAGCATTTGTTGTCTTTCTCTTTTATTTATTTTTTTCAGTGGGGGGAGCGTAATTAGGTTTACTTATTTATTTATTTTAATGGAGGTACTGGGAATTTAACCCAGGACCTCATGCACGCTAAGCACATGCTCTACCACTGAGCTATACCCACCCCCTATTTGTTGTCTTTATAAGCCATGCTGACAGGTGTGAGGTGGTATCTCATTGTGATTTTGATTTACGTTTCCCTGATGATTAGTGATGTTGAGGATCTATCTGTTCATTAGCCTGTTCGCTATCTGTATGTCTTCTTTGGAAAAATATTTATGTCTTCTATTCATTTTTAATCAGATTGTTTGTTGTTACTGAGTTATATTCTTTGTTTATTTTGGATATCAACCCCTCATCAAACATCTCATTTGTAAATATCTTCTATTCAACAGTCCTCTTATTTTGTTGATAGTTTCCTTCTCTATGCAAAAGATTTTTAGTTTGACATAGTCATATTTGTTAATTTTTACTTTTGTTGCCCTTGCCTGAGGAGGAAGATTCAAAAAAAATAATGATAAGACCAATGTCAAAGAGCTTACTGCCTGTGTTTTCTTCTAAAAGTTTTATGGTTCAGGTCTTACATTTGAGTCTTCAATCCATTTTGAGTTTATATATTGTATAAGAAAGTGGTCTAGTTTTATTCTTTTGCATGTATCTGTCCAGTTTTCCCAACATTATTGATTGATGAGACTGTCATTTCCGCAGAGTGTATTATTGCCTATTAGAGAGTGATTGACCGAATAAACATGGGTTTATTTCTGGGCTTTTCATTCTCATCCATTGATCTATGTGTCTATTTTTGTGCCAGTTGCATACTGTTTTGACTACTGTAGCTTTGTAGTATAGTTTGAAATCTATAACAAATGATACCCCCAGCTTTGTGCTTGTTTCTCAGTATTGTGTGGGTTATTTGGAGTTTGTGATTCCATACAAATTGTAGAATTGTGTTCTAGTTATGTGAAAAATATGGTGGATATTTTCAGTATTTCAACCTATGAAACATAATTTATGTCCTCATTTAAAACTTGTTTCCACTCCCTCCAATGCATACAGACACACATACCCTTAATTCTTGATAGTATTAGTGATAGAAGAAAAAGCCATAAAATACCTTATCCTTTATTTTGTTTTATTGAAAGATCTATATGGGGATATAACAATCATTCAGGATAACTTCCTTATTGTCAAAGGTCAGTTGGACAAGTTGAACTGTTTGATTGTGGCTTTGAATTACATGTCTCCTGAGTTCCAGCCTTGTGTAATTCCTACTCAGCATATGTGCTGGGATGGTTAATGCGTATATCAAACTTGAACATGGCCCAGAAATCCTGATAGCCATCTACTCCTTGCCTCCCCCACCCCTGCAAGATTTGCTTTTCTTTAAGCCTCTTCCACTTTTCCATTTCATGATTCCTCTTTCCTTCCTTTCTCCCTTTCTTTTCCTTTCTTCCTTCTTTCCTTTACTTTCCCTTTGTTTCCTATTCTTTCCTTCCTTCTTTTTTCTTTGTCTCTATTTAATGATTTTCTCTCTCATTTTTTGTGTAATTAAAATCAGAGACACAATATGAAGCATTATATATCTGTATCTCTCTGCATGTATTAGCATTTCTTCATGGTCTAAGTCAGGGCTATCTGATAAGAAATTTCTGTGATAATGGAATAATTCTAAAATCTGTACTGTCACGTGAGGTAGCCACTGGTACCTGAAATATATCCAGTGAGACTGAGGAGCTAAATTTTAAATTTTAAGGATTTTAAATAAATGTAAATAGTTTAAATAATTACATGTAGCCAGTAGCTATTGCATTGGAGATTTTCAGTCTATTCCAAGGAAAGGAATTGCTGGGTAATTTGTTCATTACATTTAAACATTAGCTAATGTTGAACTGCTCTCCAGAACAGACTTCAGTATCTGTATGCAATTATATATGTGATATTTTTATATATACATTTATCTAATTCTTCACCTCCTTGACTATACGTAGTATAATTAGCTTTTATAATTCAAGGGTGTAAAATAGTATCTCATTAATGATTTAATTTGTATTTCTCTGCATAATCTTTTATTACTCATACCTTTATTGACCAGTCTTATTTCTTCTTTTAATTACTTGCTCATTTTTCTATTGAAATATTTACCAGTTTCTCATTAAAAGGCCTATTTATAGTATGTTCTTCCAAAGAGGAGGTAGAACTCTGTTGAAGTCCAGTCTTTAATGATACTTGAATTCTCTACATGTATTTGAAAATAATTTTTTCATGTCCATGAAAAACTAGTTTCATGGAAATCCTAGTTTCATAAAAATGTAAATAATTTGAGACTAAGTCTTATCTACAAAAATGACATATTTCTCAAACTACAGATTTTTCATGTTCATAAATAAATAACATTTTGTACATTTCTCCATCTTTTATTTCCGAGTTAATATATACATTTACTATTGTGGATCATACCTTAACCTACTATATTTTTAATTGATTATTGCTAGTGGATAGAATGATGTTCATTTTTAAAATGTGGATCTTCAATTCATTATACATGGTGAGCTACAGAACTATGAGCTAATGGAGTATTGTTTTAAGCCACTCAGCTTATGACAATCTGTTATGTAGCAGTGGAAAACTAATTGACTTGCCTTTATTTTATAGCAGATATGTCTAAAGCTCTACTGTTATAAACTGTTTTCTTTATGTTTTTAACAAGTATATTTTATCAAGTTAAACAACTTTAATTCTTTCTCATTTATGATTATTTAAATTAAAAATGAATATAGAAATATGTTTAATGATTTTTCTGCAGCTGTAATATAATTATATGGTGTGTCTATTAATAGTAAAATTAATATGTAACTTCATATATTAGTAGTGTTACATTGTCTTATACTGAATCTTCCTTGCATTTCTGGATTATGATGAGCTGTTTTATCATTATTTTATACTAAGGTAACAATTTGTACTTGTCAAAAATCTCTGGAATCTGTGGTGCATAGTTTCTCTTATTTTTATATTGTACTGGATGTGTTTTGAATCTTCTTAATGTGATGGGCAGAGATGCTTAGACAAGTATGCTCAGGTTGATATCTTATCCAGAAGCTGTACCTAATTGCTTTTGAAAACACATCCTAGCCCGAGGACCTTGAGGTAAATAAGAAGATGGTGAGATACACTCACAGGCAGGTCTCTCCAGGAAGCAGATTTGGAGAGAGCTGAGCATGCAGCTGAGGATCCAGTAACACCCATGGAAGGGAGGGAAGGAAGGCAGGATTGGGCAGTGGGCAAAGTGAAGCTACTGTCCAGTGTCAGCTGAAGGAGTCCTGGACCGGGAATGGTCCTTTGAGCTATCCTGAATTGACTGCTTTTATATACCCATGTTGTTTAGTCACTGCACACAGGTCACCCCAGAAAGGGATGTGAGCTTGAGTCAGGAATTTCTATGCTGCTGAGACAGTCCCTTAAGGAGCTGACAGTTCAAAGCTGTCTCCTGTTGGCACTCCCAGCATTTGGGGCAGGAGGTTCTTCCTTGAAGCGAGAGCTGGTTACACGCACAGTCTCCACCACCAACGTGTATGAAGAGGTCCTGAGAAAACTTCTTCAACCCTGAATGACCTGTTTAGACAGGAGGAATGCTGATTTTAGGTAACATATATAGGGTGGTCCACAATAATCTCAGGTACATTTAAAGAAATCCTGCCTGTGAGTGCAGATACAAAAATACTATGTGTTGCTTTGTAGAGTACACCCCTACGTGAAGTAATGGAAGTACTTGCAGAATGACTGTAAGACATTTTCAGAGTTTGGACTTTCTCTCTTCTCTAATGCCTATTTGGCCTGTCATTGGCCAAAATAACCTTCTAACTAGTGAGAAATAGGAGATTTTGCAGATATCCTGACCCAGAATTGCTCAAACGGCAAATTCTGTAAAAGAAGAGTGAACATACATGGTATCTGAGGCTTTAGTTGCCACAGTGCCTGCCCTCCTCCAGCACCATGCCCCCTGGATGGTATGGACCAGATGATGTCAAGTTTAGCTCCTCAGTTCTCTCCTAATCTTTTCTTTCTCTTTGGCCCAGCCTCAAATGCCTAGTCAGTAGATGTTGCTGTATTCTGCTTCCCCTAAGAATTTCACCTGAAAAGAGGAGCAGAAGTCAGGGAAAATTTGATTTATGCTAGACCTACATCCAAGGACTCTGTGGAAGAATAATATGCTTTTTTATGAGATAGCAGTGATGTCAATGGAGGTACAAAGTAGGAATGGTTTATGATTTGGCCACAGGCTGGTAGTGCAGAGACCAAAGCCTTAATCTCTGCTCAGTTGTTAGCAGACTTCAGAACAACTCATTTCACCTATATTGGATTTATTTTTCTAGTCTCTCCAAAAGGAAATGATAAACTATGTTGTTGAGATTTATATCACAGTTTCACACTGTTTCTTCCATTTATTAAATTTAAAAAACTTTCCATATACTATTTCACCTACTTGTATCTCTATAGAAATGGCATGTATTTTTCATTAAAACCCTTCAATGCTGAATATGTTGACGGGTAAGGAAGTAAATGAATTACTCTGGGTCAGTGTTTTAGTGGGTAATACAGGCTAGATTAAATACCGAAGTATTTTGAAGTAAGATGCACATGCAGTTGCCACACTGCTAACATTTATGTCATGTTATGTTTGGCAAATGGTTGTAGCTTTAACAGATGGTCCAATTTCAAGAAAAAGTCTGGCTCATAAACCTTATTTTAATCTCTTTTGCTTTTATGGGTTTCTTATCAGTTTAAAATATCACTGATTGGGTGACTGATACTTTCTCCCTTCTAGGAAACTTTAATCCTTCTGTGCAGCTCTCAAATTTCATTATAAATACATCAAGTGCAAATCTCACCTGAAGTTCATTTTGCCAAAAAATAAAGACATTCTCTTTACTCCTGTGAAGTCACTCCTGTAAACATCCGCAGCTATAAAGAGTGCCATAAGTTTTATCTTTCAAATAGAAAGTCTTTATGTGAACTAGATTGCTAAATGTATAAATGGGCAGTAAGTTAAAATAGGCTAAGTTGTTATTGATACGTATAGCTTAATAAAGAACATAACGATTTCTTGTATATTTCTTACTTGACGAGAATAATATACCGTGGAGATTCAATAGTTTCAGCAATCAGAACAGCCTTGGATAAGATTTTTAAAAAGATAAAAATAAGACTAAGAAGACCACTGGTCTAGAAGACTCAGAATAAGCAAGATTTTAAGTCATGGTATTTCCCCTCAGGTTAATACACTGATGTGCTATGTGTTGACATATGCCGTGATCTAATGTGGGCTAGAGCTGAGGTACTCTCAGTCTCAGGTATTTGGAAGAGATTAGATTCTTGGTTTCTATTTAACTAAACTTAAGGAATCATATCATTTTCTCTGGATATTATTTGCAATAGCACTAAGGTATATGTATTCTTTCTACTGTCACTTCATTAAACAGTGGCCTCATCCATTAGACTCAAATGAGAGAATGTATGATTGCTTTAATGTACTGTTGCATTTGGTTTGCTAGTATTTTGTTGAGGATTTTTTCATGTATGTTCATCAGTAATAATGGCCTATAATTTTCTTCTATTGTAAGATCTTTGTCTGATTTTGGTGTTAGGGTGATGCTGGCCTCATAGAATGAGTTCAGAAGTGTTCATTCCTCTGCAATTTTTTGGAATAGTCTCTGAAGGGTAGGTGTTAACTCTGCTAAATGTTTAATAGAATTCACCTGTGAAGACTTCTGATTTTAGACTTTTATCTTTTGGGAGTTTTTGAATTACTGATTCAATTTCCTTACTGGCAATTTGGTCTGTTCTCATTTTCTATTTCTTCCTGATTCAGTGGTGGGAGATTATACCTCTCTGAGAATTTATCCATTTCTTCTAGGTTGTCCATTTTACTGGCTTACAGTTGTTTATAGTAGTCCCTTGTGATCCTTTGTGTTTCTGTGGTGTTGGTTGTGACTTCTCTTTTCTCATTTCTGAATTTATTGATTTGGGCCAGTCAATTTTGTTTATCTTTTTAAAGGACCAGCTTTTAGTTGCATTGATTTTTTTCTGTTGCTATTTTAGTCTCTGTTTCACTTATTTCTGCTCCAGTCTTTATGATTTCTTTTTTCTACTAATTTGGGATTTTGTTTGTTCTTCTATTTCTAGTTGCTTTAGGTGTAAGATTATGTTTTTTATTTGAGATTTTTTTTTTGTTTCCCGAGATAAGCTTGTACAGCTATAAATTTTCCCCTTAGAACTGCTTTTGATGCATCTCATAGATTTTGAATCATGTTTTTATTTTCATTTGTCTCTAGGTACATTTTGGTTTAATCTTTAATTTCTTCAGTGATCTGTTGTTTAGTGATATATTGTTTAGTCACCACATGTTTGTGTTTTTCACAGTTTTTTTCTTGTTGATTTCTCATCTCATAAGATTGTGGTCAGAAAAGATGCTTGATATGATTTAAATTTTCTTAAATTTACTGAGACATGTTTGGTGGCTTAGCATGTGGTCTGTCCTAGCAAATGTTCCATGTGCACTTCAGAAGAATGTGTATTCTGCTGCTTTTGGTTGAATTCTGTATATCAGTGTTTAAAAGCTAAAAGTATTAACTCTAAGATCAGGAACAAGATAAGGATGCCCACTCTTGCCACTTTTATTCAATATAGTTTTGGAAGTTCTAGCCACAGCAATCAGAGAAGAACAAATAAAAGGAATCCAAATTGGAAAGGAAGAATAAAACTGTCACTGTTTGCAGATGATATGGTACTATACATAGAAAACCCTAAAGACACGACCAGAAAACTGCTGGAGTTCATCAATGAATTTGGTAAAGTTGCAGGATACAAAATTAATATACAGAAATATGTTACATTTCTATATATTAACAATGAACTATCAGAAAGAGAAATTAAGGAAGTAATCCCATTTACCTTTGCATCAAAAAGAATAAAATACCTAAGAATAAACCTACCTAAGGAAGCAAAAGGCCTGTACTTCAAAAACTATGGAACACTGATGAAATAAATTGAAGATGACACAAACAGATGGAAAGATACACCATATTCTTGGATTAGAAGAATCAGTGTTGTTAAAATGAGCATTCTACCCAAAGCAATCTACAGATACAGTGCAATCACTATCAAAATACCAATGGCATTTTTCACAGAGCTAGAACAAATAATTTTAAAATTTGTATGGAAAGACAAAAGACCCCAAGTAGCCAAAACAATCTGGAGAAAGAAGAACACAGCTGGCAGAACCACACTCCCTGACTTTAGACGATACTACAAAGCTACAGTAATTAAAACAGTATGGTACTGACACAAAAACAGACACATAGATCAATGGAACAGTAGAAGCAGCCCAGAAATAAAGCCATGTATTTATGGTCAATAAATCTATGACAAAAGATGCAAGAATATACAATGGATAAGAGACAGTCTCTTCAATAAGTAGTGCTGAGAAGATTGGACAGTTACATGTGAAAGAATTAAATTACAACATTCTTTTAACACCATATACAAAAATAAACTCAAGTGGATTAGAGACCTAAATGTAAGACTGGATATTATAAAACTAGAGAAAAACATAGGCAGAACACTCATTTGATGTAAATTGCAGCAATATCTTTTTGATCCATTTCCTAAAGTAAAGGAAATAAAAACAAAAATAAACAAAGGGAACCTAAAAGCTTTTGCACAGGAAAGGAAACCATTGACAAAAATGAAAAGACAACCTACTGAATGGGAGAAAATATTTGCAAATAATATGACCAATAAGAGATTAATATCCAACATGTATAAGCAGCTCATACAACTCAGAAACAAACAACCCAACTGAAAAATGGGCAGAACTGAATAGACAGTTTTCCAAGAGGAAATACAGATGGCCAAAAGGCACATGAAAAGATGCTCAACTGGCTAATCACCAGAGAAATGCTAATCAAAACCATAGTGAGATATCACCTTGTACCTCTCAGAATGGCTACCATTAAAAAGAATCCAAGTAGCAAATGTTGGTGAGGATATAGAGAAAAGAAAACACTTGAATACTGTTGGGAATATAAATTGGTGCAACCACTGTGGGAAACAGTATGGAGGTTTCTCAAAAATCTAAAAAAAGGAACTACCATATGACCTAGCAATTCCACTCCTGGGTATATACGCAAAAAAACCCAAAAACACTGATTCAGAAAGCTACATGCATCCCACTTTTCATAGCATCATTATTTATAATTACCAAGATATGGAAGTAACCTAAATATCCATCAACAGATGAGTGGATAAAGAAGTGATATATATATATATGTATATACACACACACATATATACACACACATATACATATATATATACACACACACACATACATACACCTACACACACATATACACATATATACACACAATGGAATACTACTCAGCCAAAAAAATATTTTAACATTTGCAGCAACATGGATGGACTTGGAAGATAGTATGCTCCAATACTGTACTGAATAATATCACTTATATGTGGAATCTAAAAAATACAACAAACCAGTGAATGTAACAAAAAAAAAAGCAGACTCATAAAAATGGAGAACAAAATAGTGATTACCAGTGGGGAGGGAGAGGGGCAGTACATGGGTTGGGGAGTAGGAGATACGAACTGTTGGGTGTAAGATAGCCTCTATAATACATTGTACAACATGGGGAATATAGGCATTGTTTTGTAGTAAGTGTAAAGTATCAAATTAAAAGTATAAAAATTAAAAAATAAAACAAAAATATTTTAAAAAGATATTCTTTAAAAATAAGAAACAGGAATCTGAATTGCATTGGACTTTCCAAGAGCACCAATAGGAGCCAAACTACAGTGGAACAATGTCTTCAAAACTTTGTGTAGAAATCTTCCTAACCTGTAATTCTAAAGCCAGTCAAACTTGGTCAAGTGTGAAAGTAGAATAAAGATATTTTTAAAATTCAAAAAAAAAAGTGCATGAAAATACATTCTGTACAAAAATCCATGATACCAATGTAGTATTTATTATTTTTGTTGTCCTTACATCTGATGTAATCCTGACAAACCCCTTCAGAGTGAAACCTTCATTAATAACACATAATTCTAGAGATAAAGATAGAAACTTTATTCCTCTTTTGGGGAATTTCTTTGATGGTCAGCCGCTCACCTAGATTCATCTTCCTAGAAGTTAAAATCCTGAACTTCAGGGAGAGGGAAACAACACTACTATTTTTTAATTAATACTCCCTGGGTATTAAACTAAGGGCAATAACTACAACAAAAACTAAGAAAATGTGCCAATCCCTGCTTGAATTATAGGACAATATGCCACTTTTCCCCTCTCTTTCTGGTTTTTGTTTCTTTACCTCTGCTAGTTACCCATTTCCCCCTTTGTTTTACCCAGCTTGACACTTTGCCTTACTTTATTGTAGGATATATTGATTTGTGCAATTTCTAAGTGACATAGAGAAAATCTCTTTCTGGGGCTTTGTCAGAATCCTTCCCTAACCTATCAGAATGGATTAAAACGAGTTTGGAGTGTCTAATGGTGGGAGAACTGGCTGTTCATTTTTCTTAGTGCAATTCAATATTAATGAAATTAATTGTTAAGCCAGAATACCCACCAGTTTACATGAAATATTCCAGCCTACCATTCCAAACATAAACTTTTTCAGCATGGCTTTGCAGTCTGTAATATCTAGCTATTAACGAAGTCCTGTGCCCATTTCTTTCTCTAATAATAACTGATTTCTAATAACAGGTGTTGTTTTTGGTTGCTTTCTTTTTATTTTTCTGTGTTTATGCTTCACAGCTTTAACCTCTGATTCCAATTTATTAATTATTGTAATTCGAGTTCAGTTTTAAATATCAAAGCAAAAATATTTAATATTTAAATGTTTAAAGTAGAAATTAAACAACATTTTTTATTCCAACTATTGAAGCATATACCTAAGAAGCTGAAAACATGGCCTGGCTCTCAGTTCAAACCATCTGACTTCAGGGACGTAATTACAGGTAGACACTGTGACTTAGGGCCAATTACATACTGGGCCAGAGCTGGGTGCCTCCTGTTTTTCAAAGATGAGTAGTCAGAATTGGAATTTAAATTGTCAACTCAAAGAAACCCAGGGTATATTTGGTTTCTACTAGTTAGAGCGTCATATGGGAACCCAGAGGGGCAAACTCTCATGTCATTCGTTTCCCTGTACTTGACCCAAGCCTGGGTTTCTCAGAAAGTGATCATTAAACATACCTCTTCCCAATTGCTTATCTTTTCTTGATATCAAAATACTTTATTTCCAGAATGTGTGTCTATTCAATATAAATGAATGGAATTCTGTTTTCCTATACTGAATATTTGTGGTGGGAGTGAAGGGGGCAGGGAAATGGAGGGGAACATGAAAACCTCTTGAAATTACATAGTAATTAGTTTCTCTCTTTGAAAACAGTAAGTTTCATTAGACAGTAATGATAGCCAGTAGTAAACTGCTACCCCTGGGAGAGGGGGAAATGTCCAATTTCATTCTGAAAAGGCTTTTGCAAAAACACGGACACAGTCCATTCAGTTTTATTCTGAAGATTTATTTCATACCAGTCAAACTACTCAAGATTAATTCAAACATGTCTCCCAGATGCAGTGAGTGTGAAGAACTAGATCTTACTGTCGTCTGGTTTTATAACATCTTGCCATCTCCAAATACTGTATACAGATGGCAGAAATAATACTACTCACAATCTGTGTTAAGGAGTTTTAGCTCAAGAAAATATATGTTGGTATAACGCTGTATGGCCATATTGTGTGTGTGTGTGTTTTCCTTTGGGTGATCCAATTGTCTATATGGACATCTCCTTTTTATACCACATAAGTGTAACACAGTGGGAAAAAATTATTTTAGTCTTTTTAAAGAGATGATCTTATTGCCAAATACCACGTGAAATGATTTCACTAGCAGTAGAGGAGAAGCAACATGTTTGAAAAATAATTTAACAGTTCCTTTGAAACTATACTAAGGACTCCAATAATTAATTCAGTATATAATTAACTGGTTATAAGGCCAAATCACACATGCACGTTGCAGTTAAAGTTGTAAACAATCATTTCATTCACTGTCTGGCTTTTCCTTGTGAACTGACAAAACTGTAGCTTATCATTGTAGAATATGGAATTGGGGAAGCTAGCCCATACATACATACAGATGTTTATACTACCTCTAATTCCTTTCAAGTTGGATTTGAATAAAAATAGTTTAAACAAACGGCAGTACATCCCAGAGAAGATATAGATGACAAATAAATATAAAAAGATGCTCCACATCATATATCATTAGGGAATTGCAAATTAAAACAGCGAGTTATCAGTGTACACCTATTTTAATGGACAAAATTCAGAAGACTGACAGCACCAGATGTTCATGAGGATGTGGAGCAACAGGAACTCTCATTTATTGCTGATGGGAATGCAAAAGGGTACAGCCACTTTGGAAGACAGTTTGGTATTTTCTCACAAGGCTTAGTATACTCTTACCATATGATCCAGCAATTACTCTCATTGATACTTACCCCAAAGAGTTAAAAATTATCATACACAGAAAAACCTGTACACAGACATTTATAGTAGCTTTATTCATAATTGCAATAACTTGTAAGCAACCAAGATGTCCATTGGTAGGTGGATGGATAACTAAACGATGATATAGTTCAGACAACCGAATATTATTCAGCAATAAAAATAAGTGCTCTATCAAGCAATGAAAAAACATGCAGGAAATTTAAATGTATATTACTAAGTGAAAGAAACCAGTCTGAAAAGAGTACATACTATAGGATTCCAACTGTATGACATTCTGGAAAAGGCAATATTATAAAGACTGAAAAAAGTTCAGTGACTGCCAGGGTGTGGGGAGCAGGAATGGCTGTGGAAGGGCAGTAAGGGACAAATAGGCATATGACTTTATTTTTAGAGGATGAAAATACTCTATAATACTGTAATGGTGGATAAAGCTCATTACACACTTGTCCAAACTCACAGAATGTACAACACCGAGGCTGAATCATAATGTAAACTACAGACTTTGGGTGATTATTGTGTATCAATGTAGGTCCATCCTTGCTAAAAAAAAAAAAAAGATATGATTCTAGTGAGTGATTTTGATGATGGGCAAGGTTATGCATGTGTGAGAGCCTGGAGAATATGGGAGATCTCTGAACTTCCCCTTAAATTTTGCTGTGAAACTAAAACTGCTCTAAAAACTTAGTATTTTTAAAAAATAATCAACATTCTTCCTCTGGTAGGGCAGGTACCTCTAATTCTGTTGCCTGAAGTTGATATAATATAAATTAGGAGAAAACATCAGAATTATGAATTATATGATTCACAGATATTACAACAGATAATAATGTTAATGACAGCAAAAATACATGCCTAATAATCATTTGAATTGATTTCCTTTTTTTTGTCTCCCACCCACCCAATAACAACAACCCAAATTAGTGAACTTTTTCTAGTGTTATGCATGCCACTAAATAAGTATCTGGGAGACACGTAAAGAGAAGTACTTTCAAGTGAGTGTGAACCACCCTTATTTGGGGCTCCAGAATATTTAAACTGACAGGCTCTCACACACTTTGCCATTAAGCATTTATTAAAATGTTAGTTAATTTCTTACCCATTTGTGTGGCAGCCGCCTCTTTCGACCAACACTACCAAAGATGAGACACATTGCATGTCCTGCCTCTTCTTGGAAAGGCTTGTATTTCTTTGGAATCAGTAAACGCAAGTTTACTAGCCTCAGCTCTCTCATGGGCTCTGTAAAAGTTATGATTCTACAGATTATCTGGGTTGCAAGTGAAGAAGAGACAGTCTACAGTTTTCTTCATTCTGTGCAGAAATGGAAGTGACGTCATAAATATTTGTCCATATTTATAGTTGTAAACTTTGTCTTTGTAGGTGTGTAATATTCCATTGCAAATATTTACTGTAATTTACTTGACTATTCACTGTTGTTGAATATTTTGGGTTGTTTCCCAGTTTTTTTTTTGTTTTGTTTTTTGTTTTTACTGTTAAGGAAGAATATTGCAATAAGCATATCTAGATGCACTGCTTTTTTTTTTATTTAGGATTAGTTCCTAAACAAAATTACTTGGTTAAAAGAGAATACAGTTAAAAGGCAAACTGATGGATTTGAATTATGTTCTGCCATTGATTGCTTGCATTATTTTCAGTTAGTTGATTAAACCACAAAGCATTCTTCTGAAAATATTTTTTTTGCAAAATAGGAATAATAGCATCTTTATTATAAAGGCCCTGTGATATGTAAATGAGGTAATCCACATGTATTGCCAGGGAGTGGATCATAATAGAGTGAACATGAAATTATTGCTTATTATTGTAAAACAACTATGAATCTTTTTGCAGATTCTGTAAGTGACTTTCCAAAATGATCATAGCAATTCATACTGCACCAACATTGCGTAACAATAAAGTCTTGCCCTTTTAAACAGCTGATTTTTTAATTTTACCTAACATAGTTTTCGTATGTACTTATAATCACTTATGTAATAATGGTGTAGTCAGAATACCAGAGCTTTCTTTGAGGACAGATACATGTGGTTTCAAATCCTGTTCCTGTATTTGCTATGACTGTGGACTTGGAAATTATTTTTAAGTTCTCTGACTTTCAGTTTCCTCACTCTTAGAAATTAGAA
Organism: Vicugna pacos; assembly: GCF_048564905.1. Classification (NCBI taxonomy): domain Eukaryota; kingdom Metazoa; phylum Chordata; class Mammalia; order Artiodactyla; family Camelidae; genus Vicugna; species Vicugna pacos. The sequence continues at coordinate 65,015,965 of NC_132993.1, read as the reverse complement.
TAATAATTACTTCTAGTCATAGCAGGTATTAGAAATAATATAGGCAAATTATTTAGGCCATAAAATGTACTCAAAATGAGATTGTCATCCTTAGCCCATATTAGAATTACCTGGTGGTCTGGTGATGTTCAGCTGCATCCCAAACCAACCTCATCAAAACCTTTGGGGGTGGGCCTAGCCAAAGCTGTCAACCATTGGGAATTATGTTCTTACCAATGTTATATCAACTAAAATGTACAAATGACTTTACCATTTATAAATTTTCATTACCATAATCTGATTTGATTACTACACAAGCTCTATTTGTATTGAACATTCCTATATATTTAAAAATTTAGTGGATTTTGAGCTCTGATGATTAGCAATGTTGACACAAAGTCCATTGCTCTACTTCAGACTTAATGCTTTGCATATATTGTCTCATATTATGATCACCGAACTCCGTTTATAAAACTCTTGCTACATTAATATTGTGTATAACCATTTAATTACGTTCCATTTGTTTATTTTTGCTTTTGTTTCTATTTCTTGGATAGACTGCCCTAGGAGAATATTGCTAAGATTTATATCAAATAATGTTTTGCCTACATTTTCTCCTAAGAGGTTTATAGTGTCTTATATTTAAGTCTTTAAGCCATTTTGAGTTTATTTTTGTGTATGGTGAGGGAGTGTTCTAACTTTATTGATTTGCATGCTGCTATCCAGTTTTCCCAGCACCACTTGCTAAAGAGACTGTCTTTTCTCCATTGTATATTCTTGCTTCCTGTGTCAAAGATTAATTGACTGTAGGTCTGTGGATTTATTTCTAGCTTCTCCGTTCTGTTCCGTTGATCCATATGCCTGTTTTTATGGCAATACCATGCTGTTTTGATTACTGTAGCTCCATAGTATTGTCTGAAGTCTGGGAGAGTTATTCCTCCAGCTTCATTCTTTCTTTTCCATACTGCTTTGGCAGTTCTTTGTCTTTTGTGATTCCATATAAATTTTAGGATTGTTTGTTCTAGTTCTGTAAAAAAAAAAAATGCCCTGGATAATTTGATAGGGATTGCATTCAGTCTGTGGGTTGTCTTGGGCACTGTGGCCATTTTAACAATATTGATTCTTCTAATCCAAGAGCATGGGATATCTTTCCATTTCTTTAAGTCAAATTTAATTTCCTTAATCAATGTTTTGTAGGTCTCCACATATGTCTTTCACTCCCTTGGCCAGCTTTTATTGTTTTAGATGCAATTTTAAAAAGGACTGTCTTTACTTTCTTTTCTTGCTAATTCAGTGTTAGTGAAAGAAGTGCAACAGATTTTTGTATGTTAATCTTGTATCCTGCTATGTTGCCAGATTCTTTTATTAGCTCTAGTAGATTTTTTTTTATTTTTGTTTTGTTTTGTAGAGAGAGGAAGGATTTTTTGTAAAACAATGTCACATGCCACTCCCTTTCCCTGCCTAGAAAGGTGTAATATGCTTTTCCTGGCCCCTTCATATATACTTGATTTAAACTTGCTCATATAGTCCTGTAAGTTTTTACAGCTTAGTCCTGAAATGGATTCTGTATCATAACTCTCTTAAATTAAAAAAGGTCTTTCTCTGGACTGCTGAAAACTATGTTTGGGGCACTTTCAAAGACATATGGGGTTCCAATATACTTGTAAAAATAAGAGTATAGTGGTATAATGATAATAGCTTGAAAAGAATACAATATACCTTTAAAAGAAATAATATGTCTTTAATAGAAAGTGATACATCAACACCAGTAGCCACTTTTCAGGATATATAGGGTAAAAGCTCCGTGTTTTGCCAATAGATATGATGATTTTGAGAGGTCCCTAGCCCTCCTACCCTTAAGTGTTCTTGTATTCTTTTTGTAGATAATATTAAGAAGCACACCACAAGACACACGAAGAATAAAATTCTGCCGCTGATTCAGTTTCTTTTACATCTTAATTGTAATATGTTGAAAATTAAGACTCTGTACTCTAGTGTATATTTTAATTACATTTATAAATCTGTGTGAAATATAATTAAAACGCATTTGTTAAATACTACAATATGAAAATTCTGTTATATTAAGGGACATAGTATGGGAGATGTAATTGACTTCTTAACACAAGTAGAAACTCTTCTGCAAAACCACAATAATGAATGTATTTACTGGATAGATTTATTAGCAGTTATTCTTATCCTAGGCTAAACATTTGGAAGAAGTCAATGTTTTATAATATGGCAGTATTAATAAATGTACAGTGATTCCACTTCCTACCCCCAGAATTATTTCTACTCATCATTCACTTAAGGAAAAGCAGGCTGATTGTTCTATTTATTTCAGCAGTTTGTTCTCACTTGATCTATATCTCACATGTACCTTGTGGGTATTGGCTCTGATGTTTCATGCTGGCACACTGTAGCAGGATTATTGCTGTAGACAAGGAGGAAAAAATACCGAGACAGAGTACAAGATGGTGCTCCATGACGTGTTACTTCCAAAAACGTAAATTTTCCTTTAGCAGGAACACAATATGCTTCTTGTTATTGTGGCTAAATTCTTGTCGAGTGAAATAAGAACTCAGCCCGCATTCTGCATCATCTGTAATTAGTTATTTAAGCTGTATCTACACAAGGAAATTATTTGTTGAACACTAGTACCAACAGAAACATCACTTTATTTCTCTATTTCACTCTAGCATTGAAAATCCAGGGAAGGATTCACAGTCCTTCAGCAAACCTATTCTTAGTAAGTCAGGCACTCCTGGTTAAAAAAAAAAAAAACTGATGAAATGTTTAATGTACTTGAATAATAACAACAACAGCAACAACAACAGCTAAAGTGTATAAAGTGTTCAAAAAAATTGTGCCAATCATTTAATATAAAAATCTGAGTAATTTCAGTTTGGGAATAAAGTAATAAGAAGCTAATTTTAAGCTCAAAATAGGTTACATTATGAGGCTAAGTTTCTCAAGAGAGATAGCTGATTATCAGGATTATAACTTGTAAATCTATAATCTTAGCTCTGTAAATATATTAATATATTTATCAAAATATGTTAATCAAATAGATAGGCTGACTATATTTTTTAACATAGATGGGATAATTTACACTTGACACTTTCTAGTTTGTGTCAAGCAAAACATTGCTGGTCAGAAGTCCCTAAGAATAATTGAGTTCAAGCTTTTATATTCTATTCTAATATTTGACAATATACAATATGGGTTTTCACCTGGAAATCTCCTCACCTCTGGAATGTCAGCCCTAAGGAACATGGAGTGGCTAACTCAGTTTGCCTTCAGTAAATTTCAGAGATCTGGTTGTTGTCAGAAGAGCAATGTATGTGTGTGATTTCGTCAGTGATAATAAGAGTGTGCTAATTGGTCACTTTGTGGTCAGAATTCTACAAACGCAGTCAGGCTCCAAAATAGGTATTACAATCTCAGGGAAGATGAGCTGTAGTAGGAGAGTCTGGCCTTCTCTGAAAAGCTAAAAGCCAGTGAGGCAGTGGCTAAGATCTCAGTGGTGAGCTGGTAATCCCCAGAAACTGTACTGGACATTTTCTCTTCCCTCCAGAGACTCGTTGGCAAAGGAAGGGTATTTGTAAAAACTGTCAGTTTGTCCTCAGTCAAGGTCATAAGCATTTCAGCAATAAACGCACAAAATGAATGTACTGTATTCTTAACATTTTCATGTGCTAGAGACACAGACATAATTTACTTGGCAATAATAGCAAACTAGCACAGACAGGGCAGAAGTACTTTCAAGGAGATTGAATCCATGCTCTGCACAATTAAGCAGTGCTACCCACCTAGTGAGGATGCTTTATGGTGTCTCATATTTTCATAACAGCCAGACTGTTTGGTAAATTTAAATGAAAGGTTTAGTGGGGGCAACAGTGACTGATCTGCCTAATGAAATGTTAAATCAAAGAAATAAAGAACAAAAAAAGAAAGAAGGAAAGAAATGAAGGAGGGGAGGAAGTAAGAAAAGGATAGATAACTTCTTTAAATACAAATCACAATTACAGTAAGAGGCTAACTAAACAGTGGTTTAGAGTAATCCAGAGATGTGCTTTGACTCATAAAAAAGGGAGAAATCTATAAGATAAGCACAATAGATGTGTCCTGTGGCTATTGGGATATAATGTTACAATAGCTTTGCTGTAGCTTCAAATTAAAAATGTACAGCAGTAAGTTTTTAATTTATTGTTGCAATAGAACTTTAGTAAAAAATATGTTGAAAATATTCAGTAGGAATGGCTTGAATTGCCATCATGAACCCAAGTTTCAAAACCATGGTACAATATTAACAGAATCTAGCACTTTAATAGTATGATTGAAGTCTTTTACAAAAAAAATTTGTACTTTCTCTTTGTAGATATATTTTTGGATTAAAGGGTAGAAGAAAGGGAGTGAAAGCGATATTTTTGAGTGCCTACTATGTGTTTTTGTGCATTCTGTATTTTGTTTTCTTTAAATATTACAATGATTTTGCAAAGTAGGAATTCCCCAGTTGATAAAAACTGAGTTGAGAGAAGTTATCTAACTTTGCTTAAGTGAGAGAAGTAATGTTTGCCCTATAATCTTGTTTTTCCCAGGTATGCTTGTTACTGTGCACAGAACTGCCATCCATCTGGTCACCAAACCAAGATTAAACAAAAATATATGAATTCATGCAAAGTGCTTAGTGCAGTAGCTAACATGAACTTAGTAGCTCTCTATGCTTTTTAATTGATGATAATGATCATCGTATTAGGATTCTCTTTTGCATCCAAGTAGTGCTGCACATCTCCCCATATAATCTGTCTAACATTCCCTTAACAGTTGCTTTCTTCAGCTCTTCATTCTAAGCCTTCGTTCAAGCTCCAGTCATCTCTTGGTTTGATTAGCATAACAATTTACAAATGATTTCTTAGCTCTAGTTTTGCTGCCTCTTCCCAAAGCTAGGTCCATTATTCATATTATTGTCACTGTGATTTTTCTAAAATGAAATTTATATTGCTACCCATTGCTTAAGACATTGTGATGGTTCCCAGTAGAAGGTACAGATCCTTCCTTTCTTGGTATAAATGGTCCTATTACATATATAAATTATGAAACGTCTATATATTTTCTGCCCTATTTTGCCTGTTAAACGTTATCTCTCACCGTTCCTATTTCCTGGATAGGTAACTCAAAATTATTACAAAGTGTAAATGATTCTGTGCTGACAGTCTACCCTGTGTTTACCTATTAAACATTCTCTCTCACCATGCTCATTTAGCTCATATTCTAGGGCCCTAAAGTCCAACTTTCACTTCCTCAAATCTCCCGTGAGGCATGACTTCATGCCTCACACTGATCCTCTTGACAAATTAATTCATTGAAAGATGTATATATTTGAATATAAATATAAAATATGAATGTTGCTTAGGTGCAGTTGCTTTACTGAGGGGCCAGAAAAGGTAGGGGGGAAAGAATTGAGAGGAAGAGGGAAAGCAAATATTTTGGATTATGCTACCAATCTGGCCATAGAGGTATATGGAAACCCAGCTGGTTGTCTGTCATGAGAAATGTCTTCCAGAAAAGCCGTGTAGCCTCACATTGCTTCAGTATAGTTCATTGGGAGGAGGAAGGAAAAACATTTACCTGCTAGATCCTTAGAATCTCTTTTTTCCTCATCTTGAAACATTCTCTTCTGGGGTATTAAATTCCTCGCTATTCCAGGCTGTCTTTCCCAGCCTGTCCAGGCAGTTTCTGGACAAGCTAGATGTTACATCCTGAGGGTGAGCTCTTCCAAATAGTTGGAAAGAGGTGCAAGGAAACAGTCTATGTGGTCCTGTTCATGAGACGTCAGTACTAGAGTTACACTGGCCCTTTCTGAGATAATTGCAGCAGGGGCTATTGCTAATTTCAGTTCTTACCCAAAGAAAGCTGTTAATGGTAGGTAATGTCAGGGGAGGAAATAAATGCAGTGTCACCCAGTATTTTCCAGTAGCTTTAAATGAAAAATATTACTAGCTGTATCAGTAAACAAAGGATGCTGTGGCCATTAAGTCATCAGCTGCTACTTCCACCCCCGACTGAGTGGAGGGAACTCAGGATGCAGACAAGCAGGCAGCCTGGCCTCTGCTGCCACCTCAGCAATGCCCTCTGAGGGAACTCAGGATGTGGAAGAGCAGGATGCTGGCCCTAGATAGCCAGGTGCACATCACAGGAATAATTTCAGTGAACCCAGTCCTTTGTACCCTCCCATACATAGAAAAGCACACTAAATTCATTAACTTGACTTGAGATATCGGGTGTTCTTTAATTAACAGTAATCTTTTCTATTTCGACTTTTATATATATTTTTATTGAAGTATAGTCAGTTTACAATGTGTCAATTTCTGGTGTACAACACAATGCTTCAATCATATAGGGACATACATATATTCATTTTCATATTCTTTTTAACCATAAGTTACTGCAAGATAACGAATATAGCTCCCTGTGGTATACAGTATAAACTTGTATATCTATTTTATATATACCAGTCAGTATCTGCAAATCTCGAACTCCCAATTTATCCCTTCCCACCCTGTTCCCACCCTTGTAACCATAAGTTTGTTTTCTACATCTGTGAGTCTGTTTGTTTTGTAAATAAGTTTGTCTTTTTTCCTAGATTCCACATACGAGTGATATCATATGGTATTTTTCTTTCTCTTACTGGCTTACTGCACTTAGAATGGCATTCTCCAGGTCCAGCCATGTTGCTCCAAATGGCATTATTTTATTTTTTTTTTGGCTGAATAGTGTTCCATTGTATAAATATGCCACAGCTTCTTCAGTCATCTGTCAATGGACATTTAGGTTGTTTCCCTGTCTTGGTTACTGTAAGTAGTGCTGCTATGAACATTGGGGTGCATGCATCTTTTTGAATTAAGGTTCTCTCTGGATATATGCCCAGGAGTAGGATTGCTGGATCATATGGTAAGTCTATTTTTAGTTTTTTGAGGAATCTCCATACTGCTTTCCCTAACAGCTGCACCAAACTGCATTCCCACCAGCAGTGTAGGAGGGTTCCTTTTTCTCCACAGCCTGTCCAGCATTTGTCATTTGTAGACTTTTGAATGATGGCCATTCTGACTGGTGTGAGGTGATGCCTCATTGTAGTTTTGATTTGCATTTCTCTGATAACTAGTGATACTGAGCATTTTTTCATGTGCCTATTGGCCATTTGTATGTCTTCACTGGAGAATTGCTTGTTTAGGTCTCCTGCCCAGTTTTAGATTGGGTTTTTGTTGTTGTTAAGTTGTATGAGCTGTTTATATATTAACAGTAATCTTTTGATGTTCTGAGTACCTGGTCTTTTTTACAAAAACTCCTGTATATTCTTGGCTTCTTCCTTGCCTGGGTAGAACAGTCTCTTAGAGTGATATGAGAGGCTGCTTTGTGGGTGCAAGTCCTTAGAAAGTCCACTGAATAAAATATACCTCAACTTTTAAGTTGTGTATTTTATTTCAGTTGACAAAGCAAAATGGTCATTTCTGAAGAGGCAGGCAAACTGAGTCTGGTACAGTCCATCTCTTGTGCCTTTCCAATCATCTTGCAAATTCTTATGATACCTGGATCTCATATGAGAATAGGGTGTCATCATGTCTTTTCTAACAAGGAATGCAAAGGTTCTATTTGTAAAAATATTAACCAACTTTAGCAAGCTAAAACTGTAGTCTACAATGCTGCAGCTAGCCCCAGAACTGAGACTGGTATTTCTCATCTCTCTTTTTTCCCACCTGTTCAAGAGCTCTCTCCTCTTTGGCCATCACTTTCTCTCATCTGGTTTGCTTTCTTTCTGAAGTAACCTACGTGTTAAAGTCAAACTCTGGAAATTAAAGTGACTTCTTAGTTGTGCAAATGTCTATTCACAGTTTTTAATGGTCATGAAAGTACCAAAGGACATCCTAGTGAGGCACCTAGGTTCCAGATCAACTTTTCCTTTTTCCATTGTGTACTTGTAACTGTGGTCTCCCTGGTAATCAAAATCCATTTCCATCTCTTAAAGTAGTGAAGTAATGCCATTTGCTGCCTGCTAGTATATTGGCTTGGGAAGTGAAAAGTAATTAAGTGATAGTTACAGCTATCAATAGAGTGAAACCCTTACTGTGTTCTCTGATGGAAGTATTCCCCCTGTGCCTAACAGGAAATCAAGATTTCTATCCAAGCTGAAATTGAAGATTTGGGAATAGAAAGTTTAAATTCCATGAGGCAGGTCACTAGCTGTGATAGGTCATTCTTCTTGAACCCATAGGTTTTAGACTCATCTGTTCTAGCTGTCCAAGACATAGAACCATATTTCAGCCATGGGTTTTGATCATACACCACATTCTGGAAGACAGTATTCAAAAGCGTAGGTGTTCAAGCTGAGCTGTACAATAGCTGGGTCTTCAACAGTTTCTATGCATCTATTCACCTGGATGCTTCTCCAGTAAATCATTTGGTCATGTATCTATTAATATAATTGCTTTATCATTGAATGATTCCTTGAACTGAAGCAGTATTGTAGGATATTATGACTGAAAAAAATCTCGTATTTTATATAATCTTAGTTTTGGTGCTGGTGGAGGCACTGAAAATAGAAAAGGCAAAGGTTTATATGGAGTGTGTATCAGTTGCAGTAGAAAAGTGATAACACCAAATGCTGGTGAGGCTACAGGTGAATCAGATTAACTCAGACATTGCTTATATATAATATCATGAATATAAATAGTTCAGCTACTCTAAAACACATTTTGGTATTTTCTTAAAATCCAAATGTAGAACTGCTATATAACCCAGTAGTTTGACTCCTGAGTCCTTACATGACAGAAAGAAAAACTCACGTTTATTAAAAAACAAGTACATGAATGTATGTAATGGCTTTATTAAAAATAGCTGATATTAACTACTATATATAAATAGATAAACAACAAGGTCCTCCGGTATAGCACAGGGAACTATATTCAATACCTTGTAGTGACTTTTAAATCTCAGTCCAGTGAAACTAACTGGTGAAACTTAATTTATATCCAGTAGTCAAGATTAAAGATATGCCAAAAATTAGTTTTTGGATTTTCAACTTCTCTACCTAGAAAGCAGTTGGAATACCTAATTTCAGGGGCAATGCACAGCATTTACCACATTAAAACTTATCTTTTAGGTTTGTGGTAATATTTAAATAAAATGATATTTGTGATGATGTTGCCTTAACTACTATCCAAATGTTAATCTCCAGGCCTTTATAACCTTGAGGAATCTCTTCGTTAAATCCTTCTGTCTACATACAGTAAAATACACAGTTTCAGCCATTGGCCCTTCCCTTTCTTTGATACCTACCTCATCAGTTTCATACAGACCCACATCTTCCACTTCTGACTCTCAAATCTGCATCTTTCACTCTGATCTTAGGCTTTGAATTTCCATCTTACAGATTGGAAATGTTCAGCTAGATATCCTACCTGTGCTTCATAATTAATTTTTTCCAAATTCAAGGCATTTTGAACTTATGCTGTATGTCCTATTTTGTTCACAAAAGATTAGACGATTTGCATAATCATGGACAGTATAAGACGTTAAAAATGAATGTAAGGAGACTTGGCAAAATTTGTACCAGGTATATCCCAGATGATGCACATCATCAGAGGGAGAGTTTAGTATTGAACTTCTCACCTGCCTGTAGGTGAGTGAGATGACAATAACCCCTGAAATGCAGTGGGACCGCAAGTACTGAAATTTTGACCTCTGGTTAATTTTGATGGGCCGCAAGTGGAATCCAAGGAAGTCAGATGAGTATATCGCTTGACCACTGCAGAGACAATGATAACTGTGAAAATCGTGGTTTGGGATATATGTTTTAATGATATCAAAGAACTTGCAAAATAAAATTATATGATCAATGCAGCTAACTTAAGGGATGTAGTGAAAGCCAGAGATCCTCTATAGTTTAAAGGATATTACAATATTCTGCATCCACATAGCAGATTATTAAAATCAGTCCCAGGCAAATAATCCAGAATGGCACAGCCCAGGGAGCAGAACTTACCTGTGAGAATGAAGGGAGGCTTAATTTCTGTACTAGGCAATCATGCTTTCTCCTATGGGAGACTAAGGTAATAGCTAATAAATCATGATGTCTGTAGATTTCGACAGATGAGTATGTGACAAGGATATTCCTCCATTTACATAATAAAACAACCAAATGCTGGCAAGCAGAGAATTGACAGTCCTGCAGTGGAAATTATAAAAATCTCAGAGTACATGAAATGTTAAAGGTGTCATACGTTTTGATAATCATTACTAATAGCACCTTTGGGATAACTCTTTAGGGAGAAAAGGCATTATTACATAGAAAAAGGATGTTTTATGATCATTAATATATAATAAAAGAAAAATTTCTTAAATTGTTTCCTCTTTAATGATCAAAATTAAGGCCTCATCAGTTTATTGAAAGGTTCAACTGGAATTGTTTTGAAAGTGCTCTCAGGTATGTTAGGCATTAATAAAATTATCATTTAACATATTTAGAACAGCCACACTCAGTAGTTTGCTCTCATTCATGAACAAGTACAGCCCATCAATTGTATGGACAGTGACCCAGATACAGAAACGACGGGCACACAACACATTTCAGGTTCCACTCTCCAAGTGGAAACCAACACCTTTGACTGTTCACCCCAACTAAGCTAAACCAGAACAGCAAATCTGCTTTAGAAAGCACACTGTTCTTCAAGTCAAATCTCCATGACATAGGATGATCCCTGCTCCTCTGAATGATCTCTGCTATCAGTCTATTCCATTAGCAAGGGGAAGGGAGAGTGGTCTGAAATCACATCTTACCCATAGACAGTATTTTAAGTCATACTTCTCAAAGGCCTTCACTAGGTTATCTTTAGAAATTGGCAGGCATGTTAATTTACACTGAAATGTGAAGGTGTACTGAATAATTAAGAATCTCCATTGCTGACAGGAACATTGAATTTGCACCTACACAAATGAATAAGACAAATGTGTTACTGAGTCCAAACTCGTTTTGCTCGCTGTCTGACAGGCCAGTAAATCGGGAGACTAGGTGTTAAGGCAAGGAATAATGACTTTATTCGAAAAGCCGGCAGACTGAGAAGATGCAGGCTAATGTCCTGGAGAACCATCTTCCCCAAGTCAGAATTCAGGCTCCTTCTATACTAAGAAGAGAAGGAGGTGAGGTTGGTCATTGCAGACTTCTTGCTGTCGGAATCCTTTGTTCTTGCAGCTTTCCATTGTAGGTCAGGTCATGGTGTCCCTGTAAACCTCCAACAAAACAAATGGCATTTTTTATTCTGCAACTTTTTACCTTTACATATATATATATATATGTATATGGAAAAGCATTAGTACCCTTAAAGGTCAGATCCTTGAGAATAGACTATCCTGTATGTTTCAGGCTATAGGCAACATTATTTTACAAAAGGTGCAGAACCAGCATAACTAAGCACAGAAGACACAGCACAGGGTTAGAGCTAAGGGAACAGAGCTAATATGGAGTCAGATTTGTTCTTCTCTATTACAAGAAAGTACACCAGTTATGGGAAATAGCCAGCTGAAGGAGTTTGTGTCCCTACCCTTTCTGTTCTAGTTCATATTTATCAAAATGAAAATGTTAATCTATTTGGGATTGTATCCCAGTAGAAATGTTAACCTCTGAAATGAACAGATGAAAATTAACCTGTCAGCTCTGTAGTGAACTAAGCAGTTGACCTTAACTAGCTACTGTTGATCCTTAATTAATTTTGCAAATCGAACTGAAACCTCCAATTTGTGCTGGGAAGTTTGCACCCACTGTGCCACTAATTAGAGGAGGTGCTATATCATTCAGTATCTTTGAAACTCATTTTATTGTTTGCTCAGCTGTTACCTGAAGAGGGATGTAAGGATGAACATCAGGGACTTCAGGTCTTCTCCAGGAATTGGGAGCATCCCAAGAAGAAAACTCAATCCACCCAAACAAAGGTTTCTCAGACATTTGACCTTTGTGTTGACAGAAAGAAAAACATTTTAAACAGCATTTCTGTTCTGCAGTTCGCCCATCCTTTAATGGAAGTTATTCACTAGCAAAGCAGAACACCAAGACAGGATTTCAGCAAATGGCACGTTATTTCATAAAGAGCTCTGCTCGGTAATTTACAAGGAAGTGGAAGGCTTACTTAAAGCTACCACTTAGGATTGTATCAAGTCAAATCAATTTCATAGTTCCTTTAAATTTTATTGATGTTTCTTCAGCTTTTGTATTTTACAGAATTGAAATAACAAAATTACCTCTGAGATGACTCAATTTGAAGTCCACTTTAAACTCACTTTTTATCTTCTTAATTTCTTTTTTAAGAGAAAAGGTTGGTTTCCATTTCAGGGATTCTGAATGTAGCAGTAGACACCATTGTAATAGAGTATCCTGACAACCTCTGGTAAAACAGGAGTATGGGCAGAAACCCAGAGAACGTGTTCTTTCTTGTGTGAAGGTGAAGATTATAACATGTGGCACTCCTGTGTAGGATGCGAAGTGAAAAAGAAAGGAGGACTCCACACATTATCTGTGGAGCAAACTGGGAGAGTTGCAGCAAATTGCTTGGTGGGGCTGCCCCGGGACATGGCTCTGCCCTCGGCCCTGGAACAAGATCGGTTTGCAGCTCAAACTTCTCCACACTTCCATTTGTTAACATAAGGCAGTCATTGCGCTACAACCAGTAGTCCACTCCTTCACTTGCACTATGGTGCATTTCCAGGTAATACATATATTTATATAACTATAAAATAACATTTGTTTTGTCAGAGCCTGCCTCACTAGATAACAGCTGATGAAGGCTCTGAATGCCTTGTTCCTCTCCTGGGAGAATCAAAGCTCAGAGAAGCAAAGTGTCAGGGTCCCTTTCCAAAATGTGATCATCACTACTCAGAAGAAACACCCAGATTTCTTTGTAATGTTGATATTTTTATGTGCTTTTAACGTGTGTGTCTACATTATCATTTCCCCACTCCCTTGAGAAATAATATTCACATTATTTCTATGTATTTTTTCTAATTAAAGCACAGTTGTTTTATTTTTTCTATGTGGATTTATAGTTTCATATAATTTCAAAAATAAAGTATCAACAATTTTGTTCATTTAGTTCAATAAGATTCTATGTTAAGTGTTTTCCAATGTTTTTACATTGCTTTAATAATAATCACCTGTATATTCAATAGTGCATGGTCCATGGACTTTTTATATCATAAATTTACTTAACTGATCCTGTACTGTTGAATATATAGGTGATTTATAAATTACACTGTTACAGAGAGACTTTCAGGAAATACATATATTCTCCTCATAGATTTTGCCCCTTTTCTTCTAATGAATAACTTTTTGGAATAGATTACCAAGAAAGGAATTATTTGATTAAAAAAATGAGCATTTAAGCCACTTCTGATACATATTTTATAATTATTAAAACTAATGTAATTATCCAACATTTAAAATATAAAAATTTGAAAGTAATAAAATTGATACCTGGTATACACCAGTGAGATTGAATTAATAAGTTGTAACATTTTTCCATGTTCAATTCAGATATCTTTTTAAAATAAAATACTAGAGACACCAAAATGTCTAACCCTTTATCTTCCTGTTTTCATCTTAAGTTCTGCCTTGAAAATAAGGTGTATCACTCTGACATGCGTATATTTTTTGTTACATTCACATGTATCTGTGAAAATGGAAATTACTGTTTAAAGAGTTTAAATTGGCATAAATATATTATATTATTACCATTTTCTGTATCCTTTAGCAACTTGCTTCTTTTATCTTTTTCAGAAAAAAATTTTTGACGTATGATTGGCTTAAAATGTTATGTTAGGTTCAAGTGAGGTATACAAATAATGATTCTATATTTATAGATTTAAAGTTATTATAAAATATTGGCTATGTGCTGTACATTACATAACTGTATCTTATTTATTTTATACCTAGTAGTTTGTACCTCTTAATTTCCTTCCACTATCTTGCCCCTCCCCCAACCCTTCTCTCCACTTTTTGTTGTCTGTATCTAGGAGTCTTTTCTGTTTTGTTATATTCATTTGTTTATTTTTTTAGATTCCATACATGAGTAAAAACATACAGTGTTTGTCTTTGTCTGCTTTACTTCTGGCAAAATTTTAGTTTTATGGCTGAGTAATATTCCATTACATATATATATATGTATGTGTGTGTGTTTGTGTGTGTGTGCATATGTATATATGCGCGCACACACACACCACATCTTCTATATCCATGCAGCTGTTGATGGACTCTTAAGTGGCTTCCGTATCATGGCATGCTTTGAAAATTGAGGTGCATGAATCTTTTTGAGCTAGTGTTTTCATTTTCAGTTATATACCCAGGAATGGAATTGCTGGATCCTATGGTAGTTCTATTTTCAATTTTCTGAGGACTCTCCGTACTGTTTTCTATAGAGACTGTAAAAATTTACATTTCCACCAACAGTGTATGGCGGTTCCCTTTTCTCCACCTTCTTGCCAATATTTGTTATTTGGTGTCTTTTGGACGGTAGCCATTTTGAGAGATGTGAGGTGTCATCTCATTGTGGTTTTGATTTGCATTTCCCTGATTATTACTGGTGTTGAGCATCTTTCCATGTGTTTGTTGGCCATCTGTATGTCTTCTTTGGAAAAATGTCTATTCAGGTCTTCTGCCCATTTTTTAATCAGATTGTTTATTGATTTTGAGTTATATGAACTCTTTATATATTTTGGATATTATCAGACATATCATTGCAAACATCTTCTCCCATTCAGTAGGGTGTCTTTTCATTTTGTTGATAGTTTCCTTCACTGTACAAAAGGTTTTAAGTTGAATTAGATCATATTTGTTCATTTTGCTTTTGTTTCCCTTGCCTGGGAAGACAGAACCAAAAATATATTGCTAAGTCTTATGCCAAAGAGTGTACCGCCTATGTTTTCTTCTAGGAGTTTTATAGCTTCCATTCTTGCATTTAAGTCTTGAATCCATTTTGAATTTATTTTTATTTATGGTGTGAGAAAATGTTCTAATTTTATTCTTTTACATGCAGCTTTCCAGTTTTCCTAACATTACTTATTGAATAGAGTATCTTTTTGCAACTGGATACTTTTGCCTTCTTTGTCATAGATTAGTCAACCATATGTGCATGGGTTTATTTCTGGGCTCTCTATTCAAGTCCATTGATCTAGGTTTTTGTTTTTGTGCCAGTACCGTAGTGTTTTGATTACTGTAGCCTTGTTGTATATTCTGGAGTCAGGGAGTGTGTCATCTCTACCTTTGTTCTTTTTTCAAGATTGCTTTGGATTTTACAGTCTTGTGGTTTCATATATATTTTTGGATTATTTATTCTTGTTCCATGGAAAAATGTCTTGGTTATGTTGATAGGGATTGCATTAAAAGTGAACACTTCTTTGGGTAGTATTTTAACAACATTAATTCTTCCAATACGTGAGCGTAGGATGTCTATCCATTCATTGCACCATGTTCAGTTTATGTCATCAATGTTTTATAGTTTGCAGAGTGTAGATCTTTCACCTCCTTTGTTAAGTTTATTCCTAGGTTTTTATTTTTTTTGTGTGATTGCGAATGGGATTATTTTCTTGCTTTCTCTTTTTGAAAGTTCATTAGTAGTGTATGGAAAAGCAACAGATTTCTGTGTATTGATCTTGTATCCTGCAACTTCATTATATTCACTTATTAGGTCTAGGAGTTTTGCAAAGAATGCAAGGTTTTCTATATAAAGTATCATGTCTTCTGAAAATAGTGACCAGTTTACTTCTTCCCTTCCAATTTAGATGCTTTTTATTTCTTGTCTGATTACTGTGGCTAGAACTTCCAATATTGTGTCAATTAGAAGAGGTGAGCATGGGCATTCTTGTTTCTGATCTCTTTAGGAGAAGCTTTCAGTTTTTGACCGTTGAGTGTAATGTTAGCTGTGAGTTTGTCATAAATGGCTTTTATCATACTGAGATACGTTCCCTCTGTACCAGCTTTGTTGAGAGTTTTTATCATGAATGAATGTTCAAATGCTTTTCCCCTATCTGTTGATGTAATCATGTGATATCCTTTATTTTGTTAATGTGCTGTATCACATTGATTTCCAGATGTTTAACCATTCTTGTATCTATGGGATAAATCCTACTTGATCATGATATATGATCCTTTTGCATACTGTTGAATATGGCTTGCTAATATTCGGTTAAAAATTTTGCATATGTGTTATTCAGAGGTATTGGATTGTAATTTTTTTTTTTGTAGTGTCTGGTTGTATTTGGTATCAGAGTAGTTGTGGCTTCATAGAATGACTTTGGGAGTGTTCCCTCCTCTTCAACATTTTGAAATAGTTTGAGAAGGATAAATATTAACTCTATTTTATATGTTTTGGAGAATTCCCCTGTGAAGCCATCCAGTCCTGGACTTTTGTTTGTTGGGAGTTTTTGATTCCTGACTCAATTTCAATACTAGTAATCAGTCTTTTCAGATTACCTCTTTCTTCTTGATTCAGTCTTAGAAGATTGCATGCTTGTAGGAATTTATCCATTTCTTACCTAGGTTATCCAATTTGTTGGCATATAACTATTGATAGTATTATCTTATTTCTGTGGTATTGATTGTAATGTCTCTCTTCATTTCTTGTTTGAGTCCTCTCTCTTTTTTTTCTTAATGAGCCTGGCTAAAGACATCTATTTTGTTTATTTTTTTTTTAAAAAATAGCTCTTGGTTTCATTGATCTTTTCTGTCATTTTTGTCTCTATTTTATTTATTTCTACTCTATTCTTTACTATTTCCTTCCTTCTGCTGACTTTGGGCTTCATTTTTTTCTTTTTCTAATTCCTTCAGATGATTGGTTAGGTTGTTTCTTGAGGTATGCCTGTATAAACTATAAACTTCCATTTTAAAACTGTTTTTTGTGTGTCCCATGGATTTTGGAAAGTTATGTTTTTATTTTCATTTGTCTCACGGTATTTTCTGATTTTCTCTTTGATTTATTCATTGACCCATTGCTCTTTTACTACTATGTTGTTTAGCCTCCATGTGTCTTTTTGTCCCCCGTTTTTCTTCCTATAATTGATTTTTTTGTTTCATACCCTTGTGGTTAGAAAATATGCTTGATATAATTTCTATACTCATAAATTGTTGAGACTTGTTTTTTAACCTAGCAGATGACCTATCCTGGAGCACATTCCATGTACACTTCAAAGGAATGTGTTTTCTACTGTTTCTGTATTGAATGTCCCATAGATATCTAGTAAGTCCAGCTGCTCTAATGTGTCATTTAAGGCCACTGTTTCCTTACTGGTTTTCTGTCAGGATGATCCTGCACTGATGGAGTGGCATGGTCAAGTGTCTATATTATTGTATTATTCTTAATTTCTCCCTGTGTGTTTGTTAATAGTTGCTTTATATGTTTAGGTGCTGCTATATAAGGTGCATATATGTTTACAAATGTTGTATCCTCTTCTTGTGATGATCCCTTTATCATTACATAATGCCCTTCTTTGTCTTTTATTACAGACTTTTTTAGTCTGCTTTGTCTGATATGAATATTGCTATTCCAGCTTTCTGTTCTCATTTACATGAAATATCTTTTTGTATCCTCTGACTTTCAGTCTGTGTGTCTTTTGCCCTGAAGTGAGTCTCTTAGGCAGCATATAGACGGGTCTCATTTTTTTATCCAGTCAGGCACCCTATGTCTTTTGATTGGAGCATTTAGTCCATTGACACTTAGTGATTTTTGATAGGTATATGCTTATTGCCGTTTTGTTGCTTGTTTTCTGGTTGTTTTATAGTTTTTCTCTGTTCTGTTCTTATTTTAGTCTCTTCCTGTGCAGTTTGTTGATTTTCTTTAGTGTTTTATTCAGGTTCTTTTCTCTCTTGTTTTTGTGTATCTGTCGTAGATTTTGGGTTTGTGGTTACCGTGGAGTTCATATGTTAACCTCTATCTATATGTTTTAAATTGATAATCAGTTAAGATCAAATATAATCTACATTTTTCTTTTCCCCCACATATGTTTTACATTTTTGATGTCATATTTTACATATTTATTCCTTAACTGTTTATTGTAGTTACAGTTGCTTTTACAATTTTTGTCATTTAACCTTCATACTAGCTTAAAGTGGTTGATCCACAGCCTTTCTGTATACTTGCCTTTGCCAGTGAGAATCTTCCATCACTTCTTACTTCTTGTTTTAGCCTTTTATTTTGCACTTAAAGAAGACCCTTTAACACTTCTGATAGTTAGTATTAGTTTAGTATTGATGAACTGTTAGTTTCTGTTTGTCTAAGATGCTCTTTATGTCTCCCTCAATTCTGAATAATATCCCTACTGGGTAGAGTATTTTAGGTTGTAAGTTTTTCCCTTTTAGCACTTTAAATATATCATTCTACTCCCTTCTTATTTGCAAAGTTTCTGCAGAAATACCAGCTGAAAGCTTTATGGGGGCTCCCTCATATGTGACACTTTGTTTTTCTCTTCCTGCCTTTAAAATTCTTTTATTTAACTTTTACCATGTTAATGAAATCTGTCTTGACATGGGTCTCTTTAGGGTCATCTTGTTTGGGACCCTCTATGCTTCCTATATCTGGATATCTGTTTCCTTTTTCAGATTTGGCAAGCTTTAAGTCATCAAATACATTTTCTACCTCTTTCTCTCTTCTCCTTCTGGGACCCCTGTAAGATGAATGTTATTATGCTCAATGTTATCTCAGCGGTCCTTCAGACTATTCTTAATTTTTTAAATTTGTTTTTCTTTTTGCTGTTCTGATTGAGTGATTTCAATTATTCTGTCTTCCAGATTGCTAATGCACTCTGTATCATGTAATCTGCTGTCAGTTCCCTCTAGTCTGTTTTTCACTTCAGTTATTAAATTCTTCAGCTCTGATTGATTCTTTTTTATATTTTCTAGCTCTTTGTTAAAACTCTGTTCATCTATTCTTTTCCCAAGTTCAGTTAGCATTCGTATTACTATTGCTTTGAACTCTATGTCAGGTAAATTATTTATCTGTTTCATTGTTTTCCCAGGTTTCTTTTTTTTTCTTGTTCTTTTATTTGAAATGTATTTCTGTGTCTTCTCATTTTGTTTACCTTTCTCTGTCTATGAAATTAGGTGAAATGGTTATCTATCTTTGGTTTGAAGGTGTGGCCTTGTGTGGAAGTGTCCTTATGCAGGCTATGTTTGCCCAGTGGATTTGGTGGGCGGGCTGGAGCTGAAGTGACCATGTGCAGTTTTTCCCCCCAGGGTGTGCTGGTAGCCACAGTCCTGGTGGGAGGTAGGGCCAAAATCGGAAGGGCTAGAGTCAGAGCCAGGTGCAAGCCCTGGGGCTTCTCCTGTGCTCAAAGGATGAAGTCAGGACCCAAGGGTCTAGAGTGAGAGCCTTGAGGGAGTTGGGTTTCTCCTAGATACGATGTTATTCTCCGCCTTGATTTGGGCATGGCTTGGATGTGAGGGCTTGAGGCTGTACTTGTGTGCTGGTTTCATTTTTTCCCTGAGGTGCCTGCCTTGGTTAGAGGCTGATCTGGGGCCAGAAGGGTTAGTGCCACGCTACTGAGCTGGTTTCTCTTCCTTTCAAGTGTGTACAGGGTTGGGGACTCCTGCTTTGGCGATCTCCATCTTGAAGCTCATTTAGCTCCCTCTTGAGTGTCTGCACTAATGTGTTTGCAGTAGCTGTGTCAGCCCTACAGAGGTGGGGTCGGGGTCTGAGTCAGCTCTGTTGGCTCTAAGTATGCTTACTCACATTGGCAATGGCAGCCTCCGTCTTAGTGGGCAGTAGAACTGGAGCAAGAGGAGCTGGAATAGGCTCTTGATGCAGGTTGGGGAATGTACTGAGGTAGTCCTGCAAGCTGGCCAGAGCCGCAGGCAGTTTTCAGTCTGCTGCCTCCATGCTGTGAGTGGGAGTAAGCCAGTCTGTGCCTATTCTCTTTAAGAGCAGAGCCTTACTTTTTTAGAGCTGGTCCCACTGGTTTTCAAATCAGCCGGGAAGGTTCATCTTCCTGGTGTCAGACTCCAGGATTGAGATGCCTAATTTGAGACTTGACCCCCTCACTCCGCATGGAGGATCCCTGAGCCTGTGACACCTTCCTCCTCCTCAGTGTCCTCCACTAGGGGTGCAGGTCCTGAGCTGACCAGGTGCTCCGCAGAGTCTGTGTGACTCTTTCCTTATAGCCTTGGTTATATAAGAGCTGTCCTGCGAGTCCCTGTGTTAATTTTAGTGAGAGTCATTCTATATGTAGTTGTCATTTGGATTTTGTTTGTGAGGGAAGGCGAGCCCAGCATCCTCCTACTCCTCTGTCTTGATCTTTCCAAAACTCTTTTTGAGGTATATCCATGTGGGTCCAGCAGATATAATTCATCCATCTTAACATCATTGCTTGTTTGTTTATACTTTTTCTTGCAAGGATGCTGTTATTCTGTTTTTTTTAATATGTAATAAACATGTTTTTATATGTCAGTTTGTTCAATTATATGAGTTTCCCCATAATCCATATCTATGAGTAGAATTGTTCCTTTTTACCCATATTCTCCCTTAGTGTTACAGGAACTATGGCACTTTGCCAACTGAGAGGATATAGAGGTTTTTTTCCATTTTAGTTTTTATTTACATTTCCATAATTGCTGCTGAGATTGATCTTCTTTTCATACATTGAGCATTTGGCTTACTTCTGTGTGTACTGCATGTTCATAATCTTGTCCAGT
Organism: Vicugna pacos; assembly: GCF_048564905.1. Taxonomy (NCBI): domain Eukaryota; kingdom Metazoa; phylum Chordata; class Mammalia; order Artiodactyla; family Camelidae; genus Vicugna; species Vicugna pacos. The sequence continues at coordinate 64,995,267 of NC_132993.1, read as the reverse complement.
TTTCTCTTGGGTTGTTTTTATGAATGATTTCAAAGACTTGTTTAAGTGATGGAAACTCATTGTTAGTGTTGTGCTTTGTGGCTTGTCTTCTTTTTTTTGTTGTTCTGTATTTTATCATGAAGTTTTCATTGTAGTGGAATCATATTTATAAATTTTTTAATAAAATTTGTTTTTTTCTTCTTGTTTAAAACTCTTTTCCCTCCCAACATCATTTTTTTGGAAAAGTATTCAGTTTTGCTTTTCACATTTATAACTTCATTTAATAAATAATCAACCTTTTTACTTACCCAGTTTTGCCAAACTTTTGCATTTATTATTTTTTTCAAATAAAATGTTTTGGAGTTTTATCTCTAATTTTTGTTGTTTTATATTTAATAATTTTGCTATTATTTTTAAATTTTGATTGTCTTCTTGAAGTTCACTCTTTTTTCTTTTTCCTCATTTCTTGACTTGGGAAACTTATTAATTTTTAATACTTATTGTTTTCTGATATAAGTATTTAACACCAACGAGTTTTGTGAAACTACTGCTTTTTCCACTTTAATCTCTGTTGTAACTTATTTGGTCCATGAGTTATTTGGAAGATTGTGCACAATTATCTTTTATCCAAGTATTTGGGGAAGTGGATGTTAGCTTTCTATTGTTGATTTCTAACTTTTAAATTTAACTGACTTTCGGTCAGTTCTATGTGGTTCGTAGTCTTGGATATTTCTTGTGGCATACTGTCTAATCCATTACCTGCTAAATTTTTTTTTATGTGGCCTTGTGTTCAGTAGTCAGTAGTGGTGTTTACCAGAACATTTGCAGTTCTTTCCAGTTGTTAAGGAGCTTATATTGTATTGTATCCCTCTGTGTCTGTAATCACCATGACTCAGTGCTTAATTGCATTGTTCTGTGACACCAGCATGAAATACATTTTTGTTGTTTTAACCCACTGAGATTTTGATTCTTTTTGTCACTGCAGGTTAATAAACCAATCCTGATTTGTGGATATGAGGTGATAATGTTAGAGTCCTGGCAGTGACAAGGTGGCAATTCACGTTACACATTAGCCAAGTACTTAATAAAAGTATCATTTGGTATAACTTAGGTGTCTAATCATGTATCTAATAATTCTGTAGCACTCAGGGAAGTGGTTAAAAACCCAAAGCATATTGACATGTATTGGTTGATATTAGCTGTATTTATTAAGCTCCTATGAAACAGACTCGTATGCTTAAAAAATATATTTTTTCTCATCACTTAGCAGAGGATTCCATTCTAGTCCATCAGTCAACTTTTTAATTGTGTTACTGAAATCTATATTCTCTCTAATTTCTGTGTAATTGAGCTATTACTTTCTGGGATGATTATTTTAAAATTCCTTACCATGTGAACAGGTAAACATTTCTTGAACATAACTTAAAAAGTATTAAGCAAAAACTTTCTTGACAAATTAGATGTTAATAAAATTATAAACTTCTGTCAAAACAGAAACACCAAAGCCAGAGAATGGAAAAAGATATTTTCAATACAAAGAATAAATAGCTCAGATCTAGAATACACAAAACTTCCTGCAAATCAAGTAGAAAAAGTCAAACCCAAAGGAAAAAAAAATATGTAAAAGACTTGGGAAAAAAAAGACTTTGAGAGACTTCGTCAAAAAAGATGTTCAAATAGCCAATAAATATTTGAAACCAGGTTCTTAAAGATATTAGTTATTAGGGAAATGCAAATCAAAATCATGATAAGATACTACTATACACCAAAAATGGTTTAGATGAAAAAAAAATGCTCTCATGTCCTTCTGCTGGGAGTGTGCATTTGTACAACTATTTTGCAAAACTTTTGCAGTATCAATTAAAGCTCAAAATACGCATATCCTATGACCTGGCTCTCCCAGCCCCACAGTAAAGATTTTTGAGGATACCTGCTTTATGTGAACAGTACCCTCTGGATGTAGCAAACTTGGTTAGTCATAGGGCTCCTCTGATTTATTTGCCCTCTCTCAGGAATAACTGTTCTTTGCTGCCTGTTGTCCAATCTCTTGAAATCAGTTGTTTCAAATATTTAACTGGTTTTCAGTTTTTCAAAGCAGGAGTTTAAACTGGTCCATACCAATCATCCATCATCTGGAAGCTGACGTTCCTTGTGACTTTTTGTTGGCTAACTGCACCGGCCATTTCCTCTCCCTCCTGGGTCACAGCGCACGTAGCTACAGTTGGCCTAGAGGCACAACTGTGGTGTGATGTCTGTCTCAGTGCCAGGGATTTTTGCCAGTAACCTGCAGTGCTTTAAATCCATACATAGTTGATTTGTTATTTTTGATGTTTGAATTTATCTCTTCATTTTCTAGGAGTTACACAGGAAATTAAAGTTTTGTTCCTTCCACAGATTTGATTTTTAAAAATCTCTTTATTACAAATACATGTTCACATTTCCCCCTAAAAGGAAATGTAAATTCCTTGTTGATAACTGGATTGCACTTTTGAGGTTTGCATTGAGACCGCATACCTGAACTTGCTTTCCCTGTGTTTTCACGTGTTGATGACATCATATAATGCTGTTCTTGTGCATTGTTAAATTTTACGATAAAACTCTCTAAAATGCTTTGGATTGCTTATTAAGATGCTGTAAAACTAAAGCTGTTCTTTAAGTTAAGTTTTTTATGGATATGAGTAAGCTAATAAAATGTGTGACGGCCCAAATGTAAAGCAACGGTTGTTCAACTTCTGTTTAAAATCAGTTGTTTGCATCTTATTTTATTCAGCAGAGAATAGAATGGTGTTTTCTTTTGGTATTTTTTGCTGTTGCTCTTGATGTGAAAGCAGTATGTGTGTAATCAGGGTACCATTAAACAGCTACAGTAATTAAAATGACTCATATAGAAACTTTGTAAGGAACATGCATTTTTAAAAAAAATTATATAATTTTTAAAGGTTACTTTCCATTTACAGTTACTATGAAATATTGGCTCTATTCCCCATGTTGTACAATACATCCTTGAGCCTGTCTTATACCCAGTAGTTTGTATCTCCTACTCCCCCCCCCTTTTTTTTTAAATTAACTTCATCCCTTTGTTGAGCAAGACACTAATTGGCAAAATGATTGAGTAGCTCAAGTTGGTTTTGGGTTCATTCCCACTGATTTCAGCTCTTCCTCATCTTCCTTCTGAGGTGGCCTGCACCTCATGTGTCTTTCCAGAATTTGAGGCCCCACGGCCCCATGAGTAGGCATTGTCCTTTTACGGTCTCTTGTATCTCCTCTACAGAGAGATGTGTGCTCAGTCTCATGAGCAGAGGTAAATTTGAAGTTAGTTGTTACTAACGGTTTAATACAGGGTCAGCAGCTTTTTCTGTAAGGGGACAGAGAGGAAATATTTTTAGATTTTGGGCCACACAGCCCCTGTTGCACCTCTGTCAAAAACAGCTACAGGCAATATGTAAATGAATAGGTGAGGCTGTGTACCATTAAAACTTTATGGACAAACGGAGGCAGTGGGCCAGATTTGATCTGTGGCCATAATTTGCCGAATGTTAGTTTAATAGATTGTGCTTCCCCAGATATCGTGTTGGAATTTTAACACAGACCTCTGGGAAACCCTATAACTCAAATTTTCAAAGCGGGCTTTAGTGTGAGAATCTCAGGTCCGTTAATAGACCTGTGAGTCATATATTAAGCCCTTCAACATCCAAAGCAAATCATATTACTGAACAGATACGTGTACATATGAGGGGTGCCTCAAGAAAAAACCTGTTTTCACGGGCTTTCATATTCATACGGTGAGCACTGGATACAAGTTTCATGTCTACTGCAATTACAGCAATACTGCAAGAGAGCAAGGTTCCTTTTTATTAACTTTCCAAAACATTATCAGCTGATGATTGTGGTACTCAAGAAATATTTTAAAATAACAAAGTATATGATGGTCTAGTATGGGAGTTTGGTAAATTAGTCTCCCCTTTGAAAGAAACCTCATTGTTCTGCAAAATTATTTACTAACATGGATCTGCAGTATCTATGTTGCCCGAGTGGACATCTACCCTAAAATATCCAAATGAAGATACGTACATAAGCCATAAATCTCAATGGGATGGAGGAATACAAGCATGATTTTCTGCTAACTAACTTTGAGGAATACTACCATTGTAGTTTTCTCCTGAACAAAGACACAATTCTGTATTGGTTAATGTTTTTGAATATGTTGCTCTTTACAGACTGCAGAATTGCACCTCTTTATTTCTTTTCTTTTTTATTTTTTTTTTTTCAGTTCCAGCTTGAGTAGATTCCTTTTTCTTTAGAGCTTGTCAGAAATACCATAGGTTTTCAACTAAGACTAAAACTATTTTACTAAAAAGTTGTGTGATGGATTTGAAGACAACATTCAAAAGACAGATCCGTGGTTTCAGGTGATTTAGGGGAAGAAGTCAGTCCACCATTGTCTTCTGCTGTACTGTCACTTCCACTTTTTGGGTCTCTTTGTGTACGTAGCTTTGCATTGAAGTATTCCCGCTGAGATATGTTTGGCCATTGTAACGAGATTCTTTTCTTGGCTAAATCCAGGTAACTTAATAAGTTTCTTGAAACTACATACAGGAATTGAAAGTATTATTAAACCACTCAGAACATTTTTGAAAAGCATATTGAAAGATTACAGTGGTCTCTAGGCAGGAGCATTCCATTTCTTATGTCAGTAAGAATTCTGTGAGCTTTTGTACTACCAGGTAGGTCAGGGACTCAAGTAACTTTTCAAGTCATTTCACGGTAACTCCAGAGTTGTACATTTATTCTTGAAATTAATAGCACGTTATAAATGCTGACATTCATTTTTGATTAGTAACTCATGCCTTTATTTATTCAACAAATGCATCTTGAACCTACTATGTGCCAAGATTTGGGAAGTCAAAAATGAACAGATTAGATGTAATTTCTGCCTTGATAAAATTAACTTTAAAGCTGGCTGAATCAGACACTAAACAAGTAAAAATTACATATATGATCTATATAAAATATATCTATAGCAATGTACATATAAAATATTTATATAAATATATTACATAATATCTAAAATATATATAACATAAATTATACATAAATATTTTATATATAATAATTTGAGATACATGCTAAACAGATATATACATTTGCATATGAGGAGTGCCTGTTGAAAACAACTGTTTTTTCAGTTTTTCATATTTTTTCTGAGCACTATGTAAGAGGTTAATGAGGGAAATGTCACTCCTTAATGTCACATGGTAAGCACCACCATTCTTGGACCTAGCACCAACCAACACACGAGGATCCCAGCAATTCCTCTGCTAAGGAAAAGTGCAAAACATGACGTATTATATCATGTTTACTGTATCTCCTAAGGAGTTTTCTTAAGGAACAGAAATTTCCTAAGAAATGAGGGCTATTTCACGATGGCAGTAATCTGTAGGAGAATGAAAAACAATTTCAAGTTTGTATACTCACAGTAAACTGATTTATGATTTCCTTTAACTTTAGTTTCTAAAGTTTCTCAGCTCTTGAATCCTGTGGACACTCCCACAATAAGCCCTTATTCTTATTTCAACTTTGAGAAATCGTTAGGTTCCTCACCCCATCGCTATTCAGAGTGGGAGGCTAAGAATCAGAGGGAAGAAGCCACAGGACGTCTCCCTCCCCTAACACCTTAGTTTTGTTCCAGCTGATGGGTGGCAAGTTTCTCTGTCAGTCTGATATCAAGAGTTGGAGCCTAAGCCACCACAGCGTTGTTTCTCTTGGAACGTCAGGTTCCATGCACGCAAGGTGCTCTTCTGAAGAGTCAGGATTCAGGACTTTAATCTCATTTCTGATTCAACTCTACTCCATCTTAGTCCATGTGTGGAAAGTGGTGTTCACCCTAGAGAGTTTATTCTTACTGTTCCTCTGAATATCTAAACACCTACGTGGCACTCTTAAATCTAATTTCATGCCTTAGTTTAACAGAGGAATGCGCTGTGAACAAGTCACACCTCTGCAAGGACATGGAACAGAAAAGTCAAGTATATGAAATGAGATGGCATTTTTCTGCAAGTACCAGATGACCTGAAAAATGGTGACTTAAATTACTAATCAGTGTATTTTCTTCTCGTAATCAAGAATAGGCAGTCCACTGTTGATCTCACAGAATCATCTGTTTCCTTCAAGCTTTCTGCTCAGCCTTCCTGAGCAGATGGTTTTCACTTTCAAATTTTCTCTCAGTTCTTTCAAAATTTTAGACTTTTACACTGACATCAAACAAAATGCAGGCAACATTTGAGAAGACTCATTCTCAAGAAAGTAAAATGCCATTGTATGCAATATAGTCACACAGCCTTCTAAAATTCAGGAAATAATGGGCAGCAAAGAAAGACCCTACCACTGTGCTTACACTCAATATCAGTGGTGGCTGCAACTTGACAAAGCACAGCACTGGCTTCTGAGGAACCAAAAGGCAGAGCCTTGAAAGCTTGCAGGATCAGAGATGGAGGAGAGGGAGGCCATGTGAGAGGACGGCCACCCTGAGAAGCTTGTGATGGCCAGAAGGAAGGGCCAATGGTGGCACCTCCTTAGTGCCAGATGGAGGTGAACATTTAAGATCCCTGATGACTGACACTGACATTATGAGTGATGGGGGAGCCTTATTGGCTGGAAGGAATGAAAGTCCTTCCTCCTTACTTAATCTTTCCTAACACCAACCCAGGGGCTTGAGGGGGAAGCTCCATGAGGGTGGAAGTCTAGGCTAACTACTTAGCCTTAGCTGGGGGGAGTAGGGGTGGGGTGTCACAGATTTTTTTCTGCCGGGTTTGGCCAGAATAAAGTGGCTATTGTCTACAAGTTTTGTTTTGCTAAGGCTGCTCTAGCCTGTTCCTTTGGCTAAAGAGTGCAGACTTCTCCAGTGTTCTTTTTAGTGTGCACCTGTTGACATTTCCAGACTGGCTTCTTCAGCCCCTGTTCTGGGATATGTGGGGTAAAAAGGAAACACAGGGAACACACCACTGTGTCATTCCTCAGGATGCAAGCTTCCAAACCAATCTGCCTTGGTTTCTCTACCTTTTAGTGTCATCTCATCATTGTTTTATATATAATGTCCAGGATTTTCCATTGTATTTAATGGGAGGAATAGGGGAAAGTATATCTACTGCATCTTCTTATAAACAGAAGTTGGCTAGAGTCATGCACGTGTTTATTTCTGGGAAGCAGACTTACTAAATGTTGGAAAAAATTGTAACTTTTTTTCTTAAAAGTTCCTTAATTTAACCCAATATATTTGGAGAGGCCTCAAAAATTCAAAATGTTAATTTCAGTATATGTTTGCCAATATCACTAGCCTCCTGTATAAGTTTAAAAACTTATTACTAAACATAATACTTCAGCTCTTCAAAACAGCTCATCTCCATCCACCACCCCCCCCCCCCGCAGAAGCTAATGGCAAGTCCTAGAGAGGAGTATCAAGAATATCTGGAACAAATTACTTATATTTAAATACATGAAAGAAGCCATTTTTAGCATTCTGTATTTCCTACAGATGATCTCTATCTTGCTCTCAAGTTGACTCCCCGCAAGAGAAATCCTTTGTCATTAAGGGGAGGTGATAAGAGTTGAGGTTAAGTTCAGTAAAGGAAGTTTGCCATCATTCCTTTGTACACTTGCTGATTTCAGAATGTTTCTTTGAGGGCCAAGATGTCCTTATTCTAAAGCCATGCGTGACCTTTAAAAGGAATGGCATGCTTTATTAGTTCTGAGGTGCATTTTTCCTCCACATATTACCATTTCCTGACATCAGATGCCTCTTACAATAGCAATAAGGTAATGATTGTCATTGACTGTATGTATGCGACACAAGATCAAAATGTGCAGATTGGGTGTCAGACTTAGAAGAGAATCTCAGAGACAATATTGTTGTCCTTTTATTTCCTAGGAAGCAAATGGCTGTGAGGTGGTGGACCATGGTCAAGCAGTGGGTTGTGCTTTACACTCAAACCGAGGCTGGCTGTATTCAATTGTAAAGCCTCCTTACAAATGATCTCTAATGGCTTTAGGGTCTTGTTAGATACTTTAAGAAATCTTGTGCCACCAGCGCTTTTAATGGAGCATGATATTTTGTGGAAACATACCAACATTCCTGACTCTACATAGAAAAGTGATTCCAAATTTCATACTCTAAAAAAAATTTTTTTTAGGCAAATCTTAACCATTTTTTTAATTAAAAATTTTTTATTTAAAATTTTTTTGGTTTGTTTTTGAAGGGGGAGGTAATTAGGTTTATTTTTTTTTTTTAATAGAGGTACTGGGAAATGAACCCAGCACCTCGTACATGCTAATTGCACACTCTACCACTGGGCTATACACTCCCCCCTTAACCAATTTATTTCACTTATATTTTTATGCATACACGGAAGAAATGTGTGATAAAATTCCATGAAAACATATTTTTCTATAAGTATAAAGTGAAATTTTTGTGATAAGAAAACATGTCATAGCTCCATTGTCAGTATGCATTTTTTCGTAGTTCTTAATAACATTGTCTTTGATAGCCTTTTAGAATATGTACTATATATATTAATAGAGTAACATGTGTAATTTATTATATGTAGTATTATATATTATAGTGCAATCATATTCCATTTTAGATACCAGTAATTTAAGTTACAAATATTAATAAATTTATCTGCAGTAATTTTCAAAGGCTTTACTGTGTGAATACATATGTTGGATTTCAAAATAATGTTGTAGTGTTCAGATTTTCCACACATTTAATGATGGAGCATTTTTTTCCTATAGATCCCCTTACTTGGGACATGTTGGGATAATATTGCTCTAGCTTCTTTCATGTCACAGAGTTCTGATGTGTTTTCTAATTTTCTATACATTGTTGTATTTAACATAGTAACAGAGGTCATATTCTTTGTTAATATTTCATCAGCAGTTGCTATAAATTTTCATTTACATTAGGTGGGGTTTTTCAATATCTTTTTAGTAATCTAGTGCCTAACTAAGCCTAGACATATAGTAGTTGTTCAATACATGCCCGGTGAATAAAATCACCAATAGCTTCATTACCACAGTGCTCAAGAGAAGACAATCTAGCAATGGTTTTGATGCGGAGGGTCTTTGCTGGGGCTGTTACACACACATTATACTATATATCATGCTTCTATATTTATCACTTCATTAAGTCTGAAAAATCAGTCCTTGAATCTAAAATAACCAGTAGAGTAAGAATTCAAATAGAGGCTCATTGAGTGCATATCTGAATCAATTGCCTATTCTATTAGTCTTTGCACACAGACAGAAATCTCTTTTCTTTCCAAATCATACTGATTATCATTATTTTAATCAAGCCCTTTTTTACAAGTTGCTAAAGTATTCTGAATCATTTAGGAGATTTATTTTCTTACTACATTTCTGTTATTTATTCATATAATAAGCAATAACAAGCATATTGGAAGAAACAAGTTGAAATATCACCATCCCTAGATGAACATTGCTTTGAGTCACATGGCTATTTCCCTTGGACCCAAATTCTTAGATGATGGAATCTGAGGTTTATTCTTGTAGCAGGTATCACAGACTCACTGAAATGCCTGCCACATGTATGTTTAATGAAGAAATGTGAATCTGACATGTTTGTCAGGGAATCAGGAGGACAGAAAGGAATACTTGAAAATAAATCTTCTTTTATTCTTTTTTATGGCTGAGTAGTATTCCACTGAATAAATATACCGCAAATTATTTATCCAGTCTTCTGTCAATGGACATTTAGGTTGTTTCCATGTCTTGGCTATTGTAAATATTACTGCTATGAACTTTGGGGTGCATGTATTTTTGAACTAAGGTTACTTCTGCATGTATGCCCAGGAGTGGGATTGCTGGATCATTGGGTAAGTCTATTTTCAGTCTTTTGAGGAATCTCCATACTGATTTCCATAATGGCTGCACCAAACTACATTACCACCAACAGTGTAGGAGGGTTCCCTTTTCTGCACAGCCTCTCCAGCATTGTTTGTTTGTGGACTTTTGAATGATGGTCATTCTTACTGGTGTGAGGTGATACCTCATTGTAGTTTTGATTTGCATTTCTCTGGTAACTAGCAATATTAAGCATTTTTTCATATGCCTATTGGCCATTTGTATATCTTCATTGGATAATTGCTTGTTTAGCTCTTCTGCTCATTTTTGGATTGGGTTATTTGTTTTCTTCTTGTTAGGTTTATGTGCTATTTATATATTCTGGAGATTAAGCCTTTGTCAATTTCATCTTTTGCAAATATTTTCTCCTATTCTGTAGGTTGTCATTCTGTTTTGCTTATGGTTTCTTCTGCTGTGCAAAAGCTTATAAGTTTAATTAGGTCTCATTTGTTTATTTTTGCTTTTATTTCTGTTGCTTGGGTAGATTGCTCTAGGAGAAGATTGTTGAGATTTATGTTGGATAATGTTTTGCCTATGTTTTCTTCTAAGAGGTTTATAGTGTCTTGTCTCATGTTTAAGTCTTTAGGCCATTTTGAGTTTATTTTTGTGTATAGTATGAGAGAGTGTTCTAACTTCACTGATTTACATGCAGCTGTCCAGTTTTCCCAGCACGATTTGCTGAAGAGACTGTCTTTACTCAATTGTATATTCTTGCCTCGCTTGTCAAAGATTAATTGACCAAAAGTTTGTGGATTTATTTCTGGGCTCTTTATTCTGTTCCATTGATCCTTTTGTCTTTTTTTTTTTTTATACCAATACCATGCTATTTTGATTACTGTAGCTCTGTAGTATTGTCTGAAATCTGGTAGGGTCATTCCTCTAGCTTCATGCTTTTCCTTCGGTAATGCTTTGGCCATTCTGGGTCTTTTGTGATTCCACATAAATTTTAGGATTATTTGTTCTAGTTCTGTGAAAAATATCCAGGGTAATTTGATACAGATCTCATTAAATCTGTAGATTGCTTTAGGTAGTATGACCATTTGAACAATATTAATTCTTCCAATCCAAGAACATGAGATATCTTTCCATTTCTTTAAGTCACCTTTAACCTCCTTAGTCATTGTTTTGTAGGTTTCCACATATAAGTCTTTCACTTCCTTGGTCAGATTTATTCCTAAGTATTTTATTTTGGGGGATGCAATTTTAAAAGGAATTTTTTTCTTTACTTTCCATTTGAATGAAAAAAATCTTTCCAAAGCATCTTAAAAATCATTACCCAGAAAATAGAAAATTTTAAGTGATTCACTTTTTGTTATTATAAAAAGGTACATTTTCGTCTGTAGGGAAAGTATTGGGCTGCTTCTCCCTCAAATAATAAATTCATCTTGTAAAGTATTTGGTTTATTCACAGTGACTCATTATGGAACTCAAATCATCCAGCTACTTTTCCAGAAAAGGGAAATAATCATTTAAAAGAGGGAGTTGAATAGGTTAAGCATAAAAACAGGCAGTAAAGCCCTCAACTTTTAAAGCACTGGATTTTTTTTTTCCCCTTTCCTTTTCTTCTCTCTCTCTCTCCTTCCTGCTCTGGCTCTCTCCACTCCTCTGTTTTTCTACTCCCTACTTTTCATTCAGGACTGCTCATTATTCTTTTTTAAATGACAAGGGCCATTCTAGCCTGATTAAGTGGAAACCTGACCAATAGCAACGAAAAGGTCACCTGTAATTCAGGCCACAAGTGATAAAACTTTAGGGGTTCAGATCAACAGGGACTGGGAGGAAAACTGAGAAAAATAGAAATAAAGATTTATAGACATGAGGCTATTCAAAGAAGACCAAGCCCTGCCAGGCACTGAGAAATCAAATTGATGACCAGAAAATAAGATCAGCTTAAGAAATATGAGGTTGGTAGGGCCTCCTGAGACCCAGACGGGAGACCCTGAGATATATTTTTAGCCGATTATGAAGGATCTGGGAATGGATAACTCTGAAATCCTTTTACACTACATCACAATGTGTCACATATTCCTTGAGAAACTCAATTACCAAACGTCCCGGACAACATGAGTGGCTCTTGTTGAAATGAGAAGAACTTTGAAAGTGGCATGAAATGCTACATTGGCTTTCAGGGTTCAGGGAAGTATTTCATAAGTAGCCTAAATCTTGATTTTCCTCAGCGCCAGAAATTCATATCTATAAACAAGTATCCATTATCTGAGAAGGTAACTAAGTAGGTAAAAAAAAAAAAAAAGGTTTAAGATTGTCTTGAGCCCTTAAAGTGAGCACAGACATGCATTTTACTTGTAATTATCTAAGGTCCCTTCTATTTTAGTTTATCCTTCCTCAGCCTTAATTCACCTGGGAGAGATGCTTAGGAACTACTCCACAGTGAGTAAGTGCAGGAGATGTATGTATTGAAGGACTGCTTATGAAGGGAAGCGGAGGTTTTTTTGTTTGTTTTTGTTTTTGTTTTTTAAGGGATTGAACAAAATAGAATTTTTGAAATAAGTATTAGAGAAAAGAAACTAATTCACCCTAAGATCAGTCATGTGCTAGAATAAATTAACACAACGACAGATGCCTCTCCTTCAAACTGAATTTCTTGAAGGGGGGTAATAATAGTAGGTAACATTGAAATTCAAAATATGGTATGTGATGGGAACTATTCTGCTTTTGACATAGAGACTTTCATTATATCCCCTCGGCAGATGAGGAAACAGATCTAAAGAGAGGATACCCCTCCAGGTCTGAACTGAGCCAGGCTTCGCCAGGCAGTGCCGCTTCCGGGCCTTTAACAAACTACACTGTACTGCCGCCGAAACGGATACTTCCTCCTCTTGATAAAAACAGACTGGAGACTACGAATTGTAATAGACATTCGTGGTGCTGAAATGTGCTGTGCTCTTAATTTCCAAGCTTTACCTCTGCTACGTTGTCTCACTCTTGAAACAGCTCTCAGAGGCAGTTACAGTCATTACCTCTGTTTGACAGAGGATGCACCCGAGCTTCTGTGAGGTTAAGTAACTTAACCAGCGGTTTTCCATTTTGAACTTACGTAACTATTACCTTGAAAGTTCATTAAACACAGCTTCCTGGGCCCGCACTGTGGAGCATCTGAGTCAATGGGCCCAGGGTATGGCAGAGAATTTGCTAATGCTACTTGCTGGTCAGAGCGCCACACATCAGGAACTACTGCTCTAGGTAATACTGTTAGCAACTGAACCCAGACAGTCTACATTCTGAGACTTTAATTTAACCAACACATGCGCCTGTGGAAGTTTTGTGATGCTTACTTAGCCTATATTGGTTGATGTACCCCATCTAGACTTGAACATCTGTCAGCTGATTCCTACATCATTCTCCAGCCCTCCCTGGGGCCCCACCACGTTATCATCCTTTCTAGTTCCTTTGGCTCTCTAAATGATCGATCTTACCATCTCTGGATGGCCTGGGTACCTCAGCATTGTTCCTTTGTCACTGCTCTGCCTTGAAATATGTTAGTTTGAGCCCTCCTTTTCCTGCAGGGACCCCAGTTTACAGCAGTAATCCCTGCTTTACGTTTTTTTGTAATGTTTACCTAAGTTTATATATGTAAAATGCATAGAACTCTGCCTCATTTGTAGTAAACCTCGCATAAATTTTAGTAATTTCTCCATCTAAAACATGTAAACAGTAAGGCTTCTCTTCTGTGGACCAAAGATGCAGTCACTAAATTGTTTCGCAGAGTTGCTGGCATGTAGTTGGTACCCTATGCTATTACTCTTGCTAGAGGGTTTAATCAATTACATGTACACAGGGTTAGTTTGAGCTTTTTAGCAAGATGATAAATTCAAAGCAGAACCGTGAAGGAAAGAAAGTGCTTGTTTCACCAATGTATGTTGGTTCCTAGAACCAGCATGTGAATGGCAATTACATTTAGTGGACTTGGTTTTGTTCCTGGGGGTGCCTGAGACCTTGCTGGTGTGGAAGAAAAATGACTAACCCAACTCACAAAACTCAGACTCCCCGCAGACTCATTTGCATGGGGGCAGCAGTGAGGGATGATGCACAAAGAAAAGCACAAAGCCACCCTTGATCAAAGTGCAGAGAAGGGGGGAGATCGTCAAACTTATCCCGTTACCAGAAGGCAATTGGAAGGGAGAGGAATTAGAGTTTAAAATAGTACCACCTTGACAGTTAGGGTTGATTTCCTAGAACATCGTTTTTCACAAGATGCAAACGTAGTTACTAGAATAGCTGCCTCAGGAGGACCAGCCTCTGAGCCCCAAAACTCATGCAGGCAACATGCCTGCCTAGAACTGATGAAGCCAGGAGGACCAACCCTCAGCGGCAGAGGATGGAGAGGAGCCAGTCCAGCAATAAGAAGCAGAGAAGGCAGCTAAATAAAGGCCAAGGGGGGAAGCCTTGCCATAACAGAGTCAGTTACTCTCAGATATGTCAGAGCAGAAGGAAATTGTGTTTAACATCTAGGTGTTGAAAGGGTCAGAAGTTCCTGTCTTTGAAGGTTGGATGTGTTAAAGGGCACAGCCCAGTGGGGCCTTAGGTTGGAATCTGTTATGGGTTGGATCAGGTCCTTCCAAATCCCATGAGTTGAAATCCTAACCGCCAGGATCTCAGAATGGGACAAGAGTATGATAAGATCTTTATAGAGGAAATTTAGTTAAAATGAGGTCATGAGGTTGATCCTTAATCCAAAACGACTGGTGTCTGTATACAAGAGGGGAATTTGGACACAGGTACATACAGAGGGAGAATCCTATGTAAAGATGAAAGTAGAGATCTGAGTGATACTCCTGATACTGAGCATGACCCTGTGGGCCAGCCCTCCCCTAACCCTGCCTTTTGTTTATAGAAAAGCTCAGGCCTCCCAGAGTCCTAGAAGAGCAGGCTCAAGCAGCTGATGAGAGCGAGCCTGCAGGCACTGAGGGGAGGCGATGACTCTGACCACCTCTCTCAGCAATTAACTGAGTTTACTGCTGTATTTCCCTTTAAAGCTTTCATGGCTGAACAGAATCTTTGAACAGGGTTTCGGTGGGAGGATGCTATTGCCCCCAGGGTCATACCCCTGCCCCTCCCACAACTAGAAACCAATTTCTCTTATCTAAGTGTCAGGAGGAAACTGCAGAGAACAAGAACTGGTTAGAACCAAAGCCCAGGATGCTGGAGGAGTTGACTTTCAGTGGACCTTGAGCCTCATTATACACTCATTGTAATGTATTAGTACAACTTAATAACTAAGACAAACAACCCAATCCAAAAATGGGCAGAAGTCTCTTTTAAGTGGCAGTGGACGTGTTTGTAAAAAAGCAGAGAATTAATAGTTAATACACAAGGATAATTGATTTGGAAAATGTATTTTGCAACTATTTTATCAGATTCAATGAAGTGTGCAAGTCACCTTTAAATTAGAGTTGCTTATCTAATGTATTCCCATAAGAAATTCATTCATGTACATTGAATTATTTCTAAAGATCTTAAGGGTAAAAAAGTCACATGTCTTATCAGTCACACAGGGATAAGGAGAGACAAGGAGAGTGTACTAAAAAAGGAAAATTGTAATCTTCAAACAAAAGTGACCATGAGAGAAGCAGAACTGAATACAAGTGCTTTGCACAAAGACAAGCAGATGGAATTGATAGACACTCCAGACACCTGATAAAATAAATGGCTGACACCACACAGTAACTTCTCCCTGTCACCACTGCTTCCTCTCTTAGCCCTTTGAACATGACACATCTGTCCATTTAAGAAAAAAATACAGCTCCAATATACATTACATATGTATCGAAAATAATATTACGTTCCTGTTTCTGTATGTGAAAGCAGTGGCTAAATAGATACTTCTTTCAGAAGGCACCTACACACACATACACTCACCTACCTACACCCCTCAGGAAAGTTGAAACACAAGAGACACTTGGAATTTAGTGTGAGTTAATTGGGAAAATTATCTAGAACAATCATGGACTCCCACTGAAAATCATTCATATGCAAAAATGTTTGTAGATGTGCACAATCTATAATGGCTAAACCCTATTCTGAATACTTTCCAATATATACAAGTTAGGATATTTTATTCAGCCTCCTACTGGAATTTACACTGCACTCGTATAGTAGACATCCAGAAAGAAAATGTTCAGTGGCCACTCACTATTCCTATAAGGAGATTAAATTCTGATGACAAAGCAATACATCAGTGACACTCTTCTAAGCAAAAAGAGTCTATCTAAAACTCATCTACTCATAATCAAAAAGCAACTGGCATGGCTATAGGGATGTGGATTGAAACTCACTAGTGTCCCTTCAAGGGAATAAGAATAGAAAGTCAGGGGAAAACAGCAGCTTCCAGGATAGCGTTTACATGAACTGGAGTAAAAGCTTCACTGAAAGCAGTACAAGCAAGTTTGAGTCTTTAGAGAAGAGAAACTGTAAAGAGAGAACTTGGCCATCAGGCTTGAGTAAAGCAGGCTGGCATTTGTTACAAGAACTACGATATTTCGTAATTTTAAAAATAAGGAAAAGTGTTTTACTGTTCACTAAACATCTTAACCCGTACCACTTCCAGAATCCACTAATGCTCCCAAATTGTCTCTGAAGTAAATCAGGAATATGTTTCATACAAAAGGAAGGAGAGCACCCAAGTCCTCTCAGGTCATAGAATTTCCAGTAGCCAAGAAAGTATTGTCCTTTCATTTATCCAATTACCAAATCTATTGCAAAAAGACTGGGAATATGGATGCAAAAGGAAGAAGATAACAGTAGTATTTGTCCACTTCAACTTAAATTTTTTATGCAAAAATCAAACTTTTTCTAATAAAGAACATGGATAATTAACAGAACACTTCATACACTTTGCCTTCTCTCCTGATTGCCAACGCTCCCAGTCCATAATGGTATCAGAAGAGCTGCCATCTAAAGATCTGAATTTCATAGGGGAGGGTATAGCTCAAGAGGCAGAGCACATGCTTAGCATGCAAGAGGTCCTGGGTTCAATCCCCAGTGCCTCCTCTAAAAATAAATAAACCTAATTACTTCCTCCCTCCTCCTGCCAAAATAAAATAATTAAATAATGTGATAATAAAGATCTGAATTTCAAAAGAAATATTATATCCAAGAGTGCTCGTGAAATTAAATGGTGATAGTGACCTGAATGGCTTGTTCTTGAGTGAGAAGTTGTAAGAGAGAGGTGGAAAACATATCTGTTAACTTCATTTAACAATTATTAAAGCATTTTCAACTAATTATTTCATTACATCCTTACAACGGTGCTGAGCTAATAAACAAGTGTTATCACCATTTTAAAGGCAAGGGAACTCAGACTGTGAGGTTAAATGAAATAACCAAGGCTAAAGATTTTTGATTTTGCTTTTGTTTTTGTTTTTGGCAATATGTGCCATCAACCAAGATTTAGTACTCTCTTGAGTGTTGTTTTATTTATAATTACACAAAACAAATCCTCCTTCTCTACCTCTTTTGTCAAATGAAATCACCAAGATATTGGTATATAATCCTTTTCTATTAAAACTCAGAAGATACTATTCCTTTGTTTTCAAACATGTCACACTAGTGATCAAAGTGTAGTGCCCATTAATAACTTGTATGCTTATCGGAGACGTGTCCTATTTCTCTGGAAACTTTTTACAATATTTTGTATTTTCTTGTCTTTGTGCTCGAAAAGTTCAGAAAGTTTCATCAATATGTTGGATTTTATTTATTCTACAGGTCCCTGGAGGATCATATGATGTAAAGATTTTTGTCTTTCTTCAACTATGAGACATTAATTCAATTATTTCTTATGAAATATTCCCCTCAATTTTTCTGATATTTTATTTTCTATAACAAAGATTTCATCCTCTATTATTCAGTCTTTGCATTCTGCCAGATCTCTCTCTCCCTCTCCCCGCCTTTCTCTCCTTTCTCTTTCTTCCTCTGTATGTGTGTGTGTGTTTTAATTTCAAAGGACTCCCTGATTTCTGAATGTTACCTTTCAGAGCATTTGATTCTGATTTTATGCATTTGTCTGTGTATACCAACTTAAATTTTTAAAATCCCTGTTACTTCCTGAATTACATTTGTAATATTTGGTTTTTAGGTCAGCAGTTCTGTTATTCTTTCTCTTCTGTGATGTTGAAATCAGCATTTCATTTGTCTAATTATCCTTGACTTTTCATTTATATTCAAAGAATTAGAGATTGGGTTAATTTAAATAACAGTTATGCATTTCCTCCCTTGCTGTGTATACAAGTTTCTTTCCCTAATGAACTACACACCAAAATGGAAAGTTTGGCTAGATCTGCTATAAAAAAGGATGTAGTTGGTCAGTTACTAGGTTCTGCTCCATGGCTAAGTGGTCAGGACATTAGCTGGAAAGCCACAGGTGCCAGGATAGGCAGGATTATAATTAAAGGTGGAAACAGCCAAATCTACAGCCCTGTATCTCCTTTAAATAAGAGTCTAAACTTCAGTTCACATTTCAAACTATTTTTAAAAGGAAACTAAATGCAGCTATGATAGTTAGACTTTCCGTGTCTATAATTCTGTTTCTTTAGATATTGATTGGTAAATACCTTAGGAATCAGTAATCCTTTCAAAACCCATTCAGTTACTCTATAGTTTTGTGTATAACTATGCTCTCAATGAAAAAAAAAATGAGTGATTTTGGAAAAGTTTCAGTGTTCAGGTAGACTTTTCCCAATTTCATATGTAGATTTTATATTGAATTTTATATTCTTGAAAGACGATTATGGCAGGAGCCTCAAGCTAGTGCGATTAACCACAAAGCAGCTAATGTCAAGACCGTGGTTGCTTCAGTGCAAAGGATTAAAACCACAGAGTGGTGTTTGGGAAGGGAAAATTATATATAGCCAAGAACAAAACTGAAACCTAGGAGGAAGACCACGTAAATATTGAATAGTTAAGGGCACATGGATTTGAAGGAGAAGTGTAGCATCTGCTAAAAGGAATTCCAAGTATAAGCAGTTGTCTGATGGATCGTGTGTAATATGGGAGAATGCTGTATGACAAGAAAGAAAGTGAAGGTGGGAGTGAGCCATGCAGAAAGCAGGGAGAATTGGGTTACCTGCACGGGACCTCCATAGGTGGCTAAATGAGGATTGACTGGGGATGTGCAGTTTGGGTGACCTCGTAAGACAGATTAGGAAAAAAGCTTTTTTAAAACAGCAGCAGCATGAGTATTTCCATTGCTGACATAATCCTCTTCATGAGAGACCCCATCAACCACTGGGAGTGTCACGGTGGGAAGGGAACCAGAGATGCAACAGGCTTTTCTATGACAAAATATATGTAGTAGCTACATGATACTAGTTGCTTGTGAAGGTGAATTAAAGACATTTCTGAGTAAAATGAATGTGAGGCTCCATCTCTGATGAAAGAACTTTCTCAAAACAGTATTTTAAAAACAGGAGATGTGAAGTTCATTGCCTTTGAGATTTACTGGCCACACATGGGCAGAAGGCAGGGTTTTTAGCTTTACCCCCATATTGTGAAAAAGATCTTAGTCAATTCATAGCATAGAGCAAACACATGCCGAAGTCAGTGCAGAACAGTCAGTAAATAAAAGGGGCAGCTTGAAAGAGTCACATTCAGAAGTGAAATCACAAGATAAGCTTTCATCAGGAATCCAGAAAACACTCTTCACAGTCCAGATCACATGGGAATCACCCGAGCACATGATCACCAGAAATAAAGCAGAAAGTCCTGGCTGCCCTTTCTGAACAGCAATCACAGGACTCAGATGCCAGCCTCCGAGAGGCCGCTCACTAGCAACGGGATCTGACTCATTGGCAGGCTTTTGAAATAGTTTCCCAGGCAGCTTTGAAGTTGCCTCTTAGTCAGCTATGTGATTAGATTCTTCAGGGAGCCGGGGTTTGCCCTGTACCGTATGTTTGGACAGTGACGCTTCTCATGATGACAGGTAACTATGCAGTTCCCATCAGTTTGGGCTGTCAGTTTTCCAAGAGTGAATATCTGTTTTGCTAAACTAAATAAATAATCACAATCAGTTTTCCAGAATATACTGCCTAAGCAGAAAATCCTGAGTGGCCAGAGAAAACAGGTTTATTATGTTTTCATTCTGGGTGCTTGGTCTTTCTTCCTGATCCCCATTCCTATTTTGGAGTTTCCAAAGATCCTTCTTCATCTTCTCTTACCCTAAGTAACCCACCACTTCCTCTTCGATCTTTCTAAAATTGTATTTTATGGTAGAATTAGGAAAAAAATTTCAGAAGAAAGGAGGATTAAGAATGGTCATTGGAAATGTCTTCCTAGTTTATATCATCATGGATGTTTTACCCATGCATGGAACTTAAAGACAGACATGGTTAAACATTAAGTTTGGGATTAAGATATACATACTACTATATATAAAACAGATAAACAACAAAAACCTACTGTGTAGCACAGGGAACTATATTCAGTATCTTGTAATGACCTATAATGGAAAAGAATCTGAAAAAGAATATATGTGTGTGTGTGTATATATATATATAACTGAATCACTTTGTTATACACCTGAAAGTAATGCAACATTGTAAATTAACTATACTTCAATTTTTAAAAGTTTAAATCACATAAAATTAAGGAAATCAATAAACAACCCTTCTTGGTAAGGATGCTAACCAGTGAAATGAGGTCCCTCGGGTCTACATTTCCCTTTGCTCTCATACCTATACACATGGGAAATAAAGGTCTCTTCTTCAGGAAGACACTGAGGTGTTCCATGGGAACTTGATCTCTCGTCTATTTTGTTAGAACTATAAATGACAATGTTTGAGTTGTGTTCTAGTAACTTACAAGGGGGACACCAGAGCTTTGCCAAAGAAACAAGATCTTATTGGTACCTGAATGAATATTTGATACCACATGTGGTTTTCTATCCTGTCCTTATAAGCTGTTTCCTAGTCCATTTTATATAATCCATAGGTAGTTTTCTGCCTTGCTATTAATGTGTCAGTGTGAACATTTAATATAATGTAATATTAAATGTGAATATACATATATATACACACACACACTTTTTAAAATTTAGAGTAGATTCAATTGAGTCTATTTTGTCATTTACTCAGGGCCCTAAGAGAACCAAACTTATACATGTATTATTTTAATGATATTCAGTGAAAGTGTGATGTATCTTATTTTAAAGAACTTAAAAGCAATGCCAAATAATATTTTTAGGGTATAAGTCACATTGCTTATTTTTGGCCCATTGTGACAAATTGGAAAGAATGCACTAAGGCTGTGTATGATAAAACACTTCCTTAGAGTTTCACATTGATAACATAATTAATTTAATGTTGATTTTATTAGTAAAAATGTTCTTCCCTACCTCCAAAAAGCCTTTCTACATTTCAATGACAGTGCATATTTGATTTATTAAAGTATAGGGCACTGTGAAGTTAGAAACAAAATAATAATAGCATGTCATCTCTCTCCAGCTCTTTCTACAACAGCACAATGTGGCTTTTATTTTTTTTCTGATATTTTGCTCTCTATTCCCATCTGGCAACAAAGGTCTGCCTAGTTAGAGCAGAGGTTGTTTTCACTAGGTCCAAGGATGGGAGCAGGTGTGTTCAACCTCAGAACCCTTCTTCCTTAGCCAAGGGTACCGAGAAAATTACAAATGAGACAGACTTGCTCTTCAGCCAGGGGAGACAGTACTCATCAATCTTAACCATCAGACCATTCCCTGTTAGGGTTTTCAGCCAACGTGAGAGAAGGTTAAACAGATTTTTTTCCCATTTTCTTTTTTTCCTTCCTTTTATTAGTTTTCCTGGTATTGTAAGAAAAAATAGGGAGGGATTTTAAATAGATCTTTTATTCAGCAAATCTACTTTATGACTCCCAAAGTAACGTTTTCAGCACTGTAATTGACTGGAGAAATTAACAAAGAAATATTTAACCTGTGAACTCTTAAGATAGGTTTAACTTGTTTCTTTTAGAAAACTTTGTTATCATTTGACTGAAAGGGAGACCTGGAAGTTGTCCTCTTTGAAGAGCACAAGGTACAGATATCTGACCCAGTATTTCAACATAGTATATTCGTATTGACTTTCAAAAACCAGAATATTTAAATGCAAAATAGTAAAATAAGAGCAGGAATGTTACAGTTTGGAAGTGTGGGGAAGTCATTTTCTTTCATCTTTAAAAGTAGAATTCCATCTCATTTGTGTGGTGGCGACTTTAACTGCAAATGTCTGAATAAAATCATGTTCATTTCCTCCACTTCCATTCTGCCCAATCTGCTTTTACCACTTTCCATTACAGAACTTATTTATTTTTAAGTACAGTTAGGGCTCCAAGCTCCTCAGTTGTATCCAAACTTTGATAAATAAGTAAAAACTCATTATCTTTGGTATTAATATCAAAAATTGATACACTGCTTTACTTTCTCATCTTTCACAGAACCGTGTCATTTGAGCTTCACGTAGGGCACCCAGAGGAAGGGATTATTATCTGAGTCTTACAGATGTGGCAGTCCAGGTTCAGAGAGATTAGGTGACTTCCCCAAGCTAGGAAGTGATACTGCCGGGATCTGATGCTTTTTAGATCTAAAGCCAGAGATCTCTAAGCAGTGTGTTCCAACACTTTGATCTCTTTAGCTTTTCTGCTGCCAAGCAGGGTTTAGGAGCCACTAATCATCTAACTAGTTGCCTCCAGCTGTGAGAAGCCTCATTCGTGACACCTGTGGGCCATACAACATGGTCATTTTTCATGCGCCCTATGATAGGAAAATAGTAAGGAAATACTGCTACACAGTCAGTGTTCCCCAAAAACATTTACCCACATAGTTTAAATTTTATTCTAAATACATTCTAAGACTGGTTTATTATAATTTTATCATGTAAACTCACCTAAATTTCTTTCTTCAAACTACATACCAGTCCCTGACCAGATATCTCTTACTATTTTTCAAGAAGAGAACAGATAAAAGAATGTATGTATGTGTATGTCTGGGAGAGATACATAAATTAAATATATAGGCATACCTCATTTTATTGGGCTTCACTCTATTGCATATTGTAGATGTGCTTTATTTTTCTTTCTTTCTTTTTTTTTTTTAAATTGAAGGTTTATGACAACCATGCATCAAGCAAGTGGCTTGGCGCTGTTTGTCCAGCAGCATTTGCTCACTTTGTATCTCTTTGTCACATTTCACTAATTCTTTCAATATTTTGAACTTTTGGTATTATGGTGATCAGTGATCTTCAATGTTACTGTTGCATAAAAGATTGAGTCACTGAAGCCTCAAATGAGGGTTGGCATTTTTTAAGCGACAAAGTATTTTTTAATTAAGGTACCTACATAGTTTTTCTAGACATAATGCTATTGCACACTAAATAGACTACAATATAGTGCAAACCTAACTTTTACATGCACTGGGAAACCAAAAAATTTGTATGACTTTATTTTAATATTTGCTTTATTGCAGTGCTCTGGAACTGACTTCACAATATCTTTGAGGTATGCCTATAGATGTAAACCTTGTTGGTTGCTCAGAATCTGAATGTGTTCAATTAATTGGCCATTTTCTTATTAAGTTGAAGTCCAACATACCTCTGGAAGTTATGATGGTAATTTAGACTCTTCCCCACTGAATAAAAGTAAGCAGAACTTACTTTTGAAAGCTGGTTTGCCATTTAATTTACCAGGTGCCTTGATGTATGTTTTCTGTTTTGATTTCTCACAACAGTTTTGTGAATTAGCTATTATGATTCCTGAATTTCAAAGCAGAAAGTGTTTGTGAGACAATTTCTTCTCCAGTTGCTTTAAACTCATGTCTCAGCCTACAACTTATAGAAGTTCTGAGCGACAATCCTGACCCACCATGTTTCTTCTGTCAAACTGATTCTTCCACAAATGATCAATACTTGGTGCCCTTTGTAGTAACCCATGAAATTCTTGAGATATTTTTTGTTTTCTTTTTTCTCTGAGGTATCCTGAGACTCAACAAGTTGCCCTGTTCTCCCTAGCCAGGGTCATTAATTCCAGCCCTCTCTCCACACCTTCTGATCTTCATACCCATAAATAGTTTTTAAATGAATTACAGTTTCATTGTAAAGATAGCTTAATACCACAGAGCTATTAGGAGACATAATTTCTACCAAGGGAAGAAGATGGTTATTTCATTACAGAAAGTCTTCTAATTGTTGTCTCTCGACTTTCAGTGCATTTGCTAATGGCCGTCCTTAATATGCGAGGGTAATAAGCTCACAGCAGTGGAGGAGGAGCTTCAGTGGGAACTGTGCAGCCAGAAAATCACATGACCAGAATAGATCAGAACCCCAGACTGCTTTATCTACTGCTGGAACTTTCTTACTTGCAGCAAAAATAGTACCATAATTTGCTCCACCGCCCCAAAGTCACACTCAATCCCCCTTCTCACATAAATATGTCATATTATAAAACCTCTTCAGAGCCCCACAGCTCACACAAGGTTCTTTCAAAAAGACAGATGACCCTCTGCCCCATGGAGACAGATTTCACTGACTGACTCAATGTAAGTTTTGGACAGAGTTCTGTGATGAATTTCAGTAACAACAGTTATTCTGCTGCTCACAAGCTTAATAGCCAGATAGCAGTGAGCAGCCTTGACACCAAATTCCTAGCCTTAGGTTCAGCAGTCTGGACAGCAATCTATCTGAATGTCTGATAGACATCTTCTCCGCCTTAGTGCTTGAGTAGTGGCGGATCATTAACTTCAGAATCGTCAGCCTGACAAACAAGGGAAACTATCATCTGAAGAGAGCTTGAGATTTGGGATAGCTTGCTTTTCATGTTGGTTAATGACTTTTAGGAATATATATTCTTTTCTTTTTGTATATATATATTTTTATTGAAGTATACTCAGTTTACAGTGTTGTGTCAGTTTTCATTCTTTTTCACCATAACTTACTATAAAATATTGAATATAGTTCCCTGTGCTATACAGTAGAAACTTGTTTGTCTATGTTATATATAGTAGTCAGTATCTGCAAATCTCAAACTCTTAATTTATCCCTTCCTATCCCCTCCCCTCCATAACCATAAGTTTCTTTTCTATGTCTGTGAGTCTTTTTCTGTTTTGTGAAGAAGTTCATTTGTCTTTTTCTTTAGATTCCACATGTAAGTGATCTCATATGGTATTTTTCTTTCTCTTTCTGGCTTACTTCACTTAGAATGACAATCTCTGGGTCCATTCATGTTGCTCCAAATGGCATTATTTTATACTTTTTCAGGTTGTATTCCTACCTGACCATTCTACTAAAGATGTTAACCACAATGACTTAAAAACAACAGTATCAAGTTGGTTCTTTAACCAAAATGTCTTTCTTCCTGGACAAAAGCCAAAACTCTGCCGTCTTCATAAGCCTGTAAGTTTCTTCAGTGCTCCCAGACTCAGTGTTAGATACCCTTCCGCACTGTATTCCACCAGACCCACCATCATGGAAAGTAGTGGGAAGAGGAGAGGAGTCAGTGTTTACAAAACATTTTCCTGTTTTATCCATCCATCCGTCTGTCCATTCATTTATTCATTCAATCATCAGTATTTATTCAGCATCTACTGGTCATATACAGAAATTGTTTTGGCCTTGTAGCAAGCATATATCAATACTGAAAATAATACTGAGATTAAATATTGTAAAAGTATTGGCATATGTGGTAGATGTACCAATTTATGTAACTTATTACTGCCATTGGTGACCTTTAAATAATGGTAATTGAATAGGATACTGCTTGATTAGGGCCACTGTATAATTTTCTAACAGTTAGTTTTCATCAGTTTATTATGTTGTTACTGTTTCAAAGCTGGAGGTGAAGTAGTTTCCTGGCTCACCATTTGTAAACAAGAATTCATGTCAGTGTCACTAAGTTGTTCAGCTGCAGTAATGAGTCAAAGGTCAATTAAGCACAGCCTCATGATGGATCAGGGCACAACGATTTTTTTTTCTCCAATCCATTTGAGTTTAGAAAGAGACAGCTTGGTTTAATCTGTCTTCTGAAACGCAAGGTCAGCAGACTGGAGGATATTGGCTGTCACTCTTTTTGACATCTTCAATCAATCAACCTTGACTGGCCATGTGGTTGGACTTGGGAGTTACAAAACGATTCTTGCCTCTTCTACTAACACTCGAGATGAAAGTAAAACGCATCTTGATTTCAAATTTTAAACAAATGGTGAAGTTTAGTTTTCATGTATTGTTCAAGCCAGGTATGTAAGACACACAAACTCAAGAAGTTAAAATATATTTCA
This sequence comes from Vicugna pacos, assembly GCF_048564905.1. Taxonomy (NCBI): domain Eukaryota; kingdom Metazoa; phylum Chordata; class Mammalia; order Artiodactyla; family Camelidae; genus Vicugna; species Vicugna pacos. The sequence continues at coordinate 64,969,124 of NC_132993.1, read as the reverse complement.
GTGAAGAGCTAGATTGTTTTACTTGCCTTTGAAAATAGAATTAAATTGAAAAATGACTAATTCAAAAATAAGTTTAAAAATATGTATCTCACAGAATCCTTTATTTTTTACCCAAACATCATATGTATATCTAAAGGGAAAATGAATTCTTGCTAATGAGGTGAAATAGAAAAATAGCTTGTAGTTCACGTTTTCCCTAATGATCATAAAAATGATTTGCACTTCAGTGATTGAAATATACATGTTTATGAGAAGAGCTCTAGGTTTAAATGAGGCCCAGACAATCTGTCTGCAAAGACAAAGCCAAACAGAACAGTCCACAATATTTAGGATCATGTTCATACAATATCCAGAATTAGAAATTGGTCACTTCGTTGAAGTCGGTGTGTCGGGGTGGGGAGAGTGGGTCTAAGTCGAATTCTTTGTTTTATTTCATGATGTTTTCCTTGCATGCCCAGATTGGTTCTGTGGAATGGTTATACAACTTACCACTGTGCGTAACAGCATCATCTCCTCCTGCTTGTTCCTTCTCCCCATCCCCGATGTTTTTTCAATCGGCATGGCCTTGGTCTTGGCCTTGGCATAGTTCATGTTAACATTACTCACCAATATATTCTCTTTGAGTAAGTTGACTTTGTTTTGCTTGAAACATCTAGTTGAGAGAACTATTTACTTACCCACATTTTTACAGGGTAATTGTCAAAGGAAAAAAATCACTTTTGACTGTGATGCTAAGAAGGATTGAGCTGTCAGGCTATGGTCAGTGCTAAAAAAGATGAATGGAAAACACTGGCATTATTAGATATCAATATGGAGTTAAAAACACCAATCTCTCTCTGGAGTAAAACATAAAGCAATCAAGAGGTCCAAGTGAGGATAACCAGAGTGAGGAAACACTGGGAAGTAAAGTCAGAGCCACTTAACAAAAGTAATTGAGGGTGGCTACAGAAGTTGAGGAAATTCAAGAGGAAGAGAGGCGGGTTGTCTGCTCAGAGGAGGCAGCCAGAGAGCCCTGACTCCAGTAATCTTGGGGTTCATTGACTGAGGCTTGTAAGTTACTTCTTGGAGATTCCAGATCCCTTTGGATCTATGAGCCTATGGCCCCATAAAGTATGACTGTCTCATAAAGAAGACAGAGAACAATAAGATCTCTCCCAACATTGTCTGCAGGTTGGCTATCAAATGGCCCTCTTTCAAATTACCAGCCACTGATTGTACTCATTAAATTATTAAACATATTAAAAACTTGCACTGAGTTTGGCAGGATAAACCATGGACTTGGGTATATATGCTTCTTCAGTGGAAAATTGCATATTGTTACAAAAGTGAGAGTACTAGTGGGAGTGCACCAATGAGGTGGAACAGAGAGGGAAATAGGGAAAATGCCTTTCGTAAGTCCAAGAGCTTATGATACAGCGTGGAAGGCAGACAGACTGCTACTAGTACAGTGATCATGCCATCTCACGTGGTAATTTCAACTGGGACATATACAAAGGGCGCCTACGTACGGTAGGTAGAATGAAACACTGCACTCAGTAACATCAAAGACATTGTGTGTAAGAATAAAACATGGTAACATGGGGTAGATGTCATGAGAGACATATTCTTGGATATTCATAGAAGGAAGACAGCACTCTTGATCAGAGGCTGGTTTATAAAAGACAGTTCAAAAGTGTGATGTGTAAAGAGGTGTGAAGGCCAGATAATGCAGAATGTGTTTACAGATGGTGGTAGTTTGGAGCACAGAATAGGTGTTGAGAAAAAGGAGATATGGATAAAATTAAAAGTAGGAGGAATTAATATCTGTTGTGAACCTGTGATATTTTGGCCATGGTGTTTTGAAATTTACTTACATGACTTTATCTTCACAACCACAGTCATTATCATCAGTTTGGAGGTAAAGAAATTGAGATCCAGACAATTATAATTTGATTTAGATCATAGATCACACAGCAAATAAGTAGGAAAACCAGAATTTGAACCAATGATACTGGATTCTTCCACTACAGACAGTATGATTCAGTAAGAAACATTTTTTGGTAAAAATGTTTTCTTACGTTGGGTTTCCTAAAAACAAAAACTGAGTGGTGTGTGTGGTTGAAGTCGTTTACTAAGGAGAAACCTGTAGGGAAGAGAGGGAGGCAGCAGCAGTGAGTAGGGGAAGAAACTGGGTTAAAAGATAAAGTCAGTCAGAGTCTAGACACAGCCTATTCGCGTGTGGATCTCCGGAGAGTGGATTCGACCTCAGAATTGTGCTGACTTGAGACAAAGTGGCTGGTCTTTTACACCTGCTACCATAGAACCTCCCAGGAACCCCTGGGGGAGGGGATGCTTCTCAGTCTAGAGTACGTGCAGATGTTCTCAGTGTGTGGTCCCCAAAACAGCATCACTTGGGAGCTTGTTAGAAATGATAGTTTCTTGGGCCTCAGCCTGGACCTACTGAATTAGAAAGTTTGGGGGTGGTGCCAAGCAGCCTGTGGTTTAACAGGCTCCGGGTGATTCTGATGCACATTGAAGTCTGAGAGCCACGGGCTGAGGGCAAGCCTCCAGAGAGAGCTGTGAGCCCTGAGCGGCTGATCCTCACTGTTGTTTCAATTGCCCTGTGCAGGGATCAGAGTTAGCAGCCTCCACAGATGTTAAATGCCTTAGTTGTGTTACAATAAGTCATCCCTGTTGTATTAACCACTGTTGTAGCCTCTGTCATCTTCGTAGTTTGATATCTGCCCTGCACGCTCATGCTAGCCAGGCCTTGTTCTGGAGAACCCAACAGCACACCTAGATCCCCTGGCCTTGGCCTCCTGCCTTCCTCAGCACCCTGCCCCCTTCTCAGGAGGACTGTTTTTCAAATATAAACCAATCGATCGTGAGCCCGCTTTCCTAGCCCATTAGGCTGTGTCCCTTCAGGCCATTATACACAGGTCCTGATAACCCCCAGGGCCAGGTACCAGGCAACCTGGGAGAGCCCCTTTGCCCCAGAGCCCCCTGAAATCTTTAAAACTATCCAATCCTAAATCTGGTTAACCTCAATCATCTGTTTCTTCCAGAACAAGCCACGATTAAGAGCCTTATGCACAGTTCCTCTCCTTCCTCTGGCATCCTGACCGACCCAGCCCTCGGCGCTTCCCAGCGCAGCTCCCAGCAGCGTGGCGTGGCTCCTGCTCTTGGGAAGGGTGAGTAAATGTTTATTACTGTTTTAAAGGACAGTCGTTTTCCTGACCTGTTGACTTTACTATACCTCACATTCCCATTAACATGCTATATATTTAATCCACTTGTAAGAGGTGCACATAAGATTCAGAATGTGGATTAAAGAGTCATCCCACAGCGTGTGTGAAGCCAGTTGGCAACCCACTTCCACAGATTTGAATTAAAATTTCAGTTTGGGGTGTTTAAAGGGAAAAGATTCCAAACAGATGCTGTGTAAAATTCTAGTTCACATAATTTTCACAATGTGGGTCTCTTTTCCTTTTAAGCAAGAGAAATTTCGCTACAGAGGTAGGACAAATATTTGAGTTTTCCACATAAGGCTTTACCTAGAAAAGAAATTCAACTTGCCCTCTCTGTGAGAATTTAAATAAACGTTTCCTTGGACATCATGCTTTGTTGCAACCATTCCTTTCATGCTCACATGCAAAGCACAGTCAAAATTTCTATTGTAAAAGCTGTAGTGTGCATGGTTTTGGTCAGAAGGAGATAACAACAAATAATTCACTGTTTGCTTTCACAGTGATGATATATATGCCAAGGCAGAAAGTTAAGATGACAAATATTCAAAATACTGAATGTAAAATGAGTGTAATTTTATTAGAAAGCAATTTTTCTGCAATAAGTAACGTGACAGGCATTCTTTGGCATTGATTTGTATTGATTATTTCCATGAGTTGTTCAGAGTCAGAAGCTGTACTTTATTATGTGTTGATTCTTGTTCATGAATGTATGTTTTGATTTTGAGTGAAGATATTTTATTTACCAAGGACTTAAATTCAAAAGTGAACAGCATCCCAGCTCTGGCGACCTTGTCTTTCAGGTATTCTCTGGTGTGCCAAACGGTGAAAATTCCAAGAGACACATTTATCTTCATCATGTGTGTTTGATAGCAGTTACTGAATTTTGTAAATTAAACAGTTTTCAGGGTATTTTAGAGTCCAAAATTTTCTGGCACATTTTCTGTCTTATGAATGATTTATTTGCAGGTCCAAAGCACCAGAGGCAATAAAGCTATGGCCCAAAAGATTCTTGCTCTGTATATAGATTAAAAGGTTTATCTCATGGGAGGTGCTTCTAACTCTTGGCACAGATGCCAAAGCCCTGTGGTGTGTGACAGGGACCACAGGCTGCATCACCTCCAATGGTCAGAGCTGGGCTGGACGCTGGCTGGCATCGTTCTCCCCTGTGAAATATCCCATGGGTAACAGAGTTTTCAGTTACATGAGGATTATGAATCATTACCAGCATAATTCAGAACTGAATTCTGTCTATTTCCGATGTTAGCAGAACAATGGGAAGAAGAATGATTGTTTGCCAGCGTGGTTATCTTAGCATTCCATCTGGGGCAGTGTTTGAGAGCTTCTCTTTACCATGCAAGCCGATCCCACACGGTGATGATACAGCAGAAGGCTGTGTGCCGAGTTACATAGATCTGTTTATAAGGTTTAGTTTATACTTGGTGGGGGGGGCAGGAGTTAAAAATTGTCATTCAAAACCCACAGCATTTTAAATGCACTCTTCTCCCCAGCTTGTACAATTTTTAAACATAGAAAATTGCTTTCTGTTTTAGCACTTCCTGATTTACTGTTTCATCGCTCCGAACGAATTCAGTAGAACAGGATGATTGCGGTAAAATGTGAATAATGGTGATTACAACATTAGTAATAGTAGCCGTAATTTCATAAATGTTTGTGGGTGCCAAGTGTTCTAGGTGCTTCAGGTATATATTTACTTAATTAATCCTCAGAGCAATCCCATTAGGTTCATTTTCCAGGGGTGCAGGAGTTGAGTTCATAATCCTATGTCTGGGACACTGGAATCAGATAGACTGGCTTCAAATCCGGTGCCAAATCTGCTACTGGCAAAGCAGGTGACCGTGGGCACATTAGTTGACCTCTAGCACAGACTACTTGACCTTTAAATAGTTGACTATTTAAAGGATCCTTAAAGAGAAGTCTGTTTATAATGTGAATAATACCTCTGATACGGACTATTTCCTTTACTTCTGGAATGTCCCTTGATGGAGTTTCCTCCACCCATACCCACAGTTGCTTTTTGAGTCCATATCCTCGTGTGTTTCTCCTAGACAAAGCTCGTTCTTTTCCCTTGCCACCACTGATATTCTAGAGCAAACTGTACTGGCTCATGAGAACACATTTTTAAATATTCAGGAGTTCTGAAATCCAGTCATTAAACCACTGGCAGCTTGAAATCAGCCACAGTTGGGAGTGTTTACACCAGGAAAACCGGTAAACTCCACACATCAGGGCTTTTTCCCACCCATGTCCTGCAGGAGATCCAGTTGACTGGCACGTCAGCCTCCACGCTGCTAGCAGAGGAATGCTCAAAAATATGCATTTAATCACTTTTTGATAAACTTCCTTTCTCTTTCCAATTCCCAGTCAATTCCCGAAGTCCAGACTACTTAGGGTTCCTTTTCATCGTTTTCATAACTTGAGTGCAGTCAGTCTTTCTAGCCACTGCCCCTCCCACTTTTTGGTTCACACGTGTTTACAGTATATTATAGCAACCCTGGACCTCTTATACCCCAAACATATCATGAACTCCGTGCCTCCATATTGTCATTTCGTGCTGTGTTGGTCTGCCTAGATGTCCCTTCATATGATGTATACTAGGCAATTTTTTTCCTTCAGTCTTTCATGGTTCAGCTTTGTTTTCTAATCTGTGTAACTACTTAAAGCCCCTCTTACTCCAGGCCACGGGCAGGGTGGGGAATTTCTTTAACTGGTTTTCATAGCATGTGTGTAACTGTGCACACGGTGCTTATCACACTCACTCACGTTTGCCTCGTTATCTAGCTGAGTATATTCAAGGTTTGAGATAATGAATGGTCTGTTACTTAGAGTACTGTAGGCACTGGGCAAAGAAAAATTGCAGCACAGGGTAGTAAACAGGCAGGGAAGATCTACTCAAGACTGACCTCAGCTGCCCTGAAACAAAAGGTAGGAGAGCTCATAAGCACTGGGCTGAACTAGTGGAGAAGTATTAGGTGGTGTTGGAGAAGCAGGTTCGTGGATGTGAGTACTGCCCTCTGTTGCTGCTGATTGGAACTGTCCAAGCTGGGCTTCTGCCCTTCCGTGGAGACTGGGAGGTAGAAACTCTGCTTCTGTGGTGATTACGTTTAGAAGAGAGTTTTCAGGTGTTTTATTTATAGTTTTTGTTCAGTTTTATTGAGATTATTGATATACTGTTTAAGTTTTATAGCATAATGACTTGATAAATATGCATATTGTTAAAAAATGTGTTTTCTTTGGGAAAATGTCTACTTAGGTTCATTGCAATTTTTAATTTTTTTAAATTTTTGTTGCTATTGAGTTACATGAGTTCCTTATATATTTTGGATGTTAACCTCCTGACCGGATCTGTGGTTTGTAAATATTTTCTCCCATTCTGTAGGCTGCCTTTTAATTTTCTTTTGCTGTGGAAAAGCTTTTTAGTTTGATGTGGTCCCACTTGTTTAATTTTGCTTGCGTTACTTGGGCTTTAAGTGTTACATCCAAAAGATCATTTCTAAGACACATGTAAGGAAGCTTTTCCCCTGTTTTTTTCTAGATTACCACATAAGTTTAATTAATATATATTACCTCATATAATTATATTTTCCCTTGTGATAACTTTTTAGATCTTATCTCTTAGCAACTTCCAAATATAAATACAATATCGTTCACTATCGTCAACATGATATAAATTACATCCCCAGAACTTATTTTACTTAAGACTCTAAGTTTGTATATTTTGACCATCTTCAACCATTTCACCCACTTCCCCATCTTTTCACCATTCCAAACATATTTATGGCTAAAAGCATTTAATAGGGTAACTTTTTTATGTAGACTGTTTTAGTACTTTTATAAATGGTAACTGTCAATTGATGTTATGTAGGGGTATTTTCCTGTTGGTCTGCTGGAGAGCTGTGTGCAAATAGATGTTTTATAAATAACATCATATGTTAAATGTAAGTAAAACAGTTGACTATTTAAAGGACCCTTTAAGGGAAGGTTTTTATATTGGTGATAATACCACAGAATTAAATGTTTTATAAAAATGTATTTATTGTACTGATCACTCTTAAAAAATAACTGAAGTACCTTTGGTGTGCTGGGGATGTTCTGTTTCTTGATCTCAGTTCTGGTTACATAGGTGTATGTGAAAATCGGTTAAACTTTACCTGTATACGTGTACTTTTCTGAGTATTTATTATGCTTCAGTATGAAAAGAGATGGAAAAAAGTGACATGAAATTTAGAATTCAGGCCCTGGCTTATAAACCTAAGCAAGTTGCTTAACTGCTGTGTATGTGTGGGTGTGTGTGTGTATATGTGTGTGTGTGAGTTTCTGGATGTGTAATGTAATGTCACTTACTTGATGTACTCATTGTTTAGAGCAGAAAGAATCATATATGTAAAATACAGTATATAAACTATAAGTTTTACAAAAGTGTGAGTTACTATGAATATAATAATGTTCATAATATTCCATCTTATTTAGGGTCTTACTTGCTCACATAACCCTGTAGTGGAAAAAGGCTGGTATGCTATGCAGTTTGTTTATGCTCAATTCTTTTATTTTATTTTTGCCTTTAGTAACAAATTGTCATCTCTTGTCATATCGTAAGGATTTTATTTGGGGGAGGAGAAACTTATTTCTGATTTTTTTTAACATTTCATATAAAAACTTCCTAACATAGAACAAAGTTTGAAAAAAAAATTACAATAAACCTTGTACATCTACCCCCTAGATTTTCCCACTTTCCTCTTCTTTTTTTTTTAACATTTTTTTATTGATTTATAGTCATTTTACAATGTTGTGTCAAATTCCAGTGTTCAGCACAATTTTTCAGTCATTCATGGACATATACACACTCATTGTCACATTTTTTTCTCTGTGAGTTATCATAACATTTTGTGTATATTTCCCTGTGCTATACAGTGTAATCTTGTTTATCTATTCTACAATTTTGAAATCCCAGTCTATCCCTTCCCACCCTCTACCCCCCTGGTAACCACAAGTCTGTATTCTCTGTCCATGAGTCTATTTCTGTCCTGTATTTATGCTTTGTTTTTGTTTGTTTGTTTTTGTTTTTGTTTTTTAGATGCCACATATGAGCGATCTCATATGGTATTTTTCTTTCTCTTTCTGGCTTACTTCACTTAGAATGACATTCTCTAGGAGCATCCATGTTGCTGCAAATGGCATTATGTTGTCGGTTTTTATGGCTGAGTAGTATTCCATTGTATAAATATACCACCTCTTCTTTATCCAGTCACCTGTTGATGGACATTTAGGCTGTTTCCATGTTTTGGCTATTGTAAATAGTGCTGCTATGAACATTGGGGTGCAGGTGTCATCCTGAAGTAGATTTCCTTCTGGATACAAGCCCAGGAGTGGGATTCCTGGGTCATATGGGAAGTCTATTCCTACTCTTTTGAGGAATCTCCTCTTCTTTTTTTTAATACATAATTTTTACATAGAGTAAAACTAACCTATGTAAGTCTACAGTCTTGTGAGTTCTGACAGACAAATACATTTGTATAACTACCGCCATACAAGGGTATATAATATTTCCATTACCCCAGGGGTCCCCAAGTGCCAGGCTGTAGTTATTCCCTGTATCCTTCCCTGGCAACCTGGCAACCACTGATGTGATTTCAGTCCTTATAGTTTTGACCTTTACAGATGTTATATAAATGGACTTTTTTAGTACGTAGCCCTTTGAATTGTCTTTTCTCATTTAAAATAATGCCACTGAGGTTCATCAATGTTACTGTGTTTATTAGTAGTTATTTCTTTTTATTTGCTAAGTATCATGCCATTATTTAGCTGTATCATAATTTGTTCACCCCTTCACATTAGAATTCTCTCCCATTTTTGGCAATTATAAATAAAGCTGCTCAAAACATTCACCAGTAGGTTTTTGTATGGAAGAAACATATTGCTGGGAGTGGAATTTCTGAATTGTGTGATGATGTGTATGTAACTTCAAATGCCATTGCAAAACTATTTTCCAAAGTGGTCATATCGTTTTGCATTCTCACGACAGTGTATGAGGGCTCTAATTGCACCTCAGACTTGCTAGGACTTGGAATTTTCGGGGGTCATTATTTCTGTTTTTTTCTTTTATGATCATTCTAATAGATGTGTAGTGATGTCTCATTATGGTTTAATTTTCATTTCCATAATGATTAATGATATTGGGGAACTTCATGATCTTATGCTTATTTGCTGTGTCTGTCCTAGAATGTCTGTGCAAGTTTATCCTTTAAAAAAAAGATTTGAATGTTTATGTTCTCCTTGGTAAATTGTTAAAGTTCCTTATATTTTCTGTGTGCAAGTTTTTTTTTAAATCAGTATGTCTTGCAGTTATTTCTCTATTTTTTAATTTGCATTTATAATCATTTTCAGTCCAATTTCTTTTTTCCTTCCTTCCATTTTCTCCTCTCTAATTTATTAAGGTGCAGGGTTAGATTTACTCTGAGATTTTTTTCTTGTTTTTAATATTAGCATATGATGTATAAACTCTCATTTAGGCAGTAGAGCTGCATCTCATACATTTTTATATGTATTTTTTGTTCAATTCAAACTGTTAATTTCCTTTGTGACTTTCTCTTTGACACAATGTTATTAGCAAGTGAGTTTCTGACTTTTAGGTGTTTGGGGGAGTTTTCCAGATATCTTTTTGATGTTTACTCTAGTTTATTCAGTTTGTCTCTAATTCCTTAAATCTTTGTTTGGATCCAAGTTTTCATCTGTGATCCTATCTTTATGCTAAGAAACACCTTTAACATTTCTTGTAGTACAGTCTTTCTTGCAGTGAATATTTCATGAGTGCTTGAAAATGTGTATTTAGCTGTTATTTGTTGAAGTGTTCAGTTAGATCAAGTTGATTGATGGAATTTTAGGTCATATATTGTTAATGTTTTCCTGTCTCTGGGAAAGAAGTGAAGTTTCTACCTGTAATTGTAATCTTATCTATTTTCCTTTCAATTTATTGGTTTCTTCATATATTTTGAAGAAAATGTGCATGTACATGTATAATTGTTATATCTTAATGAATGGGTCTCATCAACTTTATGAATTTTCTCCTTTATTTCTGATAGTTTTTTGCTCTGAAGTCTACATTATCTGATTTTGGTGTAGCCAATTCATCATCTTTCTTCTAATTACTGTTAAACATTAAACATCTTTCCATTTTAATTTTAACATATCTATGTTCATACATTTCAAGTAGATTTCTCTTACTGTCTAATTTCTTATTTCTTTAAAAACTTATCTGCCAATCTGTCTTTTAATTGGGTATTTAGAATAATTGTTACAGCCTAATTGATGATTGAATTTAAATCAATCACCTTGATAGGTTTTGTTTGTCCCATCTATTCTTTTTCCTTTGTATTTCTTGCTTTGAAAAACAAAACAGTGATTTTTAAAAATAATTCCATATTATTTCCACTGTTGGCTTCTTAGGTTTTTGGGGTTTTTTTTGTAATTTTAGTCATTTCATTAACACTTAAACTACACAACATTAATATATCACAGTCTACTTTTAAACAATATTATGTCACTTCACGTAGTATTTAAATCTTGCAACAATATATTTTTCATTCTCCCATGTCATCCTTTATGCTCTGTTTGTCATATATTTGAATTTCACTTATGTAATTGAGTGTTACAAGACAGTGTTATTTTGTTTCAGGCTGTCAGTTGTCCTTTAAGTGAATCAAAGGTACTTAAACACAATTAGGCATTCATAAACATGCGGGAACTCAAGGAATGTACTAATACTTATTAACCGAATTTTGAGAAAAATATGTTTGATTATTTATTGAGCATTAAATATTTATTATTAAAATATGAAAGGATTTGGTCCTACAAGAAAAATTGCAATTGAAGGTGAATTATATTTACCTCTCTCTCTTTTTTTTTATATAAGCACACAGAGAGATGTCTACAGTCACCAAATGCAAAGTATAATTATTTATGGATGGTGCAAGTGGAATAACTTCACTAATACATATATACTTTTGAGTATTCCTACAAAGTAAAAAATGATCATGTATAAGCTTTATAAAAATACTGTTTTCTTTCAAAGGAATTTTATCAAATTAAATATATGCAATTCTAATTTCACAACACTCTGCCTGTAGAATCTTCTTCAGTTGAATTTTGTGGTTGTTGATTTCTTTCTGAGTTTTTGTTTTTAATCAGTCCCCGTAGAAAATGTTTCTGGATTTATAATTGGTAGGTAATCTTGCCAGGGCTTATAGGGCCTGTTTTAAAATCTAAAAATATCTATACTTTTTCTAGACAAAAGGAGAGTATGTACATTTTTCTCTTTAGATTACCTTAAACTGAGTTACTTTATTTCCAGTATTTTGATTCTGTGTTTTTCATCTTGGCTGAGAAAGTTCATCTGACAATGACATTAATTCTGGTTTCCTCCTTCTGTCTTGCTTGGGTAACTCATCGCACATTTCCACCCACTTACCTTCCTATTAACTCCCATGTGCTTTACCGTGAGAACTAAATACTAGGCAACCCACCCGTGCTCTTTAGGAAACTTTGTAGTAGCTTAAATTATCCTGGATAAATTTCTGACATTATGCATTATTGCTTTGCTCTTTCTTGCCTCAGAGCATTCTTTTTTCAGAGTGCTTTCATTAGCATCTCTGTCCAAAAGAGCTGAAAAGTGCTTATGATTTAGCAAGACAGATTTCTCCTGAAACACATGAATATACATTTGTATAATTAGTTTTTAAAACATTGACTACTTTAAAGAACTATTTTTATAACTTCCACAGTCTATTTTCAGAAAAGCACTTCACAAGTTGAGATTTATCCCCATAATAATATAAAAGCAGTAAGTATTCTTCAACACACATTATGTCCCAGGCATTTTCCTAATGTTCTGTACATATTAACTCATTTAAAATAACCTAGTGAAGCAGGCAGTATTAGCTGCATTTTGAATATAATGGAGCTGAAGCACAGAAAGCTTTAAGTACCTTGACTGAGGCCCCAGAGGGTGATGTGGGACCACAGGGGACACAAGTTTTGGTAAAATTTACTTTATGGTCATATTATTTTAATTTCTGAATAATTTTTATTTATCCTGTTTTTATAACAAATGTCATGAACATCTTGCATACAGTACAATGAAAAAATGTAAAACATGTTTTACTGTTTAATCACTAAATTTATGAAACTGCTATCAAAGAAGACAAAATTTATTTTTGAAACTTTGGATTTTAGAATAACATGAGGATTACTTAAAAAGAATCTGTGTTCCCTACTTGTGAAAAAATCAGTGAAAATGACTAGTAAATACTACTGCTTTAAGAACTAAAATATGCACAGAGTAACTCCTTTAATAGAAATAATACTAGTGCTATGATTGTTGTGAGCTAGGAGTATTTTTCTCCTTTTATTCAGTGTGTCTGATAATAGTTCAACTAAAAATAAGTTAATTTCGCTGATATTTTTGAACTATTAGTATCAATGGGAAAAGCCCTTGCATTAAAAACTTGTCATATATAGAAACTGAAAGAGAAGACTTCAAAATGCCTAACTACAGGAACATTGTAAGAATAATGTTGTCATATAATAGAATGCATAATCATGACTAATTTAATTTATTATCTTGTAATTTTACAAGGCACTCAAACCTATGGTATGGGTTCTTTTCCTTTAAAACATATGAAGCTAAAAGAGATCAAACAGGCAAACATGTTTGAAAATGGCAGATTAATTTTAAATTCTTGTATTCAAATGGTGTCTACCGTATATTAATAGTGACAACTGCAAAATGCCATGTCATTTACTGTTCTTGTGTTGCTTTTTAGTTCAGTTCAACATAAATCTGGACTGCAAAGACTACTTTAGATGTGATTTTCAAGAATTTAATCAGACTTAGAGAAATAAAGCCCTGGGGGAAAAATGCCAACCTATTCTTAGAGGGCACGAGAGATGGGATTCTTAATAATTCTGAAAACTGAGTGAAGTCAAGTATTATCCTTTTTCTCTTGATAGAAATTTTGTCAATCATTCGACTTTTTAAAATTCTTACGCCATCAAGAATGTCAGGACAATCAAGACCATATTGCTAGTCAGTCATTGTGTCCTATTGATTCATATCAGCACTTCTCTCATCTTCACTGACACTGCCTAAGTTCCAAATGGTCTGTTTGATGTAAGTAATCTTAACTGGTATCTCTGCCTTCATTCTTTCCTTCCATATGACAACCCCTCTCCCCTAAAACCAGTCCATCTACAGTGCTGTCATAAGGACTTTCTACCACACTTAGCTGATGGAGTCACTCTTTAAAATCTTGAACACGGAGCCACACATCCAGACTCTCTTACCTAGTAGATTGGCAACTTTGAGAAAATCGTGTAACTTCTTAGTGCCTCTGGTTTTTTGTTTCCATGTATAAGATAGAGATAATAATAGGAGCTAACACTGTAAGGTTGTTATAGAAATTAAGTGAGTTAATATACATAAATTGTTAAGAGTAGCACCCAATACAGAGTAAGCAATATAGGCACTACTTTATGGGAGACTAACAGAAACAAACGGTGCACACTACCATTTAACAGTAGGCAGCCATGGCATTTAATTATATATATGTAAATGTATATGACTAAACATGTGTTTAGTTGTATATGTGTATGATTAACCATGATGGCTGCCTATGCTGCTTTAAAGGTGTGTGAATGTATTTATACATTTAATATTTAAGAATATATTACATACACATATATTCATAAAAAATATATATAATCAAGCAGCTACTTTAGTGGTCGGCCCATCCATATCTGATATTAGAAAGTTTTCTTTACTGTAAAAAGCCAGGATTAGAAGAATGTAAAATTGTCAGAGCGAGAGTTCAAAGAAATGTTAGTGTCTTGTTCCAGATACAGGAACGAGAAAGCAAGCAGACACTAACCGGGGTTCTGTTGGTGGTAGGGATCTCCTTTCTTTGGGGTATAGAGAGTGGGGGAGATAGATCCCTTGGAAGGCATCAGCCAATAACACTCAAGTGTGGTTTAGGTTCTGAGCATCACCTAGAATATAGGACAGCAAAATGAGACAGGAGGAACAGGTCTGTGTGCAAGGCACGTGTGCAGGATACAGAGAGTCTAGGACTCTAACGGGGATGTGCGGAGTCCTCTGTCAGCATCTCTGGAGCTTGATGTCTGCCTCTGATTTCTGTTAGAGAAAACTTTTGCCTCGAAGGTGGTTAATTCTTTCTACACAGTTACTCTCCACATGTTCTAACGCTATCATAAGCAATCCTGACCACTTTGCTTTGGACCTAGTTCTCATGTGGATGAAAAAACATAAGTTAGAGGGGAGGAAGCAGCATATTCACAATGCATCTGATGGTTCCGTGGCTGCTGGGACTGTGTCCTAGACCCCTGATCTCAGGTGTCTCCATCTGTCATCACTGACCACCATCCCGACTCTGTGCTTCCAGTTACTGTGTATTACATAATTGCTCCCCGCCTGTACAGACAGCAGAAATCTCAACATGCTTTGATTTCTAATTCTTGTAGTTTTGTTCCTTAGTTTTCCTGCATGTTCTTGCTACCCAGTCTTGGCATTAAATGATCGCCAGTTTCAAATAAGTCCACAGTGGAGCAGACAAGGTTTATTTTTAGGGATGGTGGGCTGAAGGTATGAGCGGCTTCTGGAACATTTCTGTGATTAATCCAGGCAGATGAGGAGATACTTTGTGTGTGTGTGTGTGTTTTATCCCCAGTGCTTTTGTCAGTGCCTAGTTTTAAATGAATAATATAGAATAAAAATAATTTAATAAATCAAGGAACCAGATGAAAGGTATGAACTAATGCTTGGTGGAAGAACTGAATCCACTTCTAGACAAATACTGATAAGGAAGCTATCTTTTATAAAATGTGGCATTTTCTTGAAATATTCTAATTTTCCAAGATTTATTTATTTGCTATACTAACTTGTTCAAGTCTCCTCTTTGTATGGCAACAATATTTATATCTGCATTGTTCTGAGGATTAGAAATCAAAGAACTTATAGATAACAGACTGAACCATATTTACTGTCTTTCACTTTGAAACAGGGCTCCATTTTATATATATACTGTAAATACACTTAAAAATTTAAAGGCTTCCTATCTCAAATGTATTTTAACTCATTTGTAGGAAGAAAGTTCTCATAAATTGGAATTCTGATTATATCATCCCGACACTCTGTCCTCCGTAAAAGGAACTGAGCTATTTCAGCTGCTGGAAAGGGCTCATAGGAAGTCTGGGATCTGAAGTGGAGGACTTCATGAATAAGCATCATGTGTGCTAGGGGGAGTAAAAGCAGGAACATTTAAAAAGAGTTTATTACTTTTCTTTACTGCAGTGTACTTGGAAGTTAGAAGATAACGTACCATCTATCTCCAACATTTAAAGGACATGATTTAATATGTTAAACTTTGCCAATAGAAACTTTTCAAAAATCCATGTATATTTAGGTTTCATGATTGGCAACTTTATTTATTCCCTTCCCTAAGCTTGACTTTCCTTCAACACGCATATCAGTGAATTTCTAAAGCAACAAAAGCAACCAAGCAAAAATTACCCTTTTTCTCTAGGTTTTTCCTCCAGTTGACTACAGCTACAATAAACATAGAACTGAAGTGTATGTATGCACTAATCTGAAAAGTCTGCTTTTAAGCTTTTACTTTTTCATTAGTGGTAGCAAAGATTAGTTGAAGGGGAAAACACCTGTAATATCTTTATTTATTAGAATTCAGAATACTGGAAAATTTCTTTATCAGGAAAAGTTATATAAAAATATAAGTGCATGTACCCATGTGCATGACATTGCTCAAAGATAGTAGGGGAAGTGTTTAAGCAATCAGGTGGCAGAATATGGCAGGGACCAGGTCATAAACCAAAATGATGTGTACAAGATGGTATTAATCCAGGTTTTCAAAGTGCCCTGAAAAACTATACCAAGGTTTACAGCAAGGCTGAAATTATCTGCTGTTCATCTGCATTTAAAAAGATTGTTTGGCTGCCATCAATGAATGAATTTTACCTGACCAAATTCACTTAGGTGGGAAACTCAGCTTAGATGTCAGTTCACCTCAGCCAGTGAGTAATGATAGCGTCTCAGAGTAGGGTGATGGCAATGAAAGAGTAAAAGAGTGATCAAGTTTGGTGTGGATGTTTGAGGTAGACCTGACATAATGAAACACTGAGGGGAGTGTGTATGTGTGTGTGCACATGTGCGTGCACGTGTGCCCACACACTGAGGGGAATGTTGGTGAGGGAAAGAAAGATATTAAGAATGACTACGGAGTTCTTTTGGCTTGAGCAACTGAGTGAATGATAGTGTTCTTACTGAGAGAGGGAAGATTGATGGAAAATCATGTTGTGGAGAGGGAGGCACAAATCAAAAAGTTCTGTTTTAGACGTGTTTAATTTGAGATGCCTATTAGTCATTCCAGTGACAGTTGGGCTTATGAATTTGGAGCTCAGGGGAAAAATTAGACATGAGGACATATGTTTGGAACTTACTGCCCAATTCGTAGTATTTCAAGCAGTGCAACTAGGTGAGATTGACTTTTTTAGAGAAATCATACAATAGAGCTTAAAACCAAGTTCTAGGGCACTTCAGTGTTCAAAGATTAGGTAGAGAAGGGTGTCTACAAAACAAATAAGCAAAAACAGGAATGAGTCTCTGTACTGAATTCTGTTGGGAAACATGGAGATCATTAGTAAAGTTAATGAGAGCACTTTCAGCAAAGTAGAGGGCAAAAGCCAGAAAAGAGGACTTGAACAACGGGAGATGGGAAAATTGTAAGTTATTCTGTGAAAGGGTATGAAAAAGAGGCAAATGCTGGAATATAATGTAGCATAAAAGGCGAGACTTTTAAATAAAAACATTTTTTTTCTTGTAAGATTAGAAATAGTGGAATCTCCATACTGTTTTCCATATGGCTGCACCAAACTGCATTCCCACTGTTCTGTAGGAGGTTCCCCTTTTCTCCACAGCCTCAACAGCATTTATCGTTTGTGGACTTTTGAATGATGGCCATTCTGACTGGTGTGAGGTGATACCTCACTGTAGTTTTGATTTGCATTTCTCTGATAATTAGCGGTATTGAGCATTTTTTCATGTGCCTATTGGTCATTTGTATGTCTTCATTAGAGAATGCCTTGTTTAGGTCTTCTGCCCATTTTTGTATTAGGTTGTTTGGTTTTTTTTATTATTAAGTTGTATGAGCTGTTTATATATTCTGGAAATTAAGCCCTTATCAGTCTCATCTTTTGCAAATATTTTCTCCCATTCCAGAGGTTGTCTTTTTGTCTTGCTTATGGTTTCTTTTGCTGTGCAAAAGCTTGTAAGTTTAATTAGGTCCCATCCAGCAATCCCACTCCTGGGCATATATCCGGAGGGAACCGTAATTCAAAAAGATACCTGCACCCCAGTGTTCATAGCAGCACTCACTATTTATAATAACCAAAACATGGAAACAGTGAAAATGAATTTGTCTATTCATGTATGACTGAAGCATTATGCTGTACACCAGAAACTGACACAACATTGTAAGCTGACTATACTTCTATATACACACACACACAAGGAAATAGTGGAACACGTTGGTGTAAGTATTCAATAGAGAGGAAGAAATCGCTGGTATTAGATAACAAAAGAACAAGAGAAGGTACCAAATGAGTGAAACCCTTAGGACAAGAAGGAATAGGATCCAAGTGACAAGCACAGAGCTGGCCCTTAGTAAGACCATGGACAGAGCTTCCTAGTGTCAGGAGGAGAGAAAAATTGGAGAAACCTACCAGATCAGAAAGGTTATAGGTTTGTTTATTGAAAGATCACATCATTCCTTTCAGTTTCTGTCTTGGTAAAGAAGTATAAGGTGAGATCATGATCTGAAATTGTAATTCTGGTGGTATCCTGTTACTTATTGATGATGCCAACATACAGGGTACAAGCACAGTAGTGGATGGTTGTGGTGGAATACAGCCCATTTGCATTGGTCTCAGATGAGGAGGTCACATAGCTCCACGTGAAAATTTTGCATTAGGATAAATCTGAATATCCCTGGAATTTCACAACTCCCTTTCCACATTTGTAACTCTAATAAGGAAATCAGCAAGGAAGGTATGTATTTTACTTACTACAGTTTTGTATTTTCATCGGGTCAGAATTGTACAAAAGCAACTCAATATTGTTCCTCAGAATAAGTCTAGTCTACATTTTTAGTAAGTTGAAGTAATATATTTTGTGTTAATGTTGAAAGAGTCCTTTAAGCTGTGATTATTTAAATTATAGATTAAAAAAAAACTTATGGTAGTACAGTAAGAAAGAGATACCTTTGACTTGTACTCTACAGATAAAAACTCCAAGCATTTTGGTTTATCAAAAAGATTATAGATGCTTTTGTAAGGTGGTGGTATCCAAAGTTGGGTTATTTTTCAGTTTTTTGTAATATAATCACCAATTGCACCAAAAACCTATAATTCAGAACTCTGCATAATTCATTGGGAGGGTTTTAACTACCAAATAAAAGAATGTTGAGTTCTTGCCCGCTTTGCTCACTGAAGTGGAATTTTTAGCCCTTTCCTCTCTGCTCACTGTCACCATGTTCTCTCTGCATCTGACCTAAGTACCACTGAGAGAATAGTACTGAGGGGAATAACTGTGTTGAGAGTAAAAGTCTATTCACGTTGCTACTGGAATGAGTAGCATCACGCCCATTAGTTGCTGCCCTTTTTTCTCTAAAACTTCTCACAGACCTAGGCATTGTGAAGTATGTTTATTATAGCTACATTGCCTTTATGTCTCTTTCTATTCTTATTTCCCAAACTTCTGGAGTAATACTGAACTATTTAAATGGGCGAGAATGCCTAAATTTGACTTTGACCATATGGAATTAAAGAATGCAACAGATACAAACAAATTATTTAAACTTTCAATTGCCAAACACGTAGACATTTAAAACAATTTTTAGATAACTAATTTCTTTTTATCAACAAATATTAAAATGTCTACCACGTGCTGAACATTGTGTTAGGTGCTCAGGATACATCCAGAGAATAAGACAGGCACAATCCCTGCCTTCCTGGAACTTGCTCTTCATTGGAAATAATATTTAATTTAAGCACAGGGAAATACAGGATGTTATAGGAGTACAGAAAGGCTAGACCTCGACAAATCAATAAAATCAAGGAAGGCCGACTGGAAAAATGACACTTACCTTGAGATCTAGATGCTAAAAGTTGTCCAGGAAACCAGTTGTTCCAGGCAGGGAAACCACATATTCAGTGATTTTGAGGCAAGAAAATTTAGAAAGCATTTTAGTGACTTAAAGAAATTCAAGTTTAGATTGGGTAATTGGGAGGGTCAAGATAATAATAGATAAAAGAGAAACAGTGATTGGCTTTAGGATGGGGGCACAGGGAGTCTGCAGGGAACTGGCAAGTCTGCAGGGAAGGGACCAGTTTTGCTGATGTGTTCATAAAGGCACTCTAGGAAACATGGAGTAGTTACAAGAATAGAGTAAGACTAGAAACAGTCAGGGACAAAGTTATGAGGTTGTTGAAAGTAGGCCAGAGGAGATAAAACTGTGGCCTGAAACATTCCTTAATTCATGCAGAAGATGCTTACTGAATAGTCATTGTATTTCAGGCAATATACTATGGATACAATCGTGAATCACAGCAGCGAATAGAAATATGGATTAAGAGTGTTTATAATGCTTGGTGATTATTTGGGTTGAGGCATGAAAAAAGGGGCTTGAGTAACTTGGATTCAGGAAATATGAAAGTCGGAATGACTTAAGGTTGTGTGATAGGAGGGTAGGTGATAAGTTCAGTTTGGTAAACATACAGAAAACTGCTTTACCTCCCTCCTCATTGACATAAAAACAATGGAAAAACAAGGAAGCAGTAGTGGAAATATTCATACTCTTAGTCTGAAAGAATTCTATTAATCTTTTTTTTTAACATTTTTTATTGATTTATAATCATTTTACAATGTTGTGTCAAATTCCAGTGTTCAGCACAATTCTATTAATCTTTTTGACTCAACTCTAAGATGGCTAAAAGCTCTTGTTTCCCTCCACACATACCAATCTTCATTTTTTAATTAAAAATAGCAATACTTTATTGTATTCAGCAAAATTTTAATGGAATGGAGAAAATGTTTCAGTTATATTGCTTGGGAGACACTGAAATTAACATCCTCTCCCCTACTTATTTTTCCTTTTTGACAATTTTTTTTCTGTAAGTAACTAAAACTGTCTATAAATTAAGCATAAAAATAATGTATTGGAAAGGTATCAGCTAGCTTACAGAGCTTAAAAAGGCGAGGGGAGGCTCAGAAAACAGTAGAAAGCAAGAAGCTTCACAGTCTATTTATAGAAACTCATCACTGTTTTAAGTCTTTACGAACGGAATTAATAAACTCCAGCTTCTTTAGTCCCCTTAAATCTCTTTACGTAAGTTTCAATGCCTGGGGAGATAGAGACCACTAATTGTATTTCGGTTATGTGTCTTCTCCTTAATGAAAGGGGTCAGGGAAATGTATTGAGAGTCACTTTGGGACTGCACACAATGAGGAAGAGTCAATTACCCACACAGAAATCAGTATGCCATTACCAAAACAAGAAGGAATGAACTCTGGGTGGCTACTAAACTATATTTTGTAATCTGTTCTCTTTTTTTATTGATGTATGGTTGATTTACTATGTTGTGTTAGTTTCAGGTGTCCAGCGAAGTGATTCAGTTATGCATATATATATATATATATATGTATTTATCCATTCTTTTTCAGATTCTTTTTCCATTATAGGTTGTTATAAGATTTTTAATACATTTCCCTGTACTATACAGTACGTCTTCACTGTTCATCTATTTTATATATAGTAGTGTGTATATGTGAATCCCAAACTCTTAATTTATCCCTCTTCCTCCCCCTTTCCCCTTTGATGACCATAAGTTTGTTTTCTGTGTCTGTGAATCTACTTCTGGTTTGTAAATAAGTTCATTATATCATTTTTTTTAGATTCACTATAAGTGATAATATCACTTTATTCTTAAAATAACCAACCTTATTCTAGATTTTTTTTCAAATTATTTTCCATTATATGTTATTACAAGAAATTAAATATAGTTCTCTGTGCTATACAGTAGGTCCTTGTTTATCTGTCTTATAAATAGTAACATGTATCTGTTAATTCCCAACCTCTAATTTGTCCCTCCCCGCCCTTTCCCCTTCAATAACCATAGTTTGTTTTCATTGTCCATGAGTTTCTTTTTGGTTTGTAAATTCTAGATTTGAGCTTCAAACTATATAAACTCCATTTTTCCAGATTTATTTTTTGCATCCTCTAAGGTTTTAAAAGCAACTTTCTTGCAATACATGGAAATACAACAAAGTGGAACATGTAAAATTTGACAGTTGAAGTTTTGCATTTGTATATACCCTGAAATCATCTCCACTATCAAGACAAAAAACATATACCCACCTTCAAAATGTTCTCATGCCCATTTGCAATTGCTGACTCATGCACCCGTCCACTCCATCCCCTGCCATCCTAAGGCAACTACTGATCTGCTATCTGCTATGATTCATTTCCAGTCCCTAGAATTTTATATAAGAGGAGTCATGCAATATGTATATATTCTCTTTCATCTGGATTTTCACTCAGCATAATTATTTTGATATTCATCCCTATGATTACCAGTATCAGTAGTTTTTTTCCCCACTGCTTAGTATTTTACTGTATGGCTATACCACAATTTATTTATCAATTACATACTAAGTTTTCAGTTTTGTCTATTATGAATAAAGCTGCTGTGACCATTTCATGTAGAATTCCTTGTATAAACACATGCTTTTATTTCTCCTGGGTCAAGCCCTATAACTAGAATGGCAAAGTGCTAAGACACGTATGTATTTAACTTGAAGCATGGCAGAACAATTTTCTAAAAGACTGTTATGTTTTACATTCTCACCGGCAGTGTCCGTGGGTTCCAGGTACACCACATCATTGCAGATAGTTGGGAAAGTCCTTTTTGAAAAAATCTTAGACATCCTACTTGTTGTTTAGTGAACTCTCAATGTGGTTTTGATTTTATCCAATGGCTGATATTGTACATCATTTCCTTTTTTTTTTTTTTGATTTGTCATTCATCTGGATTGTTTATAGATTTTCTGAGTATTCAGATCATTGCCCATTTCCTCTTGAATTGTTACCTTGCTGCATTATGAGACTTTCTATATTCTGCATGGAGATCCCTTATCCCATACGTGATTAGCAAATATTTTCTCCTCATCTGTGGCTTGAGGTTTTGGTCTCAATACCATTTCTCAAAGAACAAAAGTTTTTGTTTTGTTTTGTTTTGTTTTAAATAAGTCAAATTGATCATCTTTTCCTTTTAAGGATCATACTAGAACTGTTGTAGTTAAGAAATATTTGCTTAAACCAAAGGGGGGGGGAGGATTTTATCCCATCAAATGTTCTCTTAGAAATTTTGTGCCCTGAGGTTTTATACTTGGAGCACCATGGTGCCCTCCTTTCTGAAGTTCCTCTCTTCAGTCTTCAGCAGTCTTGTTTCCTCCCCTCTTTTCCTGTGGATCTTCTAACCTGAAATTCGGGGGTTTTTTTGTATGATTCCAACCTGACAAAAAAAGAAGGCAAAACCATAGTAAGTGTGTTTCATATTAGAACCACTAATCCTAGAGCTGAAAGTTTGTACCTTTTCCCCAACCTTTCCCTATTTCCTCCACTCTCAGATTCCAGCATTCACTTTCCTGCTCTGTTTCTATGAGTTGGACTTTGTTTTTTTTTTCCCTTGTAGAAGTGATGCTGTGTAGTATTTGTCTTCCTCAGACTGGCTTTTTTCACTTAAAATAATGCCCTCTAGGTCCATCCCTGTTGTCCCAAATAATAGGAATTCCTTTTTTTTTTAATGGCTGAATGATAATTGTGTTTGTGAATCACATTTTCTTTTCCAATCATCTGTTGATGAACACTTTGTTGTTTTCATGTCTTGGCTGTTGTAAATAATGCTGCACTGGAAATGGGGGTGCAGATATCTTTTCAATTTGGTGGCTTCTTTTCCTTCAGATAAATACCTAGAAGTGGAATTGCTGAGTTCTGTGGTAGTTTCATTTTTAATTTTTTGAGGAAACTCCATACTGTTGTCCATAGTGACTATATACTAGTTTACATTTTCCCCAGCAGTGTACAAAGTTCCTTTTCTCCACATCCTCACCAACATTTGTTATCTTGTCCTTTTGATGATAGCCATTCTGACATAAGATGATACCTCATTGTGGTTTTGATTTTCATGTCTTTGATTAGAGATATTGAGCACCTTTTATGTACCTGTTGACCACTGGTATGCCATCTTTGGAAGAATGTCTGTGCAGTTACTTTGCCTAATCACAAAAATATGAAACAGTCCACTGCTTCATCTAAATTGACTCCCCTTCAAAATTCACTCCTTTTGCTTGCTTTATTTTTCCAGAATTTATGATTGTTATTTGTAGTAGAATCACTTGGGTTTTTTTGTTTTAGATTACATCTTTATACTAGAAGCTGAATTGCCAGAACTTTAAATACAGTTGTTCCTTGGTATCCATGGAGTATTGGTTCCAGGACTCCCACGATAATAAAGTCCATGGATGCTCAAGTTCCTTATTAAAAATGGCACAGTATTTGCATATAACCCACTGATATACTATAAGTATACTGTAAGTCATCCCCAGGTTATTTTATAATACCCAAGATAATGTAAATGCTATGTAAATAGTTGTTGGGTACATAGTAAGTTCAAGTTTTCCTTTTTGGAACTTTCTGGAATTTTTTTCCAAATTGTCCATCTGAAGTTGGTTAACTCTGCAGATGTACAACCCACTGATATGAAGGGCCAACTGTATATGTAGTATATAGCTGTTGTGTTGGTGTTAGCCATTTTTATCAAAATCAAAAACAGGAAAATTCAGAATTGGTACATAACGTATTGGGCATCTCCCATTAGACACATTGATTTGCCCTTTAAGCCAAAGATAGGGTGACTGGCTTCACACAGGTGCAACCCGATGTCCCTTTGCTTTGGACCCATACAGTGAACCACTCCAAGACTTCTGCTCTAAGACTTCAATTATGTTGTTAAATGCCCGTGGGAGTGGCTGAATCCTCACTTATGACTGATAAATTTAAAAAATGTAATTCCCCAACCACATTTTAAAAATATCCTCAAAAAATTTCATAGGTCTGTGTAACTAAGCACCATTTTCCTGTAGTGGTAGTCAGCTCAAGAATGCCTAGTTTATATTGATTTTTACCAGCTTGTCTGCTTCAAGACACAGGTTTGTCACTCCTACTCCTTAGAATCATATTTTGAAGTTAATGACCTGCAAAAAATAAAAAAAAATAAAAAATAAAAAATAAAAAAATAAAAAATAAATGAAGTTAATGACCTGCATGTAAATGTCTGTCTGCAGCTCTGCTTTGAGAGAAGCCCAAGCTATAGACTAATTCAGTTTATGCCCCAAGTGACCCTAGTAAGCATACCTTTAGGATAGAATTACAGAACTGGATCACTCAGACAGCTACATGAACATGGTTCTTGATGATAAGTGGGATGGTGAGATCCCCTGAGACTCAGTAGCATCACAGTTAGCAAGATTCTTACCCACAGATTGTGAAGTGATGCAAAAGAAGGTGTGGTAACTGTGGCCCTTGAACAATATGGGAGAGGTAGTTATTATATGTATTATGAATTGGCTGGGGTTTGTTAGCTAATATGGAAACACTGAATAAGAGTATCAGGATCAAGTAAGCCATCTGTCAACTCAGTGGACAGTGAGACTCAGGTGGCTTCTATGTTATCTTTTAAGACATCTGCACTTAAGATTATACAGTTGATCATTGAGCAACGTGAGAGTTAGGGGCATTGACACTCCTTGCTGTCGAAAATTCATCTCTAATTTTACAGTTGGCCCTCCTTATCTGCCCTTCCGCATCCACAGATTCAACCAGCCACAGATCGTGTAGTGGTGTAGACGTATTTATGGGAAAAAAATCCATGTGTAAGTGAACTCCTTGGTTCAAACTTTTGTTGTTCAAGGGTCAACTGTATTTAAAGTCAGTTAAATCTATTAAAAAGATTTAATAGAAATTGGAATGTAAACCATAATATGGCACCTTCCACATTGATCAAGTTATGCATTGCAATACTTACCTTTCATAATAAAGCACTTCATTTGATGTTTGTGTGTTTTCAGTTTTGAAGACATCAAATTCTATGCTTAGGAAAATATCCCTCCCTCCCATTTATTATTCTAGAAGTTAGCTCACTTTTTCTGTGAAGGAGTAGGATTAGTAAATATTTTAAGCTCTGCAGACCAAATGGTTTCTGTTGCCACTACTCAGCTCTGCTGTTTGTAGCACAAATGTAGCAATAGATAGCACATAAAGAAATGGGTGCGCCACTGTTCCAATAGTATTTTCTTTAAAAAAAAAAAAGTAGCAGATTGGATTTGGCCCATAGGCCATAGTTAGCGGATTTAGATATTAATGGGCCACTTGGGAACTCTACTAGTCTAAAATAGGGTCCAGAGAAAGTGCTTTATAATCCCAGGTCCAAGTCACAGGTCCAGACTGGTGAAGGTTTCTCTTGTTACTCAGGCCATCTGACCCAGCAGGTCTGATGGTACCAGCCTTATCTATTGTATATAAGATGCTGAATGGAACCTCTGGCAAACTGCAAGAAAGGATGTACTCTATGGGCATAGACCAATAAGCTGTGTCTCACCTCAGCACACACTTGAATACATCTTGATTTCTGCTGTGATGCTTCTTAGACACTAGTGTATCTGAAACGCTGCAACATCCTGCTCAGCACTTACTGATCTCTACCCAGGAAGTCCAGGGTAATTAACACTTCCGGGACCAACGTTGATATGTGGTACAGGAACTGATGGTCAAATGTTTTTGCCTTTCATCACCTGGGTAGACAGTTCTTTTGAGACATATTTTATAAGACTTCTCAGAGGCAACTATGCAAGAGTACTGGTTGTCCGTAGTGATGGTCAACTCATTTTGGCAGCCTTCTGTTTGCTTTCTCTTCTGCATTTTACTCTTCTCATCTATCAGTTTGGCTTTCTTGGATTACCTTCTGCAAAACACCACCTGTATCCAAACATCTCAGACTTATTTCAGCAGAACCTTGTGTTAGCTACTGTGTTAAAAATTGTTTTAAATGCACAAGACAAAATTGCATTATTGTAATGAAGCAAGGTAAGAACAAGGGTTTTTTTTTTCTTGCATGCATTTATTTATGAAGAAGCAAAATAACCCCCTTAAAACTAATTTAAAATACAACAAAAAAATAGAGGAGGATGAATCTTCTCTTTTTTCTCGTATAAATTAAGGGGATGATATGTTGGAATATAGATTTAGGAATCAAATGTAGTCAAACCAGTTAGTCATCTGAGCTGGTCAGCATATTTGGTATCATTTTGAGTTACGTAAATTATGCCTCTGTAGCTCTGTGTAAAGAGATTAAACTCAAAGGCAGTTTGTTTTTTTACAGATGAAAACACAAGTCAGATATTCCTTTGAAAATTTTTATGCTTACTCTAATCTTTTGTTGTGGCTTCTTTCTTCCCCTTTATTTTTGGCAGGGGATGGTTTGGCAAGATTGAGGTAGAATATTCAGGAAAGGGACAAGAGGAGTGAACACAGGGGCTTCTACCCTGTTTGCTTATTTTGAATCATAAATGGTGTCATAGCAAGTAGGTTTACTTTTATTTTAACTTGGATGCAGAGAGAAAAATCGCAATAAATGGTACATTTCCCTCCTTTGTTTGCATATTTTTGTTGTTCTTTAATTCCCTAAACTAGACACGTGCTCAGTGTAACACGGTATGTCACCCTTAAATGGGTTGCTACTTCTAACTGTCACTTTTGATCAGAAGGCACACAGGTTTGGGGCATGAAACTTGCAAATAAAAATCAGGGAACTAAAAACAATTTCCCTTTCCACTTAAAAATTCACAAACTCTGGTGCTCTGAGCAGCATGCGGTAGTTTAAAAAAAAAAAAAAAAACCTGTCTTTCATTTGTCTTAGTTCTACAGAAAATACAATTTGGAGAAAGAGCAAATGCTGAAAATGTATCTTTCAGCTCCATGAATATTTGGGAATGCTGTGAAGAAATCACTTAATTAAACCAAGGCTATGAAGTCTTGTTTCTCTCCTGATTTGGGCATAATATGGCCCAAAAGGCAGTTATGTGACATTTTAACTCATTGGTAGAAATACTTAGTATTACCTGCCCAAATAGTCAAAATTTCCAAAATAAAACCCGTCTTTTGAGTTGCCCATTGGCACTTGACTCTATAAGCTTTCAGGGCTTTCTTAGAACAGCTCCAACTGTGCTTGAGGTAACAGAAACTGAAACAATACTTACAGTAAACAAATAATCAACATCTAATTTCATGACTAGTTAAATCTCAGTTTCCTCTGTCTATTATCTTGTCTGCCACAGAGTCCTGTAAGAAATCATCATATGATTAATTTTCAGTTTTTCCCCTCTGGGTAACAGCTTTTTACCCTTCTTTTGCTAATAACAGCTTCTCAAAGCAGACTTTTTCACTTTTTATGACTAAAAAGCCCCCGAGATAAAAACATAATTTTATTGTGTAGGAAACAATCATGGGCCTACTGATTATACTTGTTTTAGAAAAAATTGAAAATTTATTTTTAAAAATATAATTCACTTACTGATTTAATGCTTTAATATTGCTTCAATCAGTTTCGGGTGACTTGTGTGTCAAATCTGGTCAACTGAACCCAACTAAAAGGTTAAGATGATTTCGTAAAAAGTAACTGTGTACCTATCAGTCAGTGACTACATCTCTATTTATAATTCAGACTGAGAGTCTTTTTGAACTGAGAAATTTTATTCAATGTCAGGTATTGATTTTGCAGTAAGTCAGAGGAAAGGAAAATCTCCTCTTCATCCTGAGCATTTCTGCCTTGAGGTCATACCTAAGCACATAAATAGGAAGTCAGTTTTTTTATTTGGAACAAAGAAGAGGATAGTGACTAAACATACCAGTGTTTGGTCCTCTCACCTCTGGGGGTGCTCACTTGATTGGGGTTTTGGCCCAGCAGTTTCCCCTGAGGTCCTGAGGTCTGAAATAGCAGTGACTATAAGTCAAGAGTTCTCAAAACCCAGAGTCTTGGTGATAATGAAGGAGAAGAAAAATAAAACTTTTCCGAAAGGGGAGTCTGAGAGGGGCTTTAGAATTAATCTAAACTGCACTGTCCTTAATCTTGCTTAGACTTGTCTTTGAAAGACTATACTTGGATTAACCTTTGAGTTTTAACTTCCATCCAGAATTTGATTCCATAAGGTTTTCAGGAAAAAATGCATGTCTTTTGCCCCCAAAAGAACATGTGCATCTAGTGCTACTTCTCTATGGAAAAGGAATATGGCTGTGGTGGGGAACAATGATGAACCCAGAACATCTTAGGCTAGAAAATAAAGAAGTGTGCAAAAAATGATGGGGGGGTGGGCGGCAAGCCAAAGGGATATAGGAGCAGCTAGAAGTGGCTCCCACAGGCCAAATGTGGGATAATACAAAATCAAAATAAGTAATATTAATGGGTTACAATTCATGGAATAAAATAAGAATCCATGAGTCGATGCTCTCATAAATAAGTGAAAAAATGGGAAGTTTAATGAGACAGCCCTATTTACGTAGTTTCAAAGTACCTCCTCACCAGGTACTTAACTAATTCCAAGGAGAAAATGAGTAACTTTACAGGGAAGAAGTCTGGCAGACACCATCTTCATCACGTGACCAAATTGAACATCATCAATAACTGGGTAATTAACATACTTTGCCACTCCATAGCATGTAGTCAAAAAGTGTCCCATGTACTTCATGAGGACTGTGAGCCAATTTCAAGTAGAAGGATGTGCTACAAAATAACTGGTCAGTAAGATGCAAAGGTGTCAAGATCATAAAAGCTAAGAAAAAAAATGAGAAATTGATTGAAATTAACTAAAGAGTAATGACATTTAAATGTATTGTGATTCTTCATTCTCATCACATGGAGAATGTCCTCTATAAAGGATATTATTGAGGTGGCAAAGCCTGCATGACTTCTGAGGCTTAGCAGTAATGCCCCAAAGGTAATTTCTTGGTTTTGATGGTTATATTCTGGTTACGTAGGAGATTCTATTATTTGTAGAGAAGACCTAATAAAATATTCAAGGGTTGTAGAGCATTAGGTCAGCCACAGAATCTTAAATACATCAGGGAAAAAGGTCTTTGCATTGTACTTGTGCCTTTTTTTTTTTTTTTTTTACAGGTTTGAGATTGGTTTTTGATAGGGTCATAAATGAGCAAGTATCATTAAGGCCAGTAGGAATTAAGCCACAGAAAGTTCCTTGTTTATTTTAATGACCTTTCTTATTCTTTTTTTTTTAACAAAATAAAATTATCAATGAAAAAAATACAGAATTACACATGTTGAAAAGTAAAGCCCCTCTCACATTTTCCCTCCTTCCCCAACCACGTTCTAGGAATGAACACTAGCAGTTCTCTGGAATGTATCCTTCTTGGCCTTTTCCTATGTATTTACTAGTGTGAGAATGTAAAATATAATGAGCCGTTAAGACCACACCATGTAGCCAGACAGACTGACTGAGTTCAAATTCTTCTAATTAGCAATTCTGCGAATATGAGCATGTTATTTAACTTCTTGCAATAGTTTCTTCATTTCTGCATTGGGCTGACAATAGTGTCTACCTGATACATTGACTATAAAGATTCAGTTGTATAATGCATGTGGAGACCCTAGGACAATGCTTGGCTATAACAATCTTGATTGGCTCTGACCTTCAACAGTGTGTCTAGTTTTTCACAGACAAAAAAAACGACATCACAGAGTCTATATAATTGTATGATTTTATTTTTTCCATAATCAACATTTCACATTTTTTATCTCAAAAATTGTAATTTCCCTAGTAAAACTGTATCATAATCACATCTTTCATCTAGAATTCCAAGAGAAGGGCTGATTATATGATAATACACAGTTCAAAATTCTGTAACTTTACCAGGTATCCATTTTTTCATCAGGGACTCAAGGTTTTTCACTCAACAGCAGCTTTTTTCAGAATCACCTTTGAGGTAATCCTGACAGCACCAAGATGTGCAGCAATTTGAGAGCACAGTTGCCATGTTGGTGTCAGGCCATGGGCAAGAGCTGATATGCTGAGCAGTCAGGAGGGATAACAGGAGAGCCAGGAGAAGGGGCCAGAAAGATGGGAACAGCCTGTACCTGAGCCTGGAAATCAGTGTTAGTGGTTGAGCTGAGGATCAAGTACCCAAAAGAACCAGAATTGGGGTATTACGATGGGAGCTATGACACGAGGAGTCACTGATACTCAAGGCAGCCTGCAGAGCTAGCAGGAACTAGAGAACCTCAGAGCTTAGGAAGAAAGGTAGCAGGCCTCAGGGTCTCAGCCATGAAGGAGATGGTACCCAGCCTGGAAAAGTGAACCATGAAGACACGTAGACAAGAGCAGCAGCAAGGAAATTTACCCTTCTGATACTATACCAAAATTTTGCCTTAGTTTTATATATTTTCTTTTTTTTCCAGCTTACCACGTTTATTATAAAATCAAGTTATTTGGACTTTTTTAAAATTGAAGTACAGTCAGTTACAATGTGACAATTTCTGGTGTACAGCAGTGTACCAGTCATGCATATACATACATATATTCGTTTTCATATTCTTTTGTGTTAAAGATTATTATAAGATATTGAATATAGTTCCCAGTGCTATACAGAAGAAACTTGATTTTTTAAAATCTATTTTTATATATAGTGGCTAACATTTGTGAATCTCAAACTCTCAAATTTATCCTTTCCCACCCCCTTTCCCTGGTAACTATAAGATTGTTTACTCTGCCTGTGAGTCTGTTTCTGTTTTGTAGATGAGTCCACTAGTGTCGTCTTTCTTTCTTTCCTTCCTTTCCTTTCTTTTTTTTTCTTTCTCTACATATGAGTGATCTCATATGGTGTTTTTCTTTCTCTTTCTGGCTTCACTTAGAATGATTATCTCTAGGTCCATCCATGTTGCTGCAAATGACATTATTTTATTCTTTTTCTTGCTGAGTAGTATTTCATCATATAAGTATATCACAACTTTTTTTTTTTTTGCTTTATTGTGGTGTTATTTTATTTTGTGGTCATTACGTTTCTGAATTAGAGTTACCTATGGATATATGCTCAGGAGTGGGATTGCTGGATCATATAGTAAGTCTGTTTTTAGTTTTTTGAGGAATCTTCATACTATTTTCCATAATGGCTGCACCAAACTGCATTCCCACCAGCAGTGTAGGAGGGTTCCCTTTTCTCCACACCCTCTCCAGCATTTATCATTTGTGGACTTTTGAATGATGGCCATTCAGACTGGTGTGAGGTGATACTTCACTGTAGTTTTGATTTGGATTTCTCTGATAATTAGCAATATTGAGCTTTTTTTCATGTGCCTATTTGTCATTTGTATGTCTTCAATGAAGAATTGCTTGTTTAAATCTTCTGCCCATTTTTGGATTGGGTTTTTTCTTACTAAGTTGTATGAGCTGTTTATATATTCTGGAAATTAAACCTTTGTCAGTCTCATGTTCTGTAAATATTTTCTCCCATTCTGTAGGTTGTCTTTTTGTTTTGCTTATGGTTTCTTTTGCTGTGCAAACGTTTATAAGTTTAATGAGGTCCAATTTATTTCTGCTTTTAATTCTATTGCTTGGGTAGACTGCCCTAGGAGAAGGTTGGTGAGATTTATGTCAGATGATGTTTTGCCTGTGTTTTCTTCCAGGAGGTTTATCATGTCTTGTCTTATGTTTAAGTCTTTAAGCCATTTTGAGTTTATTTTTGTGTATGGAGTGAGGGAGTGTTCTAACTTCACTGATTTACATGCTGCTGTCCAGTTTCCCCAACACCACTCACTGAAGCAACTGTCTTTTCTCCATTGTATGTTATTGCATCCTTGCTTGAAGATTAATTGACTGTAGGTCTGTGGGTTTATTTCTAGGTTCTCTATTCTGTTCCATTGATCGATATGTCTGTTTTTATGCTAATACCATGCTGCTTTGATTACTGTAGCTCTGCAGTATTATTTGAAGTCTCAGAGGGTTATTCCTCCAGCTTCGTTCTTTTTCTTTAGTATTGCTTTGGCAGTTCTGAATTAGAGTTCCCTCTGGATATATGCCCAGGAGTGGGATTCCTGGATCATATAGTAAGTCTATTTTTAATCTTTTGAGGACTCTCCATACTGTTTTCCATAATGACTACACCAAACTACATTCCTACCAACAGTGTAGGAGGGTTCCCTGGAAGTGAATTTAAAAGGGATTGTTTCTTTACTTTCCTTTTCTGATATTTTATTGTTAGTGTAAAGAAATGACATTGATTTCTGTATGTTAATCTTGTATCCTGCTACTTTGCTGAAGTCTTTTATCAGCTCTAGTATATATAGGGTTTTCTATATATAGTATCACGTCCTCCACATGGTTTTTTATTGCTGATTCTATTTCATTTGTAGTGATCAGTTTGTTCAAGTGGTGTATTTCTTCTTGATACAGTATTGGTGGACTGTATGTTTTCAGAAACTTGTCCATTTCTTCTAGGTCGTCCAATTTGTTTCCATATAGTTGTTCATAGTATTCTCTTATGGTTTTTTGTATTTATGTGGTATTGGTTGTAATTTCTCCATTTTCCTTTCTTACTTTGTTTATTTCTGTTCTCTCTTTTATATGACATTTTCCATGAAGGGAAGAACCAAATCCCAGCTTGTGTGACCAGAGTGGCAAGAGAAAATGGCCACATTTAGTTGACATGAGATACAAGGAGCAATCAGGTCCCAGCTTCAGGAAACTGAGAGCCTATCATCAAGGATCCCCAGCTAGAATTATTTTGAAACACAACAATTTCCAAATATTCTTGAATTGCTTATAATATGGCACTCATAAGGCAGAAATAAACTTCATTGAAGCAGTATTCAATCAGGGATTTGTAAATTTTTTTTAACTTTTTTTGACCACCAGAAGCACCAAAATCTTTGTCAGAGTAATAAGGAAGTGTTCTTTCTCCCAGGAGATAATTTATGACAATACAATAAGGAGTATTTAATTTGAACCTTAGTAAAAATGAAAAAATTATTTATGGATCTTGACAGTAACCACACTGAAGAAAGAGGAAACTTCATGTTTTAAAATATATCAACTTGAATAAACAGTATAATTCTAACATCCAGTCACAAAGTTGCTTATAGTCCTGTAAGGGAACAGGTCAGGACCACAGAAAATTACAATTCATTGTAAACTCCTTGAGGGCAGGGTAATGTCACTGGCTGCTGGAGGGTGAGCTCTGCTATTCTTGGTGTTCCCCGTCTTTAGCACCTACTTTACCATATGGAGAGTGCTGTTCTAGTATATAAATAAAGGGCTGGGTTCACCTGGCACTTGAGGACAACTACTGATGAGTTGAAACCGAGAAAGCTTCCAATGAAGAAAGAATAGTAATCTCAGCTTTGAAAGATAAGGAAGGTAGTGATAGGCTGAGAAGTTACATAAAC
Source organism: Vicugna pacos (assembly GCF_048564905.1). Lineage (NCBI taxonomy): Eukaryota > Metazoa > Chordata > Mammalia > Artiodactyla > Camelidae > Vicugna > Vicugna pacos. The sequence continues at coordinate 64,935,234 of NC_132993.1, read as the reverse complement.
ATGGTCTAGCATTACTAATGCATATATATATTTTTTAATCTATTTTTTTAGTGTCTGTGTCCCCTCATTTAAATATAAGCTCCATAAGACAGAGAATATGCTATCTGTTCTGACTACTGTTTAAGCCCCAGATTCAAGAACAATGCCTAATACAGAGGAAATATTTAGTTAGGTTTTTGTTTTGTTTTGGAGGCAGTGAGGCAGGTAGGAAGGAAATATAACCAGGAGGTGTTGATTATTAAGGATTGAAAACAGAATTTTCTTCCTTGGTTCCACTCAGTGGCAAACAAAATCAACACCTGGCCAACACATTCCCTGCTCAGGAGATTCCCAGGGTTCCACCATCACTCCCTCCCCCACATATGCTCTTTTGGCAAGTCTAGTCACCTCCAAGAATCCTTTTGCACTAGCAGAGGGATGATCTTTGCAACAGAAATAGAAATGTGCATGATTCTGGTTACACCTGAATGAATTCTGCCGTGTGAGATTGCTACCTGTAAGTGCTATTTTGCCGTTTCATGACCTGTGTCTGTAAGCAGCAGCTCTGACAAGCTTTGCCTTCCTTATTGCTCTCCATTTCTAAGTTCACATCTTAATCGTTCTTCTTAGGTATGACTTTGAGCAGAGTGTATTTTATACCTCATTTCTCCTCCGTGTGCCCGAGCATAGGCAACTATTTCATTGCCTCGAACAGCAACATTCTGAACCTAGTCATGTGCTGCTTTAATATTAGTAAAATCATGCCCGTCGTTTGCCTGGATCATCCGTCAGTATTTTACTTAAGACATTGTTTTCCATACAAGCTGCTTGATTGTAAAACATTCTCGATGAAGGATTTTACCTGCTGAAGTTCAGTCTTACAGGTTAGCCAAGTTCTCTCATTATCAAAATAAACTCTAAGGGACTAATTCTTAAACCTACCCTCTCTAACATCCAGCTCAGTTTTCTTAGCAATCTTGTGACTGCCTTAGAAACAGTACAGAGAGAGGAGTTAAATTAACTGTAATGCATCAAATCTCACAAAACTGGCCAGTTCAGGACAGATTTATTCTATGAGCAGAATCCTTTTAAAAAAAAATTAAATAAAAAGTTCTAAGAACAGTTTATTCTAAAAAGAATGCAGCAAAAATTTTTTTTTAATTCTGGAATTTTAATTGGAATTGGAATTCCACCCAAACCTATAGGTCAATGAAATTAAAATTTATATATATGCATACATACATATATGTATGTTTTATATATACACATACAACTATAAATCTAGATATATAAAACTCTAAAACTCTCTAAAAAACTATATAAAAATATAAATAAAAACTGTTGAATCTCTTCCTCTAAAAATGTGGCATATTTAGCTGCTTTAAATTATCCTTTAATATCACTTTTGAATTAAATAAAAGTAGTGCTCAGAATCAGATATAGTAAGAGTATGGTAGGATCCACGAGCTGATGAACAGAAATCTTAAACAAAGCTCCTCATGGGATTTTTGTGAGGAATCCGATGCGTGAGGCCATCCAGACATCTGATTGGATGGCGGTGGAAACATCACTCTGTTCCCCATGGTCTCAATGGACCATAAGCCATAGGTTGAGAGTTTCAGGCTATAACAACTGAAGGTAGCCCTGAGGGGTTAAGGGATTTGCCAAAATCAGACCTTTAGTTAGAGACCAGAAAACCTGTGATTTTAGTAAGCAATTTTAGCACCAAAGTCACTTATGTTTAATGAATATGTATGTATGTATATGTGATGAATATGAATGTATAGTGTGTGTGTGTGTATGACTGAATGGGTTAGTGAATCTAAATTTGCTCCACAAGTCAGTTAATTTTTAGCATGGGTTTGGCAGCTATCACACCCGTACTCTAAAAATGCCTCGGTCTCAGAAACATTAATCCCCAAAATGACATAGGTCGAGTGGCTTAAAAATAAGTCTAGACCATACTAATGACATGTTTAAGTAACTCTGCTTAGATACAAGGCCCTTAAACCTATCAACTATTCCAAAGTTCTTGGTCAATAAGAAAGAGACCATTCTATCCAGTTTTTGATAGGCAAGCTCATTTTAATAATTTTAACCAAATACAGTCTATTTTATTCTGCTTATCCAAGTAGAATTCCCCCAACAATTCTTTAAAACTCTAAGCAGGGAAAGAGATTCAGGATTAGGACAGCCAGAATACACTGTCATGCCTTTGCAATGCGCTGCTATCCTTCTTTTAGGAAATAAAGGAAATACAAAGGATAGAAACTTGACTCCCAGCTACGTCAAGAGACGCATCATAACATTCCTGTCCTTAACCTTTATTCACACCAGTGAGAAGAGCACTGTGCTGCAACCCTCTTCTCGGTAGCTCTAGAGAAAGTCAGCGTTGATTGCATGACTGTAAATAATGATTTAGAGAAATCAGGAGTTAGGAGAAGACGAGAAAATCAGAAACAGTAGCTGCATTCAAGGTCATGAAAATAACAGAAGATTTGGAATTAGAAAAATTTTGATTCAAATCATGTCTCTTTTACTTATTTGCTGAAATGTCATGGACCAGTTACTTAACTTCTATAAGATGCAACGTGTCTGATGTAATGGAGACACATTCCTATGTGGACTAAATTATCACTTTATGTTTCAGTACTACTGTGAGGTTCGATATAGTAGCCAGCAGGCTTCTGCAATTACTGAGCACTAAAAATGTGACTAGTCTGAATTACGAGAAGCTATAAATATCCAAGACATCCTGAATACTGGAAGACTTAGTGCCAAAAAAGCAAAATGTCTAATAATTTTATATTGATTATATGCTGAAATGATATTTTAGTCATATATGGTTAAATATTATTAAACTTTTACTTCTATTAATGTAGGTGCTAGAAAACTTAAAATTACAAATATTTCCATTGTACAGAACTGCTCTTTATGAATATTTTGCCTTTTTTCCTCCACACTAAATTCACCATGAGAGGAGGAATTCTATCTTACTTACCTTGTCATAATATCTAGTGAAAATTCTGACAGTAATACATGTAAAGTTTACATTGAGTAAAAATAATAACTTTAATTAGGGATGATTAATAGATTCCTAAAAAGCATTATTGTCCCTATAAGTAGGCAAATTCAAACCAATCTTTCTTGATTTTCTATTTCATTTATTACTCAGAGTTGCAAATAATATTTGTTTTGGTCTCACTGTTTCATATAACCTGTGGGTTGAAGGAGAAATTGCAAGAAAAATTAAAAAACATACTGAACTAAATGAAAGTTAAAAACACCAAATATTCAAATTTGAAGAATGCATTTTATAAGTGCCTAGAAGAATATTTACAGCACTATATGGAAAGGAAATTTTGAAATAAGGATCTAAATTTGCACCTTAAAATAATAATTAAAAAAAGTAAACTCAAAGTAAGCAGAAGGAAGGGAATAATACTTTCAAAATAAACAGATGTTTAATAAAAGGAAAATTATCTAAAATCTTATTTTTGAAACACATGGAAAATTTATAATCCCCTAGACAGAGTTCAGAAAAAATGATTCTATATTAAAGGCATAATAGGAGTCAATTATAAACAAATTACTATCAAGAAATTCTACATATATGGAATGGACAAATTCCAAACTATTAAAACACTAAAAAAAGTAAATATCCTAAATCATTTGTATCTATTACATTAATTGGATTTGCAGTTTAACACCTTTCACGAAGAACAGTCCAGACCTATATGGTTCCAATGGTTAATTCTATCAAAGAAGTATCAATTTTATGCATACTCTGATGAAAAGTAGAAGAGGAAATATGTGGAATGATGGTATGTTAAAATTAACTCAGTGGGAGGAATCCTTTCACAGTGTGTGTGTGTGTGTGTGTGTATATATCAAATTTTGTTGTACACATTAAATATCTTACAATTTTATGTGTTAATTATACCTAGGTAAAGCTAGACAAAATTCAAAAGTACAGATCAATATCCTTTATGAAGATAGAAACAAAATTTCTTATGAAAATTTCAGCTAACCAAATGCAGCAATAAGTAAAAAGAATAACTTATGATTAAGTATACAATTCAAAGATTTTTGACAAATGTATAGTTCCAGGAAATCAAGGTTAGTTTAATATTGTAAACAATTAGTGTAATTCACAGTATTAATAGATACAGAAAGTAAAACCATAAAATTACCATAGCCAAGTCAGAAAATATTTTGTCAAAAATGTAATAATGATGATAAACAACAAACACAATAACTTGTAGCAAACTAGCTAAGTACAGATTATACGTAACGTTAAAGGCAATGTTTTCACCTAAGATAGAGGAAAAGTTAAGTGTATCCACTCTCAACATTTCTAGTCAACAATGCATTGGAAGCCTTAGCCAGTGCAATAACACTACATATATATATATATAGTATATAGGTAGAAAAGGAACAGAAAAAAACTATTCATTTATAACATAATTCTAAGGAATCCATAAAAAGGAACAGAGTGAAAATAAGACAGTTAAGTAAAAATTTATAATAGAGACTTCACTAAATATGACATATAAGTTACTTTAGAAAACACATGAAAAGATGTTTGGCATTGTTAGTCACCAGCAAGACGCACGTGAAATCTATAATGACATACTCAGTGGGCATTCATTAGAATGGTTAAAATAAGAAAGACTGACTCTACCAATGTTGGTGAGTATGTGTCGTGACTGAGAAACTAACATTTCTGGTGGGAATTTAAGTGGTGCAACCAGTTGGGGAAAGAAATACTCCTTTACAATTTCTTAAAAACTTACATGTTTACCCTGTGAATCATCAATCCTACTTCTAGGCATTTACCAAAGAGAAATAGGCTTATAAACAGAGAAACTTATACATGCATGTTCATAGGTTTTATTCATAATATTCAAACACTAGAAACAACCAAATGTCCAACAGTAGATGGATAGATATACAAATTTTGGTGTATACTTACAGCTTATTACTTGGCAATAAATAAGAATGAATCACTGATCCATGCAACCACATAGGTGAATCTCAAGGAAAAAAAAACCCCAAAACAAACAAACAAACAAAAAACCCCATGATATTGAGCAGTAGAAACCAGATATAAAATAGTAAATACTATATGAATTAATTTATATGGAGTTCTAGAAAAGGCAAAAATAATTGTCAGAAAGCAGATCAGTCATTGCAATGGATTCAGGGTGTGTGTGAAGGTGAGTGGAATGAGAGTGGATTTGATTATAAGGATCATAAGGAAAATCTTGTGGATATGTTTCATATTTTGAATGTAGTGATCATTTGTCAAAACCACTGAAACATACATTTAAAATGAGTGCATCCTCTTGCTTGTCAGTCATACTTCAGTAATGTAAAATTAAATCGTGAAAATGAATTGATTGCCAGGGAGAGGGAATAGGTATGAAAAAGGTAAATTCATGAGCAGAGGCACTGAGGGAGGAAGCATAGGGTATGTGTGGGGGGCAGTGATGAGTTCCATTTAATTGGAACAAAGATAAATTGGGAAGTTAAATAGAGCTAGAACATGCAAGGTCATAAATATCAGAAGAATAAACAACTCAAATATTATTGATGGAGCATCAATTTATTTTGTTTGCCTTCCCCTTCCCTTTCCCCTTTCTTAACATTTGGCATGACATCCTCAGGCAAATGGACAGACAAGTCTCCAAGAAACTAAGAGAAAGAATTCCATGGTTCCTTCTTAAATGGTAGGATCTCTTAGTTGTCTCATTTGCATAAGCTCCCATGTTTACATCATGTCAGCTTTTCTCACAATTACCATTAACAGAGCTCTTAGACATGTGTGTTCCCACAGCCAAAATGGAAGCATGATGGTGGGCTCTGGGGATTTCTTTAAAAAAAAAAAAAAATTAAGTATTTTCTCAAATAGATGTTTTAGGCACTATTATTTTAGTCTTGGCTTCCAAAACGAACTGTCTTGAGATTTGGATGGAAATATAAAGGCTTTGTTTACTTTTCCCAAGGTTTATTTTAATTTGAGGAATCATAAGGACTGGTCACATACACTGGAAGACTGCAAAGGCTAAAAGATTCTGTATAAACCTAGAGATCTGCTGAGCTCAATATTAGGCAAGATGATGTTCAATCCAGATGGCTAATTTGCATGACTTCATTTAACACTTGACTTTTCCACACATATTTGCTTATTATAAAGGCTGTTATAAGAAATGTTACCTAAAATTTTGAGAGAGAAAAAATATTCTGCGAAAAACTGGCTGTCAGATTTGACTCTTGCTGTTCATGTTTCTAAAGTCAAGGAGAAGAGAGGTTTAAAGGATTTGGGGCTCTGAAAAGCCAGTAGCTGCTTCTGCAGTCTTCAGTGAATGAGTCTTCTCTTGGATTAACAAGCTATTAAAGTTACTGATAGGAGCATTTTACTATAAATTCTTACTGGAAAAGTGCAAAGTCAAAATTCAAGCAGAGATTCACGATCCTTGCCTTTAGTCTGAACACCACTGGTGTTATTTCCTATTTGAGTGTGGCACTCCTGGTAATTATTTCTTATTAATTATTTAGCACATTCTTATAATCCCATATATCCCACCCATCATGGAAAATTGGAGTTTATAAAGTAGGTCAGGAGCATTGGCTGGGGTAGAGATGAAGAGATATGGGGACCTGGTTGTTTCTATTCCCTTTCTCTAAAATCTTAATTCTGCATTGCCGTTAATTTGCAGTCATTCCACAGTTATCACAGTTGCTTTCTCTTAGTCAATTAAAGGGGTAGGGGGAAAGAGTCAGGCAGGAACAAAATAAAAGTCAACATTTGAAATTATAGAGATTCACAAACAAAAGGCATTCGGGAAGAGGGGGATCATCAAGTTGGATTTTGTCATCATTCAGACTGAAACCAGAGGGACCGAGGCTGAGATTTGAATGCTGCGTCTCCAAATTAGTGTTGCTTAGGAGAATTGCAAAGTCTCTTGACCTCAGTTTTGTCACCAGAAAATGATAAAAAGCCTACGTACGTAGTAGTGTCTTGTGAGGATAAATAAAGACAATTTGTAAAGTTTTAAACCCATTTAAAAACCACAGACAGCTACCTGGTAACAACATGCGCCATGAATGATGTGGCTCCCTCCTCTGCTGGTTAGAAATAAATTCAAGCTCTTCAAACATAAGGCAGAAAATATAATCAAAGGTCTTTAAACTTCTCTAGTAACTATTTCTTACAAGTTTCTCTCTCTCTCTCTCTCTCTTTCTCTCTTAATTTTAGTCATTTATTTTTTTAGGTCAGAATGAATGCTTTCTCAATAATCAGGCTAGTGTTTTTCTTTATAATATTCCGTAATAATTGCTCTCTGGGTATGCTAAGGGACAAGTATGCAAACTTAATTCTGTATTCTGTCTTCCTGTCAACTACTTTTTAGAAAATATTTTCCATAATTTATTTTTCTAAATTGATCATTTCTTTTCCCCCATTTTCTTGTTTCCTACCCTCAGGAACCTGACATGTTTTCTTAATAGTTTAAAAATTATCATTTTCTACACAAACTAAAAACCAACTGAAAGATCAGCAGAACACAATTTTAAAACTTCAATTTCAATTAACCAGTTTTTCAGTAGATCGATTAGTTGTAGAAGGTGCTATGCTAAGCCCCATCGAGAATTTTTAGAAGTATAGCCCTCAGTATACTTGTAACCTAACTACAGACTTGGAAAAGTATACCTACCATGTTCTGGAAATTATGTTAAAAACACTATTTTACTTCTTTAGTCCTCACAGTAATCCTCTAAAGTGTGATTATCCAGACAGGCAGGGAAACTAAGGGTCGGAGAGATTCCATGTCACGCCCAAGGTCATACAACTAGGAAGCATATAGATGGCATTTGAATTGAAACCATTGGGCCCCGTACCCTGTTTTCTTTTAATTGAGCAAACAATATGTGGGAAGGTTTTGAACTGTGACTTCAACTTTTGGACAGATAAAGGGAAATTTTGATTGTGTATTTTTTCCTTGAATGAATTTTGGTGTTTTGTGTCTCTCAGGAACTTGGCTGATTGTAGGTTGTCAAATGTATTGGAAAAATTCAATCCTGATATTCTTCTATTTCCCTTTCTATGCCTGTAGAATCTGAAGTGATAGGCCCCTTTTCCTAGTGTGCGTATTTTCTCTCTTCTTTCTTCTCTCTCACATTTAGATTCATTCTGGTTACTGTGGACTGCTGTTTTCTATTTTCCTGATCTTCTCAAGGAACTAACTTTTTATTTCATTGATTTTTCTCTGTTCCTTAAATGTTTTATAAGTACTAATTTCAGCTCTTACTATTACCATTCCCCTTATTCTGCTGATTTAGAATTTAATTAGGTTTTCTTTCTCTATTTTCCTCAAATGGAAGTTTCTTCAAATAACAAGTGATTTGAGCCCTAATCTCATTTAAGTAGTTAGTCTTATTAATTTTCTTCTAAGAACTCCTTTAACTTAAGCACAAAAATGTTGTTATGTATGTTTCATTTTCACTTAGTTCAAACTGTTTTCTGTTTTCCCTTGTCATATTCTTTGTCCCATGGGTTATTTTAAAATGTATTATTTAATTTGCATATATCCAGATATTTTCCAGCTTCCTTACTAATTTCTAGTTTAATTCTGTTATAGAGAACATACACTGTATTATGTCTGATCACATAAGTTGTAAATGTATTTTATGTCTCAGAATATGATCTATCATAACTTTCATATACATTTGAAAAGAATCTGTCTTTGCTGATGTTTGGTGTGATTGTCTAAATATCAATTTGTTATGGAATTTGAAAAGTTGAGTTCAAGTATTCAGTATACTTAGAGATTTCTACCTGTTACATCAATTGTTGAGAGAAAAGTGTAAAATTCTTCAGTTATCACTGTGGCTGTGTCTGTGTCTGTTCCTACTTTTATTTATAGTAGTTTTTGCTTCATAGGTTGAGGTCTTGTTAGGTGCAAGTAATTATAGGGTATTTATTTTTTCTTCATAAAGGGTTCCCTTGTCATTGTGTAACGCTCAGCCTAGCTCTCAATAGTCTTAGCATGTCTGACCCAAAGAACATTTTCTGTAAGTTTGAAATGACTTTGGAAATGTGTCAATTTCTAATACTTGATAGTGGTAAATCTCACTAATGAATTATGCTTTGTTTTCCTTTTCTTGTGTGTCTTTTCCCTTCAGCTTTATTGAGATATAATTGATACATTTTCTAACTTTGATGGCCTCTCCTTAAATTCTCATAGGATTTCTTCATTAATTTCATTCTTTTTGCTCCTCCGATTGGATAATTTAAATGTTTCCTTGATTACTTATTCTTTCTTCTTCAAGACTGCTGTTCAAGGCCTCTCTTGAATTCTTCAGTTCATTATATTCTTCAGCTCTGAAGTTTCTAATAGGATTGTTTGTTTTCTCTCTTTGTTGAACTTCTATTTTGCTCTTGTACTGTATTCCAGATGTTGAATTATTTATCTGTGTTCTCTTATAGTTCTTTGAGCATCTGTAGAACAATTATTTTGACCCTTTGATTTCCATTTCTTTGGGGTCAGTTACTGGAGGTTTTCTGTGTTCTTTTGGTAGAGATTTATTCTCTGAGTCTCTGTGTTCCTTGTAGCCTTGTGTACATGTCTGCACATTTGAAGAAGAGGTCACCTCTTTGAGACTTCATGGACTGATTTTAATACGAGCAATTGAGGTCAGCCTAAAGATGGGAAGTTACGATGCTTATGGATTGAAAGACTCAGCACTAGAAAGATGGCAGTCTGACATAAATTGACATAGAGCTTTAATATAATCCCAATAAAATGTCTACCTATTTTGCTTTTTTGGAATTTCATAAGTTGGTTTTAAATTTATATGAAATGCAAAGGAGAGTAATTCAGGTAACGGAAGATGAATTTGGTCTGTGCTGTTATTCCTGCACTCTCTTGAAAACGCTTTTCCTCTTCTGACAGAGAGGGAAAATCCAATTTCCTTTGGCACCATAATTTGTCAGAATACTTTTACCTCCCCTTCTCTGTGGACGGCCCCCGCAGTTCTCTTACTAGTGTGACCCTTCAGTTACTTCGCCACTTGGTCCAGGGAGCCTTAAATAAAGCTTGTTTATAAAGTCTGTAGGTAAAGACCAACTTTATCCAACAGGCAAAAAGAACCTGCTTATAGTTCTACCTTTAACCAAATAATTAATCTTTAATCCAAGTAATACATCTCAGTAAGACCAACTAATTGATATCTCTGCTTATAAGAATCCAAAGGGCAATAAACAAAATTCATAAGAAGCCTGGACTTCAGCCTTGTGTTCATGTATCTAGGTGCCTGTTTCCTATTCTCAGGAGTGCCTTTCCCAGTAATTTTCTATCTAATCAAACTCTCGCTCTCAAAATAAATTCTTAGGTGCTTCTTCTGTCATCTTGGAGCTCTGCTTCTATGTCTCAGAAACAGTGGAAGTTTACTGATCACTCAGGGAACAGGCACAGGTAAGTGTGTCTGGTCCCCAGGTATCTCGTCCAGGAACTGAGGCATCATCTACTTCTTCTAGGGCAGCGGAGTCACTTGCATGCAGTGGCTGAAGTAGAAAAAACAAATATGCACAGGGGGATTTGGGGTCCAGGTCTGTAAGTGGTACACATCTCTCTTGTTTTATTCCCTTGCATAACTCTCAGTTAAGTGGTTCTTGTTTACTGCAAGGGCATCTGGGAATTGTATACCAGTTATATGACTAACAAAAGGTTCAAACCAAATTCATTGTGTTTCCTGACATCTCTTTCCTTTATGATAGTCCTAATTTCATTGATTATAATCTCCTTCATTCATTCTCTAAATCTATCAAGTGTAGAATCTTCATTCTGCTGCATCTGATCATGGAGTCAGGACTGTCACACAGCTGGATGGTCTTCATCTATCTCAACAATATGCAAATAGACCCTCTCTCCACTAAACTACATTTTTTAACCATTGTCCTAGCCGAGATCAATGGTATCACCTCCGTAATATATTTTGAAAGCCAAACTTGTCTTACCACCAAATTATGCTTTTTTTCAGTTAAACTTTTAAGAATCTAAGCAATAAGTTTTCAACATTTATAAATCTGATACTGATATTCTCTTGTCTCCTTCATGAGTTCTGTTTTTAGGGGTTCCCAATTCCTAGGGATTGAAATTAAATCCTAATGAGCTGTTCAGCATCTTTCATAATTAGAATCTATTTCCATTAGCATTCCCTCTTCTCCTTGCCCCTCTATGTCCCAGACACAGCTACTGTATTTCCTGCCCCTAAACAAAACATGCTACTTTAGGTGTCTGGTTCTTTCCTTCCTCTGCCCAGAACAGCCCTTTCCCTTAGCCCTGCTCTCATTTTCCTTCTCTGCCTTCTTGATATAGCTATTTTAAAGGCATAATTTAAATGTTATATATTTTGCAAGGCTTCTTTCTTAACACCCATAATCTTAATTATATTTTTCCTTTTTGCTCCCATAGGAAATGTTTATAGTTGTTTTATAGCGTTTATCACTCTGGACTTACGTTATAGTTTTTGTGCATGTTTCTTTCCCTTCGCCCAGGATAAGCTGAGATTCTTGATAGTAGTTACAGCATCTTACCATCTGTGTCTCCACTGTGTGTACACAAATTAAGTACTAGGGGGACTGAATTGTCATAATCGGGAGACTTGTTTCTCAGTGTTTTATAAAAAGACAAAACCCTTAATGTGTTTTTCCTTGATTTGATGTAGTTCTCAAGAATTTAAGAGAACGTTTTGTAAAGAAATATAAAAATCCAGATTTTAAAAGGGAAAATAAACTGTAATACACATTAAATGAAACTACCTTAATGAATCGTTTAGAATAGCATTAATCACCTGTTGTAAATGGACATTACTTATGTTTTGCTATAAAGCCATTATGACCTAAGCTACAGGGGCTTTACTAAGAATACACAATGAGTATTTTAAAATTCTATGTATATACTTCAGGACACGAGTGATCTATACACCAAGAATATATTTTCTATGGTTATGAAAAGAGGGAGCAAAACCTACTAGGAAATATATGGATGAATACAGATTTGCCTTTGAAGGGCTTATGCAAGAAAGACAGGTAAGGCCGTTTATCAGTGAGTTACATGTACTTTGCAAGTCAGACTTTTTTGATGCCACAATTAGAGGTCAGAACAACCTCTTTTCAAGGGAGAATGCCAAACTTTGCCTTTCTCCAGATCCTTCCAGCTCCTACACAGACTAGCCTAACCATCTCTGCCTTAATCAAGGAGTGTACACAAAAGAACTCCAGCTCTCCCCACTGGTGAGTATCAGATGTATCTTACGTCCAAGATCTGCTGTCCAGTATATAGTAGTGTGAGTTTTGATACATGCCTTTGGCCCCTGAGAAGCAGACTTGTACCACCCTCTGCCCCATCGCCTTGGCCTGGGGTCCTGCCTGCCTAGTACTACAGCTGTGTGCTGGAGCTGAGTCCTACCTAGAACTTCAGCTCTGCTGTGGGCAGCTCTGATAATTTAACGCTGCCTGAAGCCCAGTCCTCCAGGCTGATGACTCATTTTCTATATACTCAGTATTAATTAGGATCTTACTACAGTGATAGGCTTTCCACCTCAGGCCTCTTTCTCCCTATTGCCTGTTTTCTGGGTGCTGCGCTTAAGGTCTGTTTGCTTCAGACCTCAACATCCGGCTTGATCAAGTCAGAGAAGACTTGATCTCTTTAGTCACTAAGCTTTGGATAGCATGATTCTCCCTGCCCATCATCTGCCTAAAGAGCTAACCCTACAATGGGTTAACTGCCCCAGCGTGCCCTTTCATCTTACCTACTTCTCCCAATTGAGAAGATCTTGGTGTAAGTTTTTGACAAGGTTTTGGTCTACAGAAATGGTTATTCCAGAACATGGTGATTTTTGTTTGCTAAAAATTTTGGACAAAGAAAGACCCAGTGATCTAGAGAATAATAGCTAAACATCCAATGATTATTTTTAATGACTTTCCCAGGCCTCTGTATCTACATTTCATTGAAATGTAGATGATACTTGCTTTCACAAGTTTTAAAAATCAAAAAAAAACTTTAACCATGGCCTTCACCATTAACACAAATTCTAATCTGTCTGTAACCCCTGAATTCTTTGTGTTTCTACCAGCCAGTGTTAAACCTATTTCTTTGTTTCCTCCTCCACTGTTTTCTTTCTACTGTGACTTTTGTTACTTTTTATCAAGCTCTTCACTTGAGTAATTGACATCTCTATTTTGTTAATCTGTGGGAATTAAAGCTACTCTTCAAGTAATATTCTTAGGATGATCTGTTAATACACAATTGTATTATTACATTCTTAATCCTATTAGGTTCTGTATCTCCAAATACTTTATTTTCTTAGTGCAGCAATAGAATTGTTAGAATCTATTTTATAAGCTAACAGAAGGATTTTCTTAAGTTTGTCAACATTGGGAAATGCTTTAATTGAAAATTCTATTTGATTTCTCACAAGAGAATTGTGTTGATATTCAGATTGTATCAACATCAGATAAACTCACTGAAAACTTAGTGCATTATCATGAATATAAAAAATTTACTCTTGAGTTTTGGTTTTAAAAAAAATGACACTATGCATGCCTGTGTTGCTTCAATTTTTTTTTAAAAGGCAGGTTTCCTTAAACAACGTGTTGTATCTGGAGAGCTGCCCATGTTTTTCCATTTTCTTCGAGTTTAATTAAGACATCATTGGGATACAGCACTGTGTAAGTTTAAGGTGTACAGCATTAGGATTTAACTCACACACATCATGAGATGATGACTACATAAAGTTTAGTAAACATCATCATCAGATACAAAGTTAAAGAAATAGAAAAACTTTCTCCTTGTGATGAGAATTCTTAGGATTTACTCTCAACAACTATCATATGTAACACACAGCAGTGACTAATTGTATTTATCATGTTGGCTGTTACATCCCTAGTACTTACGCATCTTATAACTGGGACTTTATTTTAGCAAAATATATTGGTGGATCTCATTTTGTCACATCCATTATCTTCTTAATATCTCTGTAATGATTGGTTGTTTCAAGTTTATTCATGTCTTTGTTGTTACACATGTGAGTATTCAGACGTCCATCGATCCTTGTTTCTCTCCAAACTTACATGCTCCAGGACAGCAGTATATCTAAGGAAAGCCTTTCTTTCTGGGAAGGTTTAATGCTCATCTAATTATACAGAAATTTATCCATGAGGTTCTAACTTAGTGAAATAAATGAGAACATACGGAAACACAGGTGTTTGGTTCTTCATGATTGAATTATACTTATATCATGGATTAACTGTACAAAGAAAATTTTATAACCTACTAGAAAACTAGGCCTAAAACCTGTATGATATCCTGTATCAGGTGATTCTATTTTTTATCTACAGAAATTATTTTCACTGTAAATTAACTATTGGAAAATTATGTGGGTTATCTCATAGAAAGATAATTTTGTAAGTTATAAATGTAACAAATATGCAAAATTTGCATGAAACCAGCAATGAATAGGTTTTTCATTTTGCTACAGGGTAATATTACACTATTTAAGTTGGTTGCAGGAAAAATGGTGGCATACAGAAACCCAGCTTCCCATTCCCCTAGATGGGTCCACTAGATAGCTATTCACGAACAAAAATGGTTCTGGAAAACCACTGGAGCTCACTTAAGAAATTTACCAGCTAGGAAGAGATCCTCAAACCAGTAAAGGAAGAGTGGGGTGAGCAACCAGCCTCTCCAAGCACTGTCCAATACCCTTCTTCAATTTTACTCCACCCCCACCTCTGTCTGTCTATGAATCTATCTGTGGGGGTATCTCTATCTAAACAGGAGGAGGCGGATCCTAGTGGGTGTGTCCATCTCTGTGTGTGTATCTATCTATGTATCTAAAATGGAGGAAGAGGAGCTATCTGTCTATATCTGTATCTCAAGAGGAGAAGGCAGAGGCTAGTGTGTCTATCTAGCTCTTTATCTGTCTATAAATCTGTCTGTCTAATGGTGGAGGAGGAGAAGGCTAGTGTGTCTATCTATCAATCCATCTGTATCTATCTATGTGTCTGTCTAGTGGAGGAATAGGAGTAAGCTACTGTGTCTATTTATCTATCTAATCGAGGAGGCTAGTGTGTTTGTGTATCTAATGGAGGAGAAGGATGAGGCCAGTGTTTGTTTATCTGTGTGTCTAGCTAGCTGTCTATCTAATGGAACACACTATCCCCCTCCTCCATTAAAGAGAAAGTCACAGAGACAGAAGCCTCCTTCTTCATTCGATACAGAGAGAAACAAAGACATACTAGCCGCCTCCTCCATTAGAAAGAAAGAGACACAGATAAAGACGCTAGACTCCTAGTCCTCCTCCATTACAAATAAATACAGGGAGACACTAACCTCCTCGTTGTCCTCCACTGTTAGAGAGACAGACCGACAGAAACACTAGCTGCTGCCGCCGCCGCCTCCGTTGGTGGAAAAGCCTTCCTACCACATATTCACCAGTGTGGAATTGTAAACTGTGGCAAATCTGTATTAAAAAAAAAAAAAGACTGATGATCTACTGTGGGTATTTATGGAAATACTTCCATATAAAATAAATTAAGGCTTTGAGTAGTAAGTATAATATGCTCCATTTTATGTGAAAAGAGGGGGAGATAAAAATACATATTCTTTCTTATGTAGTCATTAAGACAGTCTGGAAGATTCCATGAGAAACTGGCTGGAGGAAGTAGACTATTGACTCTACAGTACTTTTTACCTTTGCATTTTGAACCACATAGAACTTTTGAAGAGAAAATATACTATTTAAAAAGACAGCTATATTTTGAATGGACAAACTGTTTTGCTTTTAAATTTAGAGCTATCTACTAGAGAGCACATCACAGAGAGTGTCAGCTCAGGTAGAGCAGCTGGCCTGGCGAAGGGAAAATGTTCAGCTGCTCTCTGGCTCTGCCAGTGCTTTTGATGTTCTTCACCCTAATATTCAGGGCATGTTTTTAAGATAACTCAAGGTTCAAAACCGTTAGCCATGTCATTACATAGTATTTTAAGATTTTGCTATTGAAGGTCTTATTTTTATAAAAGTAACCATACTGATGTTACCTCATAGTACTCTGTTCACTTTCGGTTTCCACATCTTTGTTTCCAAAGTGCTTCTCTGAGTGATGTAAGGAGAGCCTTTCAGGTGTATAGTTAAAGCTGCAAACTTACACTAGAATTTTTTAAAATCTCAGAAGAGCTCCAACATTGATGATGGTATGTGCAAGCTTTTTTACTTTAAAATATTTTTGTTATGAAAGAAAACATTTGTTAACAATTTTTTCATAGGATGCTCAAGTATCAGCAATGCTAAGTTTCATTACTAAAACTGTCTGTGTCGAACAATCTGAGACTGGTTTTGAAAATCAGTTTTTAAGACAGTGTATACTAAAACTTCCAAACTGAGTACCTTGTTTTAAAATCCATTTCAGGAATTTCCATTGTCCAGCACTAGATACAGACCAAAGTATACAACTCGTGAGGTACTGTAGTATTTGATATGTTTTCTTGAACTTTTACTCGGGTGGAAAAACAGATCTAACGGTGTTTGATGTTTACCTTCTGCTCCTAAGAAGAAACTTCAAAATCATATCTCAACATTTATCACTATTTATCCTTAAGTTTAGTGAAAACATTCTAAAGAACACAGTTTGTGTGGATTAAATTTCACATGTCTCAACTGAAATAGACAGTAAAGTTCCTATTTATATTCCTGATGCTTAGCCTTTGGAGATTTGTGATGCGAGGTTGAATTTAGTCCTTAAATAAGTTCGTAAATAAAAGCCGTAAAGCCGTAAATAAGTTCGTGTAACTGGACAACAAACAGCACTGCTTTGCAGGTAAAGCTGCCCTTCTGAATAATGAGAGACCCGGTCTTTCCTTACAGCAGTTCAGGAGCTATAGATTAGGCATAGGATTTTCTGATCTATGGATTAAGAAATGACACCATTGTTGATCCATATATTAAATAGAAAATATTTTAACATTTTAAATTTTACTTTTAAAATAAAATGTGCCTACCTCTCTAGTTCCACCAGTCCATGCACCCCAGTATTGGACGGCGTGGTTCCAATATCAGGTCTATGCATAGGATTAGGGAATTGATTATACTAGAAAGTCAGTTACATCTTGTAAGAAACTGAATTTACTGCAGATTAAGTAATTGTTAAAAGCATCTGCAGCTGCTCCTCCTCTATGAATCTGTCCAATACACTCAAACTCCTTTCATTTATAAATGTATTAGCCATATGTTTCTTGAACATATAATAGCCAGTATTTCATTAACAACTAATAATAGAACAAAGTAACTTTCATTACTTAATACTGGAAACATTGGTGGGTACTGTCAGAATCATGTGTTGAAAAAGTTTTTACTATTATGCACTTGCCTCTTACTGTGACACAGTTCAGTGATGCCTGGGACTAATTTGGTTGCTTTCCCCGGACTCCGTGCTCTCAGGTTACCGGAAACAACATTTTCCTCCTGTCTTGATAGGGTGTCTCCCTCTCCTTGTATTATTACACTTGCCTCGAGAGGTGCCAGCGTCGTCTTGATGGTGGTTCCCAATTGGCAGTGATCTGGGGAACAGAAACCAGTCTGTTTAGTTTAAAATATTGATGTGTGAATGTAGCTACTTGGCCTCCTCCAGTAAAGTTTCTGGCTTTTGTTCATTGATGTGAATCAGTTATCTTATGCTGGTTTTATTAAACAAGCTCTCTGATGACCACTTTAGTTTCCTGGACATATAATTCTCATCTTGTTTCAAAACTTAAACTATTTCCTAGAGATTTGAAATTGTTAGTGACTTAACTCTAGGTAAATGCTTAGCATTTTAAAATATTTTTTCATGTCTGATAGAAAAATACTATATTTATAATTGTGTTTTTAATTTTCCTTTTCCTTCAAAAAGCCAAAAACTTTATTTACTTCCGCAAAAATGTGAAAGTATCTATGGCTTTTCTTCTTACATTTGTAATACACTTGTTTTCATTTTTCTGAAAAGTAAAGGCATATACTTAATCTGGAAATAATTCTATTTCATCTATCCTGAACATGAAAGACAAATTGTTTGAGAGTTATTCCTCTACTCCCTCCTTGGGAGTTCGAGATTTGCAGATACTAATTACGATATATAAAATAGATCAGCAGCAAGGTCCTACTGTACAGAACAGGGAACTATATTCAATATCTTGTAATAGCCTCTAATGAAAAAGAATATGGAAAGGAATGTATGTATGCATGCATAACTGAATCACTATGCTGTGCACCAGAAACTAACACAACATTGTAAACTGACTGTACTTCACTTTAAAAATATATATGTGAAAAAATGTTTTTAAATGAGTTATTGAGGTCTTAGCAGTAATTACAGAGAACTGGCCAGGACTCTGGAGACTCGAATCCTCATGCCAGTCTTACAACCCTGGCAAGTACTACACACTGTACCAACAAATGACCATCTACTTAGCAACTGCTCTCATAGCTGGACATGTTGGTACCTGATTTCCCCTTGCCTAAATTCATCCTTAAATGTGCATGCATAAACATTTTTCAGAATCCTCAAAGAAATTCTGCTCAGAGAACAGAGTATGCATAAAATCAGTTAATTTATTAACCAATGCATCAATTTCTAAATATCCAAAGGTAATTATCTACCATGATGTCTATTTCATTCATGAATTTTCTGTAACAATTTTGAGTTCTACAAAGATTTATCCAACTTTAAATTCCAGGCCCACCTCTCATGGTAAATATTAGAAGTAACCAATTTTAATTTCACAGTAAGAAACACATAACTAAAACTAAGTTATGCTGTGTAAAACAGAATGCTGCATCACTTCCTCATAGGGATTACAATAATCCTCAATCATGTCAATCCAGATGCTTCAATTTCTCCCCCAAGAATGTGAGTGAAAATGTCAAGGGGGATTATGAAACATGGAAACTAAATAAAGCTTTCCCTTAAGCATGATGAGTACTTAAAATGAGTTGTAGTGCATTTGAAAATAAATAAATCTAAATGCATATCAATGCAATAACACTATCTTTTAAAAAGTGGAAATAAATTCATCATGTACTTACACGGGTGGTGAATTGTTAGAGGATTTGCACTCTGGATGCGACTAATGTTTCTAGAAAAGAGTTGCTTTAGACAAGCATTTCTTTCTCTGCTTCCACAAGAATGTAGTATTTCTTGACGAATGGAATTTCAAATTGAAAAATAAACGCTTATAAGCCAAGCAATTCCTTTACTTGAATTTGGGATTTAAAAGGTAAAAGCTCTGTTTTAACCTCCAAAGATTGTCTTTCCTCATATGCCTCTTGGGCATATGATGGTAATTTGAAAAGAGATTCTGAAAATAGAGGCCATAAAACTGTTCCTGCTTGCATGGTGTGAAATTCTCCCTACAAGATTTTAAATTGAACTCAGTCAACAGGCAGAGAGAACCGCCTTCTTTCTTCAAAGACATAAGAGGATTTGTTCAGTACAAGGAAGAGGTCTAGTGGCATCCTACGAAAGGGACAACTGAGCACGCCTATGATGGCTGTGCCTCCCAAACACACCAAAGCAGCAAAACGTGTGCGTGTGACGCGCGAGCCAAAGTTAAAGCACAAGCTAACCAACGGCCTAGAATAAAAGACATCTTAAAAAGATAAGATCATTTGATTTGTACATTTTATGGTCTGAATTTCCAAAAGAACCAGTGCTTAGTATATCAATAGATTCCTATCTGCTACAGGTAAAACTAGAAATAAATGCCATTCTCCATGAAACAAGGCTTAAGACTTGCTTAAAGGTAGTAGAAACATAGAAAATAGAATAATGGGATATTTCCCTATTATTCCAGTTTTCTATAATAATAATGCATTCCTTATAGTTCTTCAATGAAGGCAAAAGTGATTACAATTTTCAAATGTGTATTTCTAGTTAATCAGACTTGCAAATCATAAGCACTTATATATTTAAGCACTCTAGAAAAATATAGTTAAGTACTGTTTCAATTTTTAGATGTTCAGATACAGGGGTTGAAAGGAAAAGATCAGTTAGCTCAAACTGAATGTCTCCTTGTTACGGATTTAATGTGTCTCTCTGAATTCATATGGTGAAATCCACTCCTAATGTGATAGTTTTTCTAGATGACCTTCTGAGTGGCCAGAGAGCCCATTAGATCCCTTCTGCCACACAGGAACATGAGGAGGCAGCGACAGTCTGGAACGATGAGGAGCGGCCTCACCAGAGCCTGACCATGCTGACAGTATGGCCTGAATTCCATCCTCCAGAACTTAAGAAGTAATTTCTGTTCATAAGAACCCCAAGCCTATGGTGTTCTGTGATAGCGGCCAAAACTAAGACACTGTTTGATCCTATCTAGGAACTCCTTGCTTGGAGGCTGCAATGTGAAAAGGTAGTTGTGAATATATGGGGGAAGAAAGGTGCACTGAAAAATCCAGATAAATAAATAAAATGATTAGACAAGACAATCTGAATGTGAGGGGTCCCTAGAAAGGGGTGAGAAGTAGCTTCACGATGGAATGCTTTGAACTATTCCAGAATATAAAACTAACCTTCAGGAGAATTTTTTTTTAGTGGATAAAAACCATAATAAAAATGGAAGACATGCCTCTCTGCTAAGATTGTACACGGCTAGCTTCCCACAAGGGAGCTTTCCTCCTGCCTCTGATGATGAGCCTTGCAGAACCCTCTTCATACCCAAGCTACAGACAGACAGACAGAAAGCCGCAAGCTCTTACTTGGTTGCTAGCAGCCGGGTTGCTGGGTGTTGAATCTGGCTTCCCCAATAGCTGCTTGGAAGGACCAGATTACATGAAAATGTTACCACCCTTTCAAATTAATTGTCACCAGTAATGGATAGGAAACAAGAAGAAATCAGATGAACTCATTCCTCCTCTTCTCCCTGAGCAGACACAGCACCCTGTAACCAGCTGTATTTTCCAGGAAACCTGTCAGCTCTGCAGAGCACCGCGCTCCCCTCCTCTGCTGTGCTCCCCTTTTATCCTCACTTTTATTGCTGCATTGCTGCACCCACCTCATTCAATAAAACTAGTATGTGTGTCTTACCTCATGTTCTCCTTCTAGGAAATCTGAATAATTGAAAAGGGGACTGTTTGTTAGAAAAAAAATAGAAAATACCCCTTTTTGCAGCAATTACTCTCAACTGTGTATGGATGAAAGAAAAGAAATTGCAAAATAGAACAAGTAGCAATTATGCAAACAGGAAAAGAACAAAAATGAAAAACAAAAACACTCTGCCAGTCAGAAAACTCAACCATTGTGGCAAGAATAAAAATATTAGCTAAGTTGCTTTAGTTTGGACTGGAACTTGGTAGCATAAGTTGGCAAATTTAATTTAAATTTACTAAGATTTTGTATAAAGGTAGTCCAGGGTTCTAGGATTTTTTTGGTGTATTATGTATGTCTTGAAGGTAACTAACTGTCCAGTAAATAAGATCTAGTGATGACTTTCAGTTATATTTCATGAATTTGAGAAAATTAATGAGAAAAGATGTAAACTTTGAAAAAAATCACTGAAAGAATTATATGAATTGTTTATGATAACAGTGCATAATGATTTAGCAATATCAGTGGGGATTATATTGGTGGGTGATTTTAAAAGCAATTTCTAACTTCTTCAAATTTCAGGTAGGTGCTATATACCCACGATATGCTTACAAGTAAACCAGGATGCCTGGCTGCTTATTATCGACACCCAAGTAGCCCTGTATAAGAATTTTAGCTTCGTTTTCTCTCCTTACCACTTAAGAAACAAAGTCCCTGCTAGGAGGCTTGGAAGCAGGCTCATATATTCTCTATGCAAAAACATATGATAAATTTTGCCTGGAAATGCCAAAGTTGAATATATTGAGAAGTGCTTTCTTAAAAGGTTGGGTGAAGTCACACACAAAGAATCAGCAGATTCCCATCAGGCAAGTAAAGCCACCGAGGCAGAGGATGAGAAGCTAGAACTCTTTAGGAAAACAAAAACCACAAACCACCTCATAAATGCAAGGCCAACCTTCACGATGGTTTTGCAAGTTGAAATACACCTCTGATACTTCATTCCAGCTTTGTTGCAGGCCAGTGACTAAGATATCCACAGAGTAGAAGAAAAAAGCAACAATCATTACTTGGTTCGAAGACATCTGAAACAGAGCTGTGACTGAGCACACCCAGATAGTCCAGGAGAAATAACCACACTATAGCTAGAAATCATCTGTTCCTCTCACTATGGAGATATGGCAGAAATGCAAAACAAAAAGTGAAAAATATAAAAAGTTCAGCATGGAAATCACTAATATCATCAGAAGTTGTGGGTGATGGCAAACCTCATTCACATCCCCAAAATAGATTCTGGAGGAGACTTGGAATGAAATGTAACAATATATAAATTTTTCAAAAAGAAATTGCCATAGCTTGCTTTTAAAACCTAGATTTAGTTGAATCTAAAGATAATATGTGTTCAGAATGAGAGTCAACAAAATCTGAACTTCTTTGGTACTACTGTTAAAGAAAAGTAACAGGAATGATTTTTTAAATTCTTTGAGAAGAACACCAGGGGCCTAAGTGTTACCTCTCTCATTCCTAGAATAATAGTGGTCCATGAAATTATTTATGAGGATCAGGAAACTTAGCCTCACCCAAATATGATCTCTATTTAAGATTTATTCCCCTTGAACAAGCAATCCTTTCTCTGAAATCCAGATACACCAAGAGGATTAAATGCATGACAGTCATTAAAAACTCATAAAGCAGGAATGTTGTGCCATCTAAGAACTAACCAAAATAGAGCAGAATGGGTATAGAGCAAGGACCCGAAATGAACTGTGTTTTCTTCTTTGCCTCACCCGACCATTCTTCTGGTTTCTATTTCTATCTCATCTATACCCTCGGCACTCGAAGTTTGGTCCAAAAACCAGCAGCACTGACATTACCAGGGAACTTGTTAGAAATTCAAAATGTTGGGTCCCTTCTCCGAAATTATATTCTACATTTTAACAAAATTTCCTGAGTGATTCATATCCAGCTGATTTTTAAAGTTGCTGCTCAAATTTTATTTTTTTAGAAATGTAAACCTTTTTACTATTCTTATTAGATTTTTTAGATTTTACCCCCTTCTGTCTTGTATGTTCTTGGGTTTCTTCTTCACTCTCTTTATGGAATTTTTTTCTCCTCCTTTTTCACTACATCTTGAGATGACATTTCCTCAGTAAATCTCTAGTACTGCTTTCCCAACTCTTCTCAAGCCTTTCTGTCAAGAATACCCTCCCGCTTCATGTGTTGGTTTCAGAGCTGGGTATATAAGATTATCATCTCAGTGAACCGTTCCCAATGAAGTTGGTGATAAATCTCTTATCCCAGTCTCCACATATATTTTACTAGCATGCAGAAGGAAAGACAGAAATTTAGGAGGAAATTGTTAAACATAAAGGAAGCAGGGCATGATGACTAAAAATCCTCACCTTACTCCCATGGCAAAAGATACTAAAATTAAGACATTTACTGCCACAGTATCCTATAGAGAAAAAGCTGAGGTTGTGGCTTTATAACCTTTTGCTAATACCTCCAAAAGATCAAACATTCACACTATTCACTGCACAAGTCTCTTTAAAGAAGTTAGAGGTTGACTCATTCATTTCCTCTGCTATGTCAGCAAAAAAAACAAAAATAGAGAAAATTATTCCAAGAAGGATCTGTGCACACATCTCAAGATTAATGCGGTAAATCACTTTGCGATACATGAGAGATCTACAGGGTGCTTCAAAATGTTTAAGAGTAGAAACTATCCGTTTCGCTTGAAAGAGACAGAGGGAGAAACAAAAGCTGGTTGTTGAACCTTCAGTATTCCACAAGCAGGAGAATAGGCTGGTAACACTATTCAACTGCAGACACGATCTACATTTCATTAAAAAGAATGAATGGCTCAGAAGGTGGAGTCAAGAGCCCATGGGCAGAGTTATGCTTCCCAAGAGATGATTATCCCGGGCCCTGAAAATACAAGGAGTTTGGCCATCCACATGTAAAAATTGCTTGGGGCCAGTGACTTTGTTTTGCTTTCACTTTTTCGGTTTTTGAAGGGGAATATCTATACCTACTATCTTATGCCTCATTATATTTTTGAACAGATAACTTGAGTCTTGAGTTTCAAAGTTTCACAAGTGGAGAGAAATTGTGCATTGGGGTGAATTCTACCTAAAGCCTCACCCCTACCTGGTTTATATTACTTGGATAATGAGATTTGGGATTTTTGAGGTTCTACAATTTAGATGAGATTTCAGATTAGAGTTGACGCTTCAGTGTGTTGAGATTTGGGGGAATATTTGGGTGGGGTGAATGCATTTTATATGGGGTAGGGACATTAATCTTTGGGGTCTATCACGTGGTAACAGAATAACGCCCCCTGCCAAAGATCCACATCCAGGACCTGTGACTGTGTTGTTAAATGGGAAAAATGAATAACGATTGCAGATAGAATTAACATTGCTAACCCACCTGACTCTGTGATAAGGAAGTGAGCCTCGTTTATCCATGTGGGCCCAACGTAACCACAAGGTTCTTTAAATGTGTAAGAGAGAGACAGAAGCCTTAATGTCAGAGTGACACATGTAAGAAAGATCTGAGCAGCCATTACTGGCTTTGAAAATGAAAGGAACCTATAATTCAAGGCATGCAGGCAGCTGTTAAAAGCTTGAAAACATAAGAAAACAAAGTTTAGCCTAAAGCATCTGGAAAGGAATGAGCCCTCCCAATACCAAGACTGGCAACCAGAGAGACCATCTCTGGATTTCTGACCATTACAACTGTAAGATAACAAGTTTATATTGTTTTAGGCCTCTAAATTATATGACATTCCCTGAAAGACAAATTACCTAAACTCACCCACAGGAAGTAAACTGAACAGCCCTGTATATAAGAGAAATTAAATCAATTAATAAACTTCCAAAAAAACAAAGCGCCAGGCCTAGATAAGTCCATTGATGGATTCTACCAAGCTCCTAAAAAATACATAATGCTAATTTTCCACAATCTGTTTCAGAACTTAGAAGCAGAAAGAACACTTCAAAACTTATTTAACACATAAAAACAAACAAACAAAACTTATTTAACATGTCTAAACTTACTCTACTAGCAAAACAAGATAAAGACATTCTGAGAAAGGAAAATTACAAACTAGTATCTTCCATGAACATGGTTGTG